>NC_133658.1:250610517-251239614 GCF_037893015.1 Macrotis lagotis | reverse complement strand
AAGATAATGAATGGGCGAACTTTTATGGAGCCATTGTGAGTGAAGTGAAGAGGTCAGGTATGTTAAGAGGAGAATTGAGAGGCCTTGACAACTACTTTTTCCATGTGAGTGCTAAGAATAGGGAAGAGGCAAAGACAACTCTCAGGTTTCAAGCCTGGATGGTTGGAAGGATATAGATACTATCAATAGAAACTGGGAAATTGGGAGGAGAGCAAGTTTGTTGCTGTTGGTTTGTCCCCTTCCCCTGAAATCTTTGTTTAGTGTTTTAGCAAATTCTAGACAATGCTCTGAAAAAAAAAAACTATAATTCTCTAAAAAGATTCTACGTTCTCCTTCAAAAAATTTATTTTATTTTACTGCTATCTTTTTTAATATTACCTCCACTTCTGAATGCATCCCACCTCATCCACTATCCAGCAAGTCATCCTTTGTAGTAAAAAGGAAAAAAGAGGCAGGGAAAAGACAATTCAGCAAAGCTAATCATAAAGTTTAGTCTTTGCAACAGTTAAAGTTTGCAGACCTGTGGGTTCAATTTGTGACTCTTCTGTTCATTAATTATGTGAGTATGAGGAAATTACCTCTCAGCCATAGTTTCCTCATTGATCTCTAAGATTCCTTCCAACTCGAATATCCTATATTGAATTCAAGAAATTCAGTTTCTTTATGAATCTGTGTTCTTTATATTCTACTCAGACTAATCTAGTTGCTGTCCCCTCAACTCAATAATCTATTTTCTACAGGCTATGCCTTTGAATCTGTGATAATGACCTTGGACAAGTAATTTCCTCTTTCCAAGTCTGTTTCTTCAACAGTAAAATGGCAATGTTCTTCCACATCTAAAATTCCTATTTTTCCCCTCTAAAAACACCCCCTCCCCCAACACTTTCTCCAAGATCCACTTAGTTTCCTTAGAAGTGAGTTGAGGTTTATTTGCCACTTCTTATAGTAGGAGTTCTCTGAATTATTTGAGGATTGGCATTCTTGTAGTTAGAAGGGGTCTCCAAGTCTCTTAGTTATTAGAGTTCTCACCATCCTCAAAGTATCTTCTTTATTCTTATCTTTTCATATGTTGTATCCCCTATTGAATATAAGCTCTTTGAGGACAGGGCCCGTTTTTCTTTCTTTCTTTCTTTCTTTCTTTCTTTCTTTCTTTCTTTCTTCCTTCCTTTCTTTCTTTCTTTCTTTTTTTGTTTTTGGTCTTTGTATGCCTTGCATTTAGCATAGCTCCTTATATATAGTAGGTGGTGAATTAATGAATATCCTAAAGACTCTTCTAACTGGCATTCTAGTTTCAGTAGTTTAAGGCTCCATGTCCACTTAGCCTTCTTAATCTTATTACAGCATATACCACTAGAGGACACCAGTGCTCAAACAATTCAGGGAAATAAATCTACCATATAACCCTGGTATTCTTTCTGGTTTGGCTCAAAGATCTCAGCTTGAACTAATTCTCATTAACTACACCGGAACTAAAATAAAATCTGATCTTTGCAGCATATGGGAGAAAGGATTTGGAACTGATTTATTTTACCTCTGCAACACTAATCAGACTTCCCTCCTGAATAATATTGTTTTCCACATATGCCTTCTTAATACATTCCACAGAGTCCTGGAAAAAATGAATGGTGGCCAGGATAAGCCTGGCAAAAATAATTTATCTTTGTTGTCTTCTCATCCCTTCTTCTAACACTCTACAATGACTCTCCAGAACTAAAAAAATGTAAAATTGGATTCAGAGTCAGAGAACCAAGATTCAAATTCTGCTCTGACACTTCATATATATGTGATAATGGTTTCAGACAAGTCATTTCCTCTCTCTGAGCTGGTTTCTGCAACTTTAAAATGGCAGTGTTCAAATCTAAATCTCTAAAATCTAAAATTCTTATTTTTTCCTGCTAAAAACAACTCCAGAAGGACCCTAAGGTTGCTTTTGCATGTACTGTGGAATATTTGCATTTTACTAAGTCTCTCCTAAAATCCTCCTTCTTTGCCCCTGGGTTAGAAAGATTTTGAGTAAGACTATGGTAGTCTGTTACCCTAAGATTAGCTTGGATAAATTCAGAGAGATACACATTACAAAAAAAAAAAACACTAGACGGTAAATAATTTTTAACTTCAGCGAACTATAAAAACCATTTTCTAAGACATAAAAAGGCAGGTCACATCAGTGAAATCACATATCTTCTGAGTCACTGAAATAAGGGGAACTTGAAAGGCTAAAACTCTTTAAGATCCAAGGAAATGAATCTCTAATGCCTTTGTTTGGCATTTAAAGCTCTTTGAAACCTGGTCCCTTCCTTCACAAATGCTGCACTCTAGTCATATTGACCTACTCCTTGTTCCTTAAACAAATCACTCCATCTCCCAAATCTAGACCTTTGTGCTGACCCCACTCCTGGAAAATACTCCTACTGAACCTTCTGCTCTTAGAATCACTAGATTCCCTAAAAACAGCTCAACAGTCATTTGCTTTCTTTCCTGGTTCCCTGGTTTTTAGTATCATTCCCTCTAAGACAGGGATTTATAAATTTTTTGTGTGTCATGAATCCCTCTGGTAGTCTTGTGAAACCTATGAGTCCCTTCCTAGAATAATGTTTTTAAATGCATTTGATGACGATGATGATGATGATGATGATGATGATGATATTTGTCCTTTATTCTTTTTGTTTTGTTTTGCTTTGTTTTTTTTGCAAGGCAATGGGGGGTAACTCAGCTAGGTAATTATTAAGTGCCTGAGGCCAAATTCTTGATTTCAGGGCCAGTGCTCTATCACTGTGCCACCTAGCTGCCCCTTGTTCATTGTTCTTAAAGAAGACAATGATTTATTTTTAAAACAAAAAGCCATTCCCCAATTGACAAATGGTCAAAGGATATGCAAAGGCAATTTACAGATGAGGAGATCAAAGCAATTCATAGCCATATGAAAAATGCTCTAAATCATTAATTATTAGAGAAATGCAAATTAAAGCTTCTCTGAGGTACCACCTCACACCTCTCAGATTGGCCAATATGACCAGAAAGGATAATGATCATTGTTGGAAGGGTTGTGGGAAATCTGGGACACTATTACACTGTTGGTGGAGCTGTGAACTCATCCAAAGCTTATGGAGAGCTATTTGGAACTATGCCCAAAGGGCAACAAAAATGTGCATACCCTTTGACCCAGCAATACCACTACTGGGTCTATATGCTGAAGAGATGATGACAAAGGGTAAAAACATTACTTGTACAAAAATATTTATAGCAGCCCTGTTTGTGGTGGCAAAGAATTGGAAATCCAGTGAATGTCCTTCAATTGGGGAATGGCTTAGCAAACTGTGGTATATGTTTGTCATGGAACACTATTGTTCTATTAGAAACCAGGAGGGATGGGATTTCAGGGAAGCCTGGAGGGATTTGCATGGACTGATGCAGAGTGAGATGAGCAGATCCAGAAAAACACTGTACACCCTAACAGCAACATGGGAGTGATGTTCAACCTTGAAGGACTTGCTCATTCCATCAGTGCAACAATCGGGAACAATATTGGGCTGTCTGCAAAGGAGAGTGCCATCTGTATCCAGATAAGGAGCTGTGGAGTTTGAACAAAGTTCAAGGACTATCCCATGCAATTTAAAAAAACACAGATATCTTATTGTCTGATCTCTAAGGATATGATTTCTCTCTCATCACACCCAATTTGGATCAAGGTACAACATGGAAACAAAGTAAAGACTGACAGATTGCTTTCCGTGGGGAGTGGGGGAAGGGAAGTAAGATTGGGGGGGAAAATTGTAAAACTCAAATAATATCTTTAATAAAAATTAATTTAAAAAAAAAGACCATGACTTCACAGAGATGATAGTATGACAAACAAGTGAATCGGATTTGAGTGAGAGGATGCTGTACTAAGTCACCAATCTCACTTTCTTCTCCACAGCAATCTGGGTTCAGTGGCCAGATATGGATCAGGATGACTGGAGATGAAGTTAAATGACTGGCCCAAGGTCACACAGCTACTAAGTGCCATGTGTCAAGTCCTCCTTACTCCAGGTCTGTTGTTCTATTTGTTGTACCACCTTGCTGCTGGGTGCCTGAAAAAATAACCCTCCAAATCTTACATAGTACTTGGTAACCAGTTAATGAAGAGTCTGAAGCTCAATTTTCTTAACTCCAGGCCCAAATAGAAAGGTGTTACTAAATGGAATCAATGGAAGGAGTTTCCACAATAGAAGTTCTTAACACTAACCAAAACAAAAGCAAAGAAACCTAGGTTGATATTTTTAAAAAATATTGTACTCAATTAATAAACCTAACCTGAAAAGGTGATAGATGCAGAGAGTATATACTGGCTCATTTTTTCATTCATTCACTGAAAATATCTTTAGGTTCCATGTTATATATTGCCTATCTATTAATGAAGGCAACAAGGAATATTTGCTGAAATAACAATAATATTAATGATGTTAATATCTCATATTTATTGAACATAATGGTTCTTAATTTTTTGTTTCAAAAAAACTTTATACCTTAAAAATGATTAAGGACTCCAAAGTTTTTATGAATGTGAATTATATTTATCCACATTTATCATGATAGAAATTAAAATTACGAAATTTATAAAATACATCAGATTACCAAGGAAGTCAATGGTATTGAAATGAAGACAATTTTTTCCCATCCAAATTCATGGACCCTCTGAAATCTATCAGGGTCCATAGACCCTAAGATAAGGGCCCCAGCTCTAAGGTTACTTTTCATCTATTGTCTATTATCTTGTATATTCTGGTTTATATATACATACATGTATCTATGTTTTGGTCTTATATTTTTCTTTTCCTTCAGTAGAATGAAACTCCTCAGGGAAAGGATTGTTGGGGGTTTTTTTTTCTTTGTTTCCCCAGCACTTAAGTGGCTGGCACATTGTAAGCACCTAATAATTGCTTGTTGATAGATAATAGTGAAATCTCAGGCACCATTACATAACCAGTCCATGGGGGAAAATTTTTGTGGGGAGGGACATTTGCAAAGCCCCTCAAATCACATTCCCTTGAGTCCTTCACTGCCTTTTTGAAAAGATTGACTCTCATAAAAGCCTTCCTATCCCTTCCATCTGTGTGACTTAGTGAACCTGGGAACTTTCTGACTTTATGAGAGCTGCTGATTTCCTTACAAACTTGCTTTGATCTCTGGGAGTTTAGCATCTTGTTCAAAAGTCTGGATTGCATACTAAGTGATAGTTCTCAAAGGCCCCTGGGGCCAGGAAAGGGGGGAAAAAGACTCAACCACACAATGAGCACACTGAGCTCCAAATGGAATAAATTATTTGGTAATAGAATCCCTGGAGATATAGGGAATCCAGGAGATGTCAATGCCGCCTGGTTAAAAAAAAAAAAGAAAAGAAATAAAGAAAAAGCTCTCTGGGATTTGGAGATGAGTAGCTCATTACAAAGACAATTTCTGTGAGAAAACACAGCTTCCATCAGTACCTAGCCTTTATTTCCTCATCTCAGCAAAGTGAAAAACTTAGTCTCCATGTCCCTATAGAACTTAGATGTAAAGTACCTTTCTTATCCATCCTTTAAGATTCTTGCCATTCACAAAGGGGCCTGATGGAGTAGAAAGTGCTTGAACTTGAAGTCAGGAGACTTGGGTCTAAATTCTGGCTCTGACAGCTAATAGATGACCATAGGTGGACTACTGTCAGGAGCCTCATGCTTTTGCTCTCTCTCTCTCTTTGAAAAAGATATCTGACAAACACAAACACACTAATGTATAATTTTCTACTCCCAGCTTACATTGTTTTCCCTCTCAGAATAACATATTTTAATTGTAGGAAGTTATATATGTCCTATTATTAAAAAAAGAACTTTAGACTTGAAGCATCACTAATTCAAATCCTGGATTTAAAACACTGGCCACTTGTGGTGTGACTTTGGGCAAGGCCCTGGCTCTCATTAGGCTACTGTTTCCTGATCTGTAAGAGGGTGTTATACAAGAAAATTGCCAACATATCTTCCAACTTTGAAGGTTGATTCTGGCTCCATCTGCATAGTTACAGCCATCAATTAAATTCAATACAAGAAGCATTTTCTAAGCAATCATTATGTATAAAGAACTATTCTAGATGACTAGGAATTATGATTCAGTTGTTTTCAGTCATATCCAACTCTTCATAAATCCATTTGGAGTTTTCTTGGAAAAAATACTGTAGTGGTTTCCCATTCCTTTTTCAACTTATTTTACAGATAAGGAAATTAAGGGAAAGAAGGTTAAGTGATTTTCCCAGGGTGACACAGCAAGTATCTGAGGACAGATTAAATCTCAAGAAGATGAGTCTTTCTGACTCCAGACCTAGAGATCTATTTACTATACCACCAAGCTACCCCATGACTATAAAGACATAAATGAAATAAGCTCTGCCCTCAGGGAGCTAACATTTTACTGGAGGACTGTAACATAATAAAATTGTAGAGATCTTTCTACTGTTTGACTCAGGTGTACACTCCATGTTGTGTTCCATTATATCAGTGGCGGGGGGGGGGGGGGGGGGGGTGTCTGGCGGTTTTGTTCAGAACCAATCAGTTAACTTTGCTAGATAACCTCTCCCCCACTGGGGGACTTGTTTCTAGAAGAATCAAAATAATATATATAGGCAGTACCATGGAGAATCTGTCAAGTATTCTTAGAATGGTTCTGGTCAAATAGTCATGGGGTGAGGAGGAAGCTCTTAGATTAGTGTGGAGTCATTCCAAAAGTACCCCCAGCTTCAGCCACTTTCCTCTTTGCTTCATTCACTCATTTAGTTTCATTTGAGTTCTTTGCTTATGCTTTCTGGTGAGAGACCATGTACTAAGAAGGGCCTGAGAACCTTCTTTTTCTTTGAGGTCATAGTACTCCAGTAAAATGGATCCTAGTCCTTGGTCTTTTAGTTTTTTCTTATCTCATGTGGTCATGGAGAGTAGTCTCCAACTTTGGTGAAGACAGTCAATCACTGGAAACTGGGAATTTAAATGAAGAACAAGAAGTTATCTTTGGGAATGACCTCTCAGACCTCAGAGCTCACTTAGCAGTGAGGTTTCATCTGGATCTGAACTTGCTATGGTTCAGTGCTATATGGGAACTGAGCTTAGTTTTAAATCGGTTCTCTTATAGGGGAAAGTTTGCCATGTTAATTTTCCTATACTCTTGTAAACATCCCTTTATAAAAGCCAGTTGATGTTAAGTAGCTAAATGGAACTGGTTACTAATCACAACCTCTAAGTATAGGAGGGAAATGGACTTGAGTTAATGGCAGAAAGTAGAGATACCCCAAACCCCCAGGGTTACTCCTAGAATCCTGAAGGGCCAATTTGTAACCTTTCTGGTACTAAGAGAGTGGGATTAAAGGGAATAAGCTACCACTCTGGGTGATCTTCGACAAATCACTTTGAATTTTCATTTCTCCATCTATAAAATGGAGATAGAAATTCTATAACCTACCTTGCAGGTAGTCCAAAGTTCTTGTGAGAGGAATTAACATGATGAATGAAAGAGTCTAGATCTGAAAAGAGCTTAACAGACGAGAACATTGGGCTGAATCTAAGAAGAGGCAATGCAACAGAGATTAATGTGAAGTCTTACATTTGACTTTCTCAAAAAGTCAACTTCATAAGTACAAAAATAGTTTTCAATGGACATTAAACTCAGTACAACATTAAGAGAAGCATAGAAAGGGCCCAAACAAAGGAACTTGTTACTTTATTCTGATCAGAATCAATCCAGTTAATAATATTTTGTTTTTGGAATCACATTCTAAAATTACACTGATATGTTGAAGAATATTCAAAGGAAAGAAACCAGGCTGACTAAGGCTTTTAAGGTGGTGCCACATAAAGAATTGTTAGTGGATCTAGGGATATTTAACTTGGAGAAAACTATCTGAATTGGTATGGTATCTTGACATGGTATAACTTGAAGTGATGTTGTATGGAAAAGGGACTGGACTTCTGCCTGTCTCTGGAGGGCAGAGATAGGAGCAACGAGGGGTCAAACATTAAGAACCAGTTGTTCCCAAGCTTTTTCAACTCAGAGTACCTTCTGGACATCTGGATGAGGATGGATGACCTCTTGTAGAAGAAATTCATATTCAAATAAGAATTCTATTAGGTATCTTTTAATGCTTCTTCCAATTCTAAGATCATGTGATCCTATATAATCAGAAAAGTAAGTACAAGATGATTTATGGGAAGAGAGAATCATGAATGTAGAAAGGAGAAAAAGAGTGAGCCTTAGAGGATATCAGCAGCTAAAGAAACATTAAAGAAAACTGAAGAACCCCAAAGAAGAGAATTAGGAAAGAATAGCATCACAAACCAAGGAAGGAGATTGAATCTAGGAGAGGAGACTATTCAGCATATTCAAATGTTGTAGAAAGGCTAAGGAGGATGTACCCTGAAAAAAAGACTGCATCAAGATAAGCAGAACCAGAAGATCATTATACACCCTAACAGCAACATGGGGGGGGGGTGATGATCAACCTTAATGGACTTGCATCAGTGCAACAATCAGGCACAATTTTGGGGTATCTGTGATGGAGAATACTATCTGTATCCAGAGAAAGAATTGTAGGGTTTGAATAAAGACCAAAAACTACTACCTTTAATTTTAAAAATCTTATTATGTAATTTTGCTATCCCTTATACTTTATTTTTCTTCCTTAAGGATATGATTTCTTTCTCATCACATTCAACTGAGATCAATGTATACCATGGAAACAATGTAAAGACTGACTGCCTTCTGTGGGGGTGGGGGGAAGCAAGATTAGGGGGAAAATTGTAAAATTCAAAATAAATAAAATCTTTCTTTTATAAACAAACAAAAAGACTGCCTCCCGCTCTGTACATACCATGCTCCCTCCCTTGCCTAGAATACCTACAATTCTCCTCACCTCTGCTTATTGAAAGACTTTTCTTTCAAGGTAAAGCCACAGGTGCCACCTCCAGGTGAAAGAGACAATCCCTCCCCAAACTTCCTTAGACTATTTTTGCTTCCATGACATTGTTCCTTATAATATATTTATTTATGTACATTTATTTCAATGTAAGCTTCAGGAGTATAAGGACCAGGTCATTTTTCATCTTTATAACCCCAGAATCAAACATAGTGTCTTAGACAGTAGGTATTTAATAAATGTGTGAATTAAAGTAAATGGGGGGCAGCTAGGCGGCGCAGCGAATAGAGCACTGGCCTTGGAGTCAGGAGTACCTGAGTTCAAATCCAGCCTCAGACACTTAATAATTACCTAGCTGTGTGGCCTTGGGCAAGCCACTTAACCCCATTTGCCTTGCAAAAACTAAAATAAATAAATAAAGTAAATGGGGACCAAAGCCTTGAACCTTGAACTTTATGAAAAGGAATGATACCCTAATTAAATCCCCTTAACTACTTATCCTCAATTATTTGAGTAGAAGTATTTGTTTGGATACAGATCTTTCTGGTGATATTCCTGAAGTCGTATCACATAGGCAACCTCCTATTTTGCTTTTGTTTGGCCAAAAAATGACCTACTCCTTCATCCCATGTTGGCTACATTCAAAGACATGCACCAATAATGTGTAGGGGGAGGCAGAAGAGGTAGATCCTCTGCTGACATCAAGAAAAGTTTTAAAAAATTATGATAAAAATAAAATAAATATTAATACTTGCTCATTGATCTATGTTTTTATACATAATTTCTGCTGATTCTATTTATTTTCATAGACAAAAACAACTGAATTTGTGTTTTTTAGTCTCAAAAATGGAAATGTCTCACCTCAGATTGCTCAATCCCTCACAAACTGGGTGGAGAATATACAATTAATATGTGCCTATTGCTATTTCTCTTCATGTCAGTAGTGTAATATTTGTAGGCCCTTTTATTACATATGCTTATTTTCCATAGTCTAGAAGTTGCATTTCATGTATGTATATAAGATATTTTAGTAATGCCAATCTTGCTTTTAACCTCCTGAAAAACCACCAGGTAAGGCAATCAGTACATCTGCCTCACTGAAGGGTTATGTGAATGTACGTATTATGGACACTAATAGCTCATATATGAGTTATTAGGCTCATACTGTGCAAATCCTGACTCTCACTATTCGTGCCTCACCAATCATGGACCACACAATACGTCACTGATGGTTACATCTTTGTCCTGCTATCAGTCACAAATTTTCCATTTCCATATTCAACAACTCTGAAATTTCCTTATCTGATCATAGGTACTTTAAATAGGAAATCATTCTTAAAAAAAAAAAACTCATTCTATTTCTCTGCCTTGAAACCCCTAATCCTATTTGTCATCCTTAGTTCTTCACAGCATCCCTCCTTCCCTCAGTTCTTTCCTAGGTGATCATTGCTGCATAAGCAATTGTCCTGACACTTTGGTGAACCAGTTCAACTATTTACAGTGCTCTTCTCTCTTGTCTTGTCTACTTATCCTGTCATAGATCTTATCTTGTCAAACACTGATCTTCTATTACTCATACCATCCTCTGCCTTCATTCTTACTCACATGCTGCTGAATGAAACTAGAGAAAATCATGAAACCATGTGTATTGGATCTACTATAAATTTATGTTACATAATTTTAACTGGTTCTTTTTTTTAAGGCAATGGGATTAAGTGATTTGCCCAAGGTCACACAGCTAGGCAATTATTAAGCACCTGAGGGTGGATTTGAACTCAGGTCCACCTGAGCTGTCCACAGCACCACCTAGCTGCCCTCAACTGATTCTTGGAAAATACTTTTGCCCCTTCTCAATCTATTCAATATCTCACCACAGCATCTTTTTTCAAACTTTTTCATGCCTCCTCATGTCTTCCATGGCTTTCCCTCTTTCCACTCTTTCAACTAAAAACTTTGCCTCATTTTTCACTGAAAAAATTGAGACCAGGGGCGGCTAGGTGGTGCAGTGGATAAAGCACTGGCCCTGGAGTCAGGAGTACCTGGGTTCAAATTCGGTCTCAGACACTTTATAATTACCTAGCTGTGTGGCCTTGGGCAAGCCACTTAACCCCATTTGCCTTGCAAAAACCTAAAAAAAAAAATTGAGACCATTCACCAAGAGCTCCCTCTTCTCTCTTATTTCACATCCTACAATTCACATTCTGCCAATGTCTTCTTTGTTACTCCTATCTCATGTGAAGAGATGGCTCTTCTTGCCAAAGCTCCATGGGGGTGGATTCAGTTCTGTCCTGTCTTCTCCAAGGCCTTCTGTCATCCCCATCCTCTTTCTACACTTAAATCTCTCTGGATCTATCTATCCCTGTTGGCTATCATGCTATAGCTCTCCTCTTCTTTTTTTTTTTTTTTTTTTGGAGATAGACTGCTTAAGATAGTCATCTTCATTTGGTATCTTTACTTTCTTTTCTCTCATTCTCTCATTAACTTTCTGTAGTCTCACTTCAAATCTCATAATTCAGTTGAAATTATTCTTTCCAAAGTTACCAATGATATCTTAAATGCCCAAACTAATGATCTTTTCTCAGTCCTTATCCTTCTTGAATTCTCAAGCAACTTCTAATTAATGGATTTTTATGACAGTACTTTCTTCCTGCCTGTTTGACCATTTCTTCTCCCCCCACACACATTAGATTTTCATAGAGATCAGTCAGACCCACTAACCATGGATATTCTATAGGTTTCTGTCCTAGGCCTTCTCTTTTCCCTCTATATTATTTCACTATATTTTCTCATCAGTTTTTCCATGGTTATGCAAATGAATCTCAGAGCTATATGTCCAGCCCTAACCTCTCTTCTGATCTTCATTCTTGCATCTTTGGTTGCCTATTAAACATTTAAAACTCGATGTCCTGTAGCCATTTTAAATCCAACATGTCTAAAAATAAACTTGTATTTCTCCCCACAAGCCATCTTTCTTATTACTATTTTTTTTAGGTTTTTTTGCAAGGCAAATGGGGTTAAGTGGCTTGCCCAAAGTCACACAGCTAGGTAATTATTAAGTGTCTGAGACCGGATTTGAACCCAGGTACTCCTGACGCCAAGGCCGGTGCTTTATCCACTACGCCACCTAGCTGCCCTTTCTTATTATTATTGAGGATACTCTCATTCTCCCAGTCACTCAGGCTCACAGTCAAGGTGATGACTTCTCATTCTTTCTCATCCTCATATTCAAACAGTCGTTTCATTCCTACCTTCCTAACATCTCTTGGACATGTCCCTCTTCTCTGGTACTGCCCTAATGCAGGTCCTTGTAACCTAATATCTGAGCTATTACAATAACCTACTGATTAATCTTGCCTCAGTTTCTTCCCACTCCAGTATATTCCTCACTCACTTGTCAAAATGATCTTCCTAAAGCACAGATCAGAACATGTCACATCCCAATTCAAACAATTACAGTAACTCCCTTTTACCTCCACAATCAAATATAAAATTCTGTTTTTTTACAACTTTTCATAGTCTAAAAGTAGGCCCCTTCCTATGCTTCCCAATGTTTTCACCTCACTCCCCTCCACATTATCTTCAGTCCAATACAATCCAGTGACCTACTTTCTGCTTTTCAAATATAGCACTCCATTTCACAAAACTGGTCATTTTCATTGGTCATCCTCTATGCCTGGAACTATCTCCCTTCTCATCTCTGACTCCTGGTCACCTGGGTTCTTTTCAAGTTTCTTGAAAAGACTCACTTTCTATAAGAAGCGTTTCCTAATCCTCCTTAATCTTAGTTCCTTCTCTCTGAGACAACCCCAATTTAATCTATATTTATCTTGTTCCTACAAGTTGTTTACCCGTTGACTTTCCCACTAGATTGTAAGCATCTTGAGAGCACGGCTCTCAAGATGCTTACAATCTAGTGGGGAAGCAATGAAGGCAGAGGATGGTATGAGTAATAGATCAGTGTTTGACAAGTAGTACAAAACTTAATAAATCTTTGTGTATTCACTTGCCCTGAAAGAATGGTTGTGTAGAATGGGGGAGGAGGATTCTGCTAGTTCTCCACCATCTTCTGTTCCACATTTCTTCTTTTGTTTCACAGGTATTTCATGACAATTGAAATTCAGATACATGATAGCTATGACCTTTGCCTAATCTATCAATCTAGCAGTCTTATCAAAAAAGAAAATGAGGAACAATCTGCGGTACCTGAATATAAAGGAATATAATTATGTTGTAAGAAGTTACTAATATTATAACTATAGAAAAGTATGGAAAGTTTTATATGAACTTATGCTGAGAAAAAATAAGTTAAGCCAAGAAAACAATATGCATAATGACTACAATTTAAATGAAAACTGTAAAACAATCAAAAGTAAAAATTTCAAAATGAAAGAAAAATAAGCATAGCCCTAAACAAGAGATGGAAAAAGAAAGAAGGAGGAAGAGGAGGAGGAGGAGGGAGGAGGGAGGAGGAAGAGGAGAATGAAGGAAGAGAAGGAGGAGGAGGAGGAGAAGAGGCCTCCTGCCCATTCCTTTGGAGAAGTGGGAGGGCTATGGATATGAAACATTTTATATATTTTCAGATTTTTTAGTTCTCCTTTTTGTAAAATTTTTCTTTTTTTTCTTTTAAAAATATTCTTTCTTTTATGGGATGGCTCTCTGAGGGAGGGGTGTGAGAAAAATAAAGAGGAAAATTTGGCCAATATTAAAAGAAAAGATATCAATAAACATATTTTTTAAAAAAAGGGAAATTAAGCTAATTTATTTTATCCTTAGTGAGTCCATGCTGGGTCCAAGGGATTGCTATTTACTTTTACAAAGTACTCAAGGGCCATTTGTTTAATAATCTATTTCAGAACTTTGTTGAAGAATTAAGATCACTTCTGAGTAGGCTCATATCACACCAACAGCTCTCTAAATAGGAAGAGTAGGAAAATGGTCAACCCATGGCCTTCTATAAATGTTACTATAGAATGAAAATTAAGGCAATTGATCAAATTTGACAGCTGTGACCATTGGATCTTTCCATCTTACCCTTACCCAAGATCAGCTAACTTTTCTAAAATTTTATTTCTTCCTGCATCTCCAGGATATGCCCTGAGTATTTTAATATTTTTTGTTTTGTTTCTGGGGTTTGCAAACCCAACCTTTGATTAGATCTCCTTATCAGCTAGCTGCTACTGACAGCCTCTGTACAGCTATAATAAACAGGGTTTTTTTTAATTCTGAGTATCAGCAACTTTCCCCCCATCTTAAACAACTTCATTCCTTTAGTAATAGGACATAAAGGTCAAATTCACCAACCAGTAGATTCCGATATTCACCCTTTTGCCTGTTTTCAGTCTGTTGGTACCGATAATACAGTGACAATGGCTCCTTGCTGTTCCTTGTAAAAGCCTCTGAATTTTCACTGGCTGCTCTCCACACAAGGAATCCTCTCCCTCCTCCTCTGTGACTCTTAGCTTCTCTGGTTTCCTTCAAGTCTCAGCTAAAGTCCTACCTTCTAAAAGAAACCTCCTTAGTCTTCCTTCATCTTAGTACTTTTCCTCTGAAGCTAAGTTCAATGTATCCTCTAAATACAGATGTTCTGTTTGTATGTTGATGCTTGCATGTTGACTGACGCAGTTGATTTTATGCTCCTTGTGAGCAAGGCCTGGGTTTTGTTTTCATTTGTATCATCAGCACTTATCACAGTTCCTGACTTAATAAATGCTAGATGACTGATTAACCATTCACTAGAATTCTACAAAGATTGATGATAGTGGTTTAGTGATCACATCTATAAATTCTTTTAGCACTCTGAGGTAGAAGGACATGTTGCCAATGGTAAATTTAAAAACATAGGCTTGCAAGAATAGCATAAGGGAGAATTAAATTCATAATGAGCTGAACTTTGTAAAAAACACTAAGAACAAAAAAGAACTTTTTTGGTAGCTTGTGTTTATAGCAAGAAGCACAACAAGGAAGGAAAAGAAAGGTCTGCTGCTTTGGCAAATGATGCAATGCTATTCAACTCACTGTTTGCTTCTCTTTTCTCTTTTCTTCTGTGTTCTCAAGAAGCTAACATTCTATCATTAGAGTCAGCAGCAAATAACTTACATATTTTAATGTGCAGATAATAAACATAAAATAATGCAAGAGAAGGATGGCGAGAGGGCACCAGCAATTGATGAGGTTCAGGAGAAGCTTCATGTAGAGATGGTGCTTAACCTTTTGAAGGAAGAAAAGGATTCTGAGGGATAGAAATGAGGAAGGAATATATTATAGCCCTGGGGAAAATCCAATATGAAAGCCCTGAGTCCAGATATGGAATGCCTATACAATAGGCCTGGAGTATATAATGTAGGAAAGAAAGTAATGTATAATAAAGCTGGAAAGTTAGATTAGAGACAAAATGTGAAGGACTTTAAAAACCAAACAAAATAGTATATGCTTGCTCCTAGAAGTAATAAAAGAGCATAGACTTTATTGAGTAGAATGACCTGGTCAAGTTTTCATTTTAGGAAAATCACTTTGGCAGCAGAAGAAATAATTGGAGTGGAGAGAAATTTGAAACAGGGAGAACAATTGGGCCATTTCAATAATCTAAGTGAGGAGTAATAAGGATGATAGGAGTAGAGTGGAGGGGTAAGGATATAAGTGATGTTGTGAATGTAGAAAGGGTGAAATTTAGCAACTGATTAGATATGAGTGGTAATGAAGAATGAGAAATTGAAGATTAAAGTCAAGTTTATGAACCTAGCATACTGAAAGAATTTTAGTATCTGATAGAAACAGAAAAAATTGGAAGCTGAATGAGTGTTGGGGAAAAGATAATGAACTCTGTTTTGAACATGATGAGTTATCTGTGGCCCAGTTCAAGGTATGTGCTAGATGGCACCACAAAAAGAGTGCTGGACCTGGTGTAAAGAAAACATGAGTTCAAATCTACTTCCTTACTCTAACATGTTCTGAGGTCCCTCCCCTTGCTGACATTACATGTTCTAAGGTCCCTTCCACAACTGACTTTACATGTTCTGAGGTCCTTTCCATCATTGACATTGAATGTTTTCGGGTCCCTCTCAGCTTTGACATTCTATGTTCTGAGGTCCCTCCCATCACTGACATTCTATGTAGGGCAGGGATTTTTAATTAACATTTTATCCATGAGGAAACTGAGGTCCATGGGGAGAAATAACTTTGTCTAAAGTCAGAAAGTATCAATGAGAGAATTTGGATTTAAGCCCTGATTTCAATATTATTTCCACTGATGATAGGAATGGCTCTCCCATGATTGTCTTTCTATATGGGTCTCCCAACCCTAAATTCAAATCACTTTGTGAGTGAGCAGCTACTAAAAAAAATTACATATTCTGAGGTACCTCCCATTGATGATATTCTATGTTCTGAGTTCTCTCCCATAGTTTATATTTCATGTTCTAAGATAGAGGTGTTAAATTTGAAGCCCTACTCAAAATAGATAAAAATGTAACTGGGAAATGTTTTAATAAAATAAAGAAAAGTACAATACAAAATAGATAATGTTAATATGTGGTTTTCTAAATCAATAAGCAGCCTCACAGATTCATTTCTATTTGTTTGTCACTACTGACTAACTTGCAACTCAGTCATGTTGTGATTCTCAGATGGTTAAAATATAGGACATTACAGAACAGAGCAGAATATGAGGAAGATCAAGGTTCAAATGCTAAGGAAAACTGTAGATTAGAAACTTGACTTTTAACAAACTTGTTTGCAAAGCTGAATGAAGAACAAGATTAGGGATAATGGAATATAATCCCAAATCAGCACTAGACTTCACATGTAATCTTGGGCAAGACTCTTTTTCAATTTTGGCTCGTTTCCCAACTGTTCCATGAGGGCATTATCTCTGCTATCAGCTTGGGAGGAATGGGAGAATGGATGTTGTCTGGGCAATGCCTTTGAGCTCTTCCTGGAAAGAAGAGGGCTAGATAAAAGCCATAGATGATAATGGTGCCTGCAGTACACAGAGAGAGTAGTGTTTAGTAAGCACTTCTAAGGGATTACATTCACTCTTGGCCCAAACTCAATGGAGCTTTTGCTCAGTAAGAGTAGCACCCCTGGGGTTTCACAACACTGCCTGGTGCAGGGGAATTTGAAAGTCTGTTATTACTGGTCCAGGGGTTGTGCAAAATTCCAGTCAAGAGCCAAAAGCAGAAGAAATCAAGGAGCACAGTTGCCATCTAGCATTGTCAGGCCAGAGGCTATGACACCACCTCCACACCCAAGGAGGTAGGACAATTAGCAGGGCTTTTCCTTCT
Source organism: Macrotis lagotis (assembly GCF_037893015.1). NCBI lineage: Eukaryota > Metazoa > Chordata > Mammalia > Peramelemorphia > Peramelidae > Macrotis > Macrotis lagotis. The sequence continues at coordinate 251,222,424 of NC_133658.1, read as the reverse complement.
GTTCTCTCACACAATTCTTACAATAACTCCATGAGGGGCCAGGGTAGAAATTTTATTAACATTTTATCCATGAGGAAATTGAGGTACACAGGATAAAAATGACTTTGTCTAAAGTCAAATAGTTTCAATGACAGAATTTGAATTTGACAACTCTTCCAAGGTTGTCCTTCTACATGAGCCCCCAAACCCCAGGTTCAAATCACCTTGTGAATTATTGGACACTTAAAAACAGAGCTCTTTCTCAGTAACACAAAGATCCAAGACAATTCCAAAGGACTCATGATGCAAAAATAGTCTTCCCCTCCAGAGAAAGAACTGATGGAGTCTAACTGAAGATTGAAGCATACTATTTAAATTTGGGGGAATTTTGGGGTGTTTTCTTCTTTTATAACATAAAGAATATGGAAATATGTTTTACATGATTGTATGTATAAAACTATATCAAACTGCTTATAGTCTTAGGAAGGAGGTAGGTGAGGGAGGAAGAAAATTTACAACTCAATTTTTTTTTTTGCAAGGGTTAAGTGGCTTGCCTAAGGCCACACAGCTAGGTAATTATTAAGTGTCTGAGGCCAGATTTGAACTCAAGTACTCCTGACTCCAGGGCTGGTGCTCTATCCACTGCGTCACCTAGCCACCCCACAACTCAAATTTTTAAAAATGATTGTTGAAAATGGTATTTCTATGTAATTAGAAAAAATACTATAAAAATAAAGATTATTAGACCTCCCAAAAAACTCATGAGTCCCTACCAATTATTATTTTTGCTAGGTTAACCAGAAGACACATTATATCAAGTCAAAAGACTTAATAAAATACTAAAGCACAGCAAAAAATTAAGAAATGACAAGAACGATATCTCTACTTCCTCCCTCCCCCATATACACAGAAGTAAGCTCCCTTACTAATAGTGGAAAGAAGAAAACCATACATGACCAAAAATATACTTAGAGATACATATGTGTATGTACCATATGTATGGCCAGAAAATACCCATGAAAAACCTCACATGGAGTTTATGTATCATTGGTACAAATAGTTAATGCCTCTGAACCTACAGTTCCTTTAACAATGTTACTGTTTCAGTTGTTTACTAAACTGCAACTTTGTGCCCTCTACTGGCCTTCTCTACTCTCTGTTGAGCATCTATCTGTACAGCTGCTTCCCGGCTGCTCTCTGCTATATTTGTTGGCTTTTGGCTACTCGCTGATGCCATTCGATCTGTGTGTGTGTGTGTGTGTGTGTGTGTGTGTGTGTGTGTGTGTGTGTGTGTGTGTGTGTGTTTCATTCCTATAAGTTATCCTTTCCTCTTTATTCTGTGTCCTCAAGTTCTCTAATCAGACTCTCTTTTCTGACCTGGGATTGGAAAGTTGCTTTCAACTTTTATCATACACCTGGTTGTTGTGCTGTAAGCTTTCAAAACTTTCAGGGAGCTCTACTTAGCAAAACCAAAGAAATTGTATGGAGCTGAGATGACAATGTTCTCCTTTCTTTCATGCAGATTAACTTGGAACAAGACATAAGGGGCCAGGTGGATCCCCTGGAGGGTCTAGCACTCACTTACCCTCTCACCTTCATTCTGCATTCTGCTTTTGCTCTACTTTCCTGCTAGCAGCAGAAATGCTGTTTCCATAATAACAGTAATATATGGGAGGCAGCATGATAAGAAGCAAAGAGCATTGTATTTGGAATAAAAAAAAGATTCTTTTAATGCATTTAATGCTGCTTTTGTCACTTAATAATTTTATAATCATGTACAAATTACTAAGCCTCCATGCATTTCAGGTTTCCCCTCTGTAAATGTCATATCTTCTCTAAGATCTCTTCCAGCTCTAAAAAACCTAAGATTTCAATTGACCTTTAGAATTTAAAAACTCTCTTTCCTAATTTCAGTTATGAGAAAAAGGTAATGCAAATATTATCATCCTCAATTTAGGTACTTTATACATAATTGTGCTTTTGTATATTTAAAGAAACTGAGGCTAAGTCAAAGGTCACAGTCAACAAGAGTTAGGTCATGTGCCTGACTCCAATGTCCTTTTCACTATACCATGATGTTTCTCTGAAAATGTGATGGGGTGGGGGGAAGGATTGACATTCATTACATTTCCTTTAATACAAGGTTGAGATTGGTATTACATAAGAGATGATAGTGTTATCTACTCCCCTCCTTCACATCACCTTGGCATCATTATTTTATATTTGGTAACCTTTTTTTAGGCCTGATCTCATGGCCCATGTTGTTCCCTGAGTAGGGGAAGGGAGAGAATAGATCTTTACTGACCACTTGAGACCTGAATCTTTGGCCCTGATTCGATTTGCTGATTTTGACTCTTAGTGCAAACTGGAGTCTTGGACTGGTGCCATCTGGGAAAAGGGCTCTCTGACCTAGGATGAAAGGATACAGTTACACATACTGCCATCTGCTTCTTCTGTCTCTCCAAATTTACAGGCTCAAAGATTATTAGAATTGGAAGGGAACTTAGAGATTATCTAATCAGTGAAATCTCAGTTTTACAGAAGAAGAAACTGAGGCACTGAATAAGTTAATGATAGTCCTGAGATCTGAGTCCAAGTTTCCTACCTCAGGGCTTTTTAAAAAAATTGCACACTCAATATCTTCTTACTCTAAAAAGCCACAGGTGTTTCTGGGGGATTGGGAGGGAGAGAGTTTTAAGTGGATTCATATTCCTGTGGCCCCTTGAGGTCCATAGAGCTCAGGGGGATGACTCAAGCCAATTATTGCAAGCCATCTGTTCCTGCTAGGCCCCTAACTCAAACTATTAATGTATTGTAAAGACTGCTGGCTTTGGAGTCACAACACCTGGGCCTAAATCCCAGTTCTGTCACATACTACCTTATGACCATAGACAATTTATTTCACTTCATCTGTAAAATTGGGAGAATAAGGGCTGTTATAAGAAGGATGCTATTTATATAAATGTGAGTTTATTAATTGCTTGGAGGGCCACCAGTCAGCTAATAAGTTGGGATATTCCCCACTACATGATCCCTATCCTCTTTTGTCCTCATCTCTCCAGTTCCTTCTTCCCCTCTCTAAAGCCTACCTATCCCTTGGAACTCAGCTTAAGATGTAGAACAGGAATAGCTCAACACTATTCAACTCTAGATGGAAGGCATGCTAAAGTCCCTGCCCTGTGAGGACAGTCAGGATAGCTTACCAATTTCAATCTAGACTGCTAAAATGACCCTCTAACTGTTCTCCTGGTCTCTTGTCTAATCATTTACCAGACCTTGGACATATGGGCTGGATTGATTTTTCCCAAAGCTCTAATCCTACACTGGTTACAAATGGTCTGGGGCTCCTAATGATCATCAGAAAGAAGTCCAAATCCCTTAGAGTTACATTCAAGATCCTTCCTTTCCATAGTGATTTCCTGCTATTTCCTTATTATACTTTATATTCCAATCATACTAATTATTTTTCTGACTCCCAACTATACATTATAGTTAACCTTTATGGGGTTTTTGTTTACTAATTTCTTCTCCTGCAATACCTTGTCTTTTCCTGAAATGCCCTGCCCTCACTTCCTTTCTCAAACATTCAATTTCGCCTTCTAAAAAGATTCATTTTACTCAGCAGCTCTCAACTTTGTGGTTTCAGAACCCCTTTATACTCTTAAAAATTATTGAAGATTCCCCCTCAAAAATATTTAGTTTATATGAGTATATCTATCTATATTTATTATATTAGAAAACTATATTTACTATATTTAGTATGTTAATACTATATTTTAGTATTTTTATTAAAGGCGTTTTGAATCTCATAGACCTCCTGAAAGGATCTCAAGCCCCCTCCAGGGATCCTGGACCATACCTTGAGAATTTCTTGTCCTTCTTGTCCTTCAAGACAAGCATCACCTTAAGCAAAAGTGAATTCTACTATACTTATTGAATCTGATACATACTGACTGTCAACCTCTAGTTCTCATTTTTCTTATCTGTAAAATGAAGATAACATACTTGGACCAACTATTTCATTGAGCTGTTAGTAAGGAAGGATTATTGAAAATTTTAAAACTTTAGAGAAATTTGAGATTATTGTTATTATTGCTATTATTATTATGTCATTCATTTGATAATTTATTATGGATAAGTAGGACATTAGAGAGCTAAAGAGACTTTGGAGAACATTTAATTTAGTGCTTTCATTTTATAGATAGCACTAATTCATATTTCTATAGTACTTTAGGGTTTTAAAAAGGACTTTTCTCACAGTCCACCTATGGGTCAGATAATGAAGGTATTATCACAATTTTAGAGTTGGAAACTGTGACATCAAGAAGTTACCCCATTCCTAGATGATAGAGCTGGTATTTGATTGTTAGGTCTCCTGACTTCCTTGTCCATTGGCTCTTTCTACTATGCTAAACTTCACCAGGTCACATTTTCCATTATTCTTGAGAACTGTTATTTTAAAATCTTACATTGTTTAATTTTTCATGTGTGTCTTATCTTTTCAAATAGAATGAGAGCTCTTTGAGCAGGGTCTTTGTCTTCTTTTTCACCTTCATAGCACTTTTCAGGTGGTTTTGCACAAATTAGGGTTATTAATGAATACCGAGAATCATAGTTTTAGACCTTTAAGGGATATTTGAGGCCTTCTACTTCCAACCTTTTCATTTTACAGATGAGGAAACTGAGAATTCTGGCTCAGCTGTGCTATTGGTTGACCATCTTTTTAGAAGTCCTTGACTCAATGGACCCAAGGAAGAGCAATCAGGAGCTTCCTTCCAAAGAAAGGATTCCTGATTGGGCAGCCTTCCATGACCCCAGACCAACTCTCTTGAGGGTCTCCTCCATGAATGTGCATAGTGTATTTTTTTTTAGGTTTTTTGGCAAGACAGATGGGGTTAAGCGTCTTGCCCAAGGCCACACAGCTAAGTAATTATTAAGTGTCTGAGACCAGATTTGAACCCAGGTACTCCTGACTCCAGGGCCGTGCTTTATCCACTGCGCCAACTAGCCACCCTCACATGCATAGTGTATTAACAATTCTGTGCCTTAGAAAAGATCGTTCCAATAACTTGAGGCATATTCGGAAGGCTCATCCCCACAGTGAAGAATGTCTGACAGCAATAGAAAGGAACACTGGCATGCTGAAAAGACTCCAAACCCTAGGACTGATACAGCCTGATGCAAGGAAAAGAGATGGTCAACAGACCTGGTTGGAAGTCCAGTTCAGCCACTAACTCATAGTGTGACTTTGGGCCAGTCACTTAATTTCTCTGAACTTTAGATTCTTCAGCTACAAAATGAGGAGTTGAACACAATGACCTTAGACGTTTCCTCCCCCCCACCCAAGATCTAGATTCTAGGTTCCCTCACATTTTCTAACATTCTAGGTCTTAAGGTACCATTCAACTCTTATTTACAAGAGACACAGTGGATAAAGTCCCCAACCTGGAGTTAAGATCTGAGTTCAAATACTGTCTCAAACACTTAAGTGACCAAGTGAGTCACTCAATTTCTGTCTCAATTTCCCCACCTGTCATATGGAGATAATAATAGCAACTAACTGAGTTGTTGTGAAGATCAAATAAAATAATAATTATAAAGTGTTAAGCACAATGTTTGGTAAATACTAAGCACTACATAAAAATTATTATTATTATTATTATTATTATTTTTATTACTATTACATCTTATGCTCTAACATTCTCTGTTCTAAGTTAGGGGTACTTAATCTTTTTTGGTGTCATGGACTCCCTTGACAATCTGGTAAGACCCATGGATTCCTTATCAGAATAATGTTTTTAAAAAATTGAAAGAGGGGTAGCTAGGTGGCACAGTGGATAGAGCACCAGCCCTGGAGTCAGGAGTACCTGAGTTCAAATCCCACCTCAGACACTTAATAATTACCTAGCTGTGTGGCCTTGGGTAAGCCACTTAAAACGCCACTGCCTCACAAAAACTAAAAAAAAAAAAAAAAATGGAAAGAAATTCTAAATTTGTTAGGAGTTTTTGGTAAGAAAGATCTAATTTTTCCCTTTCCCATCACCCCCACCTTGGTTAAGAACCTCTGCTTCTAACATTCTGAGATACTGTAATCCTCAGGTCTCTTCCAAGTAAGCTTTGGCATTCTCTGATTTCTTTCTGAGCAGCTGTACAGGGTTATTGTCTAAGGTAATGAGGTAGATGAGATGGGGTGGAGTAGGGGGCTGCAGTAGGAGGTTCTGTTTTTCTTTTCTTTCTTTTCCTTCTTTAAATCTGAAGGTTATTTAAAACTCAAGTGGGGAGTCACATAAGCTTCACGACCTAGACTCTGCTCAGTTTATGCACAGAGGAAAGAACTGTTAATTAATGCCGCTATTTTCGTGGAACTCCAAGGGAGGGGAGCTCAGAACACATTCCATTCATCCTTTGATACACTGTGTCCAAGGCAGCAGCCAAAAATCATTCATTGTCTTCTGGACTTGGGTTGGACCACTGTCCAATCTTTCTTCCTCAGATCCCCAAGCCCTGGAGCTATTAGCTCAGAAAATGGCATAAAATCTATTAACCATTTTGGGCTGATTTTCCAAATGACCTGTACAAGTAGATTACCCATTAAAAACTTTACAAAGTTTGGGGTTACAAAGTAGTAGGTGGAAAGCCTCTTCCTCAGAGTAAGTCTCATATCCTGGCAACCTGGCCTATGTGCTTCTCCACAGAACATTTGTCAGTAGGGATTTCAAGGCTTAAAAATAAAGGGGGATCTGATTCCTGTCCTGAATCTGCCAGCTAAGGAAGCTTTGCCCTACTCTTACCCCTAAGTTCCTTCCTCGATACCCAATAAAAGCTCCTACCTCCACCTTCTGAGGATCTGAGAGAAAATGATAATGGCATACAGGTGATACCTTCAATTCAACAATCCAGTAAGGTGGGTAGTGAGAAAAGATTGGGGAAACTAGAACTAAGAGATATAGAGGACTTGACAAAATTCACACACTAGTGTAAGAATCAGGATTTTTCTCAGGTCATTCATTGGAGGAGCAGCCTATGACTTCTAAAAAGATGGTCAACCAATAGCACAGCTGAGCCAGAATTCTCAGTTTCCCCACCCAAATCTAACTGATTTTTCTCAGGTCATTCATTGGAGGAGCAGCCTATGAGAGCATTTTACTCCTCCTAACTTCTGGAGAAAAAAAAATCAGTAAATATTAGAAGTAGAAGAGTCATTAAAAATGAGAATATTTAATTTGAGAAATAAAACTTTAGAGCTTTAATTTATTTTAGAACTAGATGGAATCTTAAAACGGAATATAGACTGTTAGAACAGCAAGAAGTCTTAAGTGGGATAGCTAGGTGGCTCAGTGAGGGGCAGCTAGGTGGAACAGTGAACAGCACAACTGCCCTGGAGTCAGGAGGACTAGAGTTCAAATTTGATCTCAGACACTTGATACTTACTAGCTGGGCAAGTCACTTAACCCCATTGCCTCTCCCCCCCCAAAAGAATGTATGTGGTGTCCCCCATCAAATGGTAAGCTCCCTGGGGGCAGGGACTGTCTTTTACCTCTTTTGATATCCCCAGCCTAGTACATAGTAGGATATTAATAAATGTTTATTGATTGACAGATAGATGAAAAAGCTGTGGCCCAGAATAGGAAATAGTTAGTCCAAGGTCAAGCATTAAGTCATTGGTAGAGCTGGAACTTTGACCCCGGAGTTCCCAAGGTCTGAGTTTGAGTTCATTTCTATTATATTAGTCTTTATGCATGTACCAGGGCTAAATGTTCTGGTAGCATAATAAAGGTTCATTGAACAGAATTGAATAATGGTAACAGATAGTAGTAACACGGAGATCATGAATTAGATGCCAAGATACTACTGATTCTGTATAAAGATGTGTCTGCCACACCCTCTCCTATATGTATTAAACTCGAAATTTGAGAGTCAAAATAGCAGAGAATTTGGGTCAGTTGGTGATGAGGGGGAGGATCTTCATAGCTGGAATCTTCAGCATGCTCTCTTTAAAGAAAATTTTTGTTAAAATCTTTTGGTTTTATATCCCCATTCATCTCCATAAATATACATGTACTCTCCCCTATCTCAAAAGTCCTCCCTTATAAAAAAGGAATAAAATGAAGAAAGTAAAAAACACTCTAGACAAGCCAACTACGTATCAACTGAGTCTGATGTGTATATAATAATACACACCTATGGTCCCCAATTCCTAATTTGCTTTTTTAAAAGATATAGATTTGAGGCTTGGCTAGGAATATCGTCTTGGACAAATCACCTTTCCTCTATGACCGTAGTTTTCTTCCTCTGTAAAATGGGGATATTGATTTTAAGGGCTTTTCTGAAGAAAATCTTTTGTAAGTGAAGAACAATAGAAATGCAAGCTATTATTTTTGTACCTAGCCTGCCCTTCATGAACCTCCGTTTCCATCTATTTTATCTTATCTCTTCTTCCAGACCTACTTCAAATGCCCTCTTACCCCATCTGGAAATTATTTCCTTATCTGATCTCATGGATTTAATGGTGCTTTGTATGCCCCTAATTTGCAGAGAAAATAAATTTGTCAATTTTAAAGTGCTATAGAATTATGCATGACCTTAAACAAAACATTTAACTTCCTGTGCCTAAAATTTTTTACTTCTGAAATGAGGATATTGGATTAGATGATTTCTGTTTTGTTTTTAGGTTTTTTTCAAGGCAAATGGGGTTAAGTGGCTTGCCCAAGGCCACATAGCTAGGTAATTATTAAGTGTCTGAGGTCAGATTTGAACTCAGGTACTTCTGACTCCAGAGCTGGTGCTCTATCCATTGCTCCACCTAGCACTCCAGATTAGATGATTTCTAAGATCCTTCCTGTTCCAAACCTATGATCCCTAATTTCTGATAACTTCCTAGTAGGATATACTTCATTTCTCTGTCTTTTCGAGGAGGAAGAGTGCTATGTAAATTGTGAATCTGGGAAAGAACAAGGCACCTCCACAGCTCCCATTGACATAGGAGGAGGTATCTCAGTATCCTATGACTGTCACACTTTGGGATCCCATAATCCCACTGCTGTAGGTCAGGGACCTACATAATACTAATAGAGTCTCCATTTGGGAATGTCTAGAAAATCTGTTTTTTTTTTTTCCTAGCACAGTTCTCAGATATGCTAAAAATTTCATTTCCAATTTATCCACTAGGTAGCTTCCCTCTCCAAAGCACCTCTTAACCTTTAGTGCCCCCTCCAAAAAAAAAACCCATCATAGTTCAGTCCATAATTCACATCTATGTTTGGTTTGGAGCTCAACCCATTGGTGTAATTTGTCTTTTTTTTTAAGTTCCAAATTTTCTTACAGTTTCTTTCACCACAGCCAGGAGTCTTTCACTCTTATGGAGACACACCCTATTTCTTTTCCCTGAAGCCAAGACTAGAAAGTTGGTGGTGGTAACAGGAAAGTATCTGATGGGAACAGTGAGATGGGACGGTTGGGGGAACTTTTCTTCCAATTGAGAAGAGAGAAGAGAAGACCTGTGAGACCCCTTAGGGGACTATGGTAACTTTTTAACTTTTTTCAAGTATATGAAAGGTCAGGGAAGAGAGTTTAGACTTGTTTTGCCTGACCCCAAACAGAGAGTAGAACCAGGACCAATAAAAAGTTCTGGAGAGGCAGATATCAACTCATAATAAGGAAGAACTTCCCAACAATTAGAGTTGTTCCAATGAAGGATGGATAATAACTACTGGACATGACTAGCTCAGGAGTAGTTAGATAACTCAGTGAGTAGAATGCTGGGTTTGAAGTCAGGAAGACCTGGGTTCAAATGTAAACTCAGATTCTTACTAATTGTGTGACCCTGGGCAAATTATTGCCTCGGTTTCCTCATCTGTAAAATGAACTAGGGAAAGAAATAGAAAATCACTCCAGTATTTTTTGCCAAGAAAGTCTAAAATGGGGGATCTCAAAGAGTTGTTATTGATATTATGGCTATGTCTCTCTCTCTCTCTCTTTTTTTTTTTAGTTTTTGCAAGGCAGTGGGGGTTAAGTGGCTTGCCCAAGGCCACACAGCTAGGTAATTATTAAGTGTCTGAGACTGGATTTGAACTCAGGTACTCCTGACTCCAGGGCCGGTGCTCTATCCACTGTGCCACCTAGCCGCCCCATGGCTATCTCTTTTTAGATAAGGCAGCTAGGAGATAAAGGGGAGCAATTCTGTTCATATCAAGTCTACTCTGGCTTTGGGCAACTAGGTGGCACAATGGATAGAGGGCTTAGAGTCAGGAAGACTCATCTTCCTGAGTTCATATGTGGCTTCAGACACTTACTAGCTTACTCCCTGGTCAAATTATTTAACCTTTGTTTGCTGCAGAAGGAAATGACAAACTACTCGAGTACCTTTACCTAGAAAACCTCAAATGAGGTAACAAAGAGTCAGAAGTAAATAAAACTTCTCACTTTGCCTAGCTTGAATTTAGAACTGTCTTTCCCCTATTAGAACATAAACCCTTTTTAAGGGGTTTAAGAACAGGGACTTTCTTTTGTCTCATATTTGTATTCTGAATGCTTTAAGAACAGGGACTTTCTTTTGTCTCATATTTGTATTCTGAATGCTTTGCTTAGTAACTGTATTTAGTGAGCACCTAATAAATCTTTAATCTGATCTATCTAATCCAATCCAATGTAATAAAATATAACTAATCTAATTTAACACTAGGTTGAGTCCAGGAATTGGCACTCCCAAAAGTCGCTCCTTACTCCTATGGGCATTGCTGCTGAGATGGTTATCAAACCCAGAGAAAGACACAGAGACATCACTCTTCCTTCACTTAAAATGAAGGCATAAATACCAGACCTATATTTTCAGGGTCACAAGAAGGGAGAAGCTAAAAGGCCTCTTTCTCCCTTTACAACATTGGCTTTCGCCTTTTTCAATGAGACCATAAACAGACAGCCTCTGAAAGGAAATCTAAAATTCACCAAGACTGGAGAAAAAAAAAACCAGAATAAAAATGGCTGAGGTCCTCTTTGTTTTGTTTTTGTTTTGCTTTTTAAAGAAAGATTTTATTTATTTTGAGTTTCATAATTTTTCCCCTATTCTTGCTTCCCTCCCCCCATCCCCACAGAAGGTAGTCTGTTAGTCTTTACATTGTTTCCATGGTATACATTGATCTAAGTTGAATGTGATAATAGAGAAATCATATCCTTAAGAAAGAAAAATAAAGTATAAGAGATAGAAAAATTACATAATAAGAAAATGTTTTCCTCTAAATTGAAAGTAATAGTCTTTGGTCTTTTTTCAAACTCCACAATTCTTTGTCTGGATACAGATGGTATTCTCCATTGAAGATAGCCCAAAATTGTCCCTTATTGCTGCACTGATGGAATGAGCAAGTTCATCAAGGTTGATCATCACCCCCATGTTGCTGTTAGGATATACAATGTTATTCTGGTTCTGCTCATCTCACTCAGCATCAGTTTATGCAAATCCTTCCAGATTTCCCTGAATCCCCATCTCTTCTGGTTTCTAATAAAACAATAGTGTTCCATGACATACAAATACCACAGTTTGCTAAGCCATTCCCCAGTAGAAAGACATTCAATTTCCAATTCTTTGCCACCACAAACAGGGCTGCTATGAATATTTTTGTACAAGTGATGTTTTTATCCTTTTTCATAATCTCTTCAGGGTATAGACCCAGTAGTGGTATTGCTGGGTCAAAGGTTATGTTCATTTTTGTTGCCCTTTGGGCACAATTCCAAATTTCTCTCCAGAAAGGTTGAATGAGTTCACAGCTCCACCAAAAATGCATTAGTATCCCAGATTTCCCACATCCCTTCCAACATTAATCATTGTTCTTTCTGATCATATTGGCCAGTCTGAGAGGTGTGAGGTGGTACCTCAGAGATGCTGTAATTTGCATTTCTCTAATAAGTAGTGATTTAGAGCAATTTTTCATATGACTATGGATAGCTTTGACTTCCTCATCTGTAAATTACCTTTGCATATCCTTTGACCATTTGTCAATTGGGGAATGCTGTTTTTTTTTTGAAAATTTGACTCAGTTCTCTGTATATTTTAGAAATGAGTCCTTTGTCAGAAATACTAGTTGTAAAAATTGTTTCCCAATTTACTACATCTCTTTTGATCTTGGTTACAGTGGTTTTGTCTGTGCAAAAGCTTTTTAATTTAATGTAATCAAAATTATCTAGTTTGTTTTTAATGATGTTCTCCATCTCTTCCTTGGTCATAAACTGCTTCCCTTTCCATAGATTTGACAGGCAAACTACTCCTTGATCTTCTAGTTTGCTTATAATATTTTTTTATATCTAAATCCTGTAACCATTTGGATCTTATCTTGGTATAGGGTGTGAGGTGTTGGTCTAATCCAGGTTTCTTCCATACTAACTTTCAATTTTCCCAACAGTTTTTATCAAAGAGAGAATTTTTATCCCAATAGCTGGACTCTCTGGGTTTATCAAACAGCAGATTACTATAATCATTTCCTGCTATTGCACGTAGTCTATTCCACTGATCCACAACTCTGTTTCTTAGCCAGTACCAGATAGTTTTGATGACTGATGCTTTATAATATAATTTTAGATCTGTTAAGGCTAAGCTGATATCCTCTTTGTTAATACATTTTGACAACTTTCTCAGTCAAGATTATATAGCCAATTGAAAACAGTTAGCAGACAGGATTATTTACAGAATGTTTACACATATTGCAACATTTCTATGAGGTACTTCCATATGCATCATTACCACTTCTCCAGAAGCAATTCCCCTATTTTCTCCACCACCTAGGGGAACTCTGGATGCTGGATTAAGAAGTTTATGTGTTCTCCTACACAGGCAATGATGATGATGATGATGATGATGATGATGATGATGATGATGATGATGATGATGTCTGTCCTTCATTCTTGAAGAAGACCATGACATTAGGGAGATGATGCCATGACAAGCACATGAATTGGATTTGAATGAGGGGGAGTGTTGTGCTAAGTCATCAGCCTCACTTTATCCTCCAGAGCCATCTGGTCTAGTGGCTGGATATGGAGATGGCCCAACTGGAGATGGCCCTGGATGCAAGGCAGTCATGGTTAAGGGGCTTTTCCAAGGTCACACAGCTAATAAGTATCAAGTGACTGGATTTGAGCTCAGATCTTCCTGAATGCAGGGTCCATGTTTGACCCACTTTGCCATCTAGCTGCCCTAATGGTAATAGTAAAACACTAAAGTTGATTAAACAACAGGTGACAAGATCAGGCCTATATAGTGGGAAGAAGATAATTCCAATGCACTGGTTGGAAATCCCTGCAATTAAGAAATATTGCATAAGGACTGATTCTGTGATTTCATTACTTTATAGAATACAAGGGTAAGGAAGCTCCCTCTGACAAGATTGGCATTCTCAGCAACTTCAAGTTTTGGAGAATTGCCTAGAGAAAGAAGAGGATAAATAGCTTGCCAAGAGACGCACAATCAATATGGAACAAAGACAGGACTTGACCCTAGATTTTCCTGATTTAGGGTTGGCTCTCTGTCCTCTCAGTGAGGAATTAGAGCATTTTAGAGTTAGAAAGGGACCTTAGAATGGAGTCCATCACATCAGTCAAAGAAGAAGGTAACTTGTACATCAATTAGTCCTAAGATTTTAGTGTGAAGAAACTTTATCCCCAAGTGATTTCCTAATGTCCCTTAAGAAGTGACACAGTCAAGATTTGACTCTAATCCCACCATATGAGGAATGCTAGGGTAGGAAACTGAGGGAGGATGACAGAGATAAAGGACTTCTATTTCTTTCCTTAATCTTCCAGAGTCAGGTTTTTGAGTTCTGAGACAAAGTTTGCATAGTTATTTATCTTTTTTCTTTTAAAGATTTTATTTATTTTGAGTTTTACAATTTTTCCCCAGTCTTGCTTCCTTCCCAAATGGAATGTGATGAGAGAGAAATCATATCCTTAAGGAAGAAACATAAAGTATAAAAGGTAGCAAGATCAGACAGTAAGATATCAGGTTTTTTTTCCTAAATTAAAGGTAGTAGTCCTTGGTCTTTGTTCAAACTCCACAGTTGTTTCTCTGGATACATATGGTATTCTCCATTGCAGACAGCCCCAAATTGTTCCTGATTGTTGCACTGATGGACTGAAAGAGGCCATCAAGGTTGATCATTACCCCCGTGTTGCTGTTAGGGTGTAGATTGTTCTTATGGTTCTGCTCATCTGCTCAGTATCAGTTCATTGCATAGTTATTTCTAACCTTAAGCTTAATCAATCTTTCCAGGTTTTGGTAAGGGCAGGTATTGAATTTGTAAGCTCATTTTCTCTCAGGGTCAGCAGGAGGGTCAATGAGTAGTTAAAGAGGCAACCCCCTGAAACAGATGTGCCAGACAATCAGATTAAAGACCTTCAGCTTTTTCCTTTTAGAAAAATCAGGATTTTTACCCAGAATCCATTTCACACAGAGAACACTTAGAGGTCTTGATTTTTGCATGGTTGATTATCTTCAGGAATAAAGTATCTATGGAATCTAGGTACCTGTTTTATTTTCTCTTTGACTAAGGGGGTCTATAAACCACCCCAAAAGCACTGTGGTGTTGTAGAAAGAGTTCTGTACTTGTTTTTTAATTTTGATTCTGTCATATGAATCTGGGGAAATAATTTAGCCTGAGTCTCAGTTTCTTCATCTGTAAGATGATGGGTTTAGGCTAGATGACTTCTTTTTTTATTTATTCATTTATCTATCTATCTATTTATTTATTTAAATTTATTTTTTATTCTCATTTTGTACAAATTTTTTTTACATTAATAAAATATACTTGTTTACAAGTAAACAAAATACCCCTCCCCCATGAATATAGATAGACTTGCTTGGGCGAAAAAGTAAAGGGGAGAGAAAAAAATTAAAATAAAAAAAATAATAGTAATAATTGTAGGTATGGCCAGGTGGCGCAATGGACAAAGCAACAGCCCTGGAGTCATGAGCACCCGAGTCCATATCCAGCCTCATAAACCTAATAATCACCCAGCCATGTGACATGCAAGCCACCCCATCCCCACTGCCCTGAAAAAACCAAAAAGAAGAAAAAAAAAGACCCAAAATAAAATAAAATAGTAATAATAGTAGAGGTGGCTGGGTGGCAGACAGAGCATTGGCCCTTGAGCCAGGAGCATCTGGATCCGAATCTGGCCCCAGATACCCAAAGATCACCCTGCTATGTGGCCCCAGGCAGGCCACCTAGCCCCACTTGCCCTGCACCCTCCCCCAAATAATAATAACAAAAAAATGTGCTTCAGTCTTTGTTCCAACACCATCAACTCTGTCGTGGGTGGATCACATTCTTTATGATAAGTCCATCACAAAAGTTACTTCCATATTTTCCACCATTGCCATTGCTGATCGCAACTCCCTCCTTTCTTATTTCTCCACTACCATGTACTATATTTTCTCTCTCCTTTCACTCTGACTCTGCTGTAGGGTCGCTGAGTGGCGCAGCAGACAGATCCCTGGTCCTGGGGCCAAGAAGCCCTGAGCCCCCATACCACCCCTTAGGCCCAGAATCCACCTGGCCCCATGGTCCTGGGCAGGCCATCCAATCCCAGCCCCTTGCAAGAAGTAAAAAAGAAAATGTGTTATATCTGAACACTGTCCCACCATGGTCCATCCTCTCCTCCTTTATTCACATCCCCACCCCTTCCCCCTGCTCCCCACTCCTTCTTACTCCAGTTGTCTATACCCCATTGAGTATATTTGCTGTTTCCTCTCCTCTCTGATGAGAGCAAAGGTTCCCTCATTCCCCCTTGCCTCCCCCCTTCCATATCATTGCAATAGCTCATTGTAATAAAAAAAAATCTTATGTGAAATATCTTGGACTATTCCCCCTCTCCTTTTTCTTTCTCCCATTCCATTTCCATTTTTTCCCTATTGACTCCATTTTTGCACCATATTTTATCTTCGAATTCAGCTTTCTCCTGTGCTTCAACTATAAAAGCTCCCTCTACCTGCTCTATTAACTGAGATGGTTCATATGAATATTATCAGTATCATTTTTCTATACATGCAGTTCATCCTCATTAAGTCCCTCATATTTCCCCCCTCTCCTCCAATCTCCATGCTTCACCTGAGTCCTGTATCTGAAGATCAAACCTTCTGTTCAGCTCTGGCCATTCCAAAAGGAACCTTTGAAATTCCCCTGGTTCATTGAAAGTCCATCTTTTTCCCTGGAAGAGGACATTTAGCCTTGCTGGGTAGTTCATTCTTGGCTGCATTCTAAGCTCTTTTGCCTTCTGGTATATTGTATTCCACGCCCTACGAGCTTCCAATGTAGATGCTGCTAAGTCCTGAGTGATCCTGAAGGCAGCTCCATGATATTTGAACTGTGTCCTTTTGGCTGCTTGTAATATTTTCTCTTTGACTTGGGAGTTCTGGAACTTGGCTATAATATTCCTAGGGGTTGGTTTTTTGGGATCTCTTTCTCAGGGGGATCGGTGTATTCTCTCCATTTCTATTTTGCCCTCTGCTTCTAGACTATCAGGGCAATTTTCCTGTAGTAATTCTTTGAAAATGATGTCAAGGCTCTTTTCCTGATCATGACTTTCAGGTATTCCAATAATTTTCAAATTATCTTTCCTTAGTCTGTTTTCCATATCAATTGTTTTTTCAATGAGATATTTCACATTTTCTTTTAATTTTTAATTTTTTTGGTTTTTGAAGTATTGATTCCTGATTTCTGGTAAATTCATCAATCTCCCTGAATTCTATTCTTTGTCTGAAGGATTTGTTCTCCCCACAGTTTTCTTATCTCTTTTTCCATCTGGCCAATTTTGCTTTTTAAAGCATTCTTCTCCTCAATAACTTTTTTTTTTTTAGGTTTTTGCAAGGCAAACGGGGTTAAGTGGCTTGCCCAAGGCCACACAGCTAGGGAATTATTAAGTGTCTGAGACTGGATTTGAACCCAGGTACTCCTGACTCCAAGGCCGGTGCTTTATCCACTGCGCCACCTAGCTGCCCCCTCAATAACTTTTTGAACTGTTTTATCCATTTGACCTAAGCTGTTTTTTAGCATGCTATTTTCTTCAGCATTTTTTTGGATTTCCTTGACTAAGCTGCTGACTTCATTTTCATGTTTTTCCTGCATCGCTCTCATTTCTTTTCCCAGTTTTTCTTCTAACTCCCTCATTTGATTTCCAGTCTTTTTTGAGCTCTGTCATAGCCTGAGCCCAATTTCTGTTTTTCTTGAAGTCTTTAGATGCAGGAGCTTGTGCTTCCTCATCTTCAGACTGAGTATTTTGATCCTTCTTGGGGCTCATTTGCAAAATATTTCTCAATGGTCTTCCTCTTGTTTCTTTGCTTGTTCATTTTCCCAGCCTAAGCCTGTTTTTTGGGGTGCTTCCTGAGCTTTTGGGACACTCCCACAAGGTTCTCAGTGTGTGAGGTTCTGTCCTCCCTCCTGGTCTGTGAATGACCATAGGTGCCCCCCTCTGCCACGGGGCCGAGGTGGGGGGCCCTGTTGTTCTATGGGGGGGCCTAGACTGGGATCAGGATCTGAATGTGGTCAGAGCCCCAGAGTCCTGTTCCAGAGGCAGAGGACACAGCTTGGCAGTCTCTCTCTCTCCACTCGCCTCCCTCAGCTCAATGGGCTCATGCCCTGGGGGCTCCTGCTTACCTGCTCGGCCTGCTTCTGTTTCTGGGTCTGGGCTGCAGTAAGACCAAGCTGCTAGTTGTGTGCCCTGGGGGCTGGGCTCCACGTGCTTGCTCTGGCAGAGGTCACCCACTGTCCCCCCACTTTGTGCCCAGTGCTCCCCAGGGTGCAGCTCAGGAGACTCCCCAGCTGCTGTGAGCTACGGCTCCCAGCACCCTGGGACTGCCTCCGGGAGGCTGAACTTCTTTCACTCTGGTGGGCCGCCCCTCCGACCCCGGGGAGCAGAGCCTTTCTGCTCTTTTCCAGGTTACCTTGAGTAGGAGAACTGCCTCACTGAGTCCCTTTGTGGGTTCTGTCTCTCGAAAGTTTAGAGTCCTTAGTTTATGAGTTTTTATCAGAGAGCTCCTAAGACTTGATCCCTTCATGTTGCCATCTTCTAGATGACTTCTAAGATCCTTTTTGTATCTAAATCTAGGATTCTATGAAACAGAGATTGGGTTTTAGGCCTGATTCTCCAAACTCATGACCATTGGGGTAAATTCCTTCCCCTCTCTGGAGCTTAGTTTCTTCTTCAACAAAATGATAGGTTTGAATTAGATGTCTCTTAAGAAGGGAGGGAGGAAGGAAGCAAGTAGATGGAGGAATCAAGTGCTTACAATGTGTTAGAAACTACTCTAAGTGTTTTATGAATATTATTTCATTTGATCTGGAAGGTAGTTATTATTAACCCAATTTTACTGGGAAAGAAACTGAAGCAGACTAAGATTCAGTGACTTTGTAACGTTACCCAGATAGTAAATGTTTGAGATCAGTTTTCAACTCAGATCTTCCTGATTCCAGGTCCAGTGCTCTATTCACTATATCACCTAGGGGCTTCTAAATCTGACATTGCATGTCCTTTCTCAAATCAGCATTCTATGCTCTGTCTTCTGTGTTCTAAGGTTCTTCATAGCTCTGACATTCTAGGCAGCCCAGTCAATACAATATTGGTCTTGGAGTCAGGAAGACTTGAGTTTGAGTCCTGCCTCATATGCTAGTTCTGTAACCCTGGGCTAAGTCACTAAGCCTCTTTTAGCCTCAGTTTCCTCAACTATAAAATAAGGATAAAAACATCACCTACCTTCCAGGATTGTGGTGAGGATTAAATGAGATAATTGTAAAGTGATCTGCAAATCATAAAGAACTACATAAATACTTATTATTATTATGTCTTCCAGCTCTAACATTTTATGTGGATTGTAGATTTATCAATCCATCAACAAGCATTAACACCTATTATTTCTCTGGCATTTTGCCAAGTGCTGGAGATGAAAGTACAAAGAATGAATCAAACCCTACTTTCAAAGCTCTTACAGTCTAGTGAGGGAGACAAGTTCATACCCACTCACCTCCCACATAATATATACTGTATAAATATAATGTGAAGACATACAAATCTTACAAAGTAGTTAAATACAAGGTCACTGGGGAGGAGGGCACCAGCAGTTGGGAGGATCAGGCAAGGCTTCAAGTAGAAAATGGTGTCTGAGCTGTATCTTAATGGAAAAGAGGGACTTTGAGGCAGAGGTAAGGAGGGACTGAAGGCAGGAAAGGGGACTTTCCTAAAATCACCCCCCAGGGTCTAATATTAGAGACAGGATTTGAACCTGCTTCCTCAGACTCAGCAGTGGCCAATTCCCAGATTTCTGGTTGTGTGGGATGGGAATTACATACTTGCTGGCTCTTCAGATCTAGCCTTGGCAGACCTTATCTGGGACTTGCAACTTCTCTAATAGAATCTCTCTGCCCAGCAGCAACCAGAAGAGACTTTATTATTTTGTTTGTTTAATTCCCCGCCATTCCTGCTGATGCAGGGGATGAATGTAGATGCAGCTGCCAGGGAAAGTCTCCTAGAGAGTGTGAACTGGAGAACTAGAGGTGAAGATCTTGCCTGTGTGTGAAAAAAAAGTTGTTGGTAAGTGACTTGGTGGGAAGGAAAGCTTTGGGACTGGCCAAATACCCATCCCCCATCCTACCCACCAACTCCCTCAACTGAGAATTTGACCAGTCACTTTCACACCCAGGGTTAAGATTGGTCATTCTACAAACTTAGTTTACCCTCTCCATCCTTTAAGTTTTTCTCTAATCTTTGATAGGGATAACTATTGGATAGAGTTGGAGGCATAAAGACAAGTTTCTGAGTTCAAATATTGCCTCAGATATTTACTAGCTGTGTGATCCCAGAAAAGTCACTGGACCCTGTTTGCCTCAGTTTTCGCATCTATAAAATGAACTGGAGAAGGAAATGACAGATCATTCCAGTATCTTGGACAAGAAAACTCCAACTGGGTCATAAAGATTTGGACACAACTGGAATATTTGAACAACTAAGTTTTCAGATAGGAAAACATCCATCAGTAAGGAGCTAGGACAGATAAGAAGGGAGACTGGAGACCTCTGGTAGTAAAAAGGACTTTGGTTCTGGAACCCAAAACTCTGGATCCTAATCTAGGCTTCAACTCTGTGTGACTTTGTCAGGGGTGTGTTGGTAAATCTGGGTTCTCCAAAATGTGACTCCAAGTCTTCCCCTATAGTTTAATTTGCATTTTTAACATTTTCTCCATCTCCATTTAGTGGTAATAAATAAAACAATAAATCAAGCCCTTATTTGTAGTATTTATTGATTTTAGGCATAAAATGGTCACATTGAAAAATTAAAAAAATTTTCCCCAGCCCATCTCTGCCTTCAGTAGAACATAGAATGTCAGAACTAAAAAGGAACTTAAAATAAAAGTATTCTCACCAGAGACAAAACTGTGGCTTTCCTTAAAAGTTACCTGTTGGGGGTGACTAGGTGGTGCAGTGGATAGGGCACCGACCCTGGAGTCAGGAGTACCTGAGTTCAAACGCAGCCTCAGACACTTAATAATCACCTAGCTGTGTAGCCTTGGGTAAGCCACTTAACCCCATTGCCTTGCTAAAAATCTTAAAAAAAAAGTTATCTGTTGTATGTTTATCTTTTCTTCAAATTTGCATTTTGCTCCTTGAAGGCAGGAACTACCCTTATTTTAACTTTGTACTGTCCTATTCCCATTACACTCCACATCTCCCTTGGTGTCTAGTCCCTCACTTAGCACACTTAGAATGCTTGCAAAATTGAATTGTCAAGCATAGAACAGTGACACTGTAACAACTGGAAGGGAACTAGGACTTAGACTGTCCAAACTTAGGCCATCAAAGAAAGATTAAGTTCATTAAGTGCTATATAACATTAAATGTTATATTTCAGGACCACTGCTTGCTGTTGCGAATCTAAATATGGAAGTGAGACAATCTCTGCCCTCAAGAAGTTTAATTTGTACAAACCTAAGCCCCTCACTTCATAAATGAAAAAAACTAAGGCTAGAGAGGTGACTCAGGGTCACACATCTGCTGTCATCATCCCCTCTTCAGTTTTCACAGATGTCAAAAAGGATCATAATCTGAGTCCTGTTTATTGGGGTGGGGGAGACTGGAGGATTTGGGGGGAGATCAGTGAATCAATCCACAAGTTCCAGGTTCAGTGCTAAGCAGCCAAGGATGGAGCAAGTGAGATGATACATTTGAAAATGGTTTGAAAAGCATAAAGTTTCAACTGTACAAATGTAGGATTGTGATATTGGGAGCAAGGAGATGGCAATGAACCCAAAGAAAGTTTTCCTTTAACACATCTGATTTGCAGGAATTTAGTCTTAATTGCTCCATCAGCTTTTCAAATAGGTTACTTCACCCCTCCTAAAACAGCCTATCTTCCTTGTTTGGGGGAAAGTAACAACTTCAACTGAGTGAGTATCAGAGAATGCTGAGCCAGTTCTTTCAGATACTTTGTCAAGGGGGGAGGGGGGAATGGGAGGGTTGGTTGAATTTTTTAAAACTGTGCTAGATCTTTGCACTGAGATTCAGGAAACCTATTTCCTAGTCACCATTCTATCACTTGAGACTCACTCACCTTGAGAAAATTGGTTCACTTTCCTAGTCTGCAGTTCACTCATCTATAAAAATGTCGTTCAATCCTTTTTCAGTTGTATCCAACTCTTTTGTGACCCCGTTTCATGTTTTCTTGGTAGAGATACTGAAGTGGTTTGTAATTTCCTTCTGCAGCTCACTTTATAGGTGAGAAAACTAAGGCAAGCAGGGTTAAGTGACTTGCCCAGTCACACAGCTAGTATGTCTGAGGTCAAATTTGAACATAGAAAGATGAGTATTTCTGACCAAACCCTTTGCCAAGCCCTTCCCTATCTATAAAACTAGATAGAGCAGTGGATAAGAGCACTCATCTTGGAGTTAGGAGGATGGGAGTTTGAATCCATCCTCAGACACTTGACACTCGCTATGTGACCTTGGGCAAGTCAGTTAATCCTGATTACCTTGCTTCCAGGATCAATTCCAGTTGTCCACATTCATATCTGACCACTGGAATCAAATGACTCTGGAGGAGAAAGTGAGGCTGGAGAATTAGCACAGCACTGCACTCTCACTAAAAAATCCAGTTTGTGTTCTTGACATTGTATTGCCTCCCTGATATCATGGTCCTCTTGGAAAACCAAGGACAAATGTCATCATCATCATCATCATCATCATCATGATGTCCCATTTGACATTCTACTTTTTATATTGACTCTCAAGTATGTCTTAAGATTTCTTCTTATTCAAACATTTTTAGTTTTCTTTGGGTTCTGACATACTATGTTTTCTGAGTTTCTTTCCAGTTTGACATGTTCTGATAATCTAGGTCATACCAAAGAGATAGAGACACCTTCTCTTTTTTTTTTTTTTGACCAAGGTGAAAAAATTTATGAAAGCAAAGAATGTGCTCCTAAGAGCCTCCGGAGGCCTAGGCTGCAGGGTGGTGGGCATCCCTGGAATGCGCTATCAGAGTCACTCGCCAATAAAGTGGGGTGGTCGCTTCTCCCGGAAGGCCGCCATCCCTTCCAGCCTGTCCTGGGTTGGAATGTTCTGGGCATAACACATTCCTTCAATGGCCATTCCCGATGCAATGTCCACCTCGATTCCTTTGTCAATGTCCTCTTTTCCCATTCTCACTGCGACTGCGATGGGGGCCTGAGGCACTATCTCCCTGGCGAGTTCTAGAGATCTGTGGTAGGCAGTGTTGCACTCCTGATTCTGGGGCACTGCGTGATTCACTAGCCCAACAGCCTTCGCTTCTTCTTCCTTAGCCAGGCTCACACCCACACACCGAGGCAGGCACTGGGTGCCCCCTGTCCCTGGAAGGAATCCACGACTTGTTTCTATGAGTCCCATGATGGCAGAAGAAGCTGCCACATGATCACAGGCCAAGGCCATCTCGAGGCCCCCACCCAGAGCAAATCCATCAATAGCCGCAATGGTAGGCACAGGGAATGTGGCTATCTGGTTCATCAAACTCTGGAGTTTTTGCACAAAAGCAGCCACCTCGGCCTCATTCATTTGCTCTCCTTCATTCAGAGTGGCACCTGCATAGAATACTCCCTTAACATCACTCTTAAACACAACTGCTCAGACAGCTCTTGTCAAGAAGAAGCTGGTCCAAGGCTTCTGACAATTCATTGACAAAGACTTTGCCCAGAGCATTTCGGGCCTGAGTTCTATTCATCAAGATCTCAACGATATCTCCGTTCCAGGCCGCGCCGGGCACCCACGTGGATCTCGGCGCTCAGGGCCGCGGCCTGGGAGGCCCTACGGGGGGGGGGGGGCCGCCAGGGGGTGCAGCAGGTGGGGCAGTGCCCTCAGCATGGCCTCAGCAGCTGGGCCTGGGGGGCTCCCAGGAAAAAAAAAGGAGACACCTTTTAATATGCAATTAACCATGATACCCACTCAGGAACTCCATTAATAAAAACAATCCCCTAATATAAAGTACTTTATACTTTTGAAGGCATTTTCTTATCAATTATCTCAGAATTTCTTAATAGGTCTAAGAGGAAAGGAAGGAGGAGAATTATTATTTTCCCTGACTGACAGATGAGAAAGGTAAGGCTTAGAGTGAGGGTAAGTGACTTTACCAATGCTATGAATCAAAACAATGCTAGAACTGCTACTATATAAGCCAAGTCTTTTAACTTAATTTGCTGCTCTTATAAATATATGTATCATATTACCTCTTACTATGACTGAAGTTGTATTTGAGACTACAGGAACTGATAGTTGGAAGGCATCTTTAAAAATAATGGATCATCTTCCTGACCCAAATAGGATTGATCAATCCAAATTCAGCATTCATTAATTGCTAATATGTAAAGACAAATGAGATATTGCCTTGAAAAAAACAACAAAAAAAATTAACGATGGAATGATAGGTATGGGACATTTACAGAATAATTCTGGTTCCAGAAAGAATAAAGTAAATGCAAAGGAGAGGTCTAGGAAAAGTACTATGAGGAAATTGAGGGGGAAGATATTGCTTATATCTGGGAAGGCATATAGTATGTGAATTAGGAGATGAAGGGTGTCAAGGATGTGTTGAAGTCAATTTGTAGAAAGTTAATTTGTAAAATTTCTGTGTGAGCATTCATGCTTTAGAAGTAGGCAAATGCCAACAAATCAGAACTTGATTTGTTTTGTTGATTGTCTAGAATTAACAAAGTTATAGAAAAATCATTGCTAATTCAGATTAAATTTTAAATTGTATATTGTGTTCATTTCTCCCCAGGGAATTGGTTGTTAAACATTTACCAGCAAATCCCTGGTGGTGATCTGGGAATACCTTATAGAGGAAGTTTTATATATTCTTGGGCTCAGAAATTGTTACAGACAAACTGCAGCCATAAAAGTGAAAGATGCTTGCTCCTTAGAGAGAAACCTATAACAAATCTGGACAGCATACCAAAAAACAGAGACATCTCTTTGTGACAAAGGTCTGTGTGGTCAAAGTTTTGAATTTTCTAATAGTAATATATGAATATGAGAATTTGGACTATAAGGAAATCTGAGCATGAAGATTTGATGCTTTGGGGTTGTGGTGCTGGAAAAGGAGTCAAAATGTAAAGATTATTTAATTTTAATTCAAACTATTCACTGGAAGATCAAATACTGAAGATGAAGTACAAATACTTTGACCACATAATGAGAAGAAACGATTCATTGGAAAAGACGCTGATTGTGAAAGACTGGAGGTAAAAGAAGGAGATCACAGAAGATAAGATGAATAGATAGTGTCATGGAAGCAATGAACGTGAGTTTAGATAGACTTGAGGGAGATAGTGGTGGATAGAAGAGCTGGTGTGCTATGGTCTATGGAGTCAAGAAGAGTTGGACTCAACTGAATGAACAACAAAAAGCATTTGAGTTGAACTTTACAGAAAAAAAAGAGGCTTCAATACATGGAGAAGTGGCAGTAAAAGTCCTTTCCAGACAGGAGAATCTTTTGAGCTACAGAAGGGAGCTAAGAAGTCAGGACAAAAACAGGGGCTTGCTGAGTTCATCTAATTTGCCTGTTTAGTGTATATTACCCACCAAGGGGCACTGTGTGTATCAACCAACCTGCTGGTTCCTCTCTTAGTGTATCAAAGCAACTGGTTACTAATCACCCATTAGTTCTCTATCTACCTGCCAGGGTTGCATGGGGAAGACTCTGTTTTGGGGAAGACTTTTTTAACTTTGCTGAATCACCTTTGGCAGTCTGGTGAAGTCAATGTATCTTTATTAGGAAATTTTGAAAAATGTATAAAAATAACATATATATGGGATTAAAAGGAAAATAATTATACTGAAATGCCATTATCAAAATATTTTTAAATTAATAAATTCACAGGCTTGAAACAACCCTTCTCTATGAGATGTGTTTATATCTCCATCATTCATTTAACCAAAGTAGTAATCAGTCAACCAGTAATAAGTTTCTGCTCTGACCCAGGGCTACAAATGCAAAAATGAAACAGTAACATTAACATGAGCTCATTTTCTCCAATCCTATGGGTGTATCATAAACTAAAACTTTCATTCATTCAGTCTCTGATCTAATGCTGCAAAGTGTAAAAACAACTGTTCTTATTCCTACTCCCAGCTGCCAAGGTCTGGGCTAAACTCCCGGTGAGAGGATGATAGAAACTCAGTATCTGGTCATAAATGGCCCATCTCTCAGATCCAGGAGAAGAAAGGTTTCAGTCACACACAAAGCTGGCACCTAGTGTTTTTGGTCAACCTAAGGACTATGGTAATAAATGATTTCTTTCCTGAGCTGGATGGCAGGTTACCACAAGTCTCATATTTGACATTTGTTTATCCTTCACCTTGGAAAAATTCTGTTATCCAGAGAAATCTGCTGCACACATTGGGAAACCCTTCAGGAAAGTATTATTGTTCAATTGTCTTTCAGTCATGTCCTATTCCTTGTGACTCCATTTGGGTTTTTTTTTTGGCAAAGATACTGAAGTCATTTCTTTCTTCTGCTCATTTTACAGATGAGGAAACTGAGGTAAACGGGTAAGTGACATGCCTAGAGACACTCAGCTAGTCTCTGAGTTTGAATTTGAACTCAATTAAGATGAATCTTTCTGACTCTCAGCCTAGTACTCTATCTACTTTGCCATCTAGCTTACTTGGACACATGTAGCATTGTAGGAAATAATGAAGGAAAGTTTTGGAAGACAGGGCTAGAAAGATTTTGTAAGGCCCTGAATGTCAATATAAAGAGATTATACTTAATTTAGTAAAAGATGAAAGAAAATACGAATGGTTTTTCAATACACAAATAACATGATCATAGAAAACATTTGGAAGCTGACTGAATAATAATAGCTAACATTTATTTATTTATTTATTTTTATGCAAATATTTTATTTGTTTTCCAATTATATACAATAATAGCTTCTACCAGCAATTTGGGATTATGCCCAAAGGGCAACAAAAATGTACATACCCTTTGACCCAGCAATACCACTACTGGGTCTATAACCTGAAGAGATGCTGATAAGGGGTAAAAATATCACTTATACAAAAATATTTATAGCAGCCCTGTTTGTGGTGGCAAAAACAAAATGGAAATTAAGTGAACTTCCTTCAGTTGGGGAAGGGCTTAACAAACTGTGGTATATGTATGTCATGGAACACTATTGTTCTATTAGAAACCAGGAGGGATGGGAATTCAGGGAAGCCTGGAAAGATTTGCATGAATTGATGCTGAGCAAGATGAGCAGAACCAGAAAAACATTGTGCACCCTAACAGCAACATGGGGGTGATGATCAACCTTGATGGACTTGCTTATCCCTTCAGTGCAACAACCAGAGACAATTTTGGGCTCTCTGCAATGGAGAATACCATCTGTATCCAGATAAGGAATTATGGACTTTGAACAAAGATCAAAGACTATTACCATCAAATTAGGGGGGAAAAAAAGCATTGTATTATTATGTACTTTTACTATCTCATACATTATTTTTCTTCCTTAAGGATATGATTTCTCTGTTGTCACATTTAACTGAGATTCAATTAAAGAATTCAATTCAACTAAAGAACCAATGTAAGAATGCCTTCTGTGGGGGGTGGGAGAGGGAAGCAAGAATGGGGGGGAAACCGTAAAACTCAAAATCACTAAAATCTTTCTTTAAAAAAAATAAAATAGTAAAATAATGGTTTCTACCTATCAACTTTATGTAAGGTTTTGAACTTTACACTTCCCCCCCACCCTCCCTTCCCTCCCCTCTCCCCCCATAAGAAGGCAATCTGATAATCTTTACATTGTTTCCATGTTTTGCATTGATGGAAATTGAATGCGTTGAGAGAAAAAACATATCCTTGATTTCTCTCTCATCACATTCAATTTGGATCAATGTATACCATGGAAACAATGTAAAGACTGACAAATTGCCTTCAGTAAGGGAAGTAAGATTAGGGGGGAAACTGTAAAACTCAAAATAAATAAAATCTTTTTTTAAAAAAGGGAAAAAACATATCCTCGAGGAAAACATAAAATATTAGAGAGCAAAATTATGTAGTACATAAGCAAACTTTTTTTAAAATGAAGGTAATAATCTTTGGTCTTTGTTTAAATTCCACAGTTCTTTCTTTTATATATATTATTTGCTTTCAATTATATACAACAGTAGTTTCTACCTCTCATTTTCTGGTAAGGTTTTGAATTTCACAATTTCCCCCCCTACCCTCCCCCACACCCACAGGAGGCAGTCTGATAATCTTTTCATTGCTTCCATGCTATACATTGATCAAAATTTAATGTGTTGAGAGAAAAAGCATATCCTTGAGGGAAAAAAATTAAATATTAGAGATAGAAAAATTATGTAGTATATAATACACTTTTAAAAAAAAATTGAAGATAATGTTTGGTCTTTGTTTAAACCCCACAGTTCTTTCTCTAGATACAGATGGTATTTCTCCATCACGGATCTCCGAAAATTGTCCCTTATTATTTCACTGATAGAATAAGCACATCCATTAAGATTGATCATCAACCCCATGTTGCTGTTAGGGTGTGCAATGTTCTTCTGGTTCTGTTCATCTAGCTCAGCATCAGTTCATGCAAGTCTTTCCAGGCTTCTCTGAAATTCCATCCTTACTGGTTTCTAATAGAACAATAGTGTTCCATAACATACATGTATCACAATTTTTTCAGCCATTCCCCATTTGATGGACATTCACTTGATTTCTAATTCTTTGCCATCACAAACAGTATCGCTAACATTTATGTAAAACTTGCTATGTGCTAAACACAATTATCTCCCTCAATCCTCACAATAACCCTAGGTGGTAGGTGCTATTATAATCTTCATTTCACAGATGAGGAAACTGAGACACATGCAAGTTAAGTGACCTGGTCAGAGTCACAAAGCTAGTAAGTGTTTGAGGCTGGATTTAAACTCAGATTTTTTTCAACACTAGATTTAGAGTTCTATTCACTGCACAATTTAGGATCCCAATGATTCATATTAAGAAAGACGGATAAAAGTAAAGAGCTTTTTGAGATCTGAATAAGCAAAGTTCATTTTGGATTGGAGGGAAAGCCTTCATATAGGTGATGACATTAGAGCTGGGTCCTGAGTGACAGGCACACTTTCAAGAGATGGAGGAAAATGTTTTAAATATAGGAAAGAAGGCAAGTACTTGGAGATGGGATTCCAAGACTTCTGATTTCTATGAAAACAATTTTTTCATAATGTAGAATTTTTCCACATGGACTTCTGTCATCAGAAGCCAAGTCAATTTTTAACTTTTTAAAAAATTTGACTTTGGTTTTGATCTTCATTGAGATCTTTACACTTTCTTCTCTACTACTATCTTACTCCAAGCATCTAGGTGTCTGAGTGGATAGGTCTAGGGTATAGAAGATTCATCTTCCTAGGTTCAAATCTAACTTCAGACACATTAAGTGAGTGACCCAGTGTCTTATTCATGGAATAGCAAGGAGTAAGTGTTATTGAATCAAAGGGAACATGGTAGACAGTAAATTGTAAGAAGACTGAAAATGTAGGAGGAACCTGAGTTATAAAAGACTTTGAAAGTCAAACATAGCATTGTGTACTTGATCCTAGAAGTAATATAAAGCCATTGGAGTTCATTCTGGGGGGTAGGGATGGTTGGCAACATAGTCAGACCTGTGCTTGAGGAGCTGAGGAAAAATAGGGGTAAAAATAGAGATATTTATTTAAATTTCATGTCATACAATGCTATTCACAGCCAGAGGATAAAACCCCACAAAATCTGAATCTATCTATCTATCTATCTATCTATCTATCTATCTATCTAGTTTACTTTTCTAAAAATTCTCTTATGTTTTTCCCTCTCCTATCTCATGATTTTCTTTCTTTTCCCTTAATCCTAATTCCTCTTGCACAAAATGACTAATGTGTAAATGTGTTGAACACAAGTGTATATGTACAACTTTTACCAAATTTTACCAAATTTACCAAGATGTCAGGGAGAGGGGTGAAGGAAGGGAGAGTGGTAGAAAAATGTGTAACTTAAATAAAAAAAAAAGAAAAGAAAGAAACTTTAAAAAAAAGAAATGTGTAACAAATAAAAAAAATTATGGCATAGATCAATAATACTGACAAGGTACTTAAAATAGATGCCTGACGGCTCTCTGGGAGAACAGTCTTCTAGTAGACCCTTTATTGTTGATCCTTTTTATAAGACAAAGAGGAAATAACAAAAAATGAGAGCAGCTAGAATAAGTATTATTATGCCCATTTTATAGAGTAGGAAATAGAATTTCAGAGAGGTAAAATAACCTTTCCAGGATCTTTTAAAGATTATCTCCAACTTATCCTCCATATCAGTTGTACATTGTTTTTGCAAGGCAAATGGGGTTAAGTGGCTTGCCCAAAGACACACAGCTAGGTAATTATTAAGTGTCTGAGACCTGATTTGAACCCAGGTACTCCTGACTCCAGGGCCGGTGCTTTATCCACTTCGCCACCTAGCTGCTCCTCAGTTGTACATTGTTGATTGTTGCTCCCCACTCTCCTTATCCCCTAATTAGACTGTTCTTGAGAACAGGACTGTCTTTGGTCTCTCTTTGCTATACCAGTACTTAGCCGGATTGCAAGAACATAGTAAGGACTTGTTGTTTGTCCTTTGTGCTTGAAGAGATTAATAAATGCTGATTGATATGATTTAGCAGTCAAGATCTGAACACAATCTAGTTCTTTATCTTCTCTACCCTACATAGTTTCTCCACACCAGTTTGCAATGGTGTCTGTATTTCAAGTGACTTTAGGAAAACAATTTCTTTTTTATTTTTTTAAACATTACCACAATAGTCACGTTGTAAAAGTAAGCATATACCCCCCCCAAGAAAAGAGAAACCTCAAAAAAAAGTAGTAAAAAATTTTTTTTTTCTTCTATTTAGACACCATCACTCTGTCTATAGGATGGATAGTATTCTTTACCAAAGAATTGTCTTTGGATACAGTAGGGAAAAATTTTCTTAAGAAATGATACTGCAGGGGGCGGCTAGGTGGCATAGTGGATAAAGCACCGGCCCTGGAGTCAGGAATACCTGGGTTCAAATCCGGTCTCAGACACTTAATTAGCTGTGTGGCCTTGGGCAAGCCACTTAACCCCATTGCCTTGCAAAAAAAAAAAAAAACCTAAAAAAAAAAAGAAATGGTACTGCAAGGGGCAGCTAGCTGGCACAGTGGATAGAGTACCAGCCCTGGAGTCAGGAGTACCTGAGTTCAAATCCACCTCAGACACTTAATAATTACCTAGCTGTGTGGACTTGGGCAAGCCTCTTAACCCCATTGCCTTCCAAAAACTTAAAAAAAAAATGATACTGCCCCAGGGCTAGATGGCTATTTGGCCTATATTGGAAAGAGCACTATATGTGAGAGAGATGGGATTCAGGAGATTTGATGCTGCTGCCACCCTATGATTTTAGGCACATTACAGCCCTCTCCTTCCTATAGTCATACAATGAAAACAGCAATATCCAGAGAGCCTGGATTCAAACCCTTGGACAATTACTCCTATTGTTTGTCTTTTGTTCCTAAAGAGGACCATGACATCAGGGCCCCATGATGAACAAGTGAATTGGATTTTAGTGAGGTGGGGAGAAGCTATCTGGGTCCAATGGCCAGATAATGGAACAGGACACCTGGAGATGGCCCTAGATGAGAGGCAATTGGGATTAAGTGACTTGCCTAACACATAAGTAAACTTAGATCCATCTTGACTTCAGGACATGTGCTCGATCAAGGCATTTTGACCTCCTGAGTCTCAGTTTCCCATGCTTAAAATGTGAGGGGAGCTGGTTTCAGAGGTCTGAATCCATGATTCTATAGCATGAGAGCATTGGATAATATCTCTAAGGTGCTGATTTCCTGAGTAGATAATTCCAGATTTTCATCTTCTCTAGCAGGACAGCAGCAGCCTCTGCCTTCACTCAGAGTATCTCCTCCCAGCCCTACAGCAGGTCACATGTCCATCCCAATGCATGTGTATGACTCAGAAGTGGCTCTGCTTTACATGGTGGGAGGGGATTTGGGGATTAGAAGTTGCCAGAGGTTGCAGATAGTCATTGCCTGAATTCAAAGGTCAAGGCATTGGGTTTCACCTTGTGCTGTGCAAATTGGAAAGGAGAGCATAAAATTAAAGTTTTTATTTTTGTTATTCTTAACCTGAAAAATACCAATAAACATGAATATTTCTATATATAAAGAAGAGAAAAGTGTTGTATATGAAGTTCTGAACCTCTATGTTGTATAGCTTTTTATTATTTAGTATATAATAAGTTCAACACATTAGCTTCCAAAGCTACTCAGCTTGTCTGCCTCTGAACTTCCTTCTGTTCTGTGCATTAAAAAAATATTTTAGAGCCCTTTTCTTTCTTTTCTTCTTTTTTTGGCATCACTATCATTTCTCTTTCCCTCTTTCCCTCAACCATTCTTGGCGTAAACCATCATTCCACAGCTACAGCTTTCTTAAAAACAAAACAAAACAAAACCCATTTAATAAATAAGCCTAGTAAAACAAACAAAAAAATCCATTTATTGACTGAAATGTATGCTTCATTCAACACTACTAGTCTACCACCTCTTTCTAAATTGCAGACCTGACAATGTCACCTCTTTACTCATGAAATTCCAGGTCTCCCTGTCACCCTGAGCAGAACCAGAAGAATCAAATAGAAAATCTTCTGTCTGTCTTTCCAAGTCCTTTGTACCAGTCTATTCATATATTCATAGTTGAACCTGAGTTCAAAGCCTTGTCTTGTACATTTACTAGCTGTGACTTTGAGCAAGTCACTTAATCTGACTCAGTTTCCTAATCTATAAAATGGGAATAACAATAACACCTCTTTTCCAGGATTTTTGTGAAAATCAAATGAGATAATTTTTGTAAAACACTTTGAACAATGGCTGTTACATAGAAAGCATTATATAAATGCTAGCTATGATTATTTACCAAAATTTTTTTTAACCATTCTCCAATTGATAGAAATTCCCTTGGTTTCTAGTTTGTTGCTACTAAAGATACTACTAAGAATATTTATGAGGGTAAAAAGATCACTTGTACAAAAATATTCATAGCAGTCCTGTTTGTTGTGGGAAAGAATTAGAAATTAAGTGAATGTCCATCAATTGGGAAATGGCTTAATAAACTGTGGTATATGTATGTCATGGAACTCTATTGTTCTATTAGAAGCCAAGAGGGATGGGAATTCAGAGAATCCAGGAAAGATTTGTATGAACTGGGGTGGCTAGGTTGGCATAGTGGATAAAGCACCGTCCTTGGAGTCAGGAGTACCTGGGTTCAAATCTGGTCTCAGGCACTTAATAATTACCTAGCTGTGTGGCCTTGGGCAAGCCACTTAACCCCATCTGCCTTGCAAAAAAAAACACCTAAAATAAAAAAGATTTGTATGAACTGATGCTGAGCTAGATGAGCAGAACCAGAAGAACATTGTATACTATAACAACAACATGTGGTTGATAATTAATCTTAATGGACTTGCTCATTTCATCAGTGCAATAATCAGGGATAATTTTAGAGTATCTGCAATGGAGAATACCATCTGTATCCAAAGAAAGAATGGTGGAATTTAAACAAAAATCAAAACTATTGCCCTTAATTTAAAAATAAAAAGTTATCTTATTTTGTAATTTTGTTATCTCTTATATTTTATTTTTTCCCTTATGAATATGATTTCTCTCCCAATACATTCAATTTTGATCAGTGTATAGCATGGAAACAAGGTAAAGACTATCAGACTGCCTTCTGTGGGGGGGGGGGGAGCAAGATTGGAGGAAAAAATTATAAAATAAAAAACAATAAAAAGAAGAATATTTATGAGTGTGTGAGTTCCTTTCTTCTTTGGGATATATAAATATGCATATATATACACATATATATATATGTGATATCACTGGATTAAAGAGTAGGGATAATTCAGTGACTAAATTTTGACTATAGTTCCAAATATCTCAAAATTGTCCTAATTTATAGTTCTCTTATTAGTAATTATTTGGAACACTCTTTTTCTTCATTTATAGCATAGAGATTCTGGAGGCTCAGAGAAGATGACAGTCAAACACTAGTGGAAAGGGCATTGAATTTGGAGTCACAAAACTTGAATTTAGATGCAGGCTCTGCTAGTTTTTAAGTAAAGTTACTTAAACATTTTTAGTCTCAGTTTCCTCGTTTGTAAATTATGGTCCCTAAAAAAGGGTATCTATAACAAATGATAGAGAATACAAAATATCAGAGCTAAATAAAACCTTAGAGAATAGCAAGGTCAATCCTTCCTATGTGCCTGCCTCCTACCTCCTGCTTGTTTTATGAATGAGGAAACTGAGCAAAATTAGATAAAGCAACTTGTTCAAGGCTATAGGTAGTGAGTCACGAGTTACATATGCTTTGTACTAAAAGAGCCTTCCTCTGGAAAACACAGAAGGTCAGAACTGCATGGGGAATTTACAATTATCTGCATTTTTGTCTTATTCCTCTTTTCAACTGTAATTTCCAAGAAAGTATGCAACTATGTCTTATCTAATTTTTGTATTCTCTCACTATCCTGAACTGCCAATATTCACAGGGTTTTATTCTGATGGTTGGTTTAGTATGGCATGGAGGTGATCTTGAGTTCTAGTAAGCTGTCATAGTCACTTGAGTCCTTCGGGGCAAAGGAACATATAGTCTGACCAATTCAGGAATAATCCCATCAATGTGACTTTTTTTTTTATTTTGCAAGGCAAATGGGGTTAAGTGGCTTGCAAAAGTAAAAAACAAACAAACAAAAAAACCATCTTAGGAACCTTTTTTTTTTTAGGTTTTTGCAAGGTAAATGGGGTTAAGTGGCTTGCCCAAGGCCACACAGCTAAGTAATTATTAAGTGTCTGAGACTAGATTTGAACCCAGGTACTCCTGACTCCAGGGCAGGTGCTTTATCCACTATGCCACCTAGCTGCCCCTTGCAGTATCATTTCTTAAGAAAATTTTTCCCTACTGTATCCAAAGACAATTCTTTGGTAAAGAATACTATCCATCCCATAGACAGAGTGATGGTGTCTAAATAGAAGAAAAAAAATTTTATCCACTGCACCACCTAG
Organism: Macrotis lagotis; assembly: GCF_037893015.1. Taxonomy (NCBI): domain Eukaryota; kingdom Metazoa; phylum Chordata; class Mammalia; order Peramelemorphia; family Peramelidae; genus Macrotis; species Macrotis lagotis. The sequence goes on along the minus strand of NC_133658.1, from coordinate 251,187,814 downwards.
CTGTGCAAATGTGATTTCTTCAAAGTCCTTTCTTGCTCCCTTATGTTGCAAAGGTCTTCAAAATCTTTATCGGTAGAAAATAAACTACCATGCTTAAAAATGCAGCCCCAGCCCTAGACTATGTCAATTTACTAAGAACCAACCCAAGTATAGTCTATATGAGATACAGAGTAAGAACCAACCCAAGTATGCTAAATATGGAGTGGCTCATACCAGAAGATTGGTCAGTTGGTGATAAATTTTTTAGGAACAACTCATTCAAAAAAAAAAAGAAAAATTCAAAATGTCTCTTTGTGACCCCAGAATAGGGGAAGGAGGGTGTTAAGCTTGTGGACTTTTTTTAAACATCAACTTGACTATCTGACCTATAAAAGGAAGATGGTTGTTTATCCATGGGGCTAACCAGTGCATACAGAGGTATATAGGGCCAGCTAGGTGGCACAGTAGATAAAGCACTAGCCTTGGAATCAGGAGAATGGGAGTTCAAATCTAACCTCTGACACTTATTAACTGTGTGATCTTGGGCAAGTCACTTAATCCTGATTGCCTCTCATCCAAGACCATCTCCATCATCCTGATTCATATCTGACTACTGAATCCAGATGACTCTGGAGGAGAAAGTGAGGTTCATGACTTAGCACATCACCCACCCTCACTCAAATCCAATTCATGTGCTTGTCATGGCATCATCTTCTTGATTGCATGGTCTTCTTCAAAAATGAAGGACAAACATTATTCCCTAGCATCTAGAGGAACTGAACTGCATTAATCTTGACACTTTCCCTCGAAGTGAAATTAAAAGACAGATAGAAAATTGAAGCTGAATTAAAAAATGGCTTAGGGCAAAGTTAGCTTATTGGCTCTTCTTCCTCCTGGAGAGGCAAATAAGAATTGACTGAGTTGGCCCAGAGTCCAGTGAAGTCCTCTGCATTGGATAAAGCACTGACCCTGGAATCAGGTAGACTTGAATTCAAATTCAGCCACAGACACTTGACACAAGCTTTGTGACCCTGGGGAAGTCACTTACTCCTTGTTGCCTCACCAATGAAAGGACAATGAAGATAGCATGACCCAATTGAAAGAGTGATGGTCTTGGAGACCTTGACATTAATGAATTATGTGATTTGTGGCAAATCACCTTACCACTCTTGGCTTCATATATTTGTTGAAGGAATGGATGGAATGTCAAATATCAAAACTGTATGGGGTTGGAGAACACATAACCTCCATCATTTAATTTTTCTCACTTTATTGGAAAAAGAATGGAGACTCAGAGAGGAGAAAGACCTAAGATTGAGGCCAGGAAGGAAATTAATGGCAATGTAGAATTAGATTCCAAGTTCTGACTCTTTCCACTACTCTTCTTCCACAGTACTGTATCTATTATTGTATTTTGCTTTTGTTCAGTTATTAACATTTTTTTGTTTGCCTTTTTAACATCCCCCCAATCTACTAATAAATTCTTTGAGATTGGGTATCAGGAAAAATGTTTAGGGAAGAAACAGCTTTGGTTGATTGTTTAATGCATATCTTACACTTTCCCCACTCCCAAGAATTCTTACACTTTTTTCCGTCCATATACATTGCAATCTAGATACATTGGATACTTCTTATTGTTTCTCCAACAAGGCACTCCATCATCTCACCAGTTTGGGAGCCTTTTCTCTGATTGTCCCCTCTGTTTGGATCTCTCTCCCTTGTCATCTCTACCCTGAGGTTTCTCTGGCTTCCTTCATGTCTCAGGTAAGTCTTACGTTCTGCAAAAAGCCTTTCCTAGAATGAAAGGAGCAGGGAACATTGTACACATTGTACACATTAACAAAAATTGTGAGTTGATCAACCTTGATGGATGCAGCTCCTTTCGGCACTTCAGAGATCTTGAACAATCCTGGGAGACCTGCTAGGACAATGCCCTCCACATCCTGACAAAAAAAAAACACCCAAAAAAATCATAGGATCTGAATGATCACTACTGTTCACCTTTTAAAAAATTTCTCTTATATTTTTCCTTCCTATTCCATGGTTTTCTTTCCTCTTAGTCCCAATTTCTCATACATAAAATGACTAGAATGTAAACATGTTTAATACAAATGTACAAGTATAACATTCATTAGACTATTCTAGGAAAGGGGGAATGAGAGGGAGGGTGAAAGAAAATTGTGTAACTTATAAATATGCAGATCAATGAATGTTGAAAAACTTTCATAACTTGTAAGTGGAAAAAATAAAATAAAATATCAATTTTTTAAAAAAGCCTTTCCCAATTCTTATAGTCTTTGTGTCTTCTTTGTGAGATTACTCTTAATGTAACCTGTATATATATATATATAGAGAGAGATAGATATATATATATATAGTCCTCCCCCCATTAGACTGTGATTTCCTTGAGAGCAGGGACTGTGTTTTTTGTTTGTGGCCTTTCTTCGTATCCTAGCTTGGTACATAGTAGGTGCTTAATAAAAGCTGAGTGACTGGAACTTCTTGAAGCTTACAAACCCAGAGTCTCTCTAAGGGTTCCTGTGCCATGGCACAGCAAGATAGCAGGCACCTCTTTGAGAAGCTTCACCCCCAGCAAAACTGGCACTGCCAAACTCCTCCGGATGGCTAGAGTCAGGCCTCCCTTTTACAAGCCCGGCTCGCCCACCACAAAGTCCCCACCTCCCACCCCCAACCCCGCAAATAGTTTTCATTCCTTCTCTTATAAAATGGGATTTGTGCCCGTTGTCTTCTAAAGGAACTAAGAGGAAGATCTCCTGTCACTGTGGTGAGAGTCTTTGGGGAGTTCCTAAGCCTTTCATCTCTTTTTTTGAAGGGCAAAGGACTTGGAACGAAAAAGGAACCTTGGGATTCATCTCATCCAACAGTCTCTGGGACCCTTTCTTCCTCCTCCTCTCCCCCAGCCATGGTTTTACAGGTGAAGAAACGAGCTTAGACAGTTTAAGTGATCTGTTTCGTGTCCGTAAGAAGCAAGTAGCTTAGTTAAGTCTTCAATTCACATTCTTGGATCCAAATCCAAGGCTCCTTCCCTTTCTACGGAGCAGGGAGGCAGTTGTCATCGCTATCTCTTTGCTGCTGGTTTTACTGGCGCTAAACCCTTCGGGGGGCGGCGAGGCGGGGGGGGGGGGTGGAGTTGAAAGATTTGCCTCCTTCCCTCTCTGAACACCACAGCTGCAATCTTTGAGGACTCACGGAGCAGATGGGGAAAAAAACAACAAAAAAACAACCTTCAATGCAAGGCTTCCCTTTCCTTCTCTGGTCTCGAAAAGGATAGGAATCTCTAACTCGGGACTTACAGGGTCTGCTTAAGTATCCGTGTTGACCTCTTAAAATTTTTGCACTGGGAGCAACTGGGCCACTCACACAGTTTCGGTCTCGAAGCAACACAATGGGACTTTAGCAGCGCTTAAAAGGAGGGGATTGTTCCAGGGAGCGTCTGCAAATTATCACCTCAAAGATAGCGGTGCTCAGCCCCTCTCCTGGAAGTAATTGGGAAGAAGGGTGGGCGCATAGAACATGACAGAATTTCGAGGACTGGTGATTGTGTGAAATTGTTCATCTTACATCCCTGGAGTCTGATGAGCACGGGATCATGGATTTAAATCTGAAAAAAATATAACAACAATGATACCAATAAACACATCCCATCCAGGGGAAAATCTCCTTGAATCCAGAGTACCATTAACAAAATTGTTACTCACAACTGCTGGTCCTAACAGTAATCCATCAACTATTGAAAATAATGCTTTAGGGGTGGCTAGGTGGCACAGTGAATAAAGCACCAACCCTGCAGTCAGGAGTACCTGGGTTCAAATCCAGTCTCAGACATTCAATAATTACCTAGCTGTGTGGCCTTGGGCAAGCCACTTTAACCCCATTTGCCTTGCAAAAATGTAAAAAAATAAAATAAAAAAATAAAAAATAATGCTTTAAAAGATTGTCCATGTACAACTTAATGGAGTTAAGTGGCTTGCTCAAGATCATACAGCTAGGTAATTATTAAGTGTTTGAGGTCGAATTTGAACTCAGATCCTGTATTCTTATCCACTGCAACCTAGTTGGGCCATCTAATACAATTTTTACCAGATTGTTCACTGTCATGGAAAAGGTGGAGGGAAAGGAGGATGGTAGAAAAATTGTGGCAGTCAAACTTGCAAATAGATAAATGTTATAAATTACCTTTGCATGTAATTGAAAAAATTTAATTAAATTAAAAATCACAAAAAAAGTGTTTTTAGTTGATGTTTTCATACCAAACCTTCATAATCTCCAAACTACAAGGAACAGGAAACTTTCAAAGTATAGAGACCTAGTTAACGAAATTAAAACCATTGGGGCAGCTAGGTGGTGCAGTGGATAGAGCACTGGCCCTGGAGTCAGGAGTACCTGAGTTCAAATCCGGCCTCAGACACTTAAAAATTACCTAGCTGTGTGGCCTTGGGCAAGCCACTTAAATCTATTTGCCTTGCAAAAAACAAACAAAAAAAAAACCCACCTAAAAAAAAAGAAATTAAAACCATTAAACAACATAAATAAATGGGTCATCCTTTGTTGATGCTAGAGATGTCCCTAAGATGTATCCAGTAAGTTTACAGAAGATGGATAAAAGTTACATCTCAATATTTTGTCATTTTAATCCACTTTACAATCTGCTGATTGTTAAATATATAAAAGGATAATAGAACATAAACTTGTTCTGTCTGCTGAATATTAAATATAAAAGTATAATAGCAGAACAAGGACTTGTTCTCCAATTATATCTGAGAACACTGAAAAACTGAGAAAGTTCCAGGGTATTGAAAAGATCATGAGTCAGAGGACTTCTTGGATTCAAATCCTAGCTTTGCAATTTACTACCTGTTTACTACCTTAGGCAACTCACAACCTTTCTTTGGGCCTCATTTTCTCCATCTGTAAAATGAATGCATCCCACCTAGATAAGTGTTATTAAATTCAAATAGAAAGGGATCCTTGGACACTCCATATTGACTTAGAAAACCACAAATCAGCATTATCTACATTGTACTGTATTTTTATTGATTTTATTAAACATTTTCCCATTTTATTTATTTATTTATTTTTAATTTTTGCAAGGCAATGGGGTTAAGTGGCTTGCCCAAGGCCACACAGCTAGGTAATTATTAAGTGTCTGAGGCCGGATTTGAACTCAGGTACTCCTGACTCCAAGGCCAGTGCTCTATCCACTGCACCACCTAGCTGCCCCCCATTTCATTTTTTATAGTTTTTTTTTCCAAGGAAAATGGGGTTAACAGGCTTACCCAAGGCCACACAGCTAGGCAATTATTAAGTGTCTGAGGCCGGATTTGAACTCAGGTATTCCTGACTCCAGGACCAGTGCTCTATCCACCACGCCACCTAGCTGCCCTTTTCCATTACATTTTAATCTGGTTTTGGTATCACTCTTTAGTTTTTCTATTTTTAAAAAGAGGCAATGGAGTCAAGTGACTTGCCCAGGATCAAACAGCTAGTAAGTATCTGAGGCTTCATTTGAACTCACCTCCTGACCCAGGGCCAGTGCTATATCCACTTGGCCAACTCACTGTGGGTTTTTTTTTTGTTTTGTTTTGTTTTTAGTTTTTGCAAGGCAAATGTGGTTAAGTGGCCTGCCCAAGGCCACACAGCTAGGTAATTATTAGTGTCTGAGACTGAATTTGAACCCAGGTACTCCTGACTCCAGGGCCGGTGCTTTATCCACTGCGCCAACTAGCCGCCCCTCACTGTGGTTTTTCAAGCCTTCTGTCAACCATGCTAAGTTCTGGGTTTACAAAAAAGAGGCAAAAGACAGTCATTGTCCTCCAGGAGTCCATAGTCTAATGGGAGAAAGAAGCAACAAATAAATATGTATAAACAATCTATATTCAAGAGAAGTAGGAAATAAAAGAGGTATGTACATTGTTGGTGGAGCTGTGAACTCATCCAAGCTTTCTGGAGAGCAATTTTGAATTATGCCCAAAGGGAAATAACAATGTGCATACGCTCTGATCCAGTAATACCACTACTAGGTCTATACCCTGAAGGGATCATGAAAAGGGGTAAAAACATCACTTGTACGAAAATATTCACAGCAGCCCTGTTTAGCTCAATTGGAAATCAAGTGAATGTCCATCAATTAGGGAATGGCTTAACACTGCTCTTCTATTAGAAACCAGAAGGGATGGGAATTTAGAGAAGCCTGGGAGGATTTGCATGAACTGATGCTGAGCAAGATGAGCAGAACCAGAAGAACATTTTTACACCCTAACAGCAACATGGGGGTTGATGATCAGTCTTAATGGACTTGCTCCCTTCATCAGGGACAATTTTAGGGTATCTGTGATACATCTGTATCCAAAGAAAGAATTGTGGAGTTTAAACAAAGACCAAAGACTATTGTCTTTAATTTAAAAAAAAAAAACTTACGTAATTTTGCAATCTCTTATATTTTATTTTTTTCTTAAGGATATGCTTTCTCTCTCAACACATTCAATTTTGACCATGGAAACTGCCTTCTGTGGGGTGGGGGATGGGGTAGGAAGAGGGAAGTGAGATTGGGGGAAAATTATAAAATCCCCCCCAAAAATTTAAAAATTAAAAAAAGTAATAGAGGTATGTTAACCATCTTGACAGACGAGCTAAACCAGGGTGAAGATAAGTAAGGGGTCTCAAACTATCAATGAATTAGTGGGGTGTCTACTCCAAACATGTGAAAATTTCCACTGATAGAATGGGCAACTTTCCAACTGCCATAAAGGTAGCAGCAGTGGGTGCTCTAGAATGTTTAGAGTTTGAAGATCATCCACTGCATTTAGAACCAAAACCAGGTTGTCTTGATTCTGTCTTGCCACTGTACTATGATGACTCTGGAAGAGAGAGTAGGACCAGTGACTTGGTGTAACTCTGCCTCACTTAAATCTAATTTACACAAGAATCAAAAAGAAATCACCTTTTTAAAAAACCATTTCCTGGGGGGGGGGGGAGCGAAGATGGTGACAGGAGAGGACCTTCTCTCAGTTTCTCTGGAGGAAAAACTTATAAACTAAGGGCTCTAACTACATTTTTGAGAGACAGAACCCACAGAGGGATCCAGTGAGGCAATTCTCCAACCCAAGGTAACTTGGAAAAGAGCAGAAAGGCTCTGCTACATGGGGTCGGAGGGGTGGCCCGCCAGAGCGAAAGAACTTCAGCCTCCTGGAGGCAGCTCTAGGGCACTGGGAGCCTCGCTTACAGTAGCTGGGGCAGTTTCCTGATTTACACCCCGGGGAGCATCAGGCACAACTTGAGGGAATGGAGGGGGGGGGAACCTCTGCCAAAGCGAGCATGTGAAGCCCAGCCCTCAGGGCACACAGCACTCAGCATGGTGGCAGAAAACCAGATCCAGGAACCAGAAGCAGGTGGAGCCAATAAGCAGGAGCCCCCAGGGCATTAGCCCATTGAGCCTAGGGAGGCGAGTGAAGGGAGAAATTGCGGAGCTCTGTCCTCTGCCCCTGGAACAAGGACTCTGGGGTTCTGACCACATTCAGATCCTGATCGCAGTCTAGGCCCCCCCATAGAACAGCAGGGCCCCCCCACCTCAGTCCCGTGGCAGAGGGGGGCACTTATGGTCATTCACAGACCAGGAGGGAGGACAGAGCCTCACACACTGAGATCCTTATGGGAGTGTCCTAAAAGCTAAGGAAGCACCCCCCCAAACCAGGCTCAGGCTGGGAAAATGAGTAAGCAGAGAAAAAAGAGGAACACCATTGACAAATACTTTGCCTGTGATCCCAAGAAGGATCAAAACATTCAATATGAAGATGAGGAGGTACAAGCTCCCACATCTAAAGACTCCAAGAAAAACAGAAATTGGGCTCAGGCCATGACAGAGCTCAAAAAAGATTTTGAAAATCAAGTTGGGGGGCGGCTAGGGGGGGCAGCTAGGTGGCGCAGTCGATAAAGCACCGGCCCTGGAGTCAAGAGTACCTGGGTTCAAATCTGGTCTCAGACACTTAATAATTACCTAGCTGTGTGGCCTCGGGCAAACCACTTAACCCCATTGCCTTGCAAAAAAAAAAAAAAGAAGAAAATCAAGTGAGGGAGATAGAGGAAAAATTGGGAAAAGAAATGAGAGAGTTGCAGGAAAAACATGAAAATGAAGTCAGCAGCTTAGTCAAGAAGATCCAAAAAAATGCTGAAGAAAATAACATGTTAAAAACCAGCATAGGTCAAATGGATAAAACAGTTCAAAAAGTTATTGAGGAGAAGAATGCTTTAAAAAGCAGAATTGGCCAGATGGAAAAGGAGCTAAGAAAGCTCTCTGAGGAAAACAAATCCTTCAGACAAAGAATAGAACTCAAGGAGATTGCTGATTTTATGAGAAATCAGGACTCAGTACTTCAAAACCAAAAGAATGAAAAATTACAAGAAAATGTGAAACATCTCATTGAAAAAACAAATGATATGGAAAACAGATTTAGGAAAGATAATTTAAAAATTATTGGAATGGAGCAGCTAGGTAGTGCAGTGGATAAAGCACCGGCCCTGGAGTCAGGAGTACCTGGGTTCAAATCCAGTCTCAGACACTTAATAATTACCTAGCTGTGTGCCCTTGGGCAAGGCACTTAACCCCATTTGCCTTGCAAAAAAACCCTAAAAAACAAACAACAAAAAAAATTATTGGAATACCTGAAAGTCATGACCAGGAAAAGAACCTTGACATCATTTTTTAAAATTTATTTTTATTAAAGAGATTATTTGAGTTTTACAATTTCCCCCCAAATCATACTTCCCCCCCCCCATGGAAAGCAATCTGCTTGACATCATTTTCAAAGAATTATTACAGTAAGATTGCCCTGATATCCTAGAAGCAGAGGACAAAATAGAAATGGAGAGAATCCACCAATCTCCCTGAGAAAGAGATCCATAAAAAACACCCCCCAGGAATATTATAGCCAAGTTCCAGAACTCCCAAGTCAAAGAGAAAATATTATAAGCAGCCAGAAGGACACAATTCAAATATCATGGAGCTGCAGTCAGGATCACACAGGACTTAGCAGCAACTACGTTAATAGCTCGTAGGGCTTGGAATATAATATACCGGAAGGCAAAAGAGCTTAGAATGCAGCCAAGAATGAACTACCCAGCAAGGCTGAATGTCCTCATCCAGGGAAAAAGATGGACTTTCAATGAACCAGGGGAGTTTCAAATGTTCCTTTTGGAATGGCCAGAGATGAACAGAAGGTTTGATCTTCAGATACAGGACTCAGGTGAAGCAGGGAGATTGGAGGAGAGGGGGGAAATATGAGGGACTTAATGATGATGAACTTCATGTATTCCTGCATAGAAAAATGACACTGATAATACTCATATGAACCTTCTTAGTTAATAGAGCAGGTAGAGGGAGCTTTTATAGTTGAAGCACAGGAGAAAGCTGAATTTGAAAATAAAATATGGTGTAAAAATGGAGTCAATAGAAAAAAGGGAAATGTAATGGGAGAAAGAAAAAGGAGAGGGGGAATAGGCTAAGATATTTCATATAATAAGGTTTTTCTTTATTACAATGATATGGAAGGGGGAAAGGGGAGGGGGAATGAGGGAATCTTTGCCCTCATCAGAGATGGCTAGGAGAGGAAACAGCATATATACTCAATGGGATATAGACATATGTAGTAAGAAGGAGAGAAGGGGGACAGGGGGAAGGGGGGGTATGTGAGTGATGGAGGAGATGATGGGCCATGGGGGGAGAGTTGTCAGATATAACACATTTTCTTTTTTCTTGCAAGGGGCTGGGATTAGATAGCCTGTTTGGGACCATAGGGCCGGGTGGATGCTGGGTAAGGGTGGTATGTGAGTTCAAGGCCTCTTGGCCCCAGGGCTGGGGATCTGTATACTGCACCACTCAACTATCCTACAGCAGAGACAGAGGGAAAGGAGAGAGAAAATATAGATCATGGTCATAGAGAAGTATGAATGGAGGGAATTGCAATCAGCAATGGCAATGGTGGAAAAATATGGAAGTAACTTTTGTGATAGACTTATCCTAAAAAATGTGATCCACCCGCAACAGAACTGGTGGTATTGGAACACAGACTGAAGCACATTTTTTATTATTATTATTTTCTTGGGGGTGTTACAGGGCAAATGGGACTGAGTAGCCTGCCTGGGGCCACACAGCTGGGTGACTGCTGGGTGTCTGAGGCCAGATTTGGACCTGGGTGCTCCTGGTTCAAGGGCTAGTGATCTGTCTGCCACCCAGCCGCCCCTACTATTATTTTTACTATTTTATTTTATTTTGAGTCTTTTTTTTTTGTTTTTTTGTAGGGCAATGGGGTTGGGGTGGCTTGCATGGGATCACACAGCTGGGTGATTGTTGGGTGTCTGGGGCTGGATTTGGGCTCGGGTGCTCCTGGCTCCAGGACTGGTGGTCTGTCCACTGCACCACCTAGCCATACCTACTATTATTATTATTATTTTATTTTTTCTCTCCCCCTTTATTGCTTATGCAGGTCTATATTTTCTTGGGGGGAGGAGGTATTATGTTTACTCTTAAACAAGAATATTTTAGTAATGTATAAAAAAATTATTTGTACAAAATAAGAATAAATCAATAAATTAATTAATTTTAAAAAAGTGGGTGGGTGGAATAGACCCTGTTCTCAAGGAGTTCACAAAATAAGGGGGAACAACATGAAAATAACTATATACAAACAAGATCTATGCAAAGTAAATCAGTTATAGTCTCAATTAGCATTAAGTGGGATCAGGAAGGTCTTCCTTTAGAAAGCAGGATTTTAGCCAGGACTCAAAAGGAAGTCAAGAAGTAGTCTTGAGGATGAAGAGAGTACAGGTGCGGGAATTAGGCAGTGAAAATGTCTGGAGATTGAGTATCTTATTTGAAACATAGCAAGGAAGTCAATAACACTGGATCACATAATATGTGGAGAGTTGAGGGGATGGGGAATAAGATGGGATCTCTAAGAACCAGATAGAGGCTTTTTACATTGATCCTGGAAGTGATAAGAAATTATTGGGTTAGGGGGAGTTGGGGGTGGAGAGTATGATGAAGATTGGATTGAGCCTATTGTCACAAAACAATGACCCTAGAGTTATGAGAGACATGAATTTGTGTTTACTTCTTTCAAAAAAATAAAACCATTTCCTATCTCAAAGTTCTGTAGTGACTGGCAAGTGATGAAGCAATAGATGCAGATGTGACCTGAGGTCACAACCCTGCCACTGGTGGCCCAGACCATATATAGGATCTTTTTTTTTTTTTAGGTTTTTGCAAGGGTCACACAGCTAGGTAATTCTTAAGTGTCTGAGGCCGGACTTGAACCCAGGTACTCCTGACTCCAGGGCTGGTGCTCTATATAGGATCATTTCTTCACTGAATTCTTCAGTGGGATTTGGCAGACCCCCCTGAGTGTCTGATCAGCATTTAAGGATCAAACTGCTCACTTCCTGGTGTAAGGAAGAGGTTAGAAAAGTTCTCAACTGTCTGTTTAGCCAACTCAGACCTGATTTACCACAGCAGAGAGGGATGGGAGGTATGGGAGGGATGGAAGGGATCCCACCCTGTGGTCAAAACAAAAAAAACTGTAAAAAAAAGTCTTCAAAGAAGATTCCATGGGGTGACTAGGTGGCGCAGTGGATAGAGCACCAGCTCTGGAGTCAGGAGTATCTGAGTTCAAATTCGTTCAAATCCGGCCTCAGACACTTAATAATTGCCTAACTGTGTGGCCTTGGGCAAGTCACTTAACCCCATTACCTTACAAAAAAAATTTTAAAAAAAGAAGATTCCTCTCAGTATCAACACATAGATGTGCACACACTCATAGACAGCAAAGATCAAAATAGACCTGAAAGACAACAGCTCTTGTTGCAAGAGAACTCAGTAAGTACCATATGCAAATAGCAACTCTGAGTGAAGCAAGGCTGGCAATTAAAAGTCAGATTACTAAAGTTGTAGCTAGTTACAAGTTTTTCTGGAGTGACTGCAGTGAAGTGGAGCACTGTGAAGCTGGGGTAGATTTTGCAATCAAAATTAATATAATTCTCAAACTTGCATACAAGTGTCATTTGCAGGAAAACTTAAAGCCATTATCATAAGTGCCCATGCTCCCACCATGATGAACCCTAATGAAATCAAAGAAAAATTTTATGAAGACCTGGAGGCCCTTACCATCAATGTACCAAAAGGGAACAAGCTTATAATTCTTCAGACTACCAGACATGGCAGGGTATCCTTGGGAGGAATGGAGTTGGAAACAGCAACAGCAATAAGTCATCTACTACTGAAGACTTGTGCATCTTATAACCTTCTCATCACACTGTCTTCCATTTATCTAAATGTAATAAAACTTCCTGGATGTGCCCTCAAAGCAAACATTGGTACCTAATAGACTATGTGATTGTAAGGAGAAGAGACAGGATGTGAGAATGATGAAGACAAAGTGGGGTGCAGAATATTAGACTGATCATAGACTCATCCTCTCCAAGCTAAATATCCATAATACACCAAAGTGGTAACCCCAAAACAAAGAAACTACTTGAAGAATTAGTGCCAAGAGATTAGGGTGTCTCTCTGAGTGGGAACAATTTGTTGCTACCTTGGAGGGAAGTTGAGCCAACATCTAGTTGGCAAGTCGAACAGAAAAGGAGTGGGTAGCTTTCAGAGAATTGGTGTTCAGCCCTGCATTTGCTCATTTGTGTCAGAATGCTCACAATTATCAAGACTAGTTTGAGAGAAATGATGGGGAAATACAGAAGCTACTAAATGAAAATCAAGAGCTCCATAGGGTTTCTGTTTTTTTTTTTTAGGTTTTTTGCAAGACAATTGGGGTTAAGTGGCTTGCCCAAGGCCACACAGCTAGGTAATTATTAAGTGTCTGAGACCGGATTTGAACCCAGGTACTCCTGACTCCTAGGCCAGTGTCTTATCTACTATGCCACCTAGCCGCCACCTAGCCGCCCCCTCCATAGGGTTTCATAGCAGGGTAGTTCATACATTTATAAGAAGGCAGCATTTAATTTCATCAAAAGTAAAGTACAAGTGAAGCTTAGAGAGGTTCAGTATTTTTGACTCAATAAAAAGGTAGAGGAAATTCAATTTTATATGGATAGTAACAATCCAAAGTACTTTTATGATGTGCTGAGAACTATTTATCGACCAAAGACATATGGTGCATCTCAGTTACTCAGTATTGATGGAGTCATATTGATTAGTGATAGGGATATGATCCTAGATAGATATGCTGAACACTTACATTCCATTCTTAACAGACCATCATCAGTCAATGCAGAAGTCAATGACTACCTCAATTTGAAGTCAATCCAGCCCTAGCTTAGGTTATGAATGCCATTATAATTATATGTGGCAAAGATGGTGCTGATTCTATTCCAGCTGAGATCTACAAGGTGAGGGAGTCCATTGCTCATTCAAAAGCTGACAAATTTTGCAGGTTATATGTCATGAAGATGTTATCTCCCAAGAATTTAAGGATGCCACTATTATTCATCTCTATAAAGGTAAAGGAAATAGATTATCCTGTGATAGTCACAGGTGTGTCTTTCTCTTAGCCATTACTGATAAGATTTTTGTCAGTGTCCTTCTCAATGGGCTGATCCTTCACCTGAAAGATGGTCACAAATCCAGGAAAAATGTCAGGGGCAGAACAGAGGTCTGTATAAAATGTTTGTAGAACTGACCAAGTTGGCCTTTGATATTGTCAGTTGTGAAAGTTAATGGAAAATTATGTCAAAATTTGGTTGCCCTAGGGGCGGCTAGGTGGCACAGTGGATAAAGCACCGGCCCTGAGTCAGGAGTAGCTGGGTTCAAATCCGGTCTCAGACACTTAATAATTACCTAGCTGTATGGCCTTGGGCAAGTCACTTAACCCCATTTGACTTGCAAAAACCTAAAAAAAAAATTTGGTTGCCCTGAGAAGTTCATCATTATTGAAGTCAGCTTCATGATGGCATGCTTGCCCAGGATATGAATATGCTCTTGAAATTTCCCAGTCACCAATGGAGTGGAACAAGGATATGTCATTGTTCCTTTGCTTTTTAGCATGATGTTTTCAGTCATGTTACCAAAGGTCTTCACTGAAGATGGACACAGCATCAAGGTCAGCTACTGTAATGATGGTAAATTCAACTTGAATAGGCTACAATCCAAGACCAAAGTATAGGGAGTGTTGGTGCACAATCTTCTTTTTGCAGGTGATTGTGTACTCAATGCAACCTCTGAAGCTGAAATGCAAAAACATATGGATTGATTCTCTGCTGCTTGTGCTAATTTTGGCCTAACAATTAACACCAAGAAGATACAGGTGCTCTATCAGCCATCTGTAAGTAGAAGCATTGCTTATAGCAAATGGAAAACTTTTGAATGTTGTGTTTAAGTTCACTTACCTTGACAATGTATTTTTCCGAGGTACACATTGGTAATGAGGCTGACACAAGCATTACCGGAGCCAGCTCATTATTTGGGAGAAAAGAAGTATTAGACTGTCAAACTGAAAGTCTACAGAATTGTTCTGTTGACCTCATTCCCATATGCCTGTAAAATCTGGACAGTCTACCAATGCCATGCCAGGAAACTGAATTGCTTCCATTTATATTTTCTTAGGAAGATTCTGAGATCATCTGGCATAAGAAGATATCAGATACTGAGGTCCTTTCTCAAGTTAAACTGCCAAGCATTCAAACGCTTCTACAGAGAGCGCAACTATGATGGACTGGTCATGTTGTTTGAATGCCAGGTACATACTTGCCAAAAAAACTATATTAAGGAAAACTCACACAGGGCAAGCACTCACACAGAAGTCAGAAGAAGTGTTTTAGGGACATCCTGAAGTTCTCTCTTAAGACCTTTGGAATTGATTGTGCAGCATGGGACTGGCAAAGGACTACCCAGCATGGCATGCCCTTATGAGAGAAGGGGCAATATTCCATGTGCAAGGTAGAATTGAAGCAGCTCAAAGGAAATAGGAGATATATAAGTTTAAAGTAACCACCCCAAGTGGTTATTTGTGCCTACCCCATTCTGAGTTCCTATTGGTCTGATCAGCTACAGCTGAACACATAGTACCTTGTCTCTAACAAAGTGATATTGTTTTGGTCTTCTTACAAGAACCAACCACTACTACTACAACTACTACATCACTGTACAGTTTTATGGAAAGAGCAATGAACTGAGGTAGATGAACCAAGTATTAGTCCCATCTCTACCACTAACTCAAGTAATAGCTGTAAAATTAAAGCATTCTATTAATCAATACTCTTAACTTAGGGTCCATGAACTTATTTTAAAAAAATATTTTGATAACTATTCTTGAGTAAAATTAATTGCCTTAATAATCCTAGGTATCTTGCTTTGTACATTTAAAAACATTCTTTTAAGAAGGTATCCATAATTTTACTAGATCATGACACAAAAACTGATAGGAATCCCTAGATCATGATCTCCAAGGTCTCTTCCATCTCCAATATTCTGACCCCTAATGCTTCTAGATCTAATAGTCTATATTTTAAGTTGATTTCTAGCTCTAGCATTCTAAATTCTAGGTTGTTTATGGCTTTGACATTTTATGTTTTAAAGCAGGAGTTCATCATTCATTTTGTGTCATAGACTTTTTTTTTAAGGTTTTTGCAAGCCAAATGGGGTTAAGTGCCTTGCCCAAGGCCACACAGCTAGGTAATTATTAAGTGTCTGAAACTGGATTTGAACCAGGTACTCCTGACTCCAGGGCTGGTGCTTTATCCACTGTGCCACCTAGCCACCCCAAGAATATTTTTAAATACAAAAAACAACATACATGCAATTATAAAGGCAATCAGTTGTGTTGACATACATGAAATAAAGTTCATGGACCTGATGGTTATAAAACCCTATTATAAGAATATAAGAATTCTTTTTCTTCTAATATTATGTTCTATGTTCTAAAATCACTTCTAGTTCTAACAATATTAGTATTAACATAGCACCTTAAAATTTGAAAAGTGCTTTGCAATATTATCTCATTTTGTCCTCACAAAAGGACTCTGAAATGTGGGTGCTGTTATTATCCCCATTTTACATTGCCTTTGAGATCTGGGTTACATACAATTGAGGAAACTGAGATAGAAAAAGGTTAAATGACTTGCTGAGGATCACACAAGCTAATATCTTAGGCAGAATTTGAATTCAGCTTTTCCTGACTCTAGGTCCAGTGTGTTCTATTGACTATGCCATCTATCTGACCATCATTGTTCTATGTTCTAAAGTCCCTTCCAGTTCTGAATCTGAAATCCTATGTTTTGATGTCTCTTCTAGCTTGAAAAATTTATGCTCTATGCCCCCCCCCAATTCTGAGATTCTTTGCTATAGTTCTTTGTTCTAAAAACTTCCCCTCCAGTTCTGAGTTTTTTCATGGAAATGTCTCTTCTAGATCCATGATTCTAAAACAGTCTATCATGTTTTCTTTTAATGAGTAAGAGAACTCTCAGCAATGCCTCAGTTCTTTTATTACAAAAAGGTACCTGAACTAAGCTACAACCTCAAAAATAGTATGTTCATTCACTTGTAATGAACATTTAGGGAAGAGAAAACTCAGGCTCTTTCCTTCAGCATCCTCTATGGCTAAGCTAGAAGAAATCATGACTGTATGAACTCCATTTGGACCATGTCCCATAGGCTTCCCTAAGAAACATTTGCTCAGTGGCCTCTGGGGTGGTCTTCTCTTTGAACAGTTTTATGGGGGTGGCAGAAAGAACTAGGGAAAGGGAAGAATAGCTAGAGTTTTGAAAATTGCTTTCTGGGAATTTGCAAGGCAGACTATAAGTAGAGGACAAGTTGAATATGCTTATCCAGAAGCCCACTTTTGTCCCTGGGTGGTGGTTTGCCAATTGTTGTTTAATTACAATATTGATATAAATGCAGCATATCCCTAAAATAGGTTTTGCCTCTAAAACGAGATTCCCTGCACTCTTAACAAAGAAGAGCAATTTTAGACTATATTCAGAAATTATTCCAATCAGACTTAAGGGACTAGAGTGACCTATTATTTGGACTAACATGAGAAGATTTTTCATAGAAACCAAGTCTCAGGATGTGCAATAGAACCTGACTTGGGGTCTGGGATATTTAGGGATAGAATTGAGAATTGCTAGAGGACTGTCCTTTAGTCAAAAATGGTTGGGAAGGTTACCTGGAGTATTCAAGGCCTTGCTCTGTGAATATCTTGGTATGTATAACCTTGTCCAAATCCCACAGTTTCTCTACCCTTTAGCAATCTTTAATTGCTAAGATTCCTTTGAATTTTAATTGGAAGTGTGCTGGAATCAGTTCCAAATAGCTTGGGAGAGCCAATTATTAAATTTTCAGTGTATTTTTTACTTCAGAAACCTACAAGCTACAAATCAGGGTTTGACTCTTTTGTTGATTGAAGAAAGTGATAAATACAATGTTAATGCAGACTAAATTTAAAAGTATGTCAAGAATACTTTTCTTTTTTCTCTGGAGAACCTTTTGTTAAACATTTATCAGCATATTCCTGTGGCACAGTTGATTTAGGGATGGTTCAGTATGTTGTTGGAGTGTTGAGTTGGATAGGAGCTGTTAATTGCACTATGAGTAAACTCCTAAAGTTCTTTTTGTATCACATGTAATCCAGTTCTATAATTATACTCCTCCTTTCTTATTCCAGTTGTCACCACCCAAGTTCAGGTCCCTATTATTGCCCTCTGGAGCATCATTTTCCCCATATTTGCCCTTCATTCTTGAAGAGGACCATGACATCAGGGAGATGATGCCATGACATTCAAGTGAATTGGATTTAAGTGAGAGGAGGACTGTGCAAAGTCTCCAGCCTCATTTTCTTCCTGGAATCATCTGGGTCTAGCAACCAGAAATGGATCAAGATGATTGGATGTAGGGGGAAACTTTGGCCTTTTTGATCTAAGGTCTTCAATAGGTAGGTAAGAGAGAGATAATGAAAACAATGACTACTTTTATCTAGTTCAAAAAAAAAAAACACTGGAAGGGCAAGGCCCTAAATGTTTCTCCATTGTTTAAGACAGGTAAGAAAGAAATAATGCAAAGGATAGCCTCTGTTGTTTAGTTAAAAAAAAATTAATCTGGGAGTTTCTGGCCAAAACAGAAACAATTGCTATTTACATTCACTTTGAATCAATCAGGGTCCAAACAATGACTAAACTTGATCAAACCAATGCTTTGTCAATCAATGAAAGCCAGGTTTAAGGCATGGTCCTCAAGAAAGAAATCTGCCCCATAAAACCCAAGATATTTTTCAAATTTCAGTGATTAAAATTTATATTACTTTGGGCAGAGCAATCACAGATAAGGGGATGATACCCTATGTGAACAAGAAGAAAGGAACAGGAAAGATATAAGACTATAAGACTCTTTAGAGATTTTCTCATTTTTACTTTCCTAAAGTGCAACTGGGCAACTAGGATAGAGAGTAAATGGCCTTAGATATTTACTATATAATTGTTGGGAAGTTGCTTAACTCTGCTTGCCTTAGTTTCTTCATCTATAAAATGAAATGGAGAAGGAACCAACAAACCACTGCAGTATCTGTGCCAAGAAATCCCCATGTTGCAGGGGGTCATGAAGAGTCAGACACACTGTATCAACTGAACAATCTCAAAAATCCTACAACAATGCCCTATCCCTTCATTATTTTTTTTCCTATCTCCATGAGTTGGTCATAAGTGAACAATAACCAAAAAATGAAACTCATATCACTACCCTACTCAGCAAGTACCAGTGGCTCTTTATTGACACTAAATCAAATACCCTTTTGTCATTTGGAATAACCCTGCCCCAATCCATCCTTCTAGTTTTATACATTATTCCTTTTCATGTACTTCACAGTTCAGTTGAAATGACTGATTTTTTATCTTCATTCCTAAAACTTAGCAGAATACCTTGATTATAACAGGTGTTTAATACATGCCAGTTGATGAATGGATTGATTCACATAGCTGCCAGAATATTCTTCCTTTGATATATTTGCTCATGTCTCTCCTCCTTTCCTAGAAAGGAAGCTTCAAACTCCACTGCCAATTAATTTGGCATCACTCTATTGCTTCCAACCCTGTTTCATATGACTATGATATTTTTAAATTTAATGTTTCATTTCCCATGGTTACAAGTATAAACAATTAACATTTGTTCTTTTTTAAAATTCTGAGTTCTACTATGCCCTTCCAAAGGTCAACAAAAATGTGCATACCCTTTGATCCAGCAATACCACTACTGGATCTATACCCTGAAGAGAGATGATGAAAAAAGGGTAAAAACATCACTTGCACAAAAATATTCATAGCAGCCCTGTTTCTGGTGGCAAAGAAATGGAAACTGAGGGAATGTCCATCAGTGGGGAGATGACTTAACAAACTGTGGTATATGTATGTCATGAAACACTATTATTCTATTGGAAACCAGGAGGGATGGGAATTCAGGGAAGCCTGGAGGGATTTGCATGAACTGATGCTGAGTGAGAGGAGCAGAACCAGAAAAACACTATACACCCTAAGAGCAACATGGGTGTGATGATCAACCTTGATGGACTTGCTCATTCTATCAGTGCAAAAACCAGGGACAATTTGGGGTTGTCTGCAATGGAGAATACCATCTGTATCCAGAGAAATAACTGTGGAGTTTGAACAAAGACCAAGGACTATAAACTTTAATTTAGAAAAAAACCTGTTATCTTATTGTCTGATCTTGCTGTCTCTTATACTTTATGTTTCTTCCTTAAGGATATGATTTCTCTCTCATCACATTCAATTTGGATCAATTTATACCATGGAAACAATGTAAAGACTGGCAAATTGCCTTCTGTTGGTGGTGGGGGGAGGGAGTAAGATTAGGGGAAAAAATTGTAAAACTCAAAATAAATAAAATCTTAAAAAAAATAAAATTAAAAAAATTCCGAGTTCTAAATTCTTTCCTTCATTCTCCCCCCCCCCACTGATAAGGCAAGCAATTTGATATAGGTTATATAGTGCATATTTCTACATTAGTCATGTTATGAAAGAAAGCACAGACCAAAAAAACCCCAAACAAACCAAAAACCCAAGAAAAATAAAGTATTTTTTTTTAAAAAAAAAGGTATGCTTCAATTTGCACTCAGATTCCACCAGTTCTTTTCCTGGAGATAATGTTTTTGTTATAATAATCATAATAATTCTTCAGAATTGAATGGATTATTTTATTGCTGCTAGTAGCTAACTGATTTTGATTTTTAAAGCCCTTCATTCACAAACTGGTTCCCATCTGCCTCTCCAATATACTTAAACTTTGCTCACTGTCATAGGATTGCCCAGCATGGCATGCCCTCATCAGAAAGGGCACTGTGCTCAATGAAGAAGGTGGAATTGAAGTAGCTCAAAGAAAATGTGAGATATATAGAGAACCAACCCCTCATGGGCTGTTTGTGCCCTACCTGTGTTGGAGCATTCTGAGCTCTAATTGATCTGATCAGCCACAGTCAACAACTATAACTTGTCTTCAACATAGTGATTCTTTTTGATCTTCTTTGATAACGAAGGATAAGAAGTAACTAACATTTTGCTCAACTCTATGTACCATATGATCCAGGAACACTAGCACTCTTGATATTCCTCAAATACTCCTCAAACAAGACTCCTTCTCCTGACTAGGCCTTTTCACTCACTAGTTCCCTTGCCTGGTATGCTCTCCCTTCTCCTTTTTCTCCCTGTCTGACTCCTCCTCCTCCCCCATCTCCTTTTCTTTCTCCCTCTCCTCTTCTTCCTCCTCTTTCCTCCTCCTTCAGCCTCCCCAGCTACTATGCCTTTGCTTTGGCTATTTCCTATTCTTCCCGGAATGCTCTTCCTCCTGCCTTCTCCTGTTGAATTTCAGACATTTTATTTTATTTTGTTTTATTTTATTATTTTATTTTATGTTTTTGCAAGGCAAACAGGGTTAAGTGGCTTGCCCAAGGCCACACAGCTGGGTAATTATTAAGTGTCTGAGACCGGATTTGAACCCAGGTACTCCTGACTCCAGGGCTGGTGCTTTATCCACTACGCCACCTAGCCGCCCCCAGACTATCTTTTAAAGCCCAGTTCACATGCCACATCTTCCATGAGGCCTTCCCCTATTTTTTCTCCTCTTAGTCCTCCTATATGACTTTAATATTAATATTATATATTAATATAATTTTAAAATATTATGTATTATGAAATACTGTTTATTTATGTTGGTGTCTTATAACCTACTGGACTATAAGACCCTCGAAGACAGAGACAGAATCATAGCTAAACTTTATTTTTCCTTCCATATACAATATACAGAGGAAGATTCTTTTTTTTAAGAAAAATTTTATTTATTTTGAATTTTACAATTTTCCTATTCTTGTTTCCTTTCCCCACCCCTCACAGAAGTCAGTCTGTTAGTCTTTACATTGTTTCCATGGAATACATTGATCTAAGTTAAATATGATGAGAGAGAAAGCATATCCTTAAGGAAGAAAAATGAAGTTTAAGAGATAGCAAAATTACATAATAAGATAACAGTTTTTTAAATTAAAAGTAGGGGCGGCTAGGTGGCGTAGTGGATAAAGCACCAGCCCTGGAGTCAGGAGTACCTGGGTTCAAATCCGGTCTCAGACACTTAATAATTACCCAGCTGTGTGGCTTTGGGCAAGCCACTTAACCCCGTTTGCCTTGCAAAAACCTAAAAAAAAAAATTAAAAGTAATAGTCTTTGTCTTTGTTTAAACTCCACAATTCTTTCTCTGGATACAGATGATATTCTCCATCACAGTTACCCCAAAATTGTGTCTGATTGTTGCATTGATGGAATGAGCAAGTCCATCAGGGTTGATCATCACCGTCATGTTGCTGTTAGGGTGTACAATGTTTTTCTGGTTCTGCTCATCTTGCTCAACATCAGTTCATGCAAATCTTTCCAGGCTTCTCTGAAATCCCATCCCTCCTGGTTTCTAATAGAACAGTGGTGTTCCATGACATACATATACCACAGTTTGTTAGACCATTTCCCAATTGAAGGACATTCACTTAATTTCTAATTCTTTGCCACCACAAACAGGACTGCTATGAATATTTTTGTACAAGTGATGTTTTTACCCTTTTTTATAATCTCTTCAGGGTACAGACCCAGTAATGGTATTGTTGGATCAAGGAATATGCACATTTTTGTTGCCCTTTAGGCACAATTCCAAATTGCTCTCCAGAAAGGTTGGATGATGCATTAGAGTCCCAGATTTCCCACATCCCTTCCAACTTTGATCATTGTCTTTTCTGGTCATATTGGTCAGTCTGAGAGGTGTGAGGTGGTACCTCAGAGATGCTTTAATTTGCATTTCTCTAATAAGTAGTGATTTAGAGCAATTTTTCATATGACTATGGATCGATTTGACTTCCTCATCTGTAAATTGCCTTTGCATATCCTTTGACCTTTTGTCAATTGGGGGAATGGCTTGCTCTCTGTATATTTTAGAAATGAGTCCTTCATCAGAAATACTAGTTGTAAAAATTGTTTCCCAGTTTACTACATCTCTTTTGATCTTGGTTACAGTGGTTTTGTCTGTGTAAAGTTTTTTAATTTAATGTAAACAAAATTATTTAGTTTGTTTTTAATGATGTTCTCCATCTTTTCCTTGGTCATAAACTGCTTCCCTTTCCATAGATCTGACAGGTAAACTACTCCTTGATCTTCTGGTTTGCTTATAATATTATTTTTTTATGTCTAGATCCTGTATCCATTTTGATCTTATCTTGGTATAGAATATGAGATGTTGGTCTAATCTAAGTTTCTTCCATACTAACTTACAATTTTTCCAACAGTTTTTATCAAAGAGAGAGTTTTCATCCCAATAGCTGGACTGTTTGGGTTTATCAACAGCAAATTACTATGATCGTTTCCTGCTATTGCACCTAGTCCATTCCACTGATTGACCATTCTATTTCTTAGCCAATACCAGACAGTTTTGATGACTGATACTTTATACTATAATTTTAGATCTGGTAAGGCTAATCCACTTTCTTTTGCACTTTTTTTCATTGAATCCCTGGAAATTCTTGACTTTTATTTCTCCATATTAATTTACTTACAACTTTTTTAACTCATTAAAGTAATTTTTTGGAATTTTGATTGGTAGGGCACTAAATAGGTAATTTAGTTTTTGGTAGGATTGTCATTTTTTATTATATTAGTTCAACCTATCCATGAGCAGTTGATGTTTTCCCAGTTATTTAAATCTGATTATATTTGTGTGAGAAGTGTTTTGTAATTGATTTCAAAAAAGTTTTTGAGTTTGCCTTAGAGGAAGAAGATTCCTAATAAGCATTTGTTGGTGAATGAATGAGCACCTTCTTTGTACAAAATCTGGATTAACAAAGCAATAGAAAAGTCAAGTCCTAGATCAAAAGAGAATATGCTTACAGGATAACATTTTTAAAGGAAAATGGGATCAAAAGTAAAGATTCTTTATGTAGCTCCTGAATTATTTTGGATTCAAATGGGATCAAAGACAGGTGAAATAATTTAGGGAAGAATTCCCTAGAATAAGGTAAGTTTGGAGTAACAATTTTGAAAAATTGGAGAATGACAGTTTAGGAGAGCTATTACGGTACATTGAAAAAGAAAAAGGATTGGCCAAAGGACTAGGAGACTAGAGTCCTATCTCTTTGTATTGCCTATATGTTGAATATGAGCAGGAAGTAAGCTTTTTGAGGGTAAGAACTGTCTCACTCTTTAATTTGTCTCCTTAGACACTAGCAGAGTGCTTGGTACAAAGGAAGCTTCCAATAAAGACTTATTGGATGGTGAGGTTATTGAGAAAGTTATCTCAATTTTAATTCCTTCTATGTAAAATGAATAGGCTGGAGCAGCTAATGTATGTTTACTTTATGGCAAAAAGTACATATGTGAATAAATATGTGTGAACTATGTTTGTTTATATCACTCCACAAGTTGTCACATCTAACTGGGTATACCCAGTTTAAAAAATGTGGAAATATTCATAGCAGCCCTGTTTGTGGTGGCAAAGAATTAGAAATTAAGTGAATGTCCATCAATTGGGAAATGGCTTAATAAACTGTGGTATATGTATGTCATGGAACGCTATTGTTCTATTAGAAACCAGGAGGGATGGAAATTCAGGGAAGCCTGGAAGGATTTGCATGAACTGATGCTGAGCAAGATGAGCAGAACCAGAAGAACATTGTACACTCTAACAGCAGCATGGGGCTGATGATCAACCTTAATGGACTTGCTCATTCTATCAGTGCTCAATTTTGGGGTAAGTGATGGAGAATACCATCTGTATTCAGACAAAGAATTGTGGAGTTTGAACAAAGGCCAAAGAATATTACTTTTAATTAAAAAAAAACCTGTTATCTTATTATGTAATTTTGCTATTTCTTATACTTTGTTTTTCTTCCTTAAGGATATGCTTTCTCTCTCATCACATTCAACTTAGATCAATGTATACTATAGAAACAATGTAAAGACTAACAGACTGCCTTCTGTGGGGGAGGGAAGCAATATTGGGAGGAAAATAGTAAAATTCAAAATAAATAAAATCTTTCTTTTATAAAAAATTATTTTTTTTAAAGTGGAAGTGAAGAGATGATGCTAAGAGATGAGTCTTGGCATGGGAGAGTTGACAGATTTTTGTTGTTGCTGAAGGCATTAAACCTCTGCCAACCATATCCTGATCTAGTAGGGTTGCATCTTAGAGATATAAACCCCAAACTCAATGGTGTATTAAAAAAATCAACAAAATGTCAAACAAGAGCTGTTAGACTCATCTAAATTCCTACCGAAACAAATACAAATATCAGGGTGAAAGACAGATTAGTTATTGGAACACAGTTTACTTTTGAGACTTAGTGCCCCCACAGTTACCTTCAGTCCCTATTAGTTTTTGAAATTTAGAACCTGAATCTTCCCAGGGTTGCCTAAAAATCAATTACTAGTAAAAGACTCATGGTTTTAATTGTGATTTCGAAGTGGAACAGAAAGCTTTGGGTGGTTGGGAGTTCTACAGGAACTAGGCTTAGTTAGAACTATGCTTTCCTCCAATGTCAAGTAGTTCCAATAAGTTATAAATGCCCTTTCACATTCCTTATGTCATTTGATCCTCCCCAAAACCCATTTTACAGAAGAGAAAACCAAAGCTCTGTGAAGTAAAATGATTTATAGCTAGTGACAGGACTAGGGTTAAACTGAAAAATCTCCTGAACCACATCCCACCCCTTCCAGGATATTTGTTATATATGCCCCACCAGTAAATTTCCATGCAGTATTGGATTTGCTTAATAGATCTATTTTTTAATTCAATTGGAAAAACGAGGAAAGAAAGGTAACAAGGCTTGGCACAGTGCCTAGAAAATAGTAAGTACTTAATCAAGGTTTGATTTTATTATAAAGTGGTGAGATGATATCAGGCCTTTGAAGTGTGATAATTCTCTACTTGGAATATTCAAACAGTCAACAAGCATTTATTCAGCTATAATTTAATTTCTTCAGCTTTGGAAGGAATAGAATCTCCATGGAAGTCATTACCTTCCTTTTTGTTTTTTTTTTGTTGGGTAAGAAAAAAGGTGAGAGAAGCCTTGGGAAGGGAAACCAGGAATCTGATAAACCACTTGAATCCTAGCAAATTTAGGGACAGTGTTTGGTGTGTGCATCTCTCTCTTAAAGGGACAGGAATCCCAGTGAATGTCATTTGAAAAGGCTGCCTCTACTTTTGCTTCTGCTTTCTAAAGATGGCAGCTGCTGGAGTAATGTCTGGGAGGAAAGGAGTATGATCAATTCTTTAACACTCAAAGTGAGGAGGTCATTTTCCTTCTCTGACCCTTACTTTTTTTTAATTCTTTTTGAATTTTACAATTTTCCCCCAATCTCACTTCCCTCCCGCCCGCCCCCCCCCCCCAAAAGAAGGCAGTCTGGTAGTTTTTACCTTATTTCCATGCTATACATTGATCAAAATTGAATTTATTGAGAGAGAAAAAATCATATCCTGAAGGAAAAAATAAAATGTAAGAGATAGCAAAATTACATAAGATACATTTTTTAAAATTAAAGTTAATAGTCTTTGCTCTTTGTTTAAACTCCACAATTCTAGTTTGAACAAAGATCAAAGACTATTACCTCTAATTAAAAAAAACTGTTATCTTATTATATAATTTTGCTATCTCTTAACTTTATTTTTTTTCCTTAAGGATATGATTTCTCTCTCATCACATTCAACTTAGATCAATGTATACCATGGAAACAATGTAAAGACTATCAGACTGCCTTCTGTGGGGGGCGGGGGGGGGGGAGGAAGCGAGATTGGGAGAAAATTGTAAAATTCAAAATAAATAAATAAATTTAAACTCCACAATTCCTTCTTTGGATACAGATGGTACTCTCCATTGCACATACTCTAATCCCTGATTGTTGCACTGATGAATTGAGCAAAATTAAGATTGGTCATTAACCTCATGTTGCTGACCTATTTCTTTTGCTTTGAAATGAAAGGTTGCTCTGTATCTGAGGTTCTTAACCTGAGGTCTGTGAATTAAAAAAACAACCATATGATAACTGTAATTCAATATAATTGATTTCCTTTGTGATTCTATGTATTTTGTATATTTAAAAATATTATTCTGAAAAAGGGCCCATGGTCTTCCTTAGACTGCCAAAAAAGCTCAAGGCTAGTCAGTCGATAAACATTTCTTAAGCACCAACTATGTGCCAGTATTGAAGATACAAAGAAATACTAATGTCAGTCCCTATTCTCAAGGAACTGACAATCTAATGAGGTAGACAACTTGCAAACTACTATGTACAAATAAACTATAGACAAAATAAATAGGAAATAATCTACAGAGGAAAGGTACTAGGATTAAGAGGAAAATGGGAAAAGGTTCCTGCTGACCTTCAAACTCAAATCTCCAGTTGTCTTTCTGACATCCCAAAGTGGATAGCTACTAACATCTCAGTAGCTATCTAAAACTCAGTGTTTCAAACTGAGATCTTTATCTTTCTCCTCTCCTCCTTCCATTTTCCCTGTTACTGTAGGTTTCTCCCAGATTCTCCAGTTTAAAACCTTGGAGACATTCTGGGTTCCTCTTCACTATCTCCCTCCCCTCTGCCCTCCTATTCCAAGCTGTTCCCAAGAAAGTTAGATTTGAGCACTGGTCTTGGATTCAGGAGGGTGGGAGTTTGAATCTAGTCTCAGTCATTTGAGTCTTACTAGCTTTTTGACCTTGGGCAAGTCACTTAATCTGCCTTGCAGGACCATATCCAGTCATCTTGATTCATTTCTAGTCACTGGATCCGGATGGTTCTGGAGGAGAAAATGAGGCTGGTGACTTAGCACAACATCCCCCTCACTCAAATCCAATTCACTTGCTTGTTATGGCATTACCTCTCTGATGTTGTGGTCTCTTCAAAAACAAAGGACAAACCAATTATTATTTATCCTGTATGTAGCTTGCTCTGTATGTGTGTGTGTGTGTGTGTGTGTGTGTGTGTGTGTGTGTGTGTTTGCATGTTGTTTTCCCCAAACAAATAGTAAACTCCTTGAGGGCAGAGATTATCTTTTAATTATTTTTTTTCATTCGCAGTATTTAGCATAGTATCTGGCACAATATAGGGGCTTAATAAATACTGATTGATCTATTGATGGCTGGACAATGGATTGCAGTGAAGAGAGACTTTGTGGCTGGCAAATCAATCAGCCTGCTATGAATGATAGAGGCATAAGGTGATGAAATTTGCCCAAAGGTAGTGGCACTAGAGAAGAAAAGGGGAAACAAAAAAAATAGGTTTATGAGAGAGAGAAAAAAACAAACAAAAAACCAAATAACTGGTTATGAAGTATTACCCAGATTATCTCTAAAGACCCTTCAAGTTCTGATATTTTATATTTTGTGTTTCAATATCTCTTTCAGTCATTAACAATCTACAGCCTTTTCTGAGAGCTCTTCCAATTCTGACATTCTGTGAATTTATGATAGAAATGAGAGATAGCATAGACCGGGGACTCACCACTGTTATATACTTCTGTGTGACCCTGGGCTAGTCCTTTAACTTTTAAGTACTTGAGGTAACTCTGACATATTAGAGATTCATATTTGGAGAGAAGATACTGACTTCCATAGGTAGAGAGAATTTTCTCACCTGGAAGTTTTGTATAGAAATCACAGGTTTGGTCCCTATCCCTATGCTAGCAAAAGTGGTTTGTAGATTTTATTGTAAAGTGCTACATAAAGTTCTTATGCAAGTTCTTAGTTCTCTCTCCCAGAAGAATTTGCATTTTAAAAGAGGAACTGACGTGAGGAAGGAAGGCTTAACACAAAAAGGGAAGGGAATCGAATGGCAGAAATTATAGTACTAGGGCCTTTTCAACCCAGAATGACCAGAATGTCATGGGTGCAGGCCTCTTCTGCAAATCTTTCTCTCCCCTCCTTCTTTTCTTCTTAGCAGTGGAAAAGAAATCTGGGTTCAAGTCTTACCTCAGATGTTTATTAACTTTGCTGTTTTGACCAGTCCCTTCCCCTACTTCACAATCCTTATCAGCAGAATAAGGGAATGGAGTACTAATAATCTCAGGTTCCTTCTAGTTCTGACATTCTATATCCTTTGTTTTACCTTCTCTGAAACTACATAGAATCTAGACTGGATTGAAAATGAGTTTGTTTCTTTTTTCTTTTTTTCCTCTCTCTTTCTCTGCCTTCCTTCCTTTCTTCTTTTCTCTCTCTCTCTCTCTCTCTCTCTCTCTCTCTCTCTCTCTCCCTCTCTTTCTCTCTCTTCCTTCCTTCCTTCCTTCTTCCTTCCTTCCTTCCTTCCTTCCTTCCTTCCTTCCTTCCTTCCTTCCTTCCTTCCTTCCTTCCTTTATTTCTTTTTGGATGTAAACTGGCAATCTTATTTGGCTAGTCCTAGGTTGGAAACTGACTTAATCTGATCTGTATTGTGATCTAATCAGACTTTCAATAGGAACCCTAGATCTGAGAGAAAAACTACCAGTAAAACTGTATTTAGAAAAAGACTTTGGACTGGAGATTTGGCAGACAAGGGACCTTAACTAAAGCAAGATTATAAGCAAGGGAACCATTTTG
Organism: Macrotis lagotis; assembly: GCF_037893015.1. Taxonomy (NCBI): domain Eukaryota; kingdom Metazoa; phylum Chordata; class Mammalia; order Peramelemorphia; family Peramelidae; genus Macrotis; species Macrotis lagotis. Next base: position 251,158,730 of record NC_133658.1, on the reverse strand, counting down.
CTCTGAGCTAAACTCATACCAGAGTTCTTTTGTACAGAACTTATTTTGGACTGTGTGTTCATTCTCTTTTTTTAAATCTTGAGAGTATAATCAACATTTCTCCCCCTTTATTAGAATATTGATGGGGGGGCTAAGAATGGAAATGCACTTTTGGAACCTTGTTTTTTAACTTATTTGCACACAGGGGAATGATTAGTAGGGCTAGGAATTACTGGAACTCTATTCCCTCTCCTTTCACTGTTGGTTTCCTTCACATTATTTTTGTTTGTTTGCTTGAATTTATTTTCCTTATTTAAAAAAAAAAGGTTTTCTGGGGGGTAGGATGTCATTTTGAGAGCCTCTTGTCTTTGGATCAAAAGTTTGCTTGTCTAGAATTAGAAGAAATCTTAGGGTCATGTAGTCCAACCCCCTAATTTTACAGGAGAGGAAAATAAGGTAAAGGAAAGTTAAATGACTTGTTCAAGGTCATCTAAGTAAGCTTCAGAAGGACTCAAAAAGACTGTGCTCTTCTCCCTTCTTCCCCCCAGCCCCACAAATTCTCTTTTACCTTCCTGTTGTTGAGGGTACACTAAGGTTGAATTGTGAAGGTGTTGTAGATGAGAATTTCAAAGGGAGGAATATTCTACTTGGGGGTCTCTGACCTATAGCCCCTCCCCCAAGCTCCTCATCATTACTCCTCACAATTCAGAAATTTGAGCAATAGTAGTAGTTAAATGGGAACTTCCCATTCTTTGCAGAACATGTGGCAGGCTACGGAAACTCTAAAACTGTCCCTGTGTTTAAGACAGCTGAGAATTTCCCTGTCTTTTTGTGTGTGAAATGATAGTTTCTTTTTCTCTGTTCTTTTTGGCTGAAGGTTTCCTTGCAGAAAATGCCTCAGATCCTTATTGAAGCAAACCATCTGAAACCTGCCTTCTCATTGAATCTGGGCGAAAAGGAGACAGGGAACTGCTGGGGCTGGGGGGAGGCTAAGGTCAGAGAAGAGAAAAAAAACTCTTCCAGCCTCTGACTTTACTTAGTCATGTTTGGGGTAGTTTGTAGCTAATTGTTGGCAATAACTCCTGGGTAGCAACCAGAACCATTATTCAGGGAGTCCCTATTTGATTACTCCAGTGACAAGAACACAGAGTCTTCAGTCTGGAGAATTGGGTCCTAGCTATGACTATATCTTTAAAATATTGTGTAATTTTCCCTAACAGCAACATGGGGGTGATGATCAACCCTGATGGACTTGCTCATCCCTTCAGTGCAACAACCAGGAACAATTTTGAGCTATCTGCAATGGAGAATACCATCTGTATCCAGAAAAAGAATTATGGACTTTGAAACAAAGACCAAAGGCTATTACTGTCAAATTAGAAAAAAAGAATTATTTATAATGCAATTTTACTATCTCATACTTTATATTTCTTCCTTAAGGATATGATTTCTCTGTCATCACATTCAACTGAGATCAATGTATAAAATGGAACCAATGTAAACACTAACAGAATGCCTTTTGTAGGGAGTGGGGGGAGGGAAGCAAGAATGGGGGGAAAATTATAAAACTCAAAATAAATAAAACCTTTCTTTAAAAAAATTATTGTGTGATTTTAATGAATCATAACCTCTCTGTGACTCATTATTCTTCATTGAGACTACTGGAGATGAGGTAACAGGGAGCAATGTTAATTTACATTAACCATACAGACTAAGGAAACATTACCCATTCAACACCCAAAAATTAGAACCCATATGTGAGGTTCTCCTCCTTCCTCAATACAACAGGTTTGGCCAGTGCCATGATTCTAAACCACAAAGTAGAACCCAAATGCATATTTGTAGGTGTGCCTTTTGAAGACACAAATTTTTGAAATAGGGAAAAGAAGCATCTAACCAGATTCTTCTGGGTAGCAGGTCAAAGAATGTTAAGTTCTAAACTGACAAAGTTGGAAGTGACTTTAAAATGTAAAACATGGACCCTGGAATCCAGGAACCCAGAGCTGTGAGGGATTTTTTGGTTGATAAGGAAACTGAGATATCTCCTTGAACGTCAGTTTCCTCATCTGTAAAATGAAAGGTTTGAACTTCATTACTTCCAATTACTTTTCCAGCTCTAGCTCTATTAACCTCTCTAGAGAAAGGAAGTAACTTGCCCAAGGTAACAAAGCAAGCTAGTGGAAGTTTTGAGATGAAAATACCTGTATCTAATTCCCACTTTAATGTTCTATAATTTCAAATTGTCCCAAAGTGGTTGGGCAAAGTTATAGTTTGACTAATAGTGGTTAGTGTGTCTCTAATGCTCTTTTATCATACCTGCCTTCTTTATTTATTTCTGTGATCAGAGGCTGACTTTTAGGAAGAGGAGGGGTTTCATGATCAAAATGTAGAGATGGGAAAATAGCCAAGTTGAAATCCCTTTTTATTAGAGTTCTTTAGGTGAAAGCAGATGGGTGTTTTCTTCAGGTAATCCATTCATATTTGGTAAGTGCCTTTAGAGAACAAAGAAATAAAGACCAAACCTGAATACTATTCTAAAGAACCTTACAGTCTAATAGGGGAGATAAAACAAACATATAATAAACAGGGAGAGAAATAAAATCATAGACTATAAGGAGATGGGGAATGAAGTGGAAGCAGGAGATATCTCTTCCTATCCTTTGTCCTTTAACAGTATCCACAAATATTTTGTTGTTTTTCAGTTGTGTTCAGTTTACAGAGAAAGTAATTAAGTTTCAGGGAAGTTTTATTGTTGTTCAATGTGTCCTTTGGGGGTTCTTGGTAAAGATTCTGTAGTGCCATTTCCTTCTCCAACTCATTTTACAGATGAGAAAACTAAGGTAGAGTTAAATGACTTGTCTAGGGTCAGCTAAAAAAATATTTAAGGCTAGATTTGAACTTATGAAGATGAATCTTCCTGTTTCCAAACCCAATGCTGTCTAGCCATTTGTTACCTAGCTATTCCACAGTACATGTACTATTTTAATAAAGTAACTTTTCACTCCTTCCAGAATTATTAGGACCTGGCTAAAGAACCCTTGGAAATATGATAGAAACCCATTATACTTCAGTTCTTATACAATGACTTTCTGCCATTCCTACTCAAGTTTGCCTGCCTTAGAATTATAGTAATTAAAGATATTTAGTGACAGCAGGGAATCTGGAAGCAAAAGGAGATGGGGAGGGACCCTAATATTTGGGAAACAGCAATGGGTGTACTACCTGTGCTACAAGTTACCCAACCTTTCTGGTCTGATTTCTTCATCTGTAAAAGAAATAGGTAAACTGACTATATGCCTGTCTATATTCATCTTACTCTAAATCAATCATCTCTTCATTCTTTGTTTTATGGACAGAAAAAATGAGACCTAGAGTGGGAAAATAATTTGTTCTAGGTCACAAAAGAGGTTATAGTCAGGCTTGATTGGGACTGGGATCCAGACTTTCTGACTCCCAACCTTGGCTTCTTTGTGGTACTTTTCTGCTCTTCCTCCAACTCCCTTCCCTTATTTTAGGCAAAGATTTTAAAAAAAAAGTACTTGCTTATTCAGGGAATAAAGACCTAATGTGGATACCCTACACTTAGGGCAGCTAGATGACACAATGGACAGAGCAGTGGCCTTGGAGTCAGAAGGATGGGAATTTGAATCTGGCTTCAGACACTTCCTAGCTGTGTGACCTTGGGCAAATCACTTAACCCTGATTGCCTTGCATGCAGGACCATCTCCAGTCGTCCTGATTCATATCTGATCACCGGACTCAGTTGGCTCTGGAGAACAAAGTGAGGCTAGTGATTTAGCACATCCCTCCCTCACTCAAATCCAAGTCCTGTGCTTGTCATGGCATTACCTCCCTGATTTCATGGTCTTCTTTGAGAATAAAGGACAAATATCATCACCCTACACTTATTTGGAAAGGAGTCTAGAAAGAGAGATATTGGAAGGTTTAAGGGTCAGGAATACTGTAGGTCCTGCCTCAGATATGCACTTGCTAGATAACTGTGGATCTCATCTAACCTCTCAACCTCACAGCCAACTTTCAGACTAAATGACTAATCTGCACCCATGAAGGGGTCTTCACAGTGAGGGCACTGTACTTTGATGAAATCGTTGTTTGGGACAAAAATAAACAAACCAACCCAAAATATATCTATTTTTATCTCTGTTGGGTAAAGACAGGTACTTAGTTTTCTTAATCCCCGACTCCCCAAATGGCTTCTACTAAGAAAACTGAAAGAATGGTGTTTTCATCCTTTATTTCTCTACAGCATTTGGCAGTTGTCAATCTAGCCACTGGACCAGGTGACCTTAGGAGAAAGTGAGGCTGGTGACTTTGTACAGCCTTCCCTCACAAATCTAATTCACTTTCCTGATGTCATGGTCTCCTTCAAGAAATGAAGGACAAACAACAACCTGTGGGTAGTGGTAGCTATGCCTCTGGAGACCCAACTAGTCAATTCCAGTTGAGCAATGCAGCTTCTTTCCTTCCTTCTTTTCTTCTTTCCATCTTTCTTCCTTCCCCTCTTTTTTTCCTCTCCCTCCATTCCCATAGGGTATCATACCCTTACCTGCAGGTACTCTCCCCAAGGAATATAATTTTTTAAAGATATCTTGGGGTTTAAGAATTAGTTTCTTTCTTAAGAACCTTGCCTTAAACCCAAAATACTTTATCTCTTATTGTTTAGCAAATAATAGATTCTGGTCCAAGACTAATTTGGTCATTGTTTGAACCCTAACAGAGAAGAGAGAGAGAGAGAGCATAAATAGCAATTGTTTCTCTTTTGGCCAGAAACCCTGAGGGTCTTCTCTTCCCAGATTGATTTTTTTTTTTAACTAAGTAAAAGGCCATTCTTCCCCTTTTTTTTTCTTAATTAGCCTTAATCACCGAATGATTGCTGCCTCTGTCACACTGGGATAGGGAAAGTACTTAAAAGGCCCAGGTCTCTAGTCGTCCTGGTCTATATTTTCCATTGGATTCTTATGGTTCTCTCCTCTCTGGAGGAGAGAGTGAGGCTGGTGACTTTGGGCAGCCCTCCTTCACTTAAATCAATTCACTTCAAAGTCTCGGCATCACCTTCCTGATATCATGCTTTTCTTGGGGACAATGATCACTTCTATGTAATTAATTTTAGATCTACTTATCCAGTGATTACTAATTAAGTCCACAGTCAAATATAAAATCTGTTTGGTTTTTATAGTCCTTTCATAACACAGCTCCTTCCTAACTTTCTAGTCTTCTTACTACCTCCCACATGATTCTGCAACCCATTGACATTTGCCTCTTTTTTTTTCTCCTTTTGAGTGATACTCAATTTCCTCCAACTTCACTATGTATATAGTTTGCATTATGGTTGTTTGTAATGGTGAATCGCTCCTTAAATTGAGATCCTCTGGAGCAAGGACTTTTTGTTTTCTTTTATTTTTCTTTGTGTCCCCATTGCTAGCAGTGTTTGGCAAACTGGAGGTGTTTAAAATATTCTAGCTGACTGACTGATTAAGGGAGAAAAGATGAAAAAAATCTGCAGAGGATAAGGGGTTGGTGAAAATGAATATTTATGTGCAAAGTCCGGATTGAGAACAGAAGGGAGAAGCCCCAGGCCCGACCAAAATGGGATTTAGAGCTTGAATGGAATTCTGAGGCCATCTAGCTAAATTCCTTTATTTTCAATTCAATTAGGTCCAGAGAAACCAAATGACTTGCCCAAGGTCACAAAGGTAGCAGCACAGTTAGAAAACAAAATCCCAGACTCATATTCCAGTTCCAAGGTTCCTACCATCACAACTTGGTGGTCTGTGAAATGAGGGAGTGCCACTTGAGCAGTCCCAAGACCTAAATAAGCCATCGTAGAAGCCTAGAAACCCAAGGACAGGACGGATCGCAGAATAAACGCCTGTGTCTTTGTATGTGTGTGTGTCTTTGTGTGTGTGTGTGTGCGCGCGCGCGTGTGGCCGTCCGTCCGTCTGTCCGTCCCTCCGTACAGCTGGGGGCGGAGAGCTGCGTCCCGACACAGGGGGCAGGGGTAGGGGCTGGATGGCAAGGTTTGCCTTGCCAGATAGCGGTGCGGTAACGGACCTGGGGGAGGGTGGGGTGGCTTGGCTGCCCCCTGGCCGCGTGTGCAGATGCTGGAGTTCTCCATCTCCAGCAAGCCCTGCTCACGTGGGCCTCCACAGCTCAGACTCGGCCTTCGCGCAGAATTATAACTCGGTATTTTGTATTGTCCCTTATACCCTCGGAGCGGGGGCGCGACTCGGACCCGCCAGCCAGGGTTGCGCTTCTGGCCTGAGCTTCCAAGACTTTACACCTTCAAATAATTACCAAAAAGCAAGAACCCAAGGGAAGTCGAGGATTAGTAAACGCCGCGTGGCTCGTTAATCCAAGCCGTGGAAGACTGAGTCTCGGGCGGCGTGGGTGTGCTTGACACCGAAAGAGAGACGGATTCTACGGCTGGAAGTCGGGGCGGCGCTTGGCGGACGCTCCCTTGGCGGCCGGGGCGGGGGCGAGCTGCCTGGGAGCCCCGAGGGCCAGCCCCCTCCTGGGCGGTCGCCGCCGCCTCCTCCTCCTCCTCCTCTTCTCCCTCCTCCTCCTCCTCTGCCTCCCGCTCCTCCTCCCCCGGCTCGAGCCGCCCGCTAGTCTTGCTCGCGCCTCCGCTGGCACCGCACCATGCATTGGAGGAGCCGCTAGCCGGGCCAGCCTGCGCGCCCCGTCCGGGATGGGGCGGCGGAGCTCCTGACTTCTCCTTGGTCTCCTCACCCCAGGGCCCCCGACCTCCGGACAGAGCATGGAGCCTCCCGCGAGCGGGAGCGGCGGCAGCGGTGGGAGCGGCGCTAGCCTCCCGGAGCCTCCGGTCCCCGGCCAGGCGGCCACCCCTGGCCCTGGCCCTGGCCCCTCTGTGGCCAGCGCCGGCCCCACCGCCGTCGCCACCGCCGCGGCTCGGGACTCGGAGCGCCAACTGAGGCTCCGGCTCTGCGTCCTCAACGAGATTCTGGGCACTGAGCGGGACTACGTGGGCACCTTGCGCTTCTTGCAGTCGGTCAGTCCCGGGGTTGGGTAGGGCGGGCTACTGGAAAGGACGAGTGTGTGTGTGTGTGTGTGTGTGTGTGTGTGTGTGTGTGTGTGTACGTATGCACCCACTCGTAGGGGGACACACCGGGCAAACAGCAGCCCGGCCGAGAACTGGTAGGGGTTAATTAGTCACGGAACTGGACAGGACTGACTGGGCAGGGGCAAACACGCGAGACAGAGCTGTATCTGGGCTGCGGACCGAAGGGAGGGGGCGGTGGTTCAGAGGGTCATTACACCGCATATTGAGCTGGACCCGGCACCGGGGTGGGGGAAAAGAGGGGAGCCGAAACCGGGAGGGTTGGCGGGAGGAAGATCAGAAGCACAGGGTCCCCCGGGACCACATGGAATTACACACAGTATGGATCTGGTGGCTGTAAGGCAACCCAAGCATAGGGCACAAACCTTACTGAAAAGGGGGGGGGCATTGCTTCCTTTAGGAACCTGGGACCTGGCTTGCTAGTTCTCCTTCGGAGCCTTCCGCTAATTTCCTAGCTGCCGTTGTAGTGTCTAGCTGGTGACTTTTCTTAGTAGCAAAAGGCGAGGAGCACCTTAAGGGGCAGGCGAGGGGCAAGCCTTTCTCCAGGTTTTGCTTTCCTCCTGGCTTGTATTTGTGGTTACCCTAGAAATCCCGGGGAGAAGGAGAGAGGAGGAAGGAACAGACTTCCATAGCTGACCCTCGATCCTGTGAGAGGTCTCTGCTGAATATTTTCTAGGATTCTCTGCCGTTTTGTCTTTTCTCTCCTTCATTCAAATATTTTTAAAATTAGTGACATCCGAGAGGCCAAACCTCTGCAGTCTTCGTTGGTAACTTCTTGTTTGGAATGATGATTCAGTTTAAGTCTTAGAGATTGAGAAACTCAAAAGTGTGTGTGTGTGTGTGTGTGTGTGTGTGTGTGTGTGTGTGTGTGTGTGTTTCATGTGAGCAAAATGACTTGTTCAAGACCACAGAACTACTTAGGGGTGACTCTGGATCTAGAAACTAGGGTCTCTTTCACTGAATTTCATTCACTCTGATATCAGATCAGAAAGGAAACTTTCCACTGTGAATTCTTTCTCTGGATATCTTATGATTTATCAGTTCCTTAAGCTGCGGAGACGAACATTCTGAATCCTGAGTTTGTTTAAGAGATCACAAGAGGGTTCTTGTTTAGCACCCCGAGGAAGTATGTGTTTATGCATGAGAGATAGACAAGCTGACAGTAAATGCCAGTTTAATCTCCAGCCTTCCTGACTTTTCTGTTTGCACTGTTTCCCCAGCGGGGACCTTCGCTACTTCACTTCCCCCTTACCTCCCAGGAAGCCTTAGTCTGTTTTAATGATGGGCTTAGAGGGGGTTGGGGGGTGGGTCTTGCCCTTAATACCCACCCACCTCATAGTTGGGTCCAGTTAGGGAGCTGAAAGTTGGAAGGATGATTTTTCTGGAGGAAAGCAAAAGATACTTTTGAACCCTGGGGGCTTTAGGTCTGAGCCAGATCAGACTGAGGAGGCAGACCCTTGCTACTTAGGGGTGGGGGAAGGAGGAGCAGTAGCTTTTCAATCCCTGGTATTGGCCATCTGGCAAGCAAATAGCCTCCCATCCTTGGACCGGTTTTTATTTTCAGTTCTTGACCAATGAATACTAGGAGCCACCAATTTAGAGGCATAGGCTCAATAAAAGGCCAGGAGAGCATGGGAGTTGGCACCTCTTTCTCTCCTGAAATAACAACAAAAAACTCTTCTCAATTTAAAGTTGGCTGTTTCTGAATAAAAAATTCAGCCAAGTTTCTCATTAATGGTGAATTTTTAATCACAGGAAAGTTTTTTGGAATCAGAGGACTATAGAGCAGGAAGGGATTTACCTTAAAATCATTTAGGCAGTCCTTTCATTTTATAGATTAGGAAGGGCTCAGAACAGGGACTTAGCTAAGGTCAAATAGTGTGCAGCATTGGGACTCCAGTCCTAGGTTCATTATATTTTTTTTAAGGTTTTTTCCCCAAGGCAAATGGGGTTAAGTGGCTTGCCCAAGGCCACACAGCTAGGTAATTAAGTGTCTGAGACCCGGATTTGAACCCAGGTACTCCTGACTCCAAGGCCTGTGCTCTATCCACTATGCCACCTAGCTGCCCCGCTCATTATATTTTAATAAGTTGTATCTCATGTGAAGAAAAACTAGGGAGAATTTTGAAATATGGTCATGGATTATAGGATTTAAAATTGGAAGAGATCATCTCTTCTTAGTCCTCTTACTTGAGGGGGATAGGGGAGAGAAGTGCAGGATGTGTGGTACTTAAGTGTCATGAAGATCTGAATTCAAATCCTATCCCAACACTTGCTATTGCCCAACACTAGGCAATTCACTTTACCTCAAACAGTCCATTTCTTCTTTAAAATGGGCTAACAGCACATACCTCACTAGGTTATTTGTGAGGTGCAGTGATTTGTAAATCCTAAAGCTTTCTATGTAAGATTTGGTTATTATTGATTTATAGATGGGGAAACTCAAGGGTAGAGTGGTTAACTGATTTATACAAGGCCATTTAGTAAGTTAGTGGCACACCCCTGTTACAACACTGGTTCCCACCCTCCCCATCAAATTTTCTTTCAACTTTTCAAACTGGTATTGGTCATCAGACCATTTAACCTTTCCTTCTCTGTCATTCTCATTCTCCTCTTTCTTGTATTCTCTAGGGTCTAGCCTGGAAAGAATCAAGGAATAGAAACCAATTTCAAAATTCAGTCAGTCAGCAAGCATTTATAAGGCATTTTTTAGGACCTGCCTATCAGGCATTAGGGATGCAGATACAAAGTGAGATCGTGCTTGCCCTCACGGAACTTATTTACATTCTATTATTTATCATGGTAGTAGTAATCATCATCATCATCATCATCATCATCATCATCATCATCATCATCATCATCATCATACTTTAAAGTGGAGGAGGACTTTATACATTATCTTATTTGAACCTGATAATCAGTAAACATTTATTGAGCACCCACTGAGGACCAGACACTATGAGGTATGCACTCTCCAAGAAACAAACAAAAAACTCAGATGAATCTGTGGTCTCAAATGCTGTTGGGCATTTCCTCCTGCGATTCATATCTTTTTTTTACTCTTCCTGTCCACTTCCTCCCAGAAGTTTGCTACAGGGAATCTATCTAAGGATCTGGGATGGAATGAGAGGAAGTTTTCTTCCTCCCCTTCCTATGATAATATCATGGAGTACATGGACTGTCTGACCTCTTACCATATGACCAGCCCTTCTGCTTCTTCTGACACATTCCTTTGATGAGATATTTTATAGTCTTTTCTTGTTTGTGTTGCCTTTCCCAACTTTGTCCCCCTCTCTATTGGGCAAAGATCCTCAACTTCAATTCTCAGATATTATAGTGTTAGCTTGTCATGTAGATTACCCTCCCCATCCCCCCAAGAAAATTGGTATTTAAAAGATTGGCTTTCATTTCAAAGGAGAAGCTTGGGATCATTTGTGAGCTCAGGTTTTGCAAGTGTTATTCTCATTTTATAGATGAATAAATTTAGATCCATGATATGGAGTGATTACAGAGCTAGATGTGAATTCAGATCTTTTATAACTTTTAATCATTCTGTCATGTTTGTTATTAAATTAGTCCAAGTTCCCCATAATTAGGAAAGTGAATCTTGCCCTATTTCATCCTTTCAAATTATAGCATGCATAAGTCAGATGTAAATTGATTTTGTATGGAGATCAAGCACTGTATTTATTTAGTTATTTATTTATTTTTATTTATTTTATTTTATTTTAGGTTTTTTCAAGGCAAAGGGTTAGATGGCTTGCCCAAGGCCACACAGCTAGGTAATTAAGTGTCTGAGGCTGTATGTGAACTCTGGTACTCCTGACTCCAGGGCCAGTGCTCTATCCACTGTGCCACCTAGCTGCCCCCACTGTTTTTATTTAAAAAGATACTTGAGTAGACTTGTGATCATCCTATTCATGTAGATACTCCCTCCACATCTTTGATGGAAGAAAAGAAAATAAATTAGATTTTCCCCTTCTTCCATCCCTCTAATCCTCATCCTCAATCCCAAATTCTCTGTCTGCCATCTCTGAGCTCAGAACTTGTCAACCCCCCATGCAGGTGTCAGACTGTATCCAGAACACATTCCCAGTTCTTGTTAGCTAGAGAGATTTGCTTACCTTCTCTGGTTTGCAGGAAAGTCTCTTAAAGCAACTTGCTCTTTGTCTTCATTAACTGAGGCTTTATTATCAGCCCTGCTCATTACTATAGCTTTCTATGACCCACTGCAAGTTAATTTTATTCCCTTGTCTCTACCCTGGTGGCTTCCTGGTCTTTATAATTGCTGATGGCAACTTGTGGGATTTGCCTTCTTTCTCTTAGTATTATATTGGAAGAATGTATGGGTAATTCCTCCCTTTAATGAGCTGGCAGGGATTAAAAAGCTGCACTGGTCACTTACAACTTCTATTAACTGATTTTGTAAAAAACAAAACAAAACAAAGTTTTGATTAGGATCTATTTGAACACTTGCTTTTATAGGGAACCTTGTGTTTGGTTCCACATTGGGGACAGAGAAATGTATCATAGCATAGTTCTTGCTGTCAGCAAGATGGGAATCTAGTTGGGGACATATTAACACACAGGAAGAGGTAACTATTAACATGAAACTAAATTATAGTGAATTTCAGGACAGCAAATGATACTGTAACTGGCTTGCTTGTGGGACAAGTGGAAACAGCCTTGGACTCTGACTTGGGCTAGGAAGACTTTGGATCAAGTCCCAGTTGTATTCTATCTTGTGGAGATTATTTCCTGCCCTACATATTAGGTGCTTTATAGAAGTTTGTTGACTTAGGTTTCTGTGAAGACCCCCCCAAAAGATGAAGGTCTTTAGAAATGCAAGATTATTAATCTTAATGATAATGGGTTCTCTAAAGAGAGAATTTTGGGCTGATTCGATCAGGGAAATTTTCACTGAGCAAGTGAGATTTAAGGTGGAGTATGGAAGGACTGGGCATATTGTTTGGATTGGATAGGTTTTGTTTGAGTGTCTGAAAGCTATGTGCATCAGGATTAAGCTTCAGCATGCTATTGGTATTCACCTAAAATTTTCTAGCCCATCAAGTTTAAGATCTATTATTCCCATGGATAGGGACATGTGGGTATTTTTGGGTTCCAAAGGTATACTTCCCTTTCTCAAATTTTTGCAGAGCACTTGTTCTGGATATCTACAGTGACTTCATCCTTCTGCTCTTTTGTATATGTATTTGAGTCACATCACAGCTTCATGGAGATACTCATGAGCAGAGAGAGAGGCAACTGTGCATCCTTAAATCCAATTCACTTGTAAGACATCACCCTTTAATGTCATTGGTCCTTGAAAGGAAGGTCAAACTAGAAACAAAGCTCTTTAGAATGAAAGTTCTTTGAAGGCCAAACTGTTATTTTTTAAATTCCCACACTTTCATACAGTGGCAGGTGCTGAATAACTGTTATTTGAATTGTTTGGAAGTGAATTCTAACACTTTATAATTATTTGAATAACAATAGGTTAAACTCACACTTGAGAAACTATAATAAAGTCTTTAGAAGTTACTTGAAAGTAAGAATCCAACTATATTCATCTTTTAAAATATCTGACTATTAAACACAGTACATTGAACATAGATTCAGAGAAGAGAATAGACTTAGAGAATGGTGGAAGGGGTTAATCTAAAGTACTCATTTTACAGAAGTTTAAAAAACAGAAGTTTGGAGAGGTTTACTGACATTTCCACCTCAGGAAGAAATACAAGAGCCAGATTCCCTACTAAATCTAGTGCCTTTTGCTATTATACCTGGTTATTTCTGCCCAGTCAATTGTTAAAGAATTCATAGAGAAAAATTGTCAATTGGTTTGGAAAAAAAAGATAAGTCTAGAGAATTTCTTTTCCATGCTTTATGATTGGACAGTCAGTTTGGTACCCTCTAAAAAGAAATTATTAAAAAAAACATAAGGATGGGAAGAGGGAAGTTGTTTTTGTTTTTGCAAGTAGACATTCATACATATCCCAGAATGTCAAAATGAAAGAACTTGTTAAATACTTAGAGAAGTGAAGGAACTTGCACAATGCAGCCAACCGTGGTATCAGAATGGGACCGTTTTTTTAATGGTTTGGCATTGAAGAATATGGAAAAGGTTAGGCTCTTAGAGAGGGTGAGAGGTCACAGGTTCATGGAAAGATTTTCCACTTGGAGACTTGATGAATTCTTTTCAGGACTGCTCATTCACTTTTGGTACTTACCTATCAATTGGCTCCAAGAAGATGTAGCATGTGCAGAGGTTTCATCTTGGTAAATCACTGTGGCAGATAAATTAAACCAGGTTGAGAGTAATTGATAGGTCTCAGACCTATTGGTGAATTAAGGGGATGCTGATCCAAAGCATGTGAAGACTTTCCTCTGTATCCCTGAACCAATTTTTTTTCTTGCTCCTGGACTCTGGAACAGAGAGCAAGGCTGTCACTAAAATTCCATGAATCATCATACACTGTTTTATTATTTATACTGTATTCTAAGCCCAACATTAGGATGTTATTGGCTCTTTTCAAAATGGTGATTAAAGTAGGTCTGAGGGAAGAGGGATGGAAAGAGGATGAAGACTCTTTAGAGTTGTCATTAATTTAAAAAAAATTTAAAAATTTAAAAAAATTTTAATTTAAATTTTAAAAAATTTTTTAGCAAAAGCAAATTATCCCATTTCTACTAGTAGTGATAAAACTTTAACATTGACTTAAAGGGTGTGTTACCCATTCAGTACACCCTTGGTTCATTTATTGAACCCATTTGTTCAAAGGATCATGGTTTTGAATTGGAAAGCCCTTCAAAAATCACAGTGCTATGTTCCCATTCTGGGAGGAAGAAGACAGACTCAGATTAATTGATTTACTCAGCAATGGTCACAGACTCAAAAATGACAGATTGTATTTTATTGCTAGTTTCACTGATTCTACTTTATCATGTTGAATTCTCCCTTTAAAAGTCTTTCTTTGTTGGTGTCTTTCTTCAAGTCTCAGCTAAATTTCACCTTTGCAAGAAGTCTTTGATTGTCACCATTAATGCTTGTGCCTTTTCTCTGAAAATACTTATAATTTATCTTATACTACATATATGTATGTATGTTACTTAATATCTGTATATATGTACATATATGTATATGCGTGTATATGAATCTTGTTTATGCATCATTGTTTGCATCTTGTCTCCCTCATTAGATTGTTAGTTTATTGATTGTTTTGCCCTTTTGTGCCTACAAGGTACTTATCACACTGCCCAACACATAGTGGGCACTTTATAAATGATTATTGACTTGATAAATCACATTCACTGTATGCTGTGGGGGAATGAGCATTAATTTTTGAGACAGGAGACCTGGGTTAGCTGTGTGACCTTGGGCAAATTAAGTAGCCTCTTTCAGCTTAGAAGTGGTCTTTTTAAGTCCCTTCCGGGTTATCATCTCATGATCTTAAAACTGGTGGAAACTTAGAGATTCTTGACTAACAGTTTCCTGCTCCCATGCCCATGATCCTTTTTTTTTTTTATTAAAGATTTTATTTATTTTGAGTTTTACAATTCCCCCCCCCTCTTACTCCCCTCCCCCCTCCCAGAAAGCAATTTGTCAGTCTTTACATTGTTTCCATGTTGTACATTGATCCAAATTGAGTGTGATGAGAGAAGGAAGTTTCTTAAGAAGTTTCTTCTTAAGGAAGAAACATAAAGTATAAGAGATAACAAGATCAGACAATAAGATATCAGTTTTTTTCCTAAATTAAAGGGAATAGTCCTTGGACTTTGTTCAAACTTCATCTGGATACACTATGGTATTTTCCATTGCAGACAGCCCAAAATTGTCCCTGATTGTTGCACTGATGAAGGGAATGTGTCCATCAAGTTTGATCATCACCCCATGTTGCTGTTAGGGTATACAGTGTTTTTCTGGTTCTACTCATCTCACTCAGCATCAGTTCATGTAAATCCCTCCAGGCTTCCCTGAATTCCCATTCTTCTTGGTTTCTAATAGAACAGTAGTGTTCCATGACATACATATACCACATTTTGCTCTAAGCCATTCCCCAATTGAAGGAAATTTACTTGATTTCCAATTAATTCTTTGCCACCACAGACAGGGCTGTTATGAATATTTTTGTACAAGTGATGTTTTTACACTTTTTTATCATCTCTTCAGGGTATAGATTCAGTAGTGATATTGTTGGATCAAAGGGTATGCACATTTTTGTTGCCCTTTGGGCATAGTTCCAAATTTCTCTCCAGAAAGGTTGGATGAGTTCACAGCTCCACCAACAATGTAATAGTGTCCCAAATTTCCCACAACACTTCTAACAATGATCATTATCTTTTCTGGTCATATTGGCCAGTCTGAGGGGTGTGAGGTGGTACCTCAGAGAAACTTTAATTTGCATTTATCTAATAAGTAATGATTTAGAGCAATTTTTATATGATTATGGATTGCTTTGATCTCATCTGTAAATTGCCTTTGCATATCTTTTGATCATTTGTCAATTGGGGAATGGCTTTTTAAAAAAATGACTCAGTTCTCTGTATATTTTCCAAATGAGTCCTTTGTCAGAACATTAGTTGTAAAGATTGTTTCCCAGTTTATTCCATTTCTTTTGATCTTGGTTACAGTGGTTTCATCTGTGCAAAAGCTTTTTAGTTTAATGTAGTTTGTTTTTAGTGATGTTCTTCATCTCTTCCTTAGTCATAAACTGCTTCCCTTTACATAGATCTGACAGGTAAACTAGTCCTTGATCTTCTAGTTTGCGTTTAGTATTGTTTATGTCTAAATCTTGTATTCATTTTGATCTTATCTTGGTATAGGGTATGAGGTGTTGGTCTAATCTAAGTGTCTTCTATACTAACTTCCAATTTTCCCAGCAGTTTTTATCAAAGAGAGAGTTTTTATCCCAATAGCTGGACTCCTTGGGTTTATCAAACAGCAGATTACTATGATCGTTTCCTGCTATTGTACCAAGTCTATTCCACTCTATTTCTTAGCCAATACCAGGCAGTTTTGATGACTGATACTTTATAATATAATTTTAGATGGGGTAGGGCTAAGCCCCCTTCTTTTGCACTTTTTTCCATTAAATCCCTGGGAATTCTTGACTTTTTATTTCTCCATATGAATTTACTTACATCTTTTTCTAACTCATTAAAGTAATTTTTTGGAATTTTGATTGGTAGGGCACTAAACAGGTAGTCTAGTTTTGTTAGAATTGTCATTTTTATTATGTTAGCTCTACCTATCCATGAGCAGTTGATATTTGCCCAGTTATTTAAATCTGATTGAATTTGTGTGAGAAGTGTTTTATAATTGTTTTCAAAAAGTTTCTGAGTCTTCCTTGGCTAATAGACTCCTAGGTATTTTATATCGTCTGAGGTTACTTTGAATGGGATTTCCCTTTCTAGCTCTTCTTGCTGTATCTTGCTAGTCATATATAGAAATGTTGAGGATTTATTAGGGTTTATTTTATATCCTGCAACTTTGCCAAAATTGCTAATTGTTTCCAGTAATTTTTTGGATGATTTTTTTGGGATTCTCCAGGTATACCATCTGCAAAGAGTGAGAGTTTTGTCTCTTTCCATGGTCCTATCAAAGTTATCAAAACATTCTTGATCCCGAATCTTCCTGTTCTTGGCCTGATTGTCTCTTGTCCAAGAGGACCACTGTCTTTGTTGGGTTTTCTTCTCCCTTTGAGAAGATTCTGGAATGATTTGTGTCTCTGCTCAAAGATAGTTCATATCCTATTCTAGTTCTCTTAGTAACAAACCCTTCCATATCCTATCCAGTTGGAGAAGAAGGCTCCAATGGGTTTTCTTTTAAAGTTGATGTATAGAGTCTGTACACTGAAGAAAGAAGGAGGAGAGGTGAGGTGGGAGACTGAGTTCTTTCAGTGAAGACCTGCCCAGTTGTTTAGTGCAAATCTATACCTGGATTGGAATCAGTGGGAACCAAAGATTTAATCTTGAAAGAGATCTTAGGAAGGGAAAGGACTGTGAACTAGGTAGGAAAAAGCTTGGACATGAGAGAAAACAAGCTTCTTGATTCTGGATAAGGGTTTCCCTCTTATTTGGGCCATTTGCTTTACAACTATAGGTTGTGGTTTCCTCTTGCAGACTGGGGATATTAATTTGCTATTTGTTTCACTGGGAAGACAGAACTCTGGAAAAGACCCCGGTGTTGGGAAAGATTGAAGGCAAAAGGGAAAAGGTACAATAGATAAGTGTCTTGGAAGCAACAAACATGAACATAGACAAGACTATAAGAGAGAGTGGAGAATAGAAGGAATTGAACAACACCCACCAAAATCTATATCACAGGTGATGAGATAAAGGGAGCAAGTTCTCTGATATCCTAGAATTATGCTCGTGTCTTCTACAATTATTCTCTTTTTTTCTAATATCCTTCCTTCTCAATTCAAATTTATAGTCATAAATTTAAATGGGCCCTTTGAGGTCAAGGAGTCCAAAGCCTTTAATTTTTAGAAGAGGGACTGAGTTTCCCAATGTCACATGGCAAGTAGGTGTCTCAGGCAGGATTTAAACTCAGGACTTTTTGGCTTCCAAGTTCTAACACAGGCCACATTCCTGTCCCAGTGACCTTTACTCTTGCTTTTGAGACTGAAAGTATTGCTAGGGTAACTAGCGATAGGTGGAGCTTGAAGCAGGGGGATGGGTGAGCAGGAAATAAGCAATTATTAAGTGCCTGCTATGTGTTAAGTACTTCTACAAATATTATCTCATTTGATAGGAATCTAGACTTGCATAGGAGAATGGAGTAGGGCTGCTTGGTCCTGTGGACCAGGGAAGACTAGGAATGACTTGCAGAGGAATTGTCTGAGGATTTCCAAGAAACCAAATTTTGCGGACTCCTTTAAATGAAGATCCTTAGTTTGTCTGAACCTGTGTTCTCATCCATAAAATGGGATATAAATACCTTTCTTAGATTTGTAAGATGGCATAAATGAAAATACTTTGAAAATAGTTCTGAGAAACTTAACAGTTTATGAAATGTTTTCCCTCCTAACAAAGTAGAACAAGCTCATTGAACTTGCGTGGCCAATCATAATGGTTTAGTTGGTAAGTGCCAGAGCTAGATCTGACTCCTGTCTTTTTGACAAGATGATCTATATTAGGCTCCTAACTAATGGACTTTGAAGAAGTGTTGAAGTATTGGAAAGGAGGGAGTGTTATCTGGGGAGACTTCCTGGAGGAGGTGGGACTTCATGTGGGTGGGGCCCAAGGAGAATTAGGTCTGAAGGTTTTGGTTGGGGCTGGGGAGGGTGGGGGTGGGGATGTGATGTGCCAGCCACAGACCTGAAGAAGGGTTTGTTTACTTTTACTTTGGTTCTCTCTTCCTGTGTGGGGGTAGGATATAGAAATTGTAGGGTAGAAGCTGAGCTCAGAGAGGGAGGTCATCGGTCTCTTAAGTTTTTGTCCCTGTTTTGAAAGGACTTCTATTAATTATCTCCTGAGAGCATAACTTTATGCTCTTTGCTGGGGTAAAGAGGATCCATATTCTGCTGGAGCTAACCATCTTGCTAACAAGATGCAAGCTCAGAGAACTAGAACACATAATAATAGATTTAACATCAGCGAGTTGCAGAATAAAGTGCCTTATGGTTATGGAGGAAAGGAAAGGTTATTTATTTACAGGTAGGCTGAAGACTGGCTTTTCTGAGGAGGTGACATTTTGAGTTTGACTTTTAAGGGATTCATTAAATGAGTGGAGGGCAGGGAGTGAGACCATTCAAAGGCATGGGGGTTACTGCTGGAGCAGTCTAGCATGGGGAGGGTAATTAGATAAATTTGGAAAGGTGGAGTATCAGCATTAGAGTATTAGAGGACTTTCAACTTAATTTCCTAGGTGATGGTGAGCCACAGAAGATTTTTGAGGAGAGCAATTCCCTAACTAGATGAAGGATTTGTTATGGCAACATTTGAAAGGTGGATCCAGAGGGATTTGTGAATAGAGATGCAATAGTCACTCAGAAACCATTGTTGATTAGATTTGCTTTTGTTTCCCCCCCCCCCCCCCCCAGCTCCATTTACTATTAAATACAAGGTTACATTCCTAGAACTGGAATGGACTTCAGACCTAGTCTTCCCCAGTGATGCTAAGTGACTTGGCAAAGGTCACCCCAGTAGAAAATGACAGTACTGAGATTTGAACTAATTGTGATTCCAGAGTCATTTGTTTCTACTGACCTATACTATCTTCTTAAAGGGATATAGGCTACTATCTCTTATTATTTTTCTCCAGTATTTTGTTATAAGACTTCTTATAACTCCAAGGCAGTGGTGCTATGAGAGGTAAAGGAATAGGAGAAGCCTCTCCCAGATCCCAGATCATTCAAGGTTTGATCTCTTTTGAGAATTTTTTTAATTCAATTATTACCATCCTCAGTTTTGCAGATATAGAAATTGGCTCAGATGAAATACTATTAAAAAAAGAAAGAAAAATGAACTTAAGGAAGTTTTGGCTCTTTAGGATTACACAGGAAAACTACAACCTAGTGAGGATTAAATAAAATATATAACCCCCCCCCATTCTAACTGTTTAACTCTCAGGCACCACTCCTGTCTTATACAACATGGGTTTCAAGTGAATTTCCCTGGTTTCAAGGCCTGAGTTCAAATCTAATCACAGTCACTTTGCTAGCTATTTGACCCTGGGCAAGTCACTTAACTATAATTGCCTCAGTTTCCTCATCTGTAAAGATGAATTAAAGAAGGAAATCCAAACCACTCCAATGCCTTTGCCAAGTAAACCGAAAATAGGATCATGGAATAGTCAAACATGACTGAAACAATTGAACAACAACAAAACACAAAAGAAAACCCCAACTGAAAAATTCCTAGTCACCCAACATGATGATGATGATGATCGTTGAAAACCGTGGCATCAGGGCAGTGATGCTACAATAAGCACATGAGTTGAATTTGAGTGAGATTGGGGCTATGCTAAATCACCAGTCTCACTTTCTTCTCTGGAGCCATCTGGGTTCAGTGACCAGATATGGATCTGGATGACTGGAGATGGCCCTGGATTCGAGGCAATCAAGGTTAAATGACTTGCCCACACAGTTATTATGTATCAAGTGTCTGAGGCACATTTGACCTCAAGTTCTCCTGACTCTAAGGCTAGTGCTTTATCTACTAAGCTTCTCCTAGCACCCAACATAGTGCATTACGCAATGTTCTGTAAATGATTTTTTGAAATGAATTGAACTGATTGAAAACAATAACAACCAAACAAAATGCAATGATCTCAAATAATTCTTCCTAGACAGTGATTGAGTGTCAATTGTACTATGGTCTCTAACAGCTTAGGACATTCTATGATTTATGATCTTACTTCCCTTTCAGTATTGTCTATCTTCAAGCACTATCACTGAGGAAAGATGTTGTGCTGAGTGATAGAGACTGTGCTCTTTGGCCCCTTCCAGCTCCCATTCTTTCATGCTCTACATCACCTTTTTGTTGAAACATTTTTATATAACCTTAGTTTTACTCCTGAATAAGTGTATCTTGCCCTCAAGGACAACTGTTTTGCTTGATCAGAGTATGACCCTTTTTCTTCTTTTATTTTCTGCCTAAATCTAAAGATTACCTGACCAGAAATACACAATTGGTCTAAACTCTGCCATGAATTCTTGTTAGAGTCATAGATCCCAGAATAACTCTGAATTTGGATGGCTTTTTTATAGATTACAAAATACTTCTAAAATTTTTTATCTCATTTGATTCTTACCACCATTCCTAGATGGGACAGGTAACATTCTACCCCATTTCACCAAAGAGGAAAAAACTCTGTGATCTGACCTTGATTGCTTGGCTAGTAGTAAGCCCCATCTCACTCAAATTCAATTCATGTGCTTGTTGTAGCATCACCTCCCCCCCCATGTCATGGTCTTCTTTGAGAATGAAGACAGATCATCATCATCATGTTGGGTGACTAGGAATTTTTCAGTTGGGGTTTTCTTTTGTGTTTTGTTGTAGTTCAGTTGTTTTAGTCATGTTTGACTATTCCATGATCCTATTTGGGGTTTTTCTTGGCAAAGACAATGGAATGGTTTGGATTTCCTTCTCTAATTCATCATTACAGATGAGGAAACTGAGGCAATTATAGTTAAGTGACTTGCCCAGGGTCAAATAGCTAGCAAAGAGACTTCGATTAGATTTGAACTCAGATCTTCTTGACTTTAGGCTTGCCTATTCTATCCAGTGGCCCACCTAATTGCTCTAGAACCAGACCAAGGAAAAAGAAAGTTAGAAGAGACAGTAATAATACATATATATAAGCAAAAATGAAAATTACCATACATTCCCCACCAAAAAAACCACACCTCCAAATAAACCCAATAACCCTCCAACTGAAATTTACCAAAAAGACTCTTCTTCAGAATTTTATTTGAAAAACCCCTATCTACACAACCCCTAGAGAGTTGTTCCACAGCCAGTGATGACCAGTATCTGATTAGCAGCTATAGGTTAGACAAAACCAATTTAGTTCACTTTTGGTTGCCGATGGGTATATCTGTTTCCTGTTGATTGTCTGGATTAACACTAGTCTCTTTTCCTCTATGTTGCTCTGAACTCAGCTCCCAGAAATCTCCCAAAGTCTATTAATGAGGGTCCAGGCCAAGGGATTGCATTGCTAATGAGGAAACCTAGAGGGATCTCTCCTTGGGTAGCTTGTGGAAGGGTGGGGTGCAGTTTCAGCCCATATTTTCTCCATGGGCCTCCTGCTGATACCTGCATCTGTCTGTCACCACATTTAAGGAACCATTTGTCAACAGATGTTGTCAGATGTTGTGGGCTAGGGATGGGGGAGGAGAGCAAGATTGGGGAAGCCCTTCCTGTTTGCTTTGATGGGGAACTAGCAACAGAGTCATAAAGTGTAGGTGTTTTTTCTCTTTAACTGAGACAGCTGGATCAGGGCCCAGCAGCAGGTCACAGATCCCCTTGTTAATGCAGACCTTGAAATGGAAAGGGGGGAAGGGAGAAGGGAGCAACAGGGATAAGGCTAATATGGTTGTTCTGGGTCTGAGAAAGATTGGAGAGTTATGAATATTGTAGGGTTGAGGTGACCTAGTATTTGAATATTTCTTGAGGGTTAGGATAGGATCTTATTTAGTCTCATTGTGGAAGTGAATTTGTGGTAGAAAGAATACTGGATTTGCAGTCAGAAAAAATTTTTACTAACTGTGTGACCTTGAGCAACTCACTTAAACTCTGCAGGGCCCCAGCTTCCTCATCTCTGGACTAGATGATATCTAAAGTTTTCTTGAAGCTTTAAAGTCTGTAATCCACCCTTTGTCTCCTTCCTTCTCACTTCCCACCAGCACCCAGCACCATAACTTTCCCCATAGTAGATGCTTAATAAATGAATAAATGGAGATATTTAGTGTTAGACAATAAGGACCCCTGAATTCCCCATGGAGAGGGCTTAAGAATTAGTTTTATTTTCAGTGAAAAACCTCCTTTCTGAGGAGGAGGAGAAGAAATGAGGAATACAGGTAAAGATGCAGAGCAGAGTAAGTTGGAAAGCAGACTAAATGACTTACTTGCCTAATTCTCCTTGCCCCTATTTCATAGATGAGGAAAATTAGGCTCATACAAGGCAAGGAACTTTCACATGGGGTGAATTAGGACCAGATCTAGAACCAGAGCCCAGAATGCCCCATTTCTTAACTTGAGCTCCATCCCCCTGGCATGAAGTCAGTCTGACCAAGTCTTATGGAATGTTAGGGACCTTAGATGTATCTAGTCCAAATACATCAATACATCATTTTACAGATGAGTAAACAAGTATACAAGGGTATACTTATGATCACACTTAATTGATGTCTGTTGAGGCTCCTTATTGCAGATTCAGTGCTCTTTTCCATTTCATCAATGGCTAATTAAATTAAATTAAATTAAATTAAATGGCTAATAAGGAATAAAATTTAATTCACATCTAAGTGATTGGAATTAACCTTTTGGCATAGAGCTAGTCCCAGAGGTCCCTTCTTATTGGTTACTTTCTCTCCCTTGGTTACTGGTGGTAGCATGTTTCTTTTTGGTAAATCTATAACCAGTGCTTGGAGGCCGGAGGGGTCCAGTGTCTGGGGAAAAAGCCTTGTTTCTCCGACCTACAGACAATAGGGCTTGTATTTCTGTCCAAAAGTGTCATTGGAATGAGTGGGGCAGGGGAGTGAAGGTAAATTTGTTTGTTTCTTTTTTCTTTATTTGAGGTGGTACAGTGGAGTGGTGTTGGGGGAGGGGGAAGCAAACAGGATCTGACAGTGAAGAGGAAGAGTCTTAAGTTAGTTCCTCTGTGTTCTTTTTTAAATGGGGCAGAGGAGGACTAGGGTGAAAAACACTTGCAACATCAGCTGCTGAATTGGAATGTCTAATATCTGTCTGCTCTACTTCCCAAATCTTATTAACTTTCTCCAGGTCACTCCATGAATTTTTGGTGTAGGGAAAAAAGATTATGGAGTTTGAGGTCCCATGTTTGAGTCTCAGCTCTGCTAATTGGAGCTTCCCTACCTTGCATCTCATTTCTTTTATCCATCAAATGAGAGGGGTTGGATGAGATGACCTCAAAGATCCCTCACTATAATTCTTAAATAAGATGTTCTAGTAAGAGTTTAGGCTGAGGCTGTCTCAGAGATTGCCCAAACTGCTATAGGCTCAGGGTGCCTTCCCAGCTCAGGTTTGAGCTGGTCATCTTATCACTTTTGTACTATCTATCAATCTTATCTTTTAGTTGCTTAGCTCAAACAGGGTATCTTTTAGACTAGCTTCTGCCAACCCTTTTGGTCAGTAAGTCTTGAAAGAAAGTTTGAAAGGCAAGAACACTGCAGTCTGATTTCATCCCAGATTTGAAGGCTTAATCTTTTCAAACCCAAAACAAAATCCATTTCTGGGACCCAGAAGTAGTCTTTGCATCTACATTTGTCCTATTCAGCCTTTGTTCTCCTCCTCCTCCTCCTCATTATTATTATTATTATTATTTGTTGCTGTTGAAATTCCTTTAATCCTCAAGTCCTTACCTGCCCCTGAAAATCTTCAGTTTCCCTACACAATACTACTATGTCTCTATTGCACTCTTAATAGCATTTTTAGGTAGAATTAGAGAAGATTTAAGTCAGAAAGGACCTTACAATATAGAATGTCAGATCTTGGAGGGACCTTAGAACCCAGGATGTCAAAAGAGAGCTTTGAACATAGAACATAGACTGTCAGAACTGGAAGGGATCTTAAAACCTAGAATATCAGAATTCGGAGGGTCCCTTAAATCTGGAATATATGATGGCAAAATGTAAAATGTGAGATCTGAGAGAGGGAACTTCGAACCTAGAATGAAAGGATTGGGAGGGACATTAACACAAAATATTAGACTATAAAATTGAGTATTGAATATAGATCAAGTTGAGAAAACATAAATTTCAGAGCCAGAACGACCTTATCATGGATTGCATCATCTAACTCATATCTATCCTCTCCTATATAATTCTCTAAAGCTGCTATCTGACTTGTTTCCCCTGATTAGATAAGACAGTAAACTCTTAAGGAAGGGATCTGGGAACTGAGATATTCCCAGAAAAGAATAAGGGAGCCAGAATTCCCCTCAGTTTGATTTTCTTGGGTTCAGCATGACTTTCCTGACTTTCCCTCTTCTTGCTCCCTTCTCCTATAGAAGCCAACTCACTTTACTTTCTTCATTTAATATAAATCACCAAGTATGGGTCTAAGCCCAAGCCCAGGGTGTTTCATTATATTATATCCCACAAGGAAAATTCTCTTTGAGATGAAAGTCCTAAACTTTTGGAGAGCAAGGCAGCTAGGGACCAGGATACTCTTTTTCCTGGAGAGATCCAATCTTAAGTATCCAATTGATTTCTGGATTTCTGGAAGGGGAGGCCTTTGATGTTCATTGTAGTTGTTCATCAAATTAAGTTGGCATTTTGCCTCATTTTGAAGGAATTTTTTTTTTTCTGGAGCTTTTTGGACTGGATGGACACCTGTTCCACTGGGTTAAGTATATTTTTAGTGACAGAAGATCTAATATTTATACCCTTAGAAAAAGAGTTTGACCCATTTTGGTGTTGTGGATTCCTTTCCCTTCTGGTGAAACCTATGGATAGCTTCTCAGAATAATTTGTTTAAATGCATAATATAAAATATGTAGCCTTAAAAAGGCAACTAGTTATTGAATATTAATCAAAATATTAAAATTGTCAAGCCCCCCCCCCAATTTCTCCATGGACCCTGTTTTTGAGGTATGTGAGTCCCCTCTGGATAAGGATTTCAGAGTTTCGCCCAAAAGACTCAATGAGCAGCAGGACTTGGATGCCTCAGAAGAGGCTGTATAGCTTAGTTCCTAATAACAAAGGCTTCTCTGTCCCAGGGCTTGGTGTGAAATTTATTTTAGCAATGAGTTTGATGCTGACTTGGGATAGGGAGTGGGGGTGGGGGTGTGAGAGGTAAGGGAGGAAAGAGGGAGATTGATCTTTAACAATCCAACATCAGTCTCTTTAGGATGAATAAAATAGCCTTGGTCACAAGTCACCCTGAAGTTTGCAAGCTAGCTTAGTTTGTTATATTTAAGAGGGTAGAATGAATGTCATATCTTGAAAAGACAGAACATAAAATCATATATACTATATTATAGATTTAAGACTGGAAGAGCTCTTAGAACTTCATTCAAATTCCCTTTGGATCGCCAACCTTTTCAAGTATAAGAATTTGTCTTTAAAATTTTTTTAAAAATTTGTTTTTGTATCATCTTCATTTCTACATTTTTATTCCTCCCCCCTCCTCTTCCCAGAATGTCACTCCCCTGTAACAAAGAACATGAACGAAAACAAAGCAGTTCAGTAAAACTAGCCAATATATTAACGGAATAAGACAGTACACACAGCGTTCTGCACCCATAGTCTGCCACCTCTGCAAAAGAAAGAGAGAGCTACCTTTTTTTATTTTAACAAAACTCTTCTTTGGGACCAAACTTGGTCATTATAATTATTGATCATTTGGCTGTTTTAGAAAACATTATACTATTATAATCATAGTCCATATTGTTTCTATGGTTCTGATTGCTTCACTTTGCATTAGTTCATGCTTTTCTTTTTTATTTATCATTTCTTGTTTTGTTTTATTTTGTTTTGGTAAAGCAGTGGAATTAAGTGACTTGTCCAAGGTCACACAACTGGTAAGTATTAGGTGTCTGAACTCAGGTCCTCCTGACTCCAGGGCTGCTGCTCTATTCACTGCACCATCTAGCTATCCCCATGGTTTCTTATAATACAGTAATATACCTTTCATTCATAGGCCATAATTTGTTTAGCCAATCCTCAATTAATGGATGTTTACCTTGTTTACAATTTATTGCCACCACAAAAAGTACTCTTCTAGATATTTTGGTACATATAAGAACTCTCTTTTCATTTTTGCCCTTCTTGAGGTTTATACCTACCAGTGGGATCTCTGGGGAAAAGGGCATAGATGTTGTAATCACGCATATTGAGAATCCCTTTTAAATATTAAAACTTTCATGTATTTCCTCATAATAGCATATTTAAACAGTTGCTATTTGTTGATGGAGAAGATACATAATGACATCCACTATGAATTAAAGAATGCAATTAAATTCATTTGTGGTTTATTAGTCACAATAACATATATTTGAAGAAAAATAATCCATGTAGGCATGATATATAATTATTTAGTCTTTAGAAATATGTTTGCTGAATAAAGATGAAAATGCTTGGTAAATCTGTGTGTGTGTGTGTGTGTGTGTGTGTGTGTGTGTGTGTGTGTGTGTGTGTGTCTCTACCTATCTATATCTATATGTTTGTGAGCCTCTGTAGGCTCACAGTAGCAGCTTGATAATTCTTGCTCTTCCTGTTCACTGCTACTGTCCACTATCTATTGATTGGAAATTGTGAAATGTAACATACTCCCTCATTTTACAGATGAGGAAAGAACACACACATAACAAAGAGCAGAGTAGGGATTTGTCTTTTCCACCATGCCATACTGCCTCTCACAGAGATTATCTATAGAATATAGAACACAAGAAGGTTAAGAATATGGCATGTCGGGGCGGCTAGGTGGCGCAGTGGATAAAGCACTGGCCCTGGAGTCAGGAGTACCTGGGTTCAAATCCGATCTCAGACACTTAATAATTACCTAGTTGTGTGGCCTTGGGCAAGCCACTTAACCCCATTTGCCTTGCAAAATCCTAAAAAAAAAAGAATATGGCATGCTAAAGCATGGGAGGGGCCATAGAACATAGACTCCCTGAATTTGCATGTTGCTGAAAGAATGCAACCTGGATTCAAATTCTTGGCTCTCCTTCTTACTGCCTCTATGACCTTGGTCAAGTCATTTCATCCCTGTAGGACTCACTTTCTTCTTCTGTAAAATGAAGAAGCAGTTGGGGTTGAATTGGTTGACTTTTCAGGTCCCTTCCAACTCTGATCTGTGATCCTACAAGAAACTTCAGAGGTCATCTAGATGAATAGGAATGTTTTCTATAGCATACTTTAATGGCTATGTAGTGGTGCAATGGATAGAGCACCGGTCCTGGAGTTAGGAGTACCTGAGTTCAAATACAGTCTTAATAATTACCTAGCTGTGTGGCCTTGGGGCAAACCACTTAACCCCACTGCCTTGCAAAAAAAAAAAGGAGAGAACCTGGTACTCTCAGAGGCAACCTGTTACTTTTTTGGGTAGCTCTTAACTGCTAGGAATATAAATTTCCCTCTATAGTTTCTTCCTCTCTGCTCTTCAGAGCTAGTCAGAACAAAATGAATACCTGTTCAATATAATAGCCTTCAGATACCTGAAGATAGTAATTATGTATTCTCCCTCCTCATCCCATTATCATAGTTCTGACATAGGGTATCTCATATAGAGCATAGAATGTCAGAGCTGGAAGGGGTTTAGAAGCACAGCATATAGAATGTTAGAGATGAAAATGACTTGTGGGATTTATCTAGTTCTAGGCTCTTAATTTGGGATTTGAGATTATTTTAAAATACATATTTTGATAATTGCTTTTAGTATATATGTATATGTTTCAATCCACAAGTATTTCCTTTCCCTCCCTATTCATTTTCCATTGAAGAATTAATTACTGTATTTCTATAGATTAGTTCCTTTTATAATTCCATCTATTTTATTTTACAATTTTAAAACCACTATTTTGAGAAAGTGTCATTGACATAAAAAGAATTCCAGGACTAGAGCAAAGGAGGATGACAGATATTTGCTGAAAGCTGCCCACCAAGTTATTAGGAGAAGTGCTCTAGGGTTTGTCAGAATTTCTCCTATGGATCTGCTTCAGTTCAGTTGTTGCTCTAATACCTAATTGTTGAATAATTCCCTATAGTTGTGGTCTTATGTCCTAAGATTTAGGACCACAACAGATTGAGGACAAGGGTATGATATGAGAGATCAAAGGAAGGTGTATATCTCCCACTGATACTTAGAATTCCTTTGTAGAAGGAAAGGAACTTAGAGTCTGTCAAATCCAATCTCATTAACAAATAAGGAAACTGAGACCCAAATAGTAAGGGTCTGAAGTAAAATTTTAAGCCAGGTCTTGATTCCAGGTTCAATTCTCTTGTTGATTGCTTTGGGTTATCCTGGTTGATTCCTGTGGATTAAGTATTGCAGTTTCTGAGGTTTTATTTTACATTACTATACTCTGGGCTATGGCATATTGTCTTTAATATCTATGTGTGAAATAAATGATTCTTAGGAAGGACAGAGGGGGTGTGTGTGTGTGTGTGTGTGTGAAAGAGAGAGAGAGAGAGAGTGTGTGAATGAATCATGAATGAATATATATGTTTGGGTCATGGCAGCTATGAGGGGGTGATTGGGACAGGATTCAAATGCTTGAAGCTTGTTTGATTGGAGCTTTCTAGAAGAAAGCAAAGAAAAGTCTTGAAACAGAAGGGAACAAGGGGTGGGTGTGGCAGTGGTGGAATTGATGAGAAAGTAGACAAAATCAGGGAGAGTGAATGAAGGGGGGGAGGAATATGGGGTGGCCAAGGGGAAAGATACCCATGCTGCTTCTCCCCAATAATATCTCACTCCATTATTTATCCTCGTACCAGGATCCTTCATCCATCAGTCAAAGATATGGCTTCTGGCCAAGATACTGTTCACAGCTCTGCCTGGCCAGTGCTGACTCTTAGCTCCCCAGCTTTCTTTCCTTGTGTTAAGTCTTTGTTGCTACGTAGTACCATCTGCCACAGACGTTGAAATTCCATAGTTGCCTTTTTTTTCTTTCATATGTCCAGAGCTCCATTTAAGCCACAGTGTCCTAGGATTCATACAGTGTCAGAATTGGAAGTGACTTACCTGGCAATTTAGAACCCTGAATGGCAGACCTGGGAGAGGGAAACATGAACAAGGAAAATGCTAGAGTTGGAAAAAGGATGTAGGGCTGAGCAAAGAGATTAATACCTACTAGAGCAGGAGACTCAGTCTGAAATCCCGCCTGGAGCAAGTGATCTGTTTCTTCCTTTGGAAAATAAGGATAATAACCCTTAGAGCAGCTGCTCTATAAATGTGAATTATTTTTTATACTTAAGAATATTAGAGTTGTACAGGAGACCCTTTAATGGTGAGTAAGGTCCTGTAAAAGCCCTTAGAACATGGAATATAAGTCATGACACTTAGAAAAGAACTTAGAACATTAAATAATAGAGGGAAGATGATCAGTTTCTACGTTCTTATTCTGGAAGAGGCAGGGATATTATACCCTCAAAACATTAAATTGGATAGGGATAGAACTGGCATTAGAATCTGATCTCCCAGTCCATAATCACTCTCATAATCACAAAGGAGTAAGGTAGAGTAATTGATGCCTTTGTCCCCAGTCTAGAAATTTTTCCTGGCTCTATTCTGATTCTAACTGGATTTAATTCTTGGTAGGTGAATGTAGAGGCAACTAAATGAAAGAGTGGAGTCAGAATCCAAACTATTCCTAGCTATGTGACCCTGGGCAAGTCATCTAAGTTTCCATGTGTAAAATGGACATAATAATGGCACCTGCCACCCACTAATAATACATAGGAACCAAATGAATCCTGAGCTTAGCCTGCACATAGTAGGTGCTCAATAAATGTTTATTTCCTTCTTTATCAATTTGGATGGGATCCAGCAGCAGATGACTTTGTTTCCCCTTTGCTAGAGGCCATAGACATCCTTTCCACACCCATCTTCTTTGTTCTGCCCATCTTCAGTCTGTCTCATATGGATTCTTTCTCCTGCTGTCCTGCAAACGTATTTAAGACCAATCTCCCCTTAAAAAAAACATTTGACTTGGTAGTCCTTGACCTACGTATTGTTCAGTATTTCTCCTTTTTTCCTTGTCATATTAATAGAATAATTTACACTTCTAGCATCCACATTTATTTCTCTCTCTTGAAATCTGGTTTCCAGTCTTTCCAGTCAACTGAAACTTGTTTCTTCAAGGTTATCAACAATCTCTACTGCTGAATCCAGTGGTTTTTTTCTCTTTCTTATTTTTCCTTGACTTTTGGCTTTAAACACTTGGTCACTTTTCCAAGAGCAGGTATTCCTTTTTTTTTTTAAGAACAGGGATTCTTTACTACTTACTTGTTTTTTTTCTTTAATTGGTAACACAATAAATTGACATCCTTTGTAATCCCACTTATTTGATGTTATTAATGTAAAAACCTTTTTCTAAGAAGGGGTCTATAGCACAAATAACAATAAGACACCTAAGCATAGAGGTTCTCTACAAGAAGTTTTCTTTTTACCTCTATGATTATTCATTTTCTTTTTTTTTTGCAAGGCAATGGGGTAAAGTGACTTGCCCAAGGTCACACAGCTAAGTATTAAGTAACTGAGACTGGTTTTGAAATCAGGTCCTCCTTACTCCAGGGCCAATGCTTTATCCACTGTGCCACCTAGATGCCCCTTGATTGTTTATTTTTGATTTACTTTGCTACACCATCAGTCTTTTGTCCCTTAAATATAGAACCCCTTGTTCTGTTCAGGACTCTTTTCTTTCCTTACTTCTCTCTAACATGAAGTCAAGAATACATAGGTTCACCCCCCCCCATAAACTTAAGTAATTGTATAAGCCTGGACCAAACTTTAATCTTTCTCAGCCCTTATCTATTAAATTGGGAATAATAGTACTTATTTACAAGGTCCTCAAATGACATCTTGTGTGTAATGGACTTTGCACATCTTTAGGATTATATAAAATGCTAATTGTTATTATTAATATCATCTCATTTTCTTCATCTTTTTTGGATGGGACTATCTTTGGGCAAGTTTATATCCTGTTACTATTCTTTTAAATTTAATATTCTCTGAATTGTTGATATACATGTGAACAAAACATCTGAATTTTTGTGGTTGAATAAAAGCATTAGGCTGAAAGAGCCTCTTGGAGGCTCACTGAGTGTATCCTCATCTTCAGCAGCAGACAGGATAACAGATAATGACATGCACCTCATGATTCCCACATGGTTTTAATTGGCACAGGAGAGAGCTTTTCATTTCGTGTGGTTTGGGGATAATGAATATTTGTGTTGGTGGCATCAATTAAAAACATTATTGCTTTTCTTCTTATCTCCTAGTACCTCCTTAAGAACATATTTAAATCCTTGCTACCTACAGAATGCTTGTTTATGAAATTCTAACATAGATATTTTGAAGTGTTTAAATGAATGCAAAAATCATATTTGGAATGCAGAGACATATTTAATGCCCTGTAACACATTCTTTGCACCTCTACTGGCAGTGAGCACTTTTTTGGCTCTTGCTGTTAAAGCATTCTTCTCCTCAATAACTTTTTGAACTGTTTTATCCATTTGACCTAAGCTGGCTTTTAGCATGCTATTTTCTTCAGCATTTTTTTGGATTTCTTTGACTAAGCTGCTGACTTCATTTTCATGTGTTTTCTGCATCTCTCTCATTTCTTTTCCCAGTTTTTCTTCTATCTCCCTCATTTGATTTTTAAAGTCTTTTTTGAGCTCTGTCATAGTCTGAGCCCAATTTCTATTTTTCTTGGGAGTCTTTAGATGCAGGAGCTTGTGCTTCCTCATCTTCAGACTGAGTATTTTGATCCTTCTTGGGCTCATAGGCAAAATATTTCTCAATGGTGTTCCTCTTTTTTCTCTGCTTGCTCATTTTCCCAGCCTTAGCCTGTTTTTGGGGTGCTTCCTGAGCTTTTGGGACACTCCCACAAGGTTCTCAGTGTGTGAGGCTCTGTCCTCCCTCCTGGTCTGTGAATGACCATAAGCGCCCCCCCTCTGCCACAGGGCTGATGTGGGGGGGCCCTGCTGTTCTATTGGGGGGCCTAGACTGCAATCAGGATCAGAATGTGGTCAGAACACCAGCGTTCTGTTCCAGGGGCAGAGGACAGAGCTCAGCAGTCTCTCTTCACTCCCCTCCCTAGGTTTAATGGGCTCATGCCCTGGGGGCAAGTTGTGCCTGGTGCTCCCCGGGGCATAAGTCAGGAAACTCCCCTGCTTCTGTGAGCCAAAGTTCCCAGCAAACCTGGGGTTGCCTTCAGGAGGCTGAGTTCTTTTGCTCTGGTGGGCCGCCCCTCCTACCCCCGGGGAGCAGAGCCTTTCTGCTCTTTTCCAGGTTACCTTGAGTAGGAGGACTGCCTCACTGGGTGCCTCTGTGGGTTCTGTCTCTTGGAAATTTAGTTAGAGTCCTTAGTTTAGAAGTTTTATGAGAGAGCGAGACAGGATCCTCTCCTGTCGCCATCTTGGCTCCGCCCCCATCTGTGTATATTTTTTTCTCCTCTTCTAGACAGCAAGCTTCTTGGGGGTAGAGACTGCCTTATCTATTGTTCTTGCAAATCGAAATACCTAAGAACTATTGAATGAATTTGTATTTTCAATTGACGTTTTCTTGGAATTTGAGCCTTATGTGATTAAATGAGATGCTATGCATTGCCTTTGATATAGTGGAAAAGTTTGTTATAATTCCCTGAAGGCAGAAGACTTGGGATTTAAGTCCTAGACCTTCCAATGACTAGTTATGTAGAGCAGATCATATTTTTTCTTTTGACCTCAGTTTCCTGCTCTGTGAATTGAGATAGTTGATTTGGATGATCTTGAAGGATCATTTTATTCTTGTACTCTGGGATTCTGGGAAACGGAGCGATTTTAGGTGTCATGGTATATGATACAATTTGGGGGCAGATTCCCATCATTTTGCTTGCAAAATGAACTAAAGAAAAACCAAAGACTGACATTTTAGTAAAGGAATTAGTGTGTTTGCTCCCTGAGGGACCATGCATGTGTAATTTGGGCATTTCAAGTGGGCAATGAATGTATTTAAATCAGTTTAAATGAAGGACTAAACTATATCGTTTAAAATAACTTCTGCCTCAAAACTGGATTTAGGATCTGACTTCTCTTTGGAAGAAAGAGCAAATTCTAAATTTTAAGAGTTCTAGTCTGTGTTAATGCTGAAGTTTGAGAACTTCTTTGTATTCTAACCTGGGGCCATTAATCCTTTTTTAGGCAGCATAGGTTTTGTTTTTTGCTAGCTTTAAGCTAACATTTATATGGAATTACTATGTGGTAGACACAATACTAAATGCTTATTTGGTTACCAAAAGAACCCTGAGAGTTCGGTGCTATTGTTATCTTCAGTTTACAGTTAAGGAAAATAACAGATTTGTCCAGAGTCACACAGCTAGTGTCTTAAGTCAAGTCTTCTTGACTGCAACCCAACACTGCCCACAGGGCTACTTAGTGAAGCTCTACCACTGGGGTTTACCTTAGTGATTCTCAGACCTAGTGTGGTTCCCTGATCCCTGATTGACTTTAGTCTTGGAATAGTCTGGAAGTCTCAAACTCAAGTGGACCACTAGTCTTAGCCTCCTAGTAGCATGTCAGGCTTTGAAAACTATCAGTTGCTGTTGAATGATCAGTTATGACTTTTCTCTGGAACTCTTAAGGTTTCTGTGGCAGGGGAGGGTGTAGTGTTACCCATACTGGAAATTTCAGTCCATAGACTTGAGTTTGAGTCCCTCAGACAAATCTTAACTTCTCTAGGACTTCAGTTTCCTCTGAATCTCTGAGATCTCTGACTTCTCAAGTGGTTACTTCTATAAATCTCAGTTTTTCATCCTTGTAGATCAATTAGGGAAAATACTCTCTACGTCTCTCCTTGGACTGCTATGAGGAAGTCTTTTTAAATATGAGCTATTATTTCTCTGTGTCTCTTTCTTTCCCACGTGGTATAAATATGCTTTTTTGTGCTTTAGCATCTCTCTCCTTCATAGCCCATCTTCCAAATGGGATGCAGATGGTCCTTCTTAGGGAGAATCTGCTTCTGAAATCTATCAGGTCTGGTTCCCCCATCTTCCCTTTGCTCCCCCTCTCCTCAGCATATGCCAGCTCTTGGCATTAGGGAGAGCTTATTTCCAGACTTAGGGGGAGGTCTGTATGATTTGAAAGTGCTTACCTGCTCCTTATTATCCTCTGGCTCCTGCCATTTGGAAATTCCAGAAACGTTGAGTCCCTAATCTTTAAGGATGCTCCAGACATTGCTATTTATTTTGGTCTGGGTGATTTGGAAATTTCTCTGTAAAACCCCCTAATGTTATCCCATCAGGTTATCCCTGATGCCAGATTCAGACTGTCCAGGCATTCAAGATCTTCCACAATCTGTACTTCCCAGCTGTTTGTTTCCAAGTTTTTATGCTTAGCTGGATGAGAGTCTAAGTAAAGGGGAACTGTTGTGTTCTCTGCCTTTTTAGGGAGTTGCCAGTTAGGAGAGATAAACTAAAATTTTTTTTTCTTTTTTGATCCTTGGAGAAATTCTAAGAACTTTGTTTCTTCTGTTTCACAACTCCAGATTCTTTCTTTACCAATTCTTAGTTGCTTTTTCTACATTGGACTTTTCTTGGGCTTTGAACTAGGGCTTAATGAGATGTTTGTAGGAGAAAGGAAGAGAGGCCTCTTGGGTTAGGCAATTGACTTAAGCTTTCCACTGGTGGTACTGTTCCTGAAGTGATGACCTGGATTTGTCCTTTACAGACTGAAGTCTTTTTCCTTATTCATCTTTCCTTCTCAGGTTTTCAGATTTAAGTAACATAGTTACCTAACCCAAGTTCAGAGTAGACCATGCTTATTTGAGCAGGAAAAGGAGTTTACAAAGGCAGTGCCCCAGAGCCTTAGCTTTGGAAAATTCTACCATGGAGTAAAGTCTTATAAACTGATAGTGCAAAATGTGAAGTACCTCATGCCAGTAAGTTGCTTTTTTTTTGACCTTGGAAATCCAAGAAATGCAAGGTGATCAGAGGTAGTGCCTTTCAGTTCTCAGTGCTAGGGGGTAATGAATACTGAGAATCATGCAATTCTTAGTCTGTCTTTAAATTTAGCTTAGCTATTAGTGTTCTAAATGTGAGGGGTATTGTCCAGGGATTGAAGAGCAGACATATTTCTGGGTCATCTAATTTTTGGCATTAACTCTAAATGAAACCAGAAGTTACAGGTAAGTGGAAGGATGAGTCTCACAGTTCTCTCTTTAGAGAGAGACAAAAAAAAGAATTGGAGGAATTGGGTTTTATTATGCATCCGAAAAAGCAACAAGATGTAATTCTTGGGCTTTTTGGTCATCTCATATTAAAGTGATTATGATAAACCCTTGCAAAAAAGACCATGATAGTTGTAGCTCATATGCCAACATCTCTTGCTGAGGGGTTAAGAAATTATATGAAAAATTTGATAAGACACTTCAAGTTAAGTCATCTAGTAGAGAAGAAGGTGAAAAAGTTTTAGATTGATCAACTATATAGGAGTCTTATGCTTTATATCTTGAAGGCTATTCTTCAATTCCCATAGCTTCCAGCCTTATTTCCTATACTAATTCCTACTCCTCCATTATTGCAAATAGCTTTCTAAATGGTCTTCCCTAAGTGCTTCTCCCTTTTCTACCCCAATCCACTTTCATTCAGTAGCAGAAATGATATTCCTGAGGTACAGGTCTGACTACATCATTATTTGCTTAATAAGTTCCAATGATTGTAGAATCAAATAAAGACTCCTGGCAAAGACTCCTTCACAAACTAAGTACATCCTACTTTTCTAGGATTATAGCACATTCTTTACTCTGTGATCCAGTTAACCTTCCCCCCCCCCCTATATTGTAATACAAGGCAGCCTGTCCTCTCTCTCTGCCTTTGTACAATCTAGTCTTTGTATCTGGAATGTATTCTCACCTAACCACCTACCAGAAATCCTAGATTTCTATCAAAACTCCATTTCAAAGTCACCTACTTTATAAGATTTCTTTGGATTCCCTTTAGATGCTTGTGCATCCTCATGAAATCAACCAAATATTTGCTTTGTTGATGATGATGTTTGATAGAGGGTAAAAGAGAAGGATATTGAAATTTTAAAGGGAAAAGCTTTCAAAGAGAAAATAAACTTTCTACACTCTAGGTAATTGTTGTTTATTCTTCATTTTTGAAGAAGATCATGACATCAGGGTGGTGATTTCAGGCAAGCAAGTGAATTGGATTTGAATGAGGGAAGTCCTGGACTAAGTCACTAGCCTTTCTTCTCCAGAGTCTTCTGGGTCTAGTGGCCAGAATAGGAATCAGTATGACTGGAGATGACCCTGAAAGTGAGGCAATCAGGCTTAAGATGCCCTCCCGCTCTGGGCTCTTGGAGCTTTGGTGGTGGAATCTGCCCATTGAGGAGAGCTGGGCAGTGGTGTCTGTAACCCTCTTCTGAGAAAGAGGCTGAAGGACAAGGCAAGGCAGTAGAAGAATCAATACTTGAAGGCAGTTTGGGGGTGGGGCTTGTGTTCCTTCTTCCTCCTGATTACTTTCTTATTTATTCCGATTTATATTGTATATAATTTGATTTCTTCCAATAGAATATTAGCTTCTTGAGGGCAGGGACTGTTCATTTTTGTCTTTGTATCTCCCAGGATTGAAAATATCAGACATATGATAGGCGTTTAATTAATACTTTTTGATTGATTAAACATGCCAAGTGCCAAGTAATATCATCAGTGAGGTCACTGTAGTCTAATGGATAAAAAAGATACTATTGTGGGAATTATTTATTTCCAAATCTGATTTTTGTGCAGTCAGATCATTGACTTTTAGAATGAAGTTAAATATCGGTGGCTAGGTGGCACAATGTATTGAGCACTGGCCCTGGAGTTAGGAGGACCTGAGTTCAAATTTGGCCACCTAGCTGTGTGGCCTTGGGCAAGCCACTTTAACCTTATTGCCTTGCAAAAACTTAAAAAAGAAAGAAGTTAAATATTAGTATCAAATTTGGAAAAGAGATTGACTATGATACCATAAATAAAAGGAAGTGGACAAATGATCATTAATAGTTTTTTTTTCTGATTTCCTAAAGAAGTTTAACTAATTTAAAACAATTGCCAAAATGAGAATAAACCTCTTCTATAGCCAACAAAACTTTAATCTTGCCAAACAAAAAGATGATAATCAAGGGTCAGATCAATAAAAAGTATAAACTTCTTTATAAAACCTTTCAGAGGAAGATAGTATGGCATACAATTACAGACATTATTGCTTTATAAAATAGTGGAGAGAAATAACTTAACTGAAAGCAAGGACTCAGTTAAACCAGATCATTTCCAGGACATTTAAGAATGAAATTGGGAGGGGTCAAGGAACAAGAAAAAGAAATGTTAACAACTACATGCAAGACAGTGATAACAGACAATAAAACAGAATCTTTAGTATTCCACAGAAGGAAGCACTATATCCCATAAATTAATATAAATAAAATAAAAGATTTTAATGAACTGTGTATGTAATAAGAAAGTTAAGCCCAAAAGAGGAAAATTTGAAAGTTAGAAGAAAAGAATCCAAAAGCTAATTGTTTGAAAAAAGTAGCAAAATTAACATCTCTGTAACCAATCTGATTAAGAAAATGAGAGGGAGGAAAACAAAATTAAAATAAAATTTAACAAGCTGAAATCCCAAGGAATAGAAGAAATAAAAATTATCAGAAGTTATTTTACACTTATATGTCAATAAGACAAAAAAATGAAATAGAAGAGTAATTACAGAAATATGAGTCAGTCATAAACGGGTCATAATCCAGGTAAATAAAAAGAAATTGCTCCAACTAAAGGAACAAATCTGGTTTTCATTTTAATTGCAAACAATTTTAAGAATTTTATACCTAGAATATGAATTATAGAAGAATTCATTCAAAATTTTGAAGACAAATTATTATCTTTATCAAGTACATTTGACAAAATACTCTACCAAATTTATGGACCAGTAGTAACTAAATTTTAAATCTTAGTAAAAGGAAAACATTTTATAAGAATTGTTTATTCTTATCAAGTTGAATGGGAGAATATGATTATATTTAGGAAAACTGAGAGATAAAGAAAAAAACATTGACAAAGCTCAGCTTTTCAATTGTGCTAAAAACCCCACAGACATTTTTAATAAGATAAAAAAATATCTAACTAAAACCCACAGCTAGCATTATATGTAATGAGAAAATACTAGAAACTTTCCTAACAAATGTAGTAGAAGAAACATGCTTCTTTCCTTGGTTATTTCACATAGTTCTGGAAATGCTATTAATAGCAATGAAAAAGAAATTAAACTAAAGAAAATCAAGGAATAGACAGATTCGACCTTATTTGCAGCTGATAAGATTTATTGTTAGAAAATTCTAGGATATGTGATGAAACTAATTGAGCTAATAGTTTAGTGATTCAGTGGGTTACAAAATAAATCTACAAAAATCTATAACATTTTCATATAACAATAACAGAATTCAAAGGGAAGCTAGAAAATGCATAAATATTTGGGAACAAATTTACTACAATATAAATCATACTTTTATATATACCATTATAAAATATTCCTTAAGGAAATAAAGATTATAAAATAAATCTAGGAATATTCACTGCTCATGACTAAATTGTTCCAATGTGATAAATAAATGACAATACTACTGAAATTAGTTTGCATATTTGCTTCTATTTTAGTCAATTCACTAAGACAATCCTTTATAGAACTCAATAGAATAATTATTAAATTAATTTGGAGGAACACAAAAGTCTAGAATACAATGGAAGATAATGAAGAAACTAAGAATTAGAATAATACTAGTTTTCAATGTACAAAATTATTTAGCAGTAGTTTAAAAATTAGGTCTCTGGAATAGACTAGTTAAGGAAAAATAAGAAATTGTTGAATTTGGTAAGCCAATGTTTGATAAATTTATGTTAATTAAAGTACAAAGGGTTATATATCAGAGTTAGAAAAAGTAATAACAAAATACATTTGGATGAACAAAAGATCTGGAATATCAATGGAAATAATTTTTTAAGGAAGGGGAAGCTATTACTTCTATTCTTTAGATAGGCATTCTTAGCTTTTTTGAGGGATGAGGGTTCTTAAACTTTTTGCATGAACAAAATTAATGCAGCTAGGATAAGAAGGGATTTCTATTGAAAAAAAATTGGTAAGAGTTTGATAACCAAGATAAAGAGACTACTGATAGAAATACAGAAGATAAAAAGATATGTAATCAAGGGATATGAACAATTTCTAAAGAATTGCAACTACATGACAGTGCTACCTAGTACTAATAAATCAAATGACAAATGAAAACTCATTTAGTAAATTAGTAGAGATGACAAAAGATAGGGATAGTTATATTAATAGTAGGAAGAAATGGACAAACTAATGCATTGTTGGCAGAGCTGTGAATTGTTCTGAACATTCTGGAAAGTAGTTGGAATTATTTGTAGAAAAAAAAAAGATTAAATTGTCCATACCTTTTATCCCAGAGATATGTCCATTGCTAAGCATATATCCCAAGAGGTTAATGAAAAGAGAGATCTCATATACACTATACTTTTTTTTTTTTAGGTTTTTGCAAGCTAAATGGGGTTAAGCGGCTTGCCCAAGGCCACACAGCTAGGTAATTAATAAGTGTCTGAGTCCAGATTTGAACCCAGATACTCCTGACTCCAGGGCTGGTGCTTTATCCACTACACCACCTAGCCGCCCCTACACTATACTTTTCATAATACTTTTTGTAGTAGTAGATGTCAGTTAAGTGAAGAAATAGTTAACCAAATTATGGTTAAATGAATGTTATGGAATATTACTATAGTAACAGAAAACAAAGTTTATTCCTATCAGTTGGGAAATGGCACACTAAATTGTGATGTAATTGTAATAGAATGGAATATTGTGCAGTAAGAAACAATGAAACTGATGAATAAAGAGGAAAATAAAAAGACATGAATTGATGCAAAATGAACTAATCAGAACCAGGAGAGTGGTATACACAATGAAGACAAAAATGAAAATAGAAGAACAGCAACAAGCTATATAAAGACCAAGCTTGGTCCCCAAGAAGTATTTTGCTTCTTTTTGCCTACCTCCTTTCTTTCATTGTAGAATATTGTACTAATTTTTCCCTCTTTCAAAGGGAGAGGGAAGGTTAGTTACAGTGGAAATATGTAAAAGATGGTAATATAATTTACTTAAAAACAGTAAAGGATGAAATTGAGATGATGATAAGGCGCAAAAAATAGACACAGTCTGACGATATTTCTATAGCAAACTTTTTTTTTTCTCCAGCAATCTTGATGTAACTGCTGTGTTTGGAACCTTAATATCACAGAAGTGCTTCTGCAGAAGACTGTGGGAAGTGGAAAAAGTAGGAAAGGGAACAGTGGGAAGAACAGCTAACCTAGACCAAGTATGGGTAAAGTAGGTTTATGCTTGAAAAAAGTTTTATGGTCATTGAGGGTTAGAGGCTCAAGATATGTTAAAGAGGGAAGAATATCAAAGTACTAGACCTTATTGCTGAGGAAAGATGATTATCAATAATTACATGTTTAGATATAGCTATTTTCCACAGTAACAAAATATTTGAGAATAATCTACATTCACCTTGAGGGTTAGTTTAATAAAATATGAGAAGGTAACCAGCAAGAAAATGATTAATTTTTATTATTCAGATCTTTATTAAAATAATTATAGAAATGTTAATTACATATTAATGACTAAGACTTGTATAGCAATTTTAAGAGAAGTTATCTACTATGGCTTACC
Organism: Macrotis lagotis; assembly: GCF_037893015.1. Lineage (NCBI taxonomy): Eukaryota > Metazoa > Chordata > Mammalia > Peramelemorphia > Peramelidae > Macrotis > Macrotis lagotis. The sequence goes on along the minus strand of NC_133658.1, from coordinate 251,117,544 downwards.
TTTTTTTGAATAGCATAATTATTCAAGTAGAGATAGGTATATTTTCCAATCTTCATAACAGTTTCTTCTTTAAAATTTTTTAAAATACATATTTCTGCACTTTTATATATTAGTCATTCTGGATATCCTACATTTATGGTTTTTTTTTGCAAGGCAATGGATCAAGTAATTTGCTCAAGGTCATATGACTAGGTCATTATTAAGTATGAGGCTGGATTTGAACTCTGATGCTCCTGACTCCAGGACCAGTGCTCTATTCACTGTGCCACCTAGCTGCCTCTATCCTGCATTTATGTTCTCACTCCCATTCCTAACAAGAGGATTCCTTATCTGTTAAGCAATATCATTCAACACAGTGATGAAGTTTTATCAAGTTCTGCACCCATATAATGAAAGTAAGTTGTTAGCCATACACTAAGGCAGATTACTCACATGCTAGATTGTAAAGTGCAAAAAATTTACAGTCCCACTGTCCAGTGTTGTTGACTAGAAAAAAGAATTTGGTGTTTAGCAGAACACTGTCTTAAAGACTTTACAACCAATTATCTCTGATGTATATGTTAATACCATGGATTTCTTAAACCACATAATAGTAACAATAATTCTTAGCCCCCCCCAATTTATAATTACCAAATGAAACATAAAAACATGGGGACAGTGTTCGCCAACGTTATGGTAGATATCTATAGTCCAAATTGAAGGAGTCTCTGTAGGATGGGACTTAGTGCAGATGCTCCTGTTTATGAATTGAATTCCACTGATTACATCAAGCCTCAGTACATTGTAGAGCCTTTTAAATGAGAGCCACAACAACTTGAAAGTATTTGGCCTAGCTACCTATTCTGGAAAAGCCCAGTAGATGAAATGTGCCTAATAACTGGACCATGATATGAAGTTGTATAGATCACCAGTCAGTGTGTCAGTCTGCGTTTCTTGGGATAGAAGCTGCTTCTGGGTTCAGAATTGAATATATTGGGTTCAGAATTGAAAGGGGAGGAGGAGATGGGCAGACCAGACTGCTTTTGGGAAATTGTTCTGTAATTCTAATGACTGCAATCTTTTCCTTGAAAAAGATCCATATTTTTAACATCAGTATTCTTCTGATGATGCTGTGTGGCTGGAAGTCATAGAATATCATATTCTCTGAAGAATTAAAGTTGGGAGGGTTACCCTGAGACCAATGGGAAAAGCACATGGTAGGCATGAATGAGTAAAGGAAACATATACCAGTAATTAATTATATAGCAATGGTGGTAAAAAGATGTCTTCAGAAAGTTGTATGATTGAAAAAGAAATTGGACTATGTAGAATCTGAGCAAGAATTGATAGACCATTCACTTTCTCCATTATTATCCATGTAACATCAAGAGGCCTTTAGAAGATCTTTTAGGATGTTTGTTAAAGATGTATCAGAGGAGAGTTAGGAACAAAAAGATGTGTACATCTTGTTTACCATTTGGAGTCATGAAGGTACCATACTCTAAGATCACTGAGATTAATCTCAATGAAGTGTTGAAGTGTAGTTGTCAGAAACCACTATGCCTCAGTTTTTCTTTCAGCAGAAATAGGACCTTGATCAATCAACAAATGATCAATTTATCCAGCACCAGCTATGTGCAAAGTTTGATGCTGGTATCATGAAAAGAGAATTGCCCTGTGGACCCAAGTGAGCCTTTCATTGGTAGCTTAGTCACTCAGGTTTCTCTGTTTTATAAATGGAGATGATAGCACTTGCACTACCTATCTCAGAAATTTTGTGAAGAAAATGCTTTTAAAAAATATTTTTTTCAATCAGCAAAAGTATCCCCCTTGAGAACACTAAAAACTAAACTAAACCTGCTTTACAAATATGTATAGTCAAGCAAAACAAATTTCTTCATTGGTTATGTACACAACAGTGTATATGCCTCATTCTAAAGAGTTTTTCATTTTTATAAGTACCCTGGAATTGTGATTGGTTTATTAAGTTGATCAGAATTCCTAAGTCTTTCTGAGTTGTTTGTCTTCACCTTATTGTTGTCACAATATAAATCGTTTGAGGAAAATACTTTGTAAATCCTTAAGCTCTATAGATATTTTTGTTGCATTTGAATTTAGTTGTTGCTTGGAGGGCTTATCCTTTGATAACCTAATTGGGATACTTTTTTCTGTTTTGTAGATTCTTTGGTTTCTGTTAAGACAGCTCCATGGAAGTAACCATTAAGTTAAGTTCCTGGTTACTTCAGCTGTAAGTGACTTTCCCTCTAAGGATACTGTTCATCTACTTTATATATATATCTCACATGAGCTGATTTATAGACATTATGTCACCAATTAGAATGTAAATTCTTAGAGGGACGGAATATTTAGCCAGTGCTTAGTATAGTGCCTGACTATAAGCTTATAACATATTTTAAATATAGAAAATACAAATATTAGTTACCCTTTCCAATTTTGGTTTACCTCTAAAAATTCTGTGCATAACCAGTGTTTGTTTATTGCACCACATTTTTTGAATGGTAAGATAGCAAGGTACTTAATCTTTGTTTATCATCAACCATTGGAGAAGGAAATGGCAGACCACTTCAGTATCTTTGCCAAGAAAACCCAATGAACATTATGGTCCATGGGGTCATGAAGAGTTGATTGAGTTTATAACTAAATAACTGAACAGTAGATAGCAAATGAATTAATAAATAAGATATGAGGGATTTAATTTTTTTTTTTTTTTTTTTTTTTTTAGTTTTTGCAAGGCAGTGGGATTAAGTGGCTTGCCCAGGGCCACACAGCTAGGTAATTATCAAGTGTCTGAGGCCCAGATTTGAACTCGGGTATTCCTGACTCCAGGGCCGGTGCTCTATCTACTGTGCCATCTAGCTGCCCCTTAAATTTTTTTTAAAATTAAAGTGAAACAATGAATTAAAACTGTCTAAAAAGATAGGTAGTAGTTACTGGGAGAATTAGATTTGGAATCAGATCTCTGTCCAAATTCCTACTTCAATGTTCATCTATCTTTTCCAAATTGTATTATACTCCCCTTTTCTGCAGTGTGTAGTCCAGTCAAATTTGCTTCTTTACTGTTATCTACCTCCTCTTTCTATTCTTTTCCATTGACCTAACTGCTGTACCTAGAATGCCCTCCTACCTTGTTTTTCCTTCTGTTAGAATCCCTTATTTCTTTCAAAGCTCTGCTTAGGTGTCCCTTTCTACATGAAGTTTTCCTAATCCCATTACTGCTAGTTCTCCAACCTTGACCCCCTTTTTACCAGGGATTTATTTTACATGTATTTTATACATTCTAATTTATGTATATATTGTCTCAGTGAAGTGTAAGTTTTGAGGGATTTTCATTTTTTGTCTTTGCATCTCAGATTCCTACTATATGGTTCCTTGGCTTAATATTATACTTGCTGATTGATTGATATGATCTTGGACAAATCACTCCTCTTTTCCTTATACATTGAGTTTAATGGTCTCAGATTTCTCCTCATTCTAAATCCTGTGAAGCTATGCTAAGCAGCTTTCTGCTGCTACTGAAATGAAAATTGTCAAATACATTATAAGGTGAACTAATATTGTTCCCAATAATAAAATACTTAGATAAGTATGGTTAGAAAAGAGTTGCATTCTTCTTACTAAGTATATTATTTGTAACATTGTTCATTCAGAAAAAAAATGAAAACATGAGAGACTTTTTTTGTACCATTATCATACTTCAGTTTCAAGGATCCTGGATCTTATTGTTGTGGACAGATCATCCATTACTGTAGATTGTGGTCCCCATCTGTTTAGTAGAAGGTCTTTGTGAGTTTCTGTGGCCAAAAAATTTGATCGGTTGAATGCCACCATTTTGGTGAAAAGCTTCTCCAGACTCCAGGCTGATCCTTGGATCAGTTGGGTCTTAATTTAGAGCTGGGCTTGGTTAGTCTTCCCTAAACTTATGCTCTCCTGATTTAGCTTTCACTTTTTTCTGTACCCCTCAGTGAGAGAAAGTTGTTGATGGAAAACTATTAGGGACCAGGCAATTAAAAGGAATTTTTAGAAAAAAAATGCACAGCAAAAGTCCTGTTAAAGTTTTGTTCAATTTGTTACTATTAAAAATTCTTACACTCAGGTGATGCCCAGATGAATGAAATGGATGGCACATTATGAAAAAATTGATTCTATACTTGCTTTATTGAACAATAACTGATTATGATTTCTGAGGTACCCTCAGTGAGGGGACTTGCATTTGGAATGGAGAAAGAACATTTTTTAAAATGAGGGCCCCCTAAAATATGTGTTGTTAATCTTTGTCATAGACTCATTGGCAATCTGATGAAGCCTATGGACTCCTCAGAATGTTTTTAAACACATAAGATTACAAAGGAAGTTAGTTATTTTGAAATAATTGTTTATCTTTTTTAAAATGTTATTAGATTCAATGCTTGCCAGTTATTCATTCACTCATTTATAAAATATTGGGGGTATATGTTTGCATGCACTAATAGGGCACCAGAAAACCTAGGTAAGTAGTGGGTTCTTGTTTTCATAGACCTTATAGCTTATAATTTAGTAGGTTACAGTAATAAAGCAGTTACATTCCAATAGAAAATGGGTAGGGGTTCTTGGGATGAGATGCTCTGGAGCTATGAACTCAGTAGATTTGTAGAGTACTTCTGGTCTACTTTCCATATTTCTGACTGAAATATTCACCCTCCAAGGTTGGGGATGTGCTAATGTTTGGAAAACAAATTTGATCCCTGGAGTGAGGTTTTCAGACAGTCAGGTATCAAACTGAAGTGATACTGGTTATCCCTCTCTGTCTTTTAATTTCCCAGGCTGAGCTCCCATTTCTCCTTCTCTAGGGAACCTTTTCTGGTCTGTCCAGATGTTAGTGTTTTCTTTTCTGGGATTGCCTCTTATATATCTCTGGTTATATGTTGTCCCTCATTAGAATGTGAGCTTCTTGTGCAAAAGAACTAGTTTTTTCCTCTGTATTTCCCCAGGGTTCAGTACATGTACAGTGCCTAACAGGTTATATATTTTATTCATGCTTTTTGATTAATTAATTGTATTATTGAGGTGTTAGACATTGAAAGATGTTGAAATCAGGGAGCAGGAAGACTGCTAATTCTTTTATTTTTTAATTTAAATTTTTGCTATTCTGAACTTGACAGATACCAGCAAACATGAGTATTTCCATATGCAGAGAACAGAAAAAGAAGATTTCAGAGAAGCTGTGAATCTACATTACATACATACAACTTTTTTTTTAAGCATATAATCCCATTCAGTAAGTTAGTTCAAAGCTGTCCTGCTTAGAGAAGAGATTAGGCAGGAAACAGGAGGGTTTTTCAGACTCTGATGGAGTCTGATAAGGAACCGGGAATTTATTAACCAAAACAAAACAAAACAAAAAACAATCCACAAACCTCTCTTCCTTGACTCCCTTCCCTTTCTAAGTTTCCAGGGGAGTTTAAACTTGTGATATTTATTGACTAGAGCTGTTGAAGGGGACATACTGGGGAGAGGACTGTGGAAAGACTCAGTGGCCAAATAAACATTTATTTGTTGCCTGCTGTGTGTAAGACCCCATAGAGGCTGCAAAGATACTCACTTAGTGGACAAAGTACCTACTATGGGCCAGCTTCAGTGCTGGGGCTACAATTGGAATGAATGATACAATCCTTCCTGGTGGCCTTGGGCAAGCCACTCAACCCCACTACCTTGAAAAAAAAAAACCTAAAAAAAAACCCCAAAGAAAGGGTATGGGGTGGCAGGGAGCCCTCCTCCTAGAAGAAATTTTCCTGATGATCTATTCACCAGAATTGGCTTGTCCAGAGAAATGATCAGACCCTATCACCTCATGTGAACTTTCAAGAGACCTGCCTGGAAAAATATTTAAGGACAACTTGAACAAATCTGATGACCAGGCCTCTCTCATGGGGTTACTCTTGGGAATCACAGAAATTATTTTCTTTCTTAAATAATTGTTTAGATACATACATACATACACAGGGGCTAAGCTGTCACATTTCTTGAAGATTTAAAAGTTTTCAAAATGTCCTCTGGAAATTATTTGCAAGGGGAGCTGTACCAGATTCTTACTCCTACTTTTACATTGACAGGAAACCATATTTCAGAGAGCAGTGTCTTGCTTAAGGTCTCATAATCATTAAATGTTAAAATCAGAATTTGAACCCACATCCCTCCTTGTAATCAAGTCCAGAGATCTTCCTGCTAGTGTTTGGATGATGTCCTAAAGGAGAGGAAGAAAGGAAACAAGTATTTGGACATACAAATACAAGCAAAAAGAAAGATAGGTCCCTGCCCTAAGTGAGCCTGCATTCTTAAGGAGGAAAGTGTTTAGGAGAGATGAAGATACTTAATCCATGGGCATTATTTTGAAGTTCAAAAAGTCAGGAGCAGAACTCCAATTAAAAACCTCAGCAATGAGAAAAGGGGGCTAGTTTGGTTGTGACAGCTATGTCAAGGTGAGAAAGCCACAAGAGAAGTTCTTGGTTGGGGAGGCTATCCTAGATGTTGGGAGAGGTTCCAGAATGATACAGAATATGAAACATGGTTTTGCTAAGTCGAAGTCAGAAAAGAACTGGGAGGGGAAATGAGGGAGGGAGAGAGATAGTATCTATTGAAGCCATAGGAGAAGAAATATGGCAGTGTCATCCTCCCTGTTGATCCTTCTCTTGCTTTTCCAAGTTTCATTCCCTCCATACCAGACTGAGTCCATTTTATTCACCATATCTAAGCTCAGTTCTGCTACTAATATTCTAGTTCCAGTAAGAACCTTTCAGTGCCCTCAGTCAATAGAAGGGACCTGGGTCTATGTGTAGGGAGTTTAAAATAGAGAAGAATGATGAGAGATGCCAAAATGGTAGGCACCAAGAGCTTGTTGATAAGGAGATATGGGGGAAAACCAATTCTTTCCAGCTCCCTTTTGACTTTCAAAGTTCAAAACATATTAATATACTTATCCAGTCTCTGGGCAATTCTCTGGAGTTCTCCTTAGTCCCATGGTACACACTTGCACAAAAAGGGGAAGACACATGGGGTTAAGTGGCTTGCCCAAGGCCACACAGCTAGGTAATTATTAAGTGTCTGAGCTGGATTTGAACCCAGGTACTCCTGACTCCAGGGCCGGTGCTTTATCCACTATGCCAGCTAACCACCTCTGGATCTGCTATCTTTTGAGAGAAGGAAAGGTATACACATAAAACAAGTAGAAACCCATGAAACCTGGAGGGGATCTTAGAACTTAGAACTAAACTGTCAGTGACATGAAACTTTGTATTGGAATTAGAAGGGATATTAGAGAGGTGAGGAAGCTCTGGAGAAAATGTCCATGACACAGGCTCAGTTAACACAACACAAGGTTGAATGGAATCATGAAATGAAATGTAATAAAATATTGAAGTACAGATCAAATACTAAAGCTGAAGCATAAATATTTGGGTCACATAATGAGAAGATGGGACTCATTGGAAAAGACCCTGATGTTGGGGAACCAGGGAAAACAGAAGGGAATGACAAGATGAGATGGATAGTCATGGAAACAATGAACATGACCTTGGACAGACTTGTATGAAATAGTAGAGGATAGAAGCTCCTGATGTGCCCTGGTCAATGGAATCATGAAGAGTTGGACACAACTGAATGAGAAATTAGACTGGACTAAACAAAAACAACAGTGAAGTGCTGCTGTGCTCTAGGCTAATTGGGAAGGGAAAAGGACCAATGAAGCTGGAAACACCTGAAAAAACTTTTTACAGTAGTTGAGACTTTAGGGATTTATAGGTTTAGAGCCAAAAGGGATCTTTAGGGTAATCTAGTCCAACCTCTCTAGTTTACAAAAGAGGAAATTGAGGCATAGAGAGGTTAAAAAACTCATTCAAGATCTTACAGTTGGTAAATGGGTGAGTTGGAATTTGAACCTGTCAGCTGACTACAGCTCAGCATAATTTCTACTGCATACTGCTTTGGAAAATGATTAGGATATATGGATAGACGTGGAGAAGATGAAGGGAACTTGGGGGTATGAAGTAGACAGTATTAGAATAAGAATCCAGGGGCCTCCTACTTCATTCCAATTCCGGCTGAGTTTAACTCACATCAATTTGCAGGTTTATTGTATTTGTATTTTTGCAAGGCAATGGGGTTAAGTGACTTGCCCAAGGTCACATAGCTAGGTAATTATTACATGTCTGAGGCCAGATTTGAACTCAGGTCTTCCTGACTCCAAGGCTGGTGCTCTATCCACTTTGCCATCTAGCTGCCCCCAAATTTATTGTAGAAAGAGCACTGCCTCTGGAATCAATAGGACCTGAGTTTAATTCCCTCCTGTGACACTTAGTCCTATATGGTCTATTGGCAAGTCACTTAATCAACTTGGACCTCAGTTTCCCCTCTTCTAACTGAGAGGGTCGTAGGGCTATGATCCTAATCTTTCTACTGCGACTTTTTTAAAGCTCTTTGTTGTTAGTTCATTGCCCACCATTGTCCTTTGGGGAATACTCAACTTTAATTCTTCTGTCTGATATTCCATAACTTCCAATCATATACTTGATTTCTGTGTCCCTTACCCTCTCTGGCTCTCAGTGTGGAATAAGGTGGGTTATGTTTAACAGCTGGCTCACTAAAGTGGAGGGGGGGAGTATAAGGAGGATGCTTATTGACATTTTCTTGTTTAGAAATCAACAAAACTATCAAACCTTGATTTCTAGCATTTGCAAAATTCTGAGGTGTTGCTTGTTGAAGCTGAGTCTATCACATCCCTGGTTGTACCAGATGATCTCAAAGATTGGATCCAGTATTTTACATTTGGTTCAATTCAGTAAGCATTTATTAAGGGCCTTATCCCACAATCTTTTTAATGTTTTATTTTTTATTTTAATATTTTATTATTTAATATTTTATTTTTTTCAAATCATGTAAAGATAGTTTTTGCATTCATTTTTTAATTAAATTTTGAGTTTCAGTTTTTTTCTCCCTCTCTTTCTCCCATTCCCCCTCCCCATGCAATCTAATAGGCTACATATTTGCAGCCATGTAAACATATGGTCAGGTTGTGAAAGAAGAATTAGTATGAAAGGGAAAAGCCACTAAAAAAATAAAGTAAAAATAGTATGCTTCTACCTGCTTTCATATTCCATAGATCTTTAGATGTGAAATAGCATTTTCCATAATAGTCTTTTGGAATTGTCTTGGATCGTTGTGTTGCTGAGAGGAGCTAAGTCAATCATATTTGATTATCACACAATGTTACTGTTACCTTGCACAGTATTCTCTTGTTTCTGCTCATTTCACTCAGCATCATGTAAGTCCAGGTTTTTTTGAAATCGGCCTGCTTATCATTTCTTTCACAATAATAATATTCCATTATTTTAATATACTACAATTTGTTCAGTCATTCCCCTGTTGACAGATACCCCCTCAATTTCCACATCTTTGCCATCACATAAATATTTTTATACATGTGGGTCCTTTCCTCTTTTTGTGATCTCTGCTTACACTACAACCCTAAAAGTTTGCCTGTGAGATCTTCTAAGAGGGGAGGGTCTTGTTGGGAATAGTGGGAAAATAGGAGATTAGAAGTAGATTTGGTAAAGCATGCCAAAATTGTGGTGCAATGGATAGATTGCTTGGTCTGGAGTCAGGAAGAGCTGAGTTCTAATGTTACCTCAGATAATCTAATTAATAGCTGTGTGACTCTATGTGACTTAACCCTGTCTGCATTAGCTTCCTAACCTGTAAAATGAGCTGGAGAAGGAAATGGCAAACCATTCCAGTATCTTTGCCAAGAAAACCCAGAGCCCCAAACACATGACTGAAAAGATGATTGCAGATGGCATTGGAAACCAACTGAGGTGAGGCTTCCACTCCTGGGTCTGCTCCCCACAGCTGCATAGCCATAAACTCTTAGCTCCTCAGTGTCCTCATCTATAAAATGGGACTAATAATACATTTCTGTGTTGTAATTCTTTACTGTGTTGAGGATTAGATGGAGATAATGGGTAAGAAAGCAAAGAGGGCTATGTAAATGAAGCTATTATTAGCGACTTCCACATACCCCTCTCAGCCCCAGCCAGACCTGGGGGCAGATTGGCTTTTTGCTGGGTGAGAACTAAAGGACTTGCTTAAAGGAAAGCAACAAGAGGTTTCTTTTCTTTCTCTGCTTGGGGAAAACTGAAGGAGAGAGAAGGAGCACAGAGGGGGAGTGAACAGAGACAGAGCTGTTTGCCTCTTTCTGGGAAAAGGGAGCTAGTTCAGCTGTACAGACCACTTAATACCCATGAACTTACAATTAAATGCGGAAGTGGGAGACAAGAGAGGAGCTAAAAGGAGATATTGTTCAAGGCTCCAGGGTAGAGGATGCCGGCTGAAACCCCTGGGGAAATGGCCAGGACCCAAGTCATGAATGCGTCCTCAGTTTCCTGGGCTTTGCAGCTTCTAAGCCCAGGAGGGGGGAGGAAGGGGGGGGCTCCTTCATTTGGCCCCTTTGTGCCTCTCCGCTGGACCCAGCCTCAAAGGCTTGCTTGATTCTGTTTCAAGCCCTTTTCTGAGGGGTTAGGGGGTTCTTGCTAAGGACCGCCCTCACTGGGCCCCAGCAAGGAATCCTGAGAATAAGAATTTTTTTGGAATTTATTTTAAAAAAACCTTTATCATCTCATCAAAGACTCACAGAAGTAGGATGCCAGGGCTGGAAAGAGCATAGAACTGGAAGGGATCTTAGAACATAGGCTGTAGATCTGCATAACAGGAAGAGATCTTAGAATACATAGAACTTAGAATGTCAGAACTGGATGCTGGATCAACTCACAGGGATCACTTTAGACAGCCTCCTCTTTAAAATAAATACTTTTGTTTATATCTTTGTGATTTTATATCATTTATATTTCCTTGCTGCTCCTTCCTCTCCTGGCAAACTATTCCTAAATAGAGAGTAAAAGGAGGAGAAATTTGGCAAATCTGATTTAGCATTCTACATCTATTGTCCCCCATCTCTGGGATGGGGATGGTCCTTTTCTCATATCTTTGGCATTTGAGAGTTTCTTTGGGGTTCAGTTTGGCAATTATAATTTCATAGTATTCATTTTGATTGCTTCATTGTTGCAATCTTCTGTTCCCCCCCCCATTTTATAGTGGAGGAAAAAAAAAGAATCCTGAAAGATCTGATCTTAATTTCCTCAGTTTGTCTTTACAATGAACTTCTTTATGGGTTAGACATTGGGAATATTAAATTAAATTGGGAAAATTAAAAAATATTAAATACCCTTGGGCTCTCCCGACACAGTGCCTCCAGTGCATAGTGTCCCAGAAGATTCTTGGTTGATTTCAAGATTCTCTAAGATCTGGCCACATGCTAATTATTGTTGCTTCTTTCCTACTATTTCTAACTGTATTCTCTCTTCCCTTTAGTAAGAAAATCTTTTGTCTACTGGTCTTCCTTTCTCCCCCAACAAAGTTCCATAGTTTAGGCTGAGTTGGTGGGACCTTGGACATCATCTTAGTTGGAATCACATGAAGAGAATCTACTTTTTGACCTTACAGGTAGAGGGAAGCCTTAGGGGATGAAGTAGGAGACTTGACCTTTCCTAACACTAACACTTTTTTTTAAAAAAAGTATTTATTTAAGGCAATGGGGCTAAGTGACTTGCCCAAGGTCACACAACTAGGCAATTATTAAGTGTCTGAGACTGGATTTGAACTCAGGAACTCCTGACTCCAGGGCCTGGTGCTCTACCCACTGTACCACCTAGCTGCCTAAACACTAATACTTCTAAGTAGTATTTTAGGCTCTAGAGTTTTTTGAATCAGAATTATAGAATTGGAAGGAACTAAGAGAACATCTAATCTAACCCTCTTTCTCTAATAGATATGAAAACTGATGCAAGAGAGTGGCACAACTAGATCGGCAAAGTCTTAAGATTTTGACATCATAATACTTCATTTTCCATGGTTCTTTAGAGATAAAAATTGCCTTTGATCTGTCTTGGGTATGAGAGAGAGAGAGAGAGAGAGAGAGAGAGAGAGAGTGAGTGTGTGTGTGTGTGTGTGTGTGTGTGTGTGTGTGTGTGTGTATGTGTATGTGTGTATGAAGGAACGTCTGTTAGAAGCAAAGATTGTTTAGAGGTCAGGCAGTGGGAATTGTCCTTTCTGCCCGTGGGATGAGAGTTAGGTTTGAGGCCCAGGGTGAGGGACCATCAGTCTCTCAGTTCCTTCCATTGTCTCTGTGTCCATGGTAACCCTGAACTGATGGGTTGGAAGGGAAAACTCCAGTAGCCCTGGCCTTCTGCCTTACCTTCTCTTTTGCCAGATGCAACTGAAATGGGCTCCAGCCTGTCTGAAGGCAACAGCAGCCACGGGAACCACAGGCCCCCTGGAATTTGATCTCCCACCTCCCACCTCCCCAAGAGCTCCTGAGAGTTGTTCTGGGGATGAGTGACCAAGACCTTGTGCTGCAAGCTCTTTTAGAAGTTCCCCCTAACTTTCATGCCTTTCTTCCTCTCCCCTTTTATTTCTTCTCTGTCCTACAGCCCTCTGCTTTGCTTCACTGTTTTTGCTTCTGTTGAAGAAGGATGCTATGGAAGTTTGGGTTTTTAAAGTGGAGAATTATAGAACTTAAAAACTGGAGGAGAATCTCAAAGGTCATCTAATAATGATAATAACAGCTAATGGCATTTTAAAAGGGTTTTAAGGTTTGCAGAGTTTACACACTTTATCTCATTTGATCCTCCAAAGATTTCTGGGAGTTAGCTGCTCTTCCATTTTACTGGAAAGAGGTTGAGAGTAAATGAGCATCATTGAGCCTGGCATCACCCAGCTACCTAGTCTCCAGGAAGGATTTGATCTCACAACTTCCTGACTTCTAAGGTCACCTTCTCTAAGATTTTTGTTCACTTAGGACATTGATTGGTATTGTTCCTTTTCTCTCCTCCCTTCTTTTCCTTTCATTTCATTTTTATCCCCCTTATTTGTCTTAGTGCTTGTAATAAAAGCCAAGTGTTAGTCAAGTATAGTTGAATTAAGAAAGGAGCAACTTATTCCCCCAAAGTCTAGTTTGTACCCCTGTGGTTCCAATGACTCCTATTCCCTACTTCCTCCTTTTCTTTCCCTTTCTGTTCAGGAACCTACTCTCAAGGAAAGACCAACCTACAGATTTAATTGAAATGTCAACAGAGCTTTGAGAAAGGTCTAGGTAGCAAATGGGGAGTTATTAGAAGCTCAATGAGCAAAACATTGATGTTCATTAGAAGGCACTTGTGAGCCATTCAGGCTTTGAGGCTTTTGCTTTGATGAACTAGAAAGTCACTCAGGCCTGGATCTGTGGGGGCCAAGCTCTGAGCATCCTGCTTTGATACATGAGACAACAATCTGAAAGGTTTAGACTTGGAATGGCCCTAAAGATTTCTTCCCTCCTGTTGGAAGAAGGCCAGTTCCCATAGAGAGGCAATTATTTATTAATATCTACATCTATTTAAAAACATTTGTCAAAGCTGAATAGTGGATAGAGTACTGGGCTTGGAATAGGGAAATTTGAGTTCAGATTCTCTCCCATGACAAACATGAAATCCTTTCGGGGCCTTAATTTCCTCATGTGAATTGGGGAAAAACAGTACTTTGTACCACAGGTTGTGACAGAAATTATTTGCAATCTCAAAGCATATATAAATGAGTTTTTAATAATTATTACTCAGTATTGGTTTTTTGCCTTCTCAATGGATGGTGAAAGGAATGGAAGGAGAGAATTTGGAATTGAAAATAAAAATTAAAACTTAAAACTTTTAAAAATAAAATGGTAAACTGATTAAAAAAAATGACAGGAAGGTGCGGCTAGGTGGCACAGTGGATAAAGTACCGGCCCTGGAGTCAGGAATACCTGTGTTCAAATCCGGTCTCAGACACTTAATAATTACCTAGCTGTGTGGCCTTGGGCAAGCCACTTAACCCCATTGCCTTGCAAAAAAAAAAACAACCTAAAAAAAAATGACAGGAATTAAAATAAACTCCTATCCTTTATCCATTTAACATATGGGAAAACTCAGGCTTAGAGAGTCACAGAGAGACTTGCTTAAAATCACATATCAAAGTAATGGGAAAAATGAAATTAGAACCCAGGCCTTCTGATTCCCATTGCTACACTGAATTGTTGTTAGAAGATGGGCTAAGGGTTAAGATAGCTTTTTTTCTCTATATTCATCTTGGGACTTGTACATACTGAATGCTATTTGCAGAGCATCTGGCAGCAAGCAGAAATAGCTCTCACTGCTAAGGTAGCTTCAGTCCTTTTGGGTATCAGTGTGTGTTTCTCTCAGGGAGTGGTGCTAATATGTGCACACATGAATATGCATGATCCTTGGATGGCTAATCTTTTTTGTGGGGAGTAGTGGGAGTATATATTTACACATTAACACTATTCCCTGAAATAATAGTTGACATCTATATAACTTTATGGTTAAAAATGACTTTACATCCATTAACTCATTTGTTTCTTATAACAGCTCTGGGAGGAAGCTAGTGCAGTAATATTATGCAGGTTAGATGGTACTCTAGAGACAGCACAGTGGATAGAGGGAGGGAATAAGTTCCTCTCACTTGGAAATTTTCAAGCTTTGGGTAGGTATATCATAATGAGGATTACTGTTTGGACATGAATTGGTTTTGGAAATAGAGTAATAGCTTAGTGGATAGGGCACTGGGTTTGGAGTTAGAAAGAACTGAATTCAAATCTGTTCTGGATTCAGTATAAACCTGAGTACAGAAACAATCTCAGACACTTACTAGCTGTATGAACCTGGGATAAGTCATTTCCCCTTTTTTCTTCAGATTTGTCTTCCATAAAATAAGCTGGAGAAGGAAATGGCAACCATTTAATTATCTTTGCCAAGAACATCTTAGATGTGGTCATGAAGAAACATAATGGTGCTGCTCTGTCACTTAACAGCTTCTCAGTTTCCTCATCTGTAATATGGGGTTTATTTATACTACTTCTTGGGCTTGTGGGCCAAGTTCTTTGTCAATGATAATCATGTTCTACATAAATGTGTTATTCTTGTTGTTATTTTTGTTTTGAAGAGGAGTAAAATGAGGGGTTAAGTGACTTTCCATGATCTTCCAGGTATAAGTGGTTGGGCCAGAATTCACATAGACCTTTTTTACTACAGTGTGGTTTTGTAAAAATTTCTGTATTACCT
Source organism: Macrotis lagotis (assembly GCF_037893015.1). Taxonomy (NCBI): domain Eukaryota; kingdom Metazoa; phylum Chordata; class Mammalia; order Peramelemorphia; family Peramelidae; genus Macrotis; species Macrotis lagotis. Next base: position 251,102,374 of record NC_133658.1, on the reverse strand, counting down.
TTTTAGGATGATTATTTCTGTGTAGCAAGGGGTAATACTTTGTAGAAAACTCAGACTGTTGAGTTCAATTTTCTTGGGGATATTTTTTACAGAAAGGGCCCAGGATCAAATCAAGCAGGGTTGAGTACCTTGGAAGAAGGTCTCTCCTGCCACCCCCATCCTCCTTAATCCTGGAACTGGTGGGTGTATGGTGCACACTGGTGGTCTGCACATGTGACTTCCAGAAGTTACTGAGTATGAATCTTGGGAAGCTCTAGAAAGGTCATTGCTCTGGAGTGTGATCAGGATAACTTGGGTTTGGTCTTAAACCTTGCTATCAAGTCTGAGGGCAATTTGAACTTAAAGAACTGAATTCTTGAAGAGGGTATTTGAACTTTTGTCACCATTCCTCCAGGGAGGAAGGGCAAACAGTTATTTATTCTCCACACATAAAAAATATTAATTGGACGAAAAGAGTTCCCTAACTCAGATGAAAACTGATTGGTGGGATGCTTACATATAAGTCAGTGCTAGGAGCATAGGATTTGGAGTCATAAGACTTAAGTAGACATTTTAATAAATCTGGATTATATACTAGTGCTTGTAATAAAAGTCAAGTGTTAGTCAAGTGTAGTTGAATTGAGAGGAGCAACTTTATTCCCTCAAAGTCTGGTTTGTGCCCCTGTGGTTCATTTGATGGCTCCTATTCCCCACTTCCTAGAGGGCTAGAAAGGAAAGGGCCCCAATAGTCCTGAATCCTTAGGAATAGGGGGGACTGGGAAGGAAGGGAACCACCATGGGGAAAAACTTTGTTCATTCTGCCTTTTTGGTAAAACTCTGAATTAGAGTTTAGTGTAGATAAATTAGAACATTATTACTCTAATTACAAAAAGATTATTTTTTTTACAGGAAGATTCTTCATTGGACCTTTGCATATTGAATTTCTTTTTTTTATAAGACAGAAGAATTAAGTGACTTGCCCAAGGTCACACAGCTAGGTAGTTATTAAGTATTTGAGACCCGGATTTGAACTAACTACCTCCATATTGAATTTCTTAATTATATAGGTTAAACAAAACACAAGGTTCCTAATGAAGTTGCAGTTTTCTTAGCCCAGGGAAGATCACCATGGATCACCTCAGATTTATAGCTTTTTGTCATTTACCCCCTACAACCAAAGGGTTTCTTGAGCTGTTAGTGAAGCTGGAGGAGGTACAGTGGGGTTGGTGGGATTGGTGAGGGTGGTGAGATGGGGTGGAGTGGGGGAACCTGTCCAGGGAACTAGAAAGCTCACTGGGTCTGGTTGGCACCAGATCCATCAGCTCCTGAACAACTAGGACTTGGCTTCTAACTTGTGATGGCAGAAAGGTCAAGTGGCTAGGAGATAGGAAGCTCTGATCAGGCTTCCTGACCTCTTGGCCTCTTTATGGCTTTTTGGTTCCCTCAGCAGTTCTCTTCCCTTTCTTTTCTCCTCTTATTCCCCTCCTCCTTCAGCTCCAGGAAATAGAGTGGCAAAAGAAAAAAGGGGATGGATCAGCCAAGAGCACTGAAACTTAAGAATTCCTTTCAGATAAAGACTTGGGAATCAAAGATAAGTCGTCTTAAACTAGTAAGAGGTGTAGCAGATAAAGGAACTTAATGGTCAGGAAAATGATACTTGGTAATGTTGAGGGACTTTCCAAATTCTTCAAGTTCTTTAGCCTCAGTTTCCTCATTTGTAAAATGGGGATATCAGCTCCTCCACAGGGTTTTTGTGAAGAGCAAATCTTAAGGGGTTATATAAATGTTAGCTATTATTTGGAGTTTGGGTGCTATATTTCCTCTCTCTTGCCCAGTTTTCTTACTTGTAACAGTACCTGTCTTATCTACCTCATATTTGAATGCAGAAGAGGACTGGGAAATTATCAATAACTGCTTCCATTGCTTGAGTGGTTTTATTCTCAATGTTGCCAGAAGTTCCCTGGAACTGAAAGACATTGAGTTGTCCTTTCATACTCCTTTAATTTGTATTTTATATCAGATTATAAATAAACCCATTTTTTGTCTACTTTCCACTTAATAACTTCATTACTAAAGCGGTTTACACATTTATCATTGTCTCTCTCTCTCTCTCTCTCTCTCTCTCTCTCTCTCTCTCTCTCTCTGTGTGTGTGTGTGTGTGTGTGTGTGTGTGTATGTAGTTTAGCCTTAGTTTTTTCCATCTATAAAATGGGAATAGTTTCAATCTCTCAGCAAGATTTTTGAGGATCAAATTATTTTGGTTAAATGCTTTACATAAAGTAGTATGTAAATGTTACCTGTTATGATTGGAATATCATTGTTGTGAATGGGAATATATATAAGTCCATATGTATGCATATTATCATTCATTTTAGTAGTTTTTTGGGTATGCAGGGAGAGAATTTTCATCTAGATGAGAGGAATAGCTTATTATGGTAGAAGGAGACTGACTTCTAGACTCTACCATATCACTCACTTGGCATGTGACCTTAGCTAAGTCTCTTAACCCCGGTTTCAACAACTGTGCAGATTAGGGGATGGATATGCTTAGATAGCCTAGGTTCTCTGTATAGTTACACCAAAAAAAAGGTTAAAAAATAAAGCAGCCCATAAATAGTATGGGGCTGCTGTTTGGTCAGTCTCTATTATGACTTTCTATCTTTCACTTAACTGCTAAAGTGATTTTCCCTAAAGCCCAGTTTCAACCATGTTAACCCCCATGAAACTCCAGTGACCCTTTGTCACCTCCAGGATCAAATAGAAAACCTTAATAACTGGAGAACAGGGGGTGGCCCAGTGGACAGAGCACTGGCCTTGAAGTCAGGAGTACCTACATTCAAATCTGACCTCAGACACTTGAGCAAACCACTTAACCTGATTGCCTTGAAAAATCTAAAAAAAAAATTAATAACTGGAGAACATTTGGAGATCTCTGACATCCTGGTTGAAAGAACTAGGCATATTTAGCTTGGAGAAGAGAATAATCTAGCTCTTAGCTCTGCCTGGAAGTTAGCATAAGCACTTAATATATGTTTATTGATTTGAGTCAATCAATCAGCTTTCTTTGAAGCATTTGAAGGGTCATCTTGTGTATCAGGTTGTTATGTTTGGCTCCAGAGGGCTGAGCTAGGAGCTGGGAGTGGGCATCAGTTGTCTAGAGGCCAATAAGAAGAGCTGGAATAATCAAAGGTCGAATGGGTTCGGTTGGAAAGGTAGCGAATTGGAAGTCTTGGAAGACTTCAAGCTTTTTGTAGATGATTACTTGTCAGGTACTTAGTGATAGGGGTTACTAGATAGGAATAAGTTGGATTAGATAACTAACAATTCAACCTTCCAGATCATTCTTTGTTGCGATATTAGATCTGAAAAGAGATCTTAGAATCCAATAGTTCAAAATGCTGGTTTCATACCTAAAAAATGCTGTGATCTTTTCTTCCCATTTCCTTATGAAGAAACTGAGACTGGAAAAAGCCATGGATGAATTCACATAGGCAGAGAGTGGAAGAGTCAGAGTGCATCTCAAGGTTTCAAGCATAGTGTACCCTAATCCTAATACAGGATTCCTGGGGCTTCTCTAAAGGGAGAGAAAAAAAATTAACATGTCAATACAAGATGGTTAATAGTGCTGGTGATAAATGGGTGAATTGTTCTGTGTTCCTGTCCTTGGAGGCTCCCTTTAAATCAAAGGCATCTCTTGGTTTAGGTTGCTCTAATAGGAGGGGCAGGAACTGATTTATTGAAGTGGGAGTGGAGGGGAAAAGCTGGTGATGGCTGGTAGAGGGAGAAGGTGATTCATTTTAAGCACAGCTTTCTAAGGAGTTTGAGAAGAGGGGCAGCTGTCTGGAATTTCTGCTAGAATATTTTTATTAAAAAAAACCACCAGGGGTGATTAGGCTTGGGGTCAGAGTGGAAGAAGGTGGGCTGAGTTGACAGAGTATTATGGGATTTATAACCAGAAGAGACCTTAGATGTTACCTAGGCCAGCCCCTCATTCTTATTTCATCATTGACATTTTTGGGCCTGTGGCATCTCTGGAAGAGGAGGGTGAGATTGGATAGCTTTTCTTCTCAAGCTGGCCTGGCAAGCTCCCATTGGGCAGGATTTTTAGAATCTGATCACTGGCATCTTCACTTGACTCCAAAGACTTTTGGATCCAGTTCAGTCCTTGGTCACATCCTCTTCAGAGAGGTCGGGACAGTGATTGACCTTTGTGTCTCTTTGGGGTAGAAGCACTCATCTTGAACTCTCATGATGGGCTTTGATCCTGCATTGGACTTCAAGTTGACTCTGTGTGGAATAACAGACTAAAGTAACCACACATTCTCTTGAATTGTGAGACTCATTGCATTGAGGAGGGTAGATTGCTTAGAACACTTTGCTGTGTGTGACAGGATGGTAGTAGATGTTACAGGGACACCTAGGCTCTGCAGTGTGAGAACTTGGAAAAGATCTAGTCCAGTTTCAGGCACAGAGTCTAGGACAACTAGATGTGGATTGTCAGATCCTCTACCCTGAGACGGTCCTGGGTCCAACTCACCTTTATTCCCCTCTGGCCTATGCTTCGGATTTTTTTGGTCTTTGATACCTTCACTCCTCATTCTCTCTGTTTTATCCTCACAACATCCCGTGAGGAAAGGACCCAGGATAAGAGAAGGAAAGAGAAAGGGAATAAGGCTTCTTTGTTCCAGACATGGTATAAAGTGACTATTATTATTCCAATTTTACAGATAAGGAAACTGAGTCTGAGAGGTATTAAGTGAATTGCCCAGTAAGCCAGTAAGTATTTGAGGCTGGATCTACTGCAGAGGGATACCTGCTGCTTAATGAAAACACCTAGTGACAAAAGACTTGGGTGAACCTTAGTTTCCTCCTTGTAAAATAAGGAATATTTGCTCAAGCTACCTCCCGGGGTTGTTTTGAGGATAAAATAAGTCTTTGTGTAATGGGATTTATAATTGGTCAGGTCTCTCCTTAATGGGTATATTTTTAAACTCCACCATGGTTTTGTGAAGTTCAAATGAGACTGCTGTCAGTGTATTTAGTGATAGTAAAAGTCTATATGAATGAGAGTGGCTCTTCCCATTAAATGAAGCTGACATATACCTGCCAAATGACAATCTCAGGTAACCTAATATTTAGCAAGCTAAATGAACCTTGTATTTGGTGAGCGGAGTAGGGTTAATGCTGCTTTGCAGCAATAATAATCCATTTTTGCTAGTAGCATTCACAAAACACTCCTGTGCTTTAGGTAGCACAAGAACAAGTTTTACACTCATTGAACTCATTTAACAGATGAGGTTCAGAGAAATGTTAGAGAATGTGTTAGAGCTGGGATTTGAATGGAGTCCAGTGTTCTTTTTATCACTTTGCTTTACTGTTGGGGAAGATGAGACCCATCTATACTTGGATTGAGGTGATACGTTATGGGAAATGCTGTTGTTCACATGTCCTTCTAGGAGGCTAGCAGCTTGTACCTGCAGGTTGCTTCCTTGTCTACAGCTGCATCTTTGAGGGAAATTACTTAAATAAAAAGTCACAAGAAAAATCTCTTAGCAGAAAGCCTGGAAGAATGGTCACATGATGATAGGGAACCCAAAATCCAAGACAGACACAAAGACTTAGGGCTGTGGAAGAAAGGGAAGAGCCAGTTCTCAGCAGGAAGAGATGGCAGGAATGAGGCTGGGTTTCCTAGAAATCCAATATGAGAAACTGTTGGTTCTGCTGTTAACAGACCTCACTGACAGCTGCTTCCCTTCTGGTCTTTTTCTTGAGCTGGCAGCCTCTGCTCTTTCTTCAGCTTTGAAGGAATCAGCTTCACTGATTGATCTGCCAGAAACCCTCAACTCTGAAAGGGTTTGGGGTGCTAGTGGTGATGAGGGGAAGCAGGAACAGATGGCCATGTCTGCTGCCCAGTGGGAAGGATGCTGAAGGCATTATGCCCAAGGCTAGCTTCAGTGGGAGTTGGCTTGTGGACTTCACTGTATTAAAAAAACAACAGAAAACCCAATAATAATAGCTTCCATATTTTGACTTGGAGTCAAAAGTTCTGACTCCCACTATCTGTGTGATAATTTGGTAAGGGTGGGCTTACATGTAGTTAGATGGTGTCTTGGATAGAGTGTTTCACAGAGAGCTACAAGGACCTAATTGAGAGTTCTGCCCTAGTCACTCATACCTCCAGGCAAATCACTTTAACCTCTTCTGTAGAATGAGATTAAACAGAATTTTTGTGGGAATAAAATGAGGTAAAATGTAAAGTGCTGCATGAGTGTTAGTTGTTTTTGTTGTTAAGGTTGAGACAAGATTCAATTCGCCATCATCTAAGCTCCAAACCCAATGTTTTTTGCTACTCTACTGTGTTGACTTCTTGCTGTTCAGTCACTTTTCAGTCATTTCTGACTTTCCTTGACCCATTTGGGATTTCCTTGGCAAAGATACTGGAATGGTTTGCCATTTTCTTCTCCAATTTATTCTATGGATGAGTAATCTGAGACAAACAGAGTTAAGTGACTTGCCTAGAGTCATACACCTATTAAATGTCTGAGGATGGATTTGAACTCAGGAAGATTAATTTTCCTAATTTCCTAATTCCAGGCCCAGTGGACCTCTTTGCTGCCCTGTTATTCTGATTAATCATTTTTTGACATGGATCTATGATTTTATGTAGAGCTCCTTGAGTAAAGAAATTCCCCATAACAATGCAGATTAATGATTGCTCTGCAATATATATATATATATATATGTAGTCTTGAGTTGACATGGGGCACTAGAAGGTAGATTGATTTACTCAGTGTCCTACATCCACTGTATGTGCGAGGCAGTCTTTGAACTCAGGTTCTCCTGACCTGGAGGTTAGGCAAGTAGAATATTATCATGTCAAGCTGGTGGCAGAGTCAGGACCAGGTCTAGGCTCTGTACCTCTAGTCTAGACACTCCCTAGGTGTGTAACCACTAACATCTCCAATATTCCTTATATCTAAGATATTTCATATTTTTTCAAGGTTCTTTTTAACGATATTTACTATTTCATTTAAGCATCCCCCAACAACTATGTGAATGGGATATTGCATAGTTATTTTTCTTCTCAGGGTTAGGGAAACTGACTCTGGAAGCCCCAGAGTATAAGCTAGTGGGAGAGTCTGGTCTAGATCATTTCCCATGCCTCTTGCCTCCCCATTCTGGTTGTCTGTGCCTCAGTGTTTGGACCACACACATGCACATATTGATTTAATACCAAAATAGGCCACTGGGTGATTAAATGAAAGATGGGGCACCTATCTCTCCCCCTAACAAACAAACAAATCTTCAACCCCAAACAAGAAAGCAACCCTCAATTATAAGGATCCTTGAAACTGTGGCTGGCTGAGTTTTTGGCTCTGGCAGTATGGGAATGGGGAGAGATTGTGTGGCCATGTGGTTAGGGTTAACCTCAGGCGTGCTGCGAAGATCAGTTGACTGGTGATAGAGGCAGTGCTATTCTTAGGGATCTTGCCTAGGAAGGATTGAGCAGAAGTGGGGGAGGAGAGGCACTGTCCAGATTTCAGGGGCCCCTCTCCCCTTTCTGGCCTCATGTGCTCCCAGGCTTTATAAAAAGTATTAGCCCCTTTCACCCCTTTGGGAACAGCTGTCGCCAATAGACCCTTTCCCAGCCCCTGCTTTGTGTGTGTTGGCCTTTTCTTCTATGTCGGGGCAGGGGATTGGATTGATTTGTGTCCTGGACATTCTGGGCTCCAGGACCTCAGGGTTCTGACAATAAGTGGAGCCTTTTCTAGTGGAGGGGAGGGAATTTGGTCACATTTCTTGTCTTAGGGAATGGCATTAATTGGTCTTCCTTGTGGTAAATCTTATCTGCTTATCCTGTGTTTCTTTACAAAGTCATTAAATACCTGAAGAAAATCCTAGATGTTATTAGAAGTTTGGGGTGCACAATGAGAGGGGTGAGAGACCCACTCCCCCCTGCCCTATCAGACTCTATGTCAGACCCCCTTCCATTGCAGGAAGGATAATAAAAAAATAGGGTTATGCAGAAGAGGAGAACAAGATGATGAAGACATTGGTAGATTAAACTGGGAATGCTGAGCTTGGAATAGACATTTAGGAGAGACATAGGTTGTAGATACTAGACTTGGAAAGGAATAAGGCCTATCTAATCCAACTCTCTCATTTTACAAGGGACTTGAAGTGACTTGTCCATGGTCAGTCAGTGAGTACAAAAGCAGGATTGGAACCCAGGTCCTCTGGACTCCATAACAGAAGTGTTCTTTTCATTGTATCAATGTCTTCATATCTGAATCCAGATGTTCTGATTCTGGAGGGTAGAACTAGGTCCAATTACAATGACTTTTAACTTCTTATTAGATCTATTTATCCATGGAATGAGCTACCATGTAGGATAGGGAGATAGGGGATGGGTTCCCTATCACTGGAGTATTTATAGAGGCATAGAATTTCAGACCTGAAAGGGGCCTAAAGTAGTCATTTACTCTAAGCAGTGTCTGAAAAAGGGGGAAGAGAAGAGAATACTGCAGAAAGCAGGAATTAGAAGAGATAATTTTTTTAAAGATTTTATTTATTTTGAGTTTTACAATTTTTCCCCTAACCTTACTTCCTTCCCCCACCCCCCCACAGAAGGTAATTTGCTAGTCTTTACATTGTTTCCATGGTATACATTGATTCAAATTAAATGTGATGAGAGAGAAAGCAGGATCAGGCAATAAGATATCAGTTTTTTTTCCCCCTAAATTAAATGATTCTTGGTATTTGTCCAAACTCCACAGTTCTTACTCTAGATACAGATGGTATTCTCCATTGCAGACAGCCCCAAATTGTCCAATTGATAGAATGCAAGTACATCAAGGTTGGTCATCACCCCTATGTTACTGTTTGGGTGTATAGTGTTGTTCTGGTTCTGTTCATCTTGCTCAGCATCAGTTCATTCACATCCTTCTAGGCTTCCCTGAATTCCTGTTCCATGACATACATATACCACAGTTTGCTAAGCCATTCCCCATTTGAAGGACATTTATTTGATTTCCAATTCTTTGCCACCACAAACAGGGCTGCTATGAATATTTTTGCAAAAGTGATTTTTTTTACCATTTTTCATCATCTAGAAGAGATTACTTGAAGGCACAAGTTTCTGTGACACAAATTTATATGGTATTAACAGAAGCCTATCTAACCAGGAAGAATTAGGAGAAAATAGCAATGTGCTTTACTTGTACAGCATTGTGAGGTGAAGAAATACAGCTTTTTACATCCAGGATACTTGTAATATTGGAGAAAGGAGAGAGGTGAGTATTGGAGGCTGCTTATCCTCAAACCTGGGATACTGGAGATTATGCTTTTATGCTTTTCAAAGTACTTTTACAACCATTATCATGATGATACAATGGAAAGAACATTAATAATTAATTGATATTTATAGATGTTTAAAATTTTAAAAGTGTTTTATATATTATCTCATTTATCTCAATTATCTTCTGAGATTGTTACCATAATAATAATTATTCTATTTATAGATAACATTTTTTCTTGCATCACTTTTTCCTCAAATTATCCCTTCCTCTTTTTTTCCTATCCATCATATCAGAGACTTTTTAAAAAATCTAGTTCAGTAAAACCTAACCAAGACATCAATCAAATCTGACAACATCTTCAGTGTTCTACACCCACAGGGGTCCCCTTTTCTTCATCCCCCCTCCACCCCCATATACATACTTCAGTAAAGAAGTGAGGGAGGTGAATTCTTTCTCATCATCAACTCTCAGTTTGGTTGTTACAATTTAACAGCATTCACTTTTGATTTTTCCCCTTTCCATTTAAATTGTTATAATCAACACAAATGGTTTTCCTAGTTCTCCTTACTTTACTGTTCAGCAGTTCATTTAAGCCACATTCATATAGTAATGTTGCATTATATTCAATTAATAGTTATTTTAATTAATACATTGTTATATATGACATTATTATATAATAATGAAATATTATATATTATTATTATTATTAAAATTATCCCAATTTTAACCGATGAGAAAACTTTCACCCACTATTTTCCATATTAAAGAAAGAAAACTGGATTTGGAGTCAGCTAGACAGTTTCCAGGCTTTCTTCTAGCCCTCAATCTTTATAGGGTTATAGCAGGATCAAATAAGATAATGGATATAAAAGTACATCATAATCTTAGGGTATTATATTTGTGACTTTGGGATTATCTTGGTAAAAACAGTGGGAATGATTTCCTTTTCTTCATTTTACAGATGAGGAACTGAGGCAAATTAGGAATTAAGTGACTTGCCCAAGATCATATAGCCTTTCTGAGTTTGAAATTGAATTCAGGACTTCCTGACTTTAGGTTCAGCTCTTTATCTATTGAGCAACTTAACTGCCACCAGAGTACTCCAGAGATGTAGGAATGGATGGTTGAGTTGGAGGACATTAGTTTGAATCCTAATTCTGCTGTTTTCTAACTAGATGACTTGGGCAAGATTCTTCAACTATAAAATGTCTTAGATGAGCTTTCCAAAGTATCTTCCAGCTCCAGATTTGTGCTCCTATGATTTATTTCTTATTTTATTTAGCCATGTAAGATAGATAGGGCTATTTGACAAATTAGAAAATAAGACCTTGAATGGTTAGATCTCTCACTTGACTAAATTTTTCATTAGAATTATTTATCATTGGAATGACTGTTGGGTTTAGTGGTTAAAAACTCAGGTGGAGGTGTTCTTTCCAGGGCACCATGTTGGTTATTCCTATTCCTTTGGTGGCTGGGAATATGAACTAGATCTGACTCATCCATTTTGTCCAGATTTTGGAGTAAAGTTTTCAAGGACATTAGGGCAGTATCCCCAGATACTTAATTTTCATAACAGTCAAATTATTATAAAAGCCAGTTTTATGAGTTATAAAAAGACCATAGTACAAAAAACTGGAAGGTCAGTAGATGAACAGCTACTTAATTTGACTGAAGTTGAAATTGAAGCCTAAGAAGGGTTAAGTAACTTGCCCAAGATTATATAGTAAGGTTATACACTTTGGTTTTTATTCTGTATTTTATGGGGGATACAATTTGTCAGTCTATATAATGGGTATCTATAGAATTCTTTACCTCCTTGGTCCTTAGTGACTGAGGGTGGAGCTTTGGTGGATGAAGATAGGAAGAAAAGAAACAAACTTATCTTGAATTGTTGCTTGGAAATTGTGAGGTTTTCTTTTTTGGGGGGAGTTGCAAGGCAATGGGGTTAAGTGGCTTGCCCAGGGCCACACAGCTAGGTAATTATTAAGTGTCTGAGACCAGCTTTGAATTCAGGTCCCCCTGACTCCAGGGCCGGTGCTCTATCCACTGCAACACCTAGCCCTGAGAGCTTTTTTTTTTAATAGTAGGATGAGCTTGGAATTTGAATTCAGATAATTCATGCCCTGGTTCTGTAACTTGGCTTTATGTTGCAAGTTAGTCTCCTCTTTGGGCCTCAGTTTACCCACTTGTAAAATGGGGATAATCATATGCCCTCTTATAGTTTTGTTGCTAGGGAACATCTTTAAGTTAGAAAAGACCATTTAAATGTGCTCTAAATATAGTACAAGAGCACAGCTTCCTTTCCATATTTCCCACTTACCCCTTCCCCCTCTTCAACTCACAGCCTCTTGGGGTGGCCCAGTGAGTTGCCATGGTGCTGTCCTGGCATCTAAGGGCCTGTTGCTAGGCTGGTGTCAGGATGCCAAAGAGGGGCCCCCTTTGACACCTGAGTAATCAGTCCCACCCTGGTTAATAATCCTTTCTCTGTCACATGACTTTGAATGAGGGGGCCCTATGCTTTTGAGGGGTGGGCAGAAAAGGACCTTGAGGTCCCTGAGGCATCCCCATGGAAATCTTTCCTGGGAAGAAGTTGAAACATCTTTGGTTACCCCACATCACACAATTGGTGGGAAATGGAGAAAGTGTCAACATCACTGATGCTGAGGATGACTCAGGAAGGGGAAACAAAAACAGAGAGTTCTTCTTCCTGAATATTTCATCAGAGACTAATCATTGAGTCATACATAGATTTAGAGTTGGAAGAGACCATAGTCCAGCACCCCCATTTTGCAGTTTAAGAAGCTTATATCGAGATAGGTTGTTTCACTTGTCCACACAGGTAGTAAAAGGTTCAGCATTTAAACTCAGATTCTGATTCCAAAACCAGTTCTCTTTCCATGTATTGTGCTACATAATATTGTGCTATATTCCCTTCATTTTATGGTTGGGGAAACTGAGATTCTTGGATTGTAGATTTGTAAATTGACTTTAACTCCAGAGTTAATAAATAGTTAATGTTTGTTGAATTGAATTGGATTCCACTTCACTGCTGCTAGTCAGAAGGCTTAATAGCAGATTTGGTATTAATGACCTGTTGTCATTGATATTTATTTATATAAGTTGTCACTGGTTTAGGAATCAGTAGAATTTTGCCAGGAGGGTTACACATTTGTGTGATAAGCACAAGACACAGGACTTCAGGGTGGAAGGAGCAGGGCAAATGTGGATTCTGGATATATGTCTACTCTGCCATCTATCCCTGTGCCCCTGATTTTGTTGTTGTATTTCATTCATGTCTGACTTTTTGTGACTCCTGTGGAGTTTTCTTGTCAAACATCTTGGAGTAGTTTGCCTTCTCCAGCTTAATTTTTCAGATGAGGAAATTGGGGCAAACAAGGTTATGTTATTTGTCCAGGATCAAACAAGTATTAAGTGTCAGTACAGATATTCTGAACTTTAGACCCAATGCTCTATTCACTGTGCCACCTAGCTGTCCCAAAGTTGTTATAATTGTTAGGACACTTTAACAGATGATTTTGCCAACCTGAGGGAGCCTTGGTTAATAGATTGCGCACTGGTCAGTGCCATCCTATTTGTCAGTGCCAGCTCTCCCAATTCTCTAATTCCCCTCAAACACCAAGAACAAGAGAGCTTACCTCTCTTGTGGACCACAAAGGTATGCTGCAAGTGATTGGTCTTTTTTTTTTTTTGCAAGGCAGATGGGGTTAAGTGGCTTGCCCAAGGCCACACAGCTAAGTAATTATTAAGTGTCTGAGACCGGATTTGAACCCAGGTACTCCTGATTCCAAGGCTGGTGCTTTATCCACTATGCCACCTAGCCTCCCCTGGTCTTTCAATATATAGGTAGATTCAATAATTATAGGTAGAAGTTGAGTGGGAAGAAGGGGCTGCCCAGGAGTTGAGATCAAAAGAGCCCTTCTGCTCCTGACCTGTTGTGAGGGTAGGGGAAGGAAGGAAGGGAGGGAGGAGGAGAGAGAGAGAGGAGAAGAATTTTTAGCAAGCACTGCTGCATCACAGGGAAGGAAATCCAAAATGAGTAAATGACTGTCAAAATAGCAGTCTGTATATTGTCCCTCTGAGACCATTGCAAGGGATTTAAATGATGAACTTGGAGAGTTCATAACCTGGATTCAAAGACACATAATAGCTGTGTAACTGAACAAGTCACTTAACCTTTCTGAAGTTTCCTCACCTGTAAAAGAGGGAGGTGAATTTGATGAGATGATGACCTTTTCATTTTAGGGATCAAGCCCCAATTCCTTGACCACTGAGGGGATACTTTTAATTGTGAGCAGATTGATGAGGAATATGGCAGTACACCCACATATCCTTCTCCTTGATTCTCTCTGGCAAAGTTACAGTCAGTCACTTAACGCTTTCCCACGGGGCAGGTGGCCACCGGGCTGGGGAATGGGTACAGGCCACCCCCGAATCCCAGAATAACTCCCTCCCTCAATGCTGCTCCTAGGAGGTGGGCTCTCATTTCTGTGGGGGAGACGTTTCCAAAGAGACAAAGACATTCTCTCACATCAGGGATATATGCACAAGACTTTATCTGCTGAACCATCCAGCCTCTTGGAGGAGAGAGGGAAGTACAGAGAGGGCTGCTTTAGGCCTGCCCTGATGTTTGTAGGGAAAAATCCTTTCTGCTCCAGATGCTCCAATGCCTTTGAAAAGTTCTTCAGTGATTCAGCGATGCAAAATGTTAGAATTTAGGAAGAGCCTTAGAGATCTTGCAGCCCAACCTGTTTTTTACAGTTTGCAATTTTTCTTTTGAACCAGGCAGTGCATAGTTAAATAAGAAGCTGAGATTCTGAGAAGTTATTGTTTTATCTTACAACTAGGGAATGACTAAGGTGGGATTTGAATTCAGTTTTCTATTTGTTTTAGAATTTTTGCAAAGCAATGGGGTTAAATGATTTGCCTGCGATTACATAGCTCAACAAGTATTAATTGCCTGAGGTCAAATTTGAATTCAGGTCCTCCTGATTCCAGGGCTGGAGCTCTATTCACTCTGCCACTCTGCCCTGGAATTAGGTTTCTTGACCATCACTCTGTCATGTTGACTCTCAGGTATCTCATAGGGTCATATAAAGGCCGTATTGCATGTTCCTGTATACCTCTTTCTCTGAGTATTGCCCCAATGATATTTGTAGTGTGAGATTCCCATTCTCACACATAGAGGTATATTGGAGGCAACTCATGCCAGCTGGTGATTATTAAGTTTTCAGTGTGAGCATTAATACCTAGGAAATCAGCAGTTGGTACAACCTAGGTTTGCATACAACCTGCTTGCTGTGTACATCCTGTATTATATAGATAGATTAGGGCTAGACCTATTGTTCTTCCTCAGAACAAATGGCTCAGTTCCTCATTCTTTCAGCTGAGCTTCCCATAGTGACAACAGAAAAGGAAGTCAGAAAGCCAAGGAAAGGATCACACATCATTTCAAGTCTGGTAATATTGGAGTGGGGGGTGGAGAAGGGAAGAGAACCAGGTGGAAGACAAAGATATCTGGAGAAGACATGGGTCATATCATAAGTAAGCCTGTGCTACACTTGATTTAGAACTGGTCAGCTTAAAATGCAAATCTTAGAATTCTATCTTAGTGTCCTAGAGCCAGAAGAAAATTCATTTAATCCTGTTCTTTGCTCCCCAACTCCCAATTCCAGGTTGTCTCTTCCTGTCTTCCTACCTCTTCAGATCTTACTTGTCCTTCAAAGCTCAGCCCTGTCTTCTCCAGGAAAAGCCTTTCCTGACTTCAACTCTTGTTGCAGACTGGCCCACTAAATTGAGCACCAACTCTTAGAATGTAAGTCAGAAGGGACCATTCAGACCTTTGGAATTCCTAATACTATGCACCTGACAAGATGTTATTCCATCTCTGCTAGAAGACTAAGGATAGAGAACTCACTATCAGTGCCTCCCACTTTAGGGTACAATTCTAAATGTTAGGAGATTTTTTTTCCTGAACACAGGTCTGAAATTGCCTTTTTATTGCTCTTTGGTCTTCCACCTTTTTTCTGCTTGAGAGGGTCAAACAGAACAGGTCTAATCCCTCCTCCCATATATATAACACCCCTTCAAATTCTTGAAATCAGTTGTCAAGTTCCTGGGAGTTTTCTCCAGATTAAACATTTCTAGTTTCTCTAGATGTGATAGTATCAAGGACCCTTTAAAATTTTTTTGCCCTTCCCTGGACACTTTCCAGTTTATCAGAATCATTCAGGCTTCCCAGAACTGACCACCCTAATCCAAAGAGGTCTGATGAGGGCATCTTTATTTTTAGAAGTGATGCCTCTCTTAAGGCCTCCTAAGATTTGCATTAGCTTGTTTTGAGTACTATATCACACACATAAACAGACATTATTGTAAATACTGGGGTTATTAAAAGAGGCAAAAGACAATCTCTTCCCTCAAGTAGAATATACACACAAATACAAAGGGGTTTTATCTTTATGCAGGACAGATAGGAAAACAGGAAAGGAGAGGGATCCCTAGATGAAGGTGGGATTTTTGGTTGGGACATAACTCATGTTGAGCTTGAAGTCCATTAAAACCCCTAGATCTTTTTTATAATCACAATTTATCTTTGCCTTTTCCATCTTATACTTGGAAAGTTGATTTGTCTTGGGGATGCAGATGTAAAAATTTTAATATTTACCCCTGTTGAGTTTCTTCCTACTAGATTTAGCCCCATACTTTAGCAGAACCCTTTGGACTCTGGCTCATTCTTCTCAGCTTGGTATCATTTGCAAACTTGATGAATACTTTCTATGCCTTTATCCAAGTCATTGATAAAAATAATCTGGAGTTGACATTGAACCAATAACAGTTTATTTTAACCATCCCATCATCTCTGATTCCCACTGATTATATGATAATCTAGTTAATAGACATCTTTTTCACAAGAATAAC
Source organism: Macrotis lagotis (assembly GCF_037893015.1). Lineage (NCBI taxonomy): Eukaryota > Metazoa > Chordata > Mammalia > Peramelemorphia > Peramelidae > Macrotis > Macrotis lagotis. The sequence goes on along the minus strand of NC_133658.1, from coordinate 251,086,157 downwards.
ATGAAATACTTTATCACAAGTGTTGATAAAATCCTGTTAAACTCTAACCATAGTAGTCCCCTCATCTCCTAGTTCAATTATCCTCTTCAAAAAGGAGATGAAGTGAGTTTGGCAGGAATTGTTTTTGGTGAAGCCTTGATGACTCCTAGCACTTAATCAGATTCTTTCCTGCATGGGTGCCATCTATACAACAAATGAGCTTCTTGAGGAAGAGTCTTATTCTGCTCATAATCTTGGGGGGGTTAAATTTTAGAAGACTTTTGTTCCGGTTATCTGTGGAGTGGGTAAAAGTGTAAGAATCATTATTCCCATTTTTACAGAGTAAGAAACTTAAGTAGAGAGGCTAAAGGCAGCCAGGGGCTTGTAACTAGTAATTGTCAAAATTGAGATTTGGATGCTGCTTTTTCCTGTCTTTTTCCTAACATCTTTCTTAAACTTTCTAGTAGCTTAGCAAAGGGTTGGTATAGAAGAAGGATTCAAGATAGAATTGTTTTGTTACCAATAGTAGGAAACTTGTGCCCAATTATTCTCCCTTGGATTTTTTCTTTTTTAGGTTTTTGGAAGGCAGTGGGGTTAAGTGGCTTGCCCAAGGCCACACAGCTAAGTAATTATTAAGTGTCTGAGGCGGTATTTGAACTCAGGTAACTCCTGACTCCAGGGCTGGTGTTCTCTTCACTGCTCCACCTACCCATCCCCTCCCTTGCATTTCAGGAAGATTCTTAATCAGTCTCTTGCAGAGTACTGCCCCAGTGGTATATGTGTTGCAAGATTTCCATACTTCCATTACATATACATAAGTGTGCTGGAGGAAGCTCATAATTGTTAAATTTCAGTGTGAGCATTAATATTGTATTTTGGGAAATTTGGGGTCTCCAAATGAATATTGAGAGTGAAAAATGAATGAATTCACATAATCCCTGGGATTTAAAACTGCTCAGGATTTATTATAGAAGGTTTACAAATATACAGATTAAAAAAAATTCTCCTAGAAAAAACAAACAAGCATTTTGAGAACAGGTGAGAGAGAGAGAGAGAGAGAGAGAGAGAGAGAGAGAGAGTTGATCTGGGCAAGGCTTAGAGTGAAGAAGGGGGAAGGGGCAGCACTTCTTAAATTCCCTAATGCACTTCTGTAGTGGGTTGGATCGTAGGGTGGCACTTGGGGAGTGCTCTAGCATCTGGCTTAGGTTATTCTCCAATAGACAAGCTATGTAGTGGTCATTTGGTTCCTCCTGTCCCAAGGTATGTGACCTCTAAGTTCAACATGTCATTTCCTGTCATGCCAGCTTAAGTTTGACTCATCAATGGGGGCTGGAAACTGGAAGCTGGGGGAAGGGGGAGGTGGAGGAAAGGTGAACAATCCAAGCCTCTTCCATCCTGGAGTCACTTTGAACAACAGAATTCCCCACATAGCTTGAAAGATCACTTGGAAATCAGAATTATTATAATTTAGACTGCTTTGATGGAGAAAAAATAATAAAGTTAATAAGGTGTGTTTTGGGTAATTCCCCCCCTCCCAAAAAAAGTCTTGGTCTAGTCCACTGCTTCTCATGATTGTAGTATAGATTCAACAGAACTATGGCAGTACTTATGGTGTAGGGATTGGATCTCTTTGTCCATCTCTGTCTCAGTTTCGCTTTCTCTCTGTGTATCTGTCTTTCTCTCAAAAATAAGTGTATAAAACAGTCAAGTATTCTAGTGGACAATTGGCTCTCATAAAGACTTTAAAAAGCAAAAGTATCAAAAACACTTGTTTCTCATCCTGGGTTGAAGAAGCTCTGTAATTAAAAAGGGAAAAATTTAATAGTCCTTTTGATGAATTAACATTGCTTTGACAGTAGTGATGTTCATAGCAGCCCTTCTTCATGGTCTCCTCCAGCTTCTTTTTTCAAAGGTTCCTTTTCCATAGGAGGAGACAGTATTGCATAATGGAAAGAACTCTGGGCTATCAGGGCAGAGTACCAGCTGAGACATTGCTGTGTGATCTTCAGCCAGTTCTTTTCCTTCTCTGGTCCTTAATTTGTAAAAATCAAATGACAATTGAACTGGATCTCTAAAATTCCTTCCATTGTCTGATAACTGATGTTCTGCTGTTATCATTAAGTCTTATCATTGAGACCTACTTTGGACTCAGTGTTCTAGGAATTCGCTGTTCTAGGAATCAAATGCTTCTGATTAAATCTTAGTATTGTGCTTCTACTGATATAATCATGATTTCTTATGTTGTTAATGTTATTAATATGGTCATTTATGCTGATAGCTTTCCTAATATTGAATCAGACTTCTAGCATTCTTTATTTATATTGTTTTATTTTGTGTTTTCTTTGCAATATGACTACTATAGAAAATTTGTTTTTCTTGATCACACACACATATAGTCAAAGTCAAATTGCTTGTCTTCTCAAGGATGGGGGAAGGGCAAGGAGGGAGATAATTTGGAACTTAGAATTTTAAAAAAGATTGTTAAATTTTTTTACATGTAATTGGGAAATATTTAATAAAATAAAAATAATTTAAAAAATCTTAGTAGGGTGTGTGGAAAAGAAGTTGGGACCTTTCTCCACAATCAATTAATAAATAACATATAATAAATACTTCTTGGTTCTTCACTCCAACCCAAAATGACTACTAGATGGTTCTCTTATTTTTTCCCTGACCACCAGCCTTCAAAACAAAGTTTGACTTTTGATAATTTTTTTCCATGTCTCTTTGCAATGAACAACCTCAGACCTTTGTTAACTCCTCTCTGATTAGGCTTGATTGGATCAAGTTCCTCTCCCTGTACTTGAAGTCTTTCCTGATCTCTCACAGATATTTTCAGGACCTTGGAAGACTCAGGTCCATAGAACTCAGTTTGGCCAGAGGAAATCACATATCCCTTTCAGCTGTGGATAATTGATTGTGCAGAGTTTAAACCACTTTCCCCCCACTCGCTCCTGGTCTTAGAATTCAATTTATTCAGCCTTGAAAGTCTAGGGGAAAAAGTCCTATAGAGACTGTGGTACTGTCTAACTAGAGCTGAGGCTAGATCTAATATGACCTGTTGAACCCCAATTACTAATCTCATCCTCCTTGGTGTAAGCATAGCTCTGGGGATGGCAGGTAAGGGTCTCCTTAATGAAGAGTTAGGTTGGAATGGTGGACAGAACCGTGATCTTGAAATCACAAAATCTGATCTGGACCTCAGTCATCATCTAGTACACTACCCTCATTTTCCAGGTTAAGGAAACAGAGAAGAAGCTCCTTAGTTTTCTAAGATCAGGGTACATGGCTGTCAAGAAGCTCAGCTAGGGTTTGAACTGTTTTTTTGAACCCTGGATTGGACATTGACTTAAATAAAATATTTTGTCTTTCCAGCCCCATCTTATATTACTCTTGTGCTTATGACAAAGCAGACCATTCTTTCCTCCTTCCAACTGATTCTTTCTAACCCCAAGCTAACCCCAGCAGACTATATTCTCCCATGTCTTTGTCTTGGCTTTAGCTGTATCCTATACCTTTGAGAATATGCTTTAATCGTCAAAACTTTGTAAGTTAAATTCCCAACTCTGATGCCACTTCCTAGGAAATTTTCCCAGCCTTCCTCTTTGAACCTCACTTAAGTGTTCTTTATTTCTGTACTTCATTTATTATGTGATATTGCACATCTGTGTTTATATCTTATCCTCTTTACAGTGTAACCTTATGAGGATAGGGAAGGTGACTTTTTAAAGTTTCATCTTTCTTCTTCTTCCCTGCAGCAATACACTTTGCTTACATGAGGATCTTGGTAAATGCTCATTGTTCTTTTGACTTTGAGCAGATGATTTACTCGGTTTCATCATCTGTAAAATGGGAATAATATTCCTTTCAGTAAATGCCTAATATTTTGTGTTTGTGTTCATTGTTATTGTAATCTGGGACAGAGAAGGAGGAGGAGGAAGAGGCACCCAGTTATTTGGAGGAAAGAAGGAAGTGGACTGGAGTGATGAGAGGGCACACCAGGCAAAGAGGAAGGAAGACAAATGCTACAGAAAACCAAGGGTACTGCAGAAAAGACTTTTGTGAGCCAGGGATTGTGTACCCTTATGATTCAATTTCTGACTCATCTCCCCTTTGTGTGCTCCCTACTGATCACTCACTAGTCTTGTATGATGACTTAAATTTCTCCCATTTCTTCCAGTCTGTGTCTCTTTGCCCTTTTATAAATCTCACCTTTTGCATAGTGTGTAATGGAAAGCTTATTCTTAGACACCAGTGGGGTTTGAATATATTTCAGAGCTTATCCATTTGATCTGGAAACAGGTTCAGAAAGGTTTAGGTTAATTTGATTGATATGTGTGTATGATTGTGCATGTGTGTACATGTATGTATATTTTTAGGCATGGATGATATGGGAATTTGTTTGACTTGATTAGACATAATTGTAACAAGATTTTGTTTTCCTTCGTTTCTGAGTGGGGGTAGAGTGATACCTTCAACTGCCTTTAAAATTCTCATACTGGGTGTCTGGCAAACAGCTTACATTTTTGATTTTCAGTTGTTTCCTCATTTGGGGTTTTCTGGACAAAGATACAAGAGTAGTTTGCCACTTTCTTCTCCAGCTTATTTTATAGATGAGGAAACTGAGACAGAGTTAAATGGTCAACCCAGGGTCACTCAGCACAGTAAATGTCTGAGGCCTTATTTGAACCTCTTCCTCATACCACACATAGTATCCACTGTACCCTCTAGCTGTCTCTGAGTTAGCAATGGCTGATAACTGCATTAGTGGAAAAAAATAAAATTTAACTTTAAAATTTAAGAAAGAGAGGGTGTTGACAGAGGCTTTGGTATTGAATTCTTCCCTAGGTAATCCTCAATCCCTTTTCCCACATAGCTGCTTCCAAGTTATGAGGTACAGAAATTCTTAGTAAGTCTCCTCCTTTCCCCTCTACATTGTCTTTTCTCACTGGAGGAGAGAGAAGAAATAGAAATGGGCTCTAAGTGTCCATTAATTTTCTTGGCTTTGCTGCCAATGACCTGAGATGGATTCTCTGGCTGTAATTGTAATTTTCATATCAGGGGAAGGTACTAATGGGTGGTATAGTACCTCCACAGTGTTGGTAGATGGGAAAGGTTAGTTAAGGCTACTTGAAATCTCAACAGTAGATGAAGATTTGCTCAAATTTTTCCTTCTTTTTTTTGGGGGGGTATCCAGAGAACTGTATATACTGGAGATACATAAAGTTGAGATAATACAAAATTCCTTTTTTGGAACAGAGAATCCTGTGGGATGGCAAGGGAAAATTAGACACACAAATAGTTATAAGGTACAGTATTATATGATGTATGTATTACAGAGGGTTAGAATAGGTTCATAGAGAACATCACAGAAGAGGCTTCATTTGAGGTTAAAGTTTAAAGGACAAATATAGACATGGATAGACTTTTCTGTCATTTCATAATTAAGGAAACTGAAACCCAGGAAGGTTATCTTGACAAAATAAAATAATGATGGGAATGAGGGAAGGGATAAAAGGGGAAGGGAAAGGAATAGGAACAAATATCAAGTGCTTAACTAATGGATCAAACAATATATTAAATCCTTTACAAATATTTGGTTATTAAGGGAGGATATGCATGTATGGGGTGGTGTTCATGGGTTAGAAAAATGAAAAAGGGTCAAAATCTCACATATATAAAATCATAGCTACTCTTTTTGTAGTGGCAAAGAATTGGAAATTGAGGGGATGCCCATCAGTTGGGGAAGGGCTGAACAAATTGTGGTATATGTTTTGTTCTATTGTTCTATAAGAAAGACAGAATGCTGAGTGAGATGAGCAGATCCAGAAGAACATTATACACACTAACAATAACATGAGGTGATGATCAACCATGTTCATTTTTAGGGGATTTATGATGGAGAATACCATCTGTATCTAGAGAAGGAACCATGACGTTTAAAGGAAGACCAAAGCTTCAATTTTTAAAAGTTGTCTTATGTATTATGTAATTTTTCTGCCTCTAATGTTTTCTTTCTTCCTTTTGGATATGATTTTCCTCTCACAATTACTCAATATTGATCTATGCTTATCATGGATGCAAATAGAAAGCCTATATTAGATTGCCTTCTGTTGGGAGGAGAGGGAGGGAAGAAAATAGTAAAACTCAAAACCTTGCCCCCCCCCAATGATTGATAAAAACTATCATTGTAAGTAATTGGAAAACAAATAAAATATTCTTATAAATAAAAAAATGAATCTTTTGGGTTTGGAGTGGAGAAGGAGCAACAATGTATTTATTCCATATTAATTTATTGTGGCGAAAGGTTCCACCTTCTCCATCACTACTAATAAGTAACAACAGCTGACTGTCATCAATAGGTTATATAGCACAGGAGTCTTAAGAGGGGAATCCCTGAAGGTCACCAGGATCACCACCACTGCCTTGAACACCCATCTCTTCTCAAACCTTAATGGAGATAGTCCAGGACTCTGAATTTAAGAGCCTTGGGAATGACAATGCTTGAATCTTTCAATCCTGGCAAGCTACCCTGTAGCAATGAAGCCTATCAGCTACTCTTGTAGGTTTCATTAGTTATAGTCATTTGATAAAGAGACTAAGAAAAAAATCCCAAAACCTATAACTGGAGTTCTAAAGTGAAAACTGAGAAACCTTTCCTGATAGTCTTACTTGTTAATATTCTTTCTCTTCAAATCATTCTTTATCTATGTTTTCATATGTACATGTTGTGTTCCCTCAGTAGAATATAAGTTTCTTGAGGGCAGGGGATGAGTTTTGTATCCTTAGAGCCTTGCTCAGGAAATACCTTACAATCAGAAGACATTTAATCTATACTTTTGGGCTGTACTATTTGTATTAGAGTCATAGAACCAGTGGGTGGTTACAGTGGGTACCTTAAGAAAGGGGCAGATTCGGACACCTAGATAGTGCAGTGGATAGAGCACTGGCTGGAGTCAGGAGGACCTGAGTTCACATCCAGCTTCAGACATTTAATAATTGCCTAGCTGTGTGACCTTGGGCATAGCCATAAACAAGCAAACAAACATAAATAAAAGGGGCAGAATTGTTTGGGTATGAGAAAGAAGGAAGAGTCAAAACTAAACCCAGAGTTTCAGATGTGAGATGGATGGTGAAACCAACAGGCAGAAATAGTAAGGTCAGGAAGAGGAAGAGGAGGAGATTTTGGACAAAAAGAACTAGAAACCTTACTTAAAGGTTAGTTTTGAGAAGGACCAGTAGATTATAAATCAAGGTTTATATTTATTTATTTGTTTATTTATTCATATTATTTATCAGGAAGGGACTTAATAAATCATTTGGTCCAAGGTGGTGGGGAAAAAAGATTGTAGTTATTTTCAACAGCTCCAGGACCACAAAAAAATTACATTCACAGTTGTCTTAAACTGGAATTACTAATCCTTTTTGGGTCATGAACCCCTGGAACAGGGAATAATATGGACCCCATCTTAGAATAATGGTGGTTTTATTTATTTTTTAGATTTTTGCAAGGCAAATGGGGTTAAGTGGCTTGCCCAAGGCCACACAGCTAGGTAATTATTAAGTCTCTGAGACTGGATTTGAACTGAGGTACTCCTGACTCCAGAGCAGGTGCTCTATCCACTGAGCCACCTAGCTACCCCAGAATAATGGTTTTGAACTGCATATACTAAAATACCTAATACGAAAGATATTGAAGTAGTCATCAAACCGTTTTAGAAAATACTTGTGGATCCCAGGTAAGTCCAATGCCACCTCATTTAACACTGGAGAATAGGGCTGAAAGAACTGGAACTGATTTACTTAAAGCTTCAGAGCCAAGACTAAAAACCCAGGGAATCCTTAGCTTAAACAGGCCTGCTTTGGATGTTATTTCCAATATGATGAGCATTTATTGAACCCCCTTTTTAAAAAAAATAAAAAACCGAACAAAATGGTTTCTTGGCTGTGGGAGGTAAGAATTGAGGAAAGGGCTGGGTTTGTGGGTTGGCTGGGCTAGGGGTCCCTTTGGTGAGAGCATGGGGACAATGAATGGAATGTGAGCCAGGAACAATGGAAGCTGACACTTGACTTCTGAAGACAAAGACTTCCAAGTTGTTTTTGTTTTTCTAAAGTGGGAGAGTTTTTTCCTCCTTTCTCTCCAAACAATTGTTTCTGGGGTTGGTGGGTGAGTAATCCCTCTTGGGCCACTGGGGAGTGTTCTCTCTGGCCTGCAAACAATACACAAATGGGAGAGAATGCAAAAAATAGCGCATTCTGCTCTGGGATCCCACTGGAGTTTCCTTTCTGATTTTCCCAAAATCCAGCCCAGACCCTGGCCTGGAATCTGGTGTTTGAGATATTTTAGGAATGAGAACATGTAAGAAATAAAGCCTAAGTTCCTGTATTAGGGAATGTCCAAACTCCACAATGTTTAATTCATGAAAGACCCTCTTCTTTTGGAGACTAAAGAAGGGCGCAGGTTGTGGGAAGTAATGGAGCATGGACTGGTGATAGAGCAGTTAAGGGTTCAAATTTGACTTTTGACATTAGCTTTCTGTATTACCTTAGACAAGTCACTGGCCCTCTGTTTTCCATAAAATGAAATTGTTTTAGGTCTTTTTCAATGCTTACATTCTACAGGGTCTATTGAGTTGAGTCTCCTGAGTTTACCCTTTCCTCCCTCCTCTCTTCCCTACCTTCCTTCATTTTTTTAATCATGTGTTCAATATTCATTTCTATGCAAATGACTTCCAAATCTAGCCCCTAACCCCTCTCTTAGATTCTAGTTCAGTCACCATTATGCAGTGGACTTTTCCAATTGAATGTGAAATCTAGTATTTCTTCTCCATTAGGATGCAAGCTCCTTGAGAGCAAGTACTACCTTATTCTTTTATTTGTATCCCTAGTGCTATGCACATAAGGTTTAAAAAAATGCTTCATCCATCCTCCTTCCATCTATTTGTACGTCTATTCATTCATCCATCCATCCATGTTCCTAGGTTTCTCAGTTCCAACAAGTCCAAAGCAGAGCTCAGTATCCTCCCTCTCTATCCAACTAATCTAATTTTGTTGAAGGCATAGTTCAGTCCACTAGCATTTATTAAAACTCCTACGATGTAGGTGTTGAGCTGGCCTGAAGTGAAGGATAATTTCCCATTCGGAGGAAGAGCTGAGACCATTGCTCCATTTCCTGCATGCACAGGGCTAGAATCTCTTAGGGGAAAGGAATTCTTTGTGAGAGCCTTCATGATGTTTCTCTTGGGGCTCCCAGCCTTATTAGGGACACAAGACAAAGCAACAACAGACAGATCCATACTCCATCTATAGACATGCAGTAAATACATAAGGAATCCTTGGAAAGAAGAGATCAAAAGTGGGTGGGTCTGAGCTGGGCTTTGAGCCACGGTCATCTTTTGTGAAGGAGGAAAAGGAAAACCAATTGTGGTTTTTATTGAGTAGTTATTAATGGCCTTCTATGTAAGACCTGGGTGCTAAGTAGGGGGAGGGAGGTATACAAAGATAAAAGTGACATAGATCCTGTTCTCAAGGTGCTTACCTCTTACAATCTACTTCTGGGATATGATAATATACTCAAATCAATGATAGCAATGAGGGAGAGATTCAGACAAAGGGTTATGGACAGAAAAATTAAGCTGGAAGGGATTAAGGGAATTAGGATATTCCTAGGAGGGAGATTATTCACCTTCTTCTGGTTCACCTCCTCCCACCCCCCTCAATGGGGGCAACAGCCATGCTAACAATAACTTGTTTATAACATGATTTTTGCTTCATTTCCTGTATTGGAGGAGGATGAGGAGGGCATTACTTTCTTTTCCAACCTTCCCCTTGATACTCAACCTTAGGGAAAGCAGGAGAGTACAATGAGGCAGGATACTTAGGTCCTGATCCTGCTTCCCTAGTTTGAAGGAATTTGAACCCAGTACTGTTCTATCACCATACACATATGCCTTCCTTCCCACAACCTGTCCTCTTCTTCAGATCTCAGATCACTTAGCCTCTATAAAATGAGGAGACTGAACCTCCTCTTCTGCATTACATCCTTTCCTCATTAAAAGTAAAAGCCTTGGTGGCCTTTGAGGTTCTTTTTTGGTACTAGAATATTTTGATTTGATGGTCCTTTGTTGCTTAAAACTTCTGATATTGAAGTGATTAGTTCCATGGTTTTTGACCTTGAAGTCAGAAGAAATCTTACTTTGACTCTTTAACTTCTTTTATTAATCACTTTCCCATCCTAAATTGTACTTTGTAAAATTTGACACCTGTATTCTGCCCAACATGATGACTTATTATTGCTTCTCTTGGGCAGTGAAATGATAATGACCAATACTGGACTTGGAGAAAGAGTTGAGAAAATGCCTTCATCACAGAAATCATTAAGCCATACTTGGGAATCTTTTTGTACATGTTCATTTGTATCAGAAATGATTGATGAAGCTGTTATTTGTTACAAGTGAAAGACTCAATTGGGCAATGGAAATATATAAATAAAGTTGACCAAAAAAAAATTAAAAAAAATTTTTTTAAGTTTATTTCCACAATTACATGCAAAGATAGCTTCCACCATTTTTTTTGTCAGCTTTTGAGTTCCACATTTTTCTTCCCTCCTTTCCCTTCCCCCTTCCCCATGATAGTGAGTAATCTGATATAGGTTATTCCTCAGGGGTGGGGATCATTTTTTTTCTGCCAAGGGTCATTTGTATAAATGGGCTATAATTGGTCAAACATATAATTTAAAAAGCACTTAGATTTATTGAATTTTGAATCCTGCCTATGGTTGCCTTGCCAATGCCAGACTGATTCAGGTGGGCCAGAGGTTACCCACCCTTGTTATACATGTGCAATCATGTTTAACCTTTCCATATTAGGTATGTTGGGAAAGAAGAATCAGAAATGAAGGGGAAAAAGAAAACATGAGAAAGAAAAAAGCATAAAACAGGTTTTAAAAAAAAGGAAAATAGTATGTTTTAATCAGCATTCACTCCACAATTTTTTTCTCTGAACTTGGATGGTATCAAGTTAAAAAAAATCAGTGTATAGTTTCTCAAAGATAGTTCACATTACTCTTCTTGTTTAGTTTTTGGTTTGGAAATTCTCTGACACATGAATTGAGATGGCATTTCTCTGGGTTATTCATCCAACTACATCTCAAGACAATATATAAATTTCATTTACTTTTTCCTTCCATGTGCATATTTAGGATGAGCTCAAAAGTGATAGGAATGTCATATAGGAAGTTCTGTGATATTTTCAGGCTTGAGAAATCAGCATTGTGGCATTTATGAATAGGAGCATCTGGAGGACTTTCCCATTTGTAGGGAATTCCTCTTCAGAATTTTGATTCTGAGTTGGACATTCTCCATGACAGTGATAAAAACTTTATTATGTTTTATGCTTTATTTGATATGAATAATTAGGTTTTTGAGCTGAGCAGAATTTGCTTATTTTTAAGTCAACAAAAATGATCAAAGGGGTATGGTTTCTACATATCTTTTTTATTAGTTTTATATTTGCAAAGAGTTGTCTTTTGTAGAATATTGTTTTCAATAGCTTACCTATTCCTTTTTTATTCCTTTATGAAAGATGCCCTTGTAGATTATTCTTAGAAATATTGTTATGGGAAAGTGGACTTAAAGATAAGTTAGTTATTGATATTTTCTCCCATGACTTTTTGCTATGATCCCCCCCCCAAGCATTTGGTATCCTTTCCTTTATCCACCATCTTGAATTAATCCTTTAGCATACTCAGTTTTATTGACTATCACATGAACCTCCTTCCTGCATATATACTTGCTACTGCTCAGCTCAGCTTTGTTTCTTGAGTATCCTTTCTGCTTCCTCCCATGAGAGCTGTGACTTTAGAGACCAAAATGTACTGTTTCTACTGCTGTTGATAAGAGTGGTGGTGGTGGTTGTTGTTTTAAATAGAAACCTTAACAATGTTTTCTATTTTTTAAATCACTTTATCTTTTTTTTCCCCTTGTTTAACTGTCCATGAGATATGGCTTAGAATGAGACTAAAGTTTCTACAAAGTTCTTTTTCCTCCTACTTCTTTCTATTTTATGAGTCATCATTGCTCATAATTTTATATCCTCTTCTGTAAGATTTTGGAAATGAGTTTATATTCTAAATTGATGATGTTCTCTGATTGACCAGGGTTTGCCACCTGAGGTATTTGTTGGGGGCAATTGATCTGTATCAGATACTCTTTCTCAGGAAATGATCATAGTTTGCATTAATTTCAATTTTATACCTTTCTAATTTTTCAGTATTAATAGCTTGCTTAAACAGATCATATTGCAGGTACCTGAATCTTCAGCATTCTTTTTGTTACCCTCCCCATGTCCACTTTTGTACTGAAGTCACTAATAATGTTATTCATTTGTTTTAGTCCTGTCTGACTCTTTGTAACCCCATTTGGAATTTTCTTGGAAAAAAATAATGGAAAGGTTTGCCATTACCTTCTTTAGCTCATTTTATAGATGAGGAAACTGAGGCATACATGGACAAGTGAAGTGCCCAGGGTCATACAGCTAGTAAGTGTCTGAGATCTAACTTTAACTCTTCTGATCTTCTGGCACTCTGCCCTTACAAGATCCTTTGACTTATAGTTAGAAGGAAACTTTGAAGTCATTTTCCAGAAGAAGCAGCTGATATTCAGAGAGGAACTGAGTTGTGGTTCCAGATTTAATTCAAGTACGGCAGGCTGACTTTAGGATCAGGGAGGGCTATTTGGAAGAAGATTGGATTTGAACTAACTCTAAAAAACCACTGTGTGAGTGTGTTCCTAATGGAATCTATTAAGAGTCTTAGTGTGAAAATGGCCATGTCTTCTCAGACTGGAACTACTTATTTCTTCCTCCTTAAATAAAAATATTTGATCTTGCTTCTAGATAGATAGATAACAAGCATTTATGTGCCAAGTACTATACTGATAACAAAAATAGGCATTTCAATAATATTTATTATGTGCCATCTTACAAATGAGGTTAAATGATTTGCCCAAGTTTGCACATAGCTAGTAAGTGCCAGAGACTAGATTTGAACCTGGGTCTTTCAGACTCCAGGTCCAGTATTCTATCTACTGTGTTACCTAACTGGTAAGTGCTTTACAAATATCTCATTTGAGCCTCACAACAGTCCTGGGAAGTGGTTGTGATTATTATACCCCTTTTACAGATGAGGAAAACAAGGCAGGCAAGACTATTTGGGTCAAATAGTGAGGTAACATTTGTACTAGGAGAGAGGAACCTTTTCCTCTGTGGCTGACTAATGAGATTTGAATCCAGGTTTAGAAGCTTTTTTCATTGCATCATTTTGTCATTGGTAAGGAGGGCATGCTCACATTGGCAGTGGGGCATATTGAGAAGAACATTGGACTGGTTTGTCCAATTTTGGACAAGTCTCTTCATCTCACTGTGCCTCAATTTCTTCATTTTTAAAGGGGAAGGTATTATGATAATTGTCCTGCTCACTTAACAGACTTCTGTAAGGATCAAAAGATAATATATAAAATTTTGTCATTATATCTGAAAAATGCTGTATAAAATGACTGAATGATTGAAACAACAGCAGTCAGGTAGCCTGGAAATATTGGAAACAGATATCCTAACAGTTTTTGGTCCTCATTTTCTTATTAGTTTGCTGAGTGACCTTGAGTAAGTAATGCATTTCCTCAGAAACAGACCAGATATATCAGACTAGATGATCTCTAAGGTCCCTTTCAATGCTGATAATACAGTAAAACAGACTCACTGCCACTGTGGTCTGCAGTTAGTTTTATGTCAGATGCCTGTAGACAGAAAATGTAGGTATGATAGAATCTCTGCCCTTAAACAGTTTATATTTTGGCAATTTATGGTCTAAATATTGAGGTAAAAAGGGACCCCTTTTTATTTTTGTTAGGATGTGGTACGGACAAAACTGAGTCACCTTCAGGATGTGATGAAATGAGAGAACTAGGGAGTTATGTTAGAAGTGTGGAAAGGAACAGTCCATTGAAAATGTAGATTTTTGTGGCTTAGTGAGGTAACATTTTTACTAGGAGAGAGGAACTTTTTCCTCTGGCTGACTAATGAGATCCCACACCAAAGAGAACTTGGTTGGTACTTTAGCTATTGTGAAACTAATTTTTAAAGGACACTGCACGAGAAAGAGTACAGTTACTTAGACCAGGAAAATCTAGAAAACAAAATAAACAAGTCTTTTAAATCTCCTTGATCCACAATTTCCTCAGCTGTATCATTGATGGGGATTAGATTCTAAGGCAATTTTTAGCTCTAAAATCCTAATACTCTAGAAAGAATTAATTTTTAAAAACATAAAGCTCACTTAGTGTGACCTTTGGTAAGTTACCTTCTCTTGACTCAGTTTCTCCATGTACAGAATGAGGGATGCTAAGGACCCTACCATCTCTTAAGTTCCTGTAAATTGCATGTATTTGGATTGCTAGCAAGAACAAAATTCTGCAGTCACAGTAGTGAAAAGTTCTACATGCCAGAAAAGTTGAATAGCTTTGAGCTAGAAGATTCAGACTAGTAGACTGACAAAGGGGTGAAGAACAGGGCTGGAGGTCTGGCCTGGCCTGGCTCTGAGGACACAGGGCTGAGGAACAGAGAGAACATTTCTGTGTGGAACAGAGAGAGGTAAGCAGACCTATTCCCTAAGGATGCTGTGGTTTCCAGAGTAAATAAGGAAGGAGCTGGCTCACCTGGAGCCTTCCCTTGAATACTGACATCTTTTGAGCTAACTGGTTGCTTTGTCTGGGCTCCCAGTCTCCCAGCAGCTGTGATTCCCTCTCAGCTGAGGACACACACGATCGAGAAGTGGGTGGCCTGTGGCTCAGTGACCTGGTGTCTACTTAGTCGTGACTGGCATCATCAAGAACACCGTCCTGGCTTTCCCCCTCTGCTTCAGTTCCTCCTTACTTTCCTCAGAGCAGTGACTGTATGACTGGCTGGCTGAGTCAAAGAGCCTCTGCCTCTACCGTGGGCAAAGAATTTTAAACTGATAGTCACAGGGAGAAGGAACCTCTGGCATATATGGAACCATATAACATATATGTATGTATGTATGTATGTATATCAGAACTGAAAGGGATTTCAGAACACAGTGGTAGACATGGAAGTGACTTTAAAAATAGAGATATATTCTCTACTTCTCTTCACTCGTAACTTTTAATTCTAAGAAGAAAGCACCCAACCCTTAGCTTTGGATAGGAGGAACATGGAAATTCCCTCTGAGGATTGCATTGACCAGTGAGTTCACCTTGAACTTGGGTGAATAACTTGTAACAGCCTTCAACATCCCCTTCAGACTTCTTGTTCTATGATTGTTGCATGTTTGCATGTCTCTGTGGGTCTATACATTTCAAGGGTCTGTGGTCTCTCAGTGACCCATCTACACCTATCTTTGCTCTCATTTGAATTTGACATTGCTGTGTTGGTTTGAGAAGCCAAGCAAGAATGAGTTCCCAGGATCCCCAGGGTCCATCCAACCTTCAAACAAAAAGGGAGGGGAGTGGAGGAGGGGAACCTCTGATTCACCTGTGGACAGCTTTTTTGAAAAAGAAAGACCAGAATGTTCTCTTGGCCCCTCTTGGGGAAGGCACCCTTCCCCCACACTATCTGTAAAACAACACTAGCCCCGTCTCTCTTTTTTTATTCCCATTCATGTTCAGACCAAAACACTTGCCAAGCTAGCTCTGCTAAGAACTGGGGTCTTCTCAAGTCACTGTTCTCTCCTCAGACTGTTGCCTAGTTTCATTCAGTTAAGGAACATGGGGGTCTTGATTTCTGGCAGAAACAGAAGATTTGAGAAATAGGAGACCCACACCCTGTGTGTGCAAGACTGACCTTTAAAGGTCAGCTGGTAAAGGTCAGTCGGTAACCAGTTCACTGGTGGGTGAGCTGGCCAGACAGCCTTGCTTTTGTTTCTACTTGGGGAAGGGTTTTCAGATGTTGAGCTGCCTTCAGTGAAAACTGTAGAGACTCAGAGACTCACAGATTGTCTGAACTGAAAAGAACCTTAGAACACAGAATATCATATCTGAAAGGTACCTTGCAACTTAAAATGTTGGAAAAGTAAAAGGAACATTAAGGCTGGGTCTGATCTTAGTACTTGCCTCTGTGGTCTTTATTTTCAGCTGGTAAAGTTCCATTATCCTTGCTTGATCATCTGTCTTCACTTTGACTCCTGCCTGGGAAATCCCCATGCTCAGCCTTCTTGGGATGACTTTGGATGGCATTGCCCCTCAAGGGAGTTTCTGCTATTTTTGGTGAGTCAGGGGATCATAGCTCTAGAAGTAGAAGGAACTTTTGTGGCAGTCTTATATTCATCTCTGTACTTTGGTGGATGATCACCTGGAGAACTAGAGAAATTAAGGGATTAGAAGGAATTGAGGCAATCAGTACTTCAATGATTTGCCCAGGATCAACTTGCTGAGACTGAATTTGAACTCAAGTCTTCCTGACTTCAAGGGTCTAAGGTGTCAGCAACTGTTTCTTGCATACAAAGATTTACTTTATTGTTTCTATTTGAGAGATGAGAAAACTGAAGTCTTGAGATGCCCAAGGTCATGCAGTGAGTTAGTAACAAAACTGTGACTAAAGCTCAGGGGTTTTGATTTCCAGTCTGTTGTTCCTTCCACTAATCATTCTGAAACATAAATATGCAAATAAATTATCATGTATATTGAAAAAACCACTGGAACAAGTCACAGGAAATCTGGGTCTGAGACTCAGTTTCTTGATTTGTAAAATGACAGATATTGACTGATCTATAAGTTCCTCCCCTCTTGGTCATTCTTTGTTCTTTGGATTCTTTCCAGTCCTAGAATTCCATTTCTAAAGGCCTTTCTAGTTCTGCATTCCAAGGTTACTTCCCAATTTAGAGACAGCTAGGTGGATAGAGCCTTGAACCTGGAGTCAATAAGACTCAAGTTCAAATCTAGCATCAGCATCAGACACTCTGGGGAAATCACCTCTGTCTGCCTCAGCTTTTTTCCTTAAGGCAGTGGGATTAAGTGATTTGCCCAAGGTCACATAGCTAGGCAATTATTAAGTATCTGAGGTCAAATTTGAACTCAGGTCCTCCTGACTCCAGGGCGGGTGCTCTATCCACCGGGCAACCTAGCTACCCCTCCTGTCTCAGTTTTTTCAACTATAAAAGGTGGCTAACAAAAGCACTGACCTTCAGCAACATTTGTAAAGTGCTTATTAGTACAATGCCTGGTTCTGTTTCAAACATTCTATAGTACTGTTATTTATCCTTCTCCACATTTTTCCTTCATTTTGGTGTATTTTCTTCTCTTTCAACTTTGGCTTTTAATGACACATCCCAACATCTACTAGAGGTTAAGAAATCTAGATTTCTTAAGGACTAGATTTCTAAGATAACATCTTCTATTGCAATAGCCTGCTGGTGGATCTGCCTTCCTTGAGTCTCTCCCCATTCCAATCTCTTCTCCTTTCAGCCTAAATCGACTGTGTCACACCTCTACTCAGTATATTCCAGTAGTTCCCCATCATTTCCAGGATAAAATACAAAAACCCCTCTGATTCAGAGCCCTTTATAAGCTACCTCCTGACTTTTCCTTCTTTCTTTGGCTTCCTTTAAGATTCTGCTCAAATCTTATCTTCTACTGAAAGTCTCTCCCTCCACATGCCTCCATTTACTAGTACCTTCCCCCTGGGAGATTTGCTGGAAGTAATTGTATGGACATAGGTGGGAAAGGATGGTGAGGAGAATGTGGTCCCTCTTAATAGAAACAGTCTAATGCTGCTTCTCTGAAGCATTGCTTTTATTTCTGCCTTTAGAGGCCCAGGAGAATTGTCCTGTCAACATAATGCCCTTCAAATGTTTGATGAGAGTTCTGATTTCTCCTATAAATTTTTTTCCCCAGCTGACTGTCTAGGCTTCTCAAGATGCTAGATGCCTTTCACTTTTTCTATCTTTTACAATGCTTTTTCTAAAATTGAACATAATTTCAAGTCCCACAGAGTATGGTGGGACCATCATTTTCTATGTTCTAGTCATTGCATTTTATAAGAGATAACAACAAGATTGGATCTCTGAGGCCTTGTTAGCTTTCTTTGGTTTCCATACCAAACTTGCAACCCACTAAGACCCATAAATCCTCTCCAGAAAAAGACAAAAACCAAACCAAAATTGCTTTCTAGCTATGCTTTCCTCACCTTGTACTTTTCCATTCAAGTGTAGGACTTTCTCAGTTTCAGCTCTTCATCTTAGTCCTCTTGTTGTTCAGTCACAAACAATATGTTTTTAGTCTAGTAAAGTGTCTAAGATTGTATTTGAACTCAGGTCCAGCATCTTATTCACTGAATTACCTGGTAACAATCTTAGTGTATGGATGCATTTTTGGAATTTGACTGTAATTGTTAGACATTCCTTTCAGCTTTATATATTTTTAAATTTTTTTCTCCTTTTTACATGCAAAGACAGCTTAGTGATTTTTTTTTTGCAGATTTGTATAAACATGACTTTACCTAAGTCATTTGTAAAAATGGGGCAGATCATAGGGAACAGTCCTCTAGAGACCTCTTTCCAGGTTTACATTCATCTATTAATGTACTCATTCGGTGACCTCCCTAGTTCATATTTCTCTAGTCTGAGGATGGCATGAGAAACTTGGGTAAATTTTTTGCTGAAATCTAGGTAAATTATATCTGCTGTATCTTCAATGTTCTGTCAGAAAAGGAAATGAGGTTAGTCTGGTTTAATCTTTTCTTATCATATTCACTTCTCTTTATACCTGTCCCTTTAAAAATAAATTTTAGACTTTTTCCAGCATCATAATTAAGCCTACTTGTTTATAAGCTTGTCCCTCATGTCTAGAATATACTTACTTCATCTTTACCTGTAGTAGGTTGGTGTTTTGTTTTGTTTTGCTGTTCAATTATGATTATTTCCTTCTCTGATCTCTCCAGATGAAGGTGCTCTCTTTCCCCTCTTTCTCATATTGCAGGTAACACATTAAGCTTTAAAGTTTGCAAGACAAATCTCAAATATTATTTCATTTGATTTTTATATCAACCTTGGGGAGTGGGTGCTTTTATAGACTCCCATTTTACAGTTAGTGATCCAAGACACTTGTCCAGGATCACAAGAGGCTGGATTGGAATTCAGGTCTGGAGCACTGGATACCACCTAACTTCTCTTTAGTGCGGTCTTGCCTCATTTCACTCTAACTTGTATTTTTTTAGTAAGGTCCCTCAACTTTGGGGTCAAGGGCAAGAACTGTGTTCTCTTTCATCTTTGCATTTCCTAACACTTTGCACAGAATAGATATTTGGATTGATCAGAAAATACTTTATTAAACTCTTAATTTTTAGATTAACCTCAGTTCCTATAATGAGCACAATAGCAGATGAGGTTATATTATTGTGCCCAATTGACAAATGCACAAACTGAAGACAAGTGAGATGATTTGTTCATCTTCAAATGAACTTCTAAGTGGCAGAGCCTAAAATGGGAAGGAGCAAGGGAGAGAGAGAAAGTTTTGTGTGTGGGGTAGGGTGGGGGTGGGGGGGCTGTGTCTGATCATTCTCAGTTAGGAGTGGAGACTATGGTGTTTGGTGAAAAGAACACTGGATTTGAAGTAAAAATAGCTGGGTTTTTCATTATGATGTTAGACAAGAATCTCAGTGTTCCTCAGGATTTATGTATATAGGTGACACAATGAATAGAGTGCCAGGCCTGGAGTCAGGAAGACTCCTCTTCCTCAGTTCAAATTTGCCCTCAGAAATTTACCAGCTGTATGACTCTGGGCAAGTCCTTTAATCTTGTCTATAAAATGAGCAGGAGAAGGAAATGGCAAACATTGCAGTCTTTGCCAAGAAAACACCAAATAGGGTCTTGGACATGATTGAAAAATAAAGAATGAGATAGTAAAATTACATAATAATAAAATGCTTTTTTTTTTTATTTGACAGGAATAGTCTTTGGTCTTTGTTCAAAGTCCATAATTCTTTCTCTGGATACAGATGGTATTTTCCATTGCACATAGTTCAAAATTGTCCTTGGTTGTTGTACTGAAGGGTTGAACAAGTCCATCAAGGTTGATTATCACCCCCATGCTGCTGTTAGGATGTACAATGTTTTTCTGGTTCTGCTCCTCTAGCTCAGCATCAGTTCACGTAAATCTTTCCAGGTTTCCCTGAATTCCCATCCCTCCTGGTTTCTAATAGAACAATAGTGTTTTATGACACATTTATACCACAGTTTTGTTAAACCATTCATTCCCCAATTGAATGACATTCACTTCATTTCTTTCTTTTGGCTACCACAAACAGGACTTGTTATAAATATTTTTGTACAAGTGATGTTTTTACTTTTTTTTTTATCATCTCTTCAGGGTATAGAACCAGTAGTGGTATTGCTGGATCAAAGGGTATGCACATTTTTTGTTGCCCTTTGGGGGTAGTTCCAAATTTCTCTCCAGAAAGGTTGGATGAGTTCACAGCTCCACCAACAATGTAATAGTGTCCCAGATTTCCCACAACCCTTCCAACAATGATCATCATCCTTTCTGGTCATATTGGCCAGTCTGAGAGGTATGAGGTGGTATCTCAGAGATTCTTTAATTTGCATTTCTCTAATAAATAATGATTTGGAGCAATTTTTCATATGACTATGGATTACTTTGATTTCCTCAGCTGTAAATTGCCTTTGCATATATCCTTTGACCATTTGTCAATTGAGGAATGGCTTGTTTCAAAAAAATGTTTCACTGACAGTTGGACTCAATGTGATTGAAATATGTTGTTCATGACTGAGCAACAACAATGGAAAGTCTAGAGGATTTGAAGGATTCCTGAGGGTCTTTTATATTAATTGTATCATCATGTCTGGTAGACCTAGGCATTTAGCTTGGATTTAGGAGGGTTTCAAGATGGAAGGGTTGGATTTATAAGAAAGGTAAGGGGAGCTTGGGGGATTTGACCTTCAGTCATCAAGCATTTGTGAAACCTTGACTATAAGCTCTTCTAAGCAAAAAAGAAAACCTTTGTCCTCAAGGAACTTGTATTCTAGACAAGGAAGGAAAGGCAACACAAGGGAAGGACAAGATAGGGAAGCTAGGTCTGGAAGATGAGTCTGGACCCTTCCCCAGAATAGAGATTGAGGGAAAGACTCACCAGTGAGATGGGGGTGGCACTGTCCATTCTGAGTAGCATGCTGTGCTGGTATAAGTGGGTCTGGCATTCTGAGTGGTGGAGTTGTAGCATGGTGTCAATATAAATCCATTGGGCTTGTATTCAGAGGACATATTGAATCCTACCTCTCTTTATTTGTGCTACTTTTGTTTTGGAGACATTAAATCTTAAAATGCTATAAAGATGTAAGTGACTGAAATAGTCATCTTCTGTCAGAGATTCCCTCCCTGCTGGAGCCTTCTCCTCTAAGATGACTTCCATTTACTTGTATGAAATACTCATGTAATTACATGCTCTCTACCCCCTTAAAATGTAAGCTTCTTGAGGGTAGGGCTGTTTTTGTCTTCCTTTGTATTTTTAGCAATTTTGGAGCTTGCTTGTTGATTTATATTTAGTTAATATCTATTTAAATCTGCCAATACTCTTACCTGGCTATTGCAGGCTCTTTTATAAATGCTTGTTACTTACTTCACATGAGTACAGTACACCCAATCCCCAAGGTTGATACAGGGAGATTTATAAAGATAAATGAACCTTTCTGACTTCCTGTTAGCAGCTTACTGCTTAGTTCAGTGGATAAATATAATAAAGTTTAGATTATAAATGCTATGAGAACAGAATCAAGAAGGGAGAAGTAAGATGTCGAGACATTGAGTTGTTAGGGGCAAGGGAAACACAGCATAGTTTTGTGAACTTGGTAGAGTCTTTTCTTCCTTCTGGGACTCAGTTACTCCATCTATGAAGGAAGGAGGTTTGGCAGAGGGGAGAGCTGCTGTGGTGGCAGCAGGTCCCTATCTAGCTGCGTTGGAGCACCAGCACCGGGTGTTGGCAGAGGAGTGGGGCTGAGCACTTTCCTATTAACTTACACTGCAGGGTGTGGGCTGCAGCCGATAGACCTATAGAAAAAAGCAATCTGGTGTTGGCTAACATAGAATGCTTGGAGATGACTCTGGCAGCCTCTTCTTGCAGGGCCCACAGCTGGTAGCCCAGGCTAACCATTGTCTCCTCACAATTGCCTTGGAAGGGCCAGGCAAGAGCTCTGGGTGTGCAAAGCCCCACAATCATTTCAGAAAATGGGGACAGGAAACCAGAATCTAGGACAGTAAGTGGGTTACACAACTTCCTGTCCCTTTGTGTCCCTTCACCAGCTTTGGTTTGGTGTTGACAAACAGTTTAAGCTCGGCCAGTTCCCTTAGTCCTCTTCTCCTTTTTCCCCTCCTCAACTTTCACTCCTAAAGGTCCTCATCAGCATTGCCACCACTCACTCACAGGATTGTTTTGAAGCCTTAGAATTTTAACATTAAAAAATGGAGCTTCAGACCATAGCAAGATGATTTGAGCATTAAAAAGGGTCTTGGGTCATAGAGTGTACAAAGCTGTTGAACATACAACATAGAATTTGAGTAGTGAAAGACATTCTTTAAAATGTCATATCAGAGTTGGAATTTACTTGGAGTAGATATTTCATGGAATCATAGGATTTCAATATGAAAGAGACTTTGGAGATCTTTTGGGGTCAAACTTTTTTCTTTTTTCTTTTTTTTTCAGAGGCCTAGAGGTATTAAGTGATTTACCCAATGTTGCACAGCAGAGCTATTCTTCATTATGCCTCTTAGAGCAGAAGACAAAGTTACTGCTATGAGGGATCTTAGATCGTGGATCTGGGAATGTTAGCGTTTGAAAGGATTTTAGAATTTTTTTTTTTTTTTTTTTTGGTTTGTTTAATTTCTACTTCCCTTTGTAACCAACTTTCCAGTGGAAATTGAGAACCAGATCCTTCAGGGTAGCAAACTGTTAAAGAGATGGGACCAGAGCTCAGATTTTTATCTTCCCATTTCCTCTCTTCTCTTCCCAATCACTCTGATTCCTTGATTAATCTTAACATTGACCAGGCTTGTGAATGTGGTCTTTTAGATGGACAACAGAGCTTTGGATGTGGACAGTGCCAGCTACCTAATAGGTACTTAATTGATAAATTGCTGCATTTATCCAGTAAGGAGCAGGACCCTGTGTAGCCTCCTTTTTTCTAACTTCAGTTTTGTAAGGGCTGAAGGAAATCTGAAGGGAGCTGATGCCTTTAACATTTCCATTACCTGGGAGGGTTCCCAGCCAATCTCCTGGCTCTGAAAATCATTTGCCAGGAATTCAGGGCCCCAAACCATCTCTTAATGAGCGTGACAATGAGCTGTGACAGCTGAGGGGCTCTCCTTGATAGCCATAGAAAAACCTGCGAGGACATTGGAACAGATTTGACAACTTGTCTGGGAAACCGTCTCATTCCCCTCCTCCCTCTTCCTCTCCCTCTCCCTCTCCCTCTCCCTCTCTCCTTCAACTCCCTCTGTCTCTGTCTCTGTCTCTCTCTGTCTCTCTCTCTCCCCTTTTTTCTCTTTCTCTCATTCTCTTTCCCTCCAAATCTCTCTCTCTCTTCCTCCCTCCCTCCTTTCAACTCCCTCTTTCCTTTATTCTCCCTCCCCCCATTCCCTTCTTTTTCTTTCTCCCTGCTGTTTGCTTTCAGTGAGAGTCTCTTTGTCTCCCTCCCTCCTCCTATGACACGCAGTGATCTCCCCAGACAGGCGTCGGGAGAGAAGCTGGTTTTTAAATTAACACATGGGCTCAGCTCTCTGATGGAATTGACTGTGCCAGCTAATGTGATCTGCACATCTTGCTACGGGCCTGTTGCTATTATTAGATATGACATGCATGGTGACTAAAATGCCGGTAAATTTTAGTCAGCAGCCTTGAAGCTGCTGATTGTGCCCATCAATTAAAATAATATTAATAATGATAACTGACATTTCCACAGTGCTAACTGGCTTCCAAAGGTCTTTGCATACAGTATTTCATTTACTCTTGCAACAACTTTGTTAGGGTGCACTATGCAAGAATTATCTCTACAAAGGAAGAAACAAGCACAGATAAGACATCAGTTCTTAGCTTGAGAGTTTGAAAGGATTATAGAGATCATCTCATCCAATCCCCTCATTTTATAGAGGAGGAACTGAGACCACAGTTTGATTTTCTTAAGGTCACATAGTTAGTTTGCAGCAGAAGGGAGATTCAGACCTGGTTAGGTGATTTGGCCTTGGTTGCACAGATAGGAAGGAGATGAACCTGGATTTCAACTAAGATCATCTGATTCCAAATTTATTGTTCTATGCACATCCTGTGCCCTGTACTCATTCTCTCTCTCTCTCCCCCTCCCTCCCTCTCCCTCTCCCTCTCCCTCTCCCTCTCCCTCTCCCTCTCCTACACTGGAATTATAAAACATAATTATTCCTGATTTTTACAGCTGGAAAGGACAATTTAGTCCTCATTGTAAAGTTGCAGCCCAGAAGTGCTGAGTGACTTTGCCTAGGGTAATCAGCTAATTAGTGGCAAGGGAGAATCCAGGTTTTCATTTCCCATGTAATTGCTTCTTTTGTAGTCATCTTTCATTTCTCTTCCGGTCTCCTCTTCACCAGGTGTGGTTGAGTGACTTGCCTAGGGTCATACAGCTAGTGTCCAGTGTCTGATTTGAGCTCAGGTCCTCCAGACTCCAGTATGCCACTCAGCTGCCCCCTCATTTTTCATCCTTAGGCCAACTCCATCTAGATGCTTTTTTGTCTCATCCTTTCCCCAAAGTTCCTCCTTTGAGACACTGACAAGGGCTAAGATAGTGAAACCCCTGGCCAATCATTTAAGCTCTGCCTGCCTTGGTTTCCCTTTAAAATGGAGATAGTACTAGTACCTCTCTCACAAGGTTATTGTAGGCATCACATGAGAATATCAATAAGATCTAATAGTTTTGTCACTATGTAGTTTCTCTCCCTTCTCCTTCATCTCTGCATGACCCAGCTCCTCCCTCTTGACCTTCCAGATACTCAAGGAGTTAGCATTTTCTGAGCCAGAGTCCCAGGGTGAGTTAGCTGGGCTTGGGAGGAGGGTTTCTTTGTGGTGGTCCCATTCATCATGTTCTCTTTCTCTCTACCTCAGCCCTCCCTGGCTCCCTTGGGGTCAGATTAGGAACAGCTGGCTCCCTCCCAGCCAGAGGGGACGGGTCTGGAGATGTCCCAGAAGAGAAATAAATTACCTCCCTATGATCTAGTTGAAAGATTCACTAGGACTCTGAAGGATAATTCCTTAGACTCTGTCCCTTTGTGATGACTAATAGCGAACTTAAAGACACCTCATTGTATTCATTTGGGGGTGACTTGGGGTGAGAAGTGGTTGATTTCTGACTTTGATTCCTGTAAAGGAACCTTCTGCGGTACCAGAGAATTTCTGGAGATTGAGAAAGGAGACTAGAACAATTTGAATTAATAGAGACACCAGGGTGAGAAGAAGCCCTGCTGTAAGCCCCATCACCTGACTCTTCCAGGGCCTTGTTGACCTCTGCACAGTTACTCTCGCATTTGAGTGCTAACTCACTTTTTGCTTTTTTCCCCTTCCTCCCTAGGCTTTTTTGCATCGAATTCGTCAGAATGTGGCTGATTCAGCAGACAAGTGCATTACTGAGGAGAATGTCAAGGTTTGTATGTCTGGGTCCTGGATAGTGAAATAGTGGGTGCTAAGATGGGAGGGATAGAGGATTGCTTTTGGCCTCTTTCCTTATGAGGGGAAAGGTTGAAGAAATGAACCAGGGATGAACTGAAGCCCTTTTTCCACCTGAAGGAGCTCTTTCACTTTATGCTTAGCATCTTACCTGATGAACACCTATGTTGGTTCATCAGCATCCATTGGAATATCCCTCCCATCCTTTCCTCCCTCTACTCTGCAAGGGCTTCCACATTTACTTTGATCTGAACCAGTATTCTCCCATCTGCGGTGCCTCAAGTAAACAGAGGAAGAACTCAGAATTTGTAGTTGGAAAATCTGAGTTCAAATCCTGATTTTGTTATTTACCAATTGTAATGACATTGGACCAGTTAGTTCTCTCTGTGTCTTGGTTTTGTTATCTGTAAAATGAGGTTAGCCTAGATCCGAGGTGTTGGACTATAATAGAACAGGAGGCCACTAAACCGTACATAAAAATCCCTGCAGACTCTCAGTGATAAAGAAAAACCACATATTAACATGATCTATGTTGTCTTGTGTTTTTATTTATTTTGTTAAGTATCATACAGTTAGCATTTTAATCTGTTTGGGCCACATTCTGAGGGTGGTTGACACTTCTGCTATAAATAATCCTGTTGTCCATTCTTTGCTCTAAGCCTGTTATCCTGTGAATTGAGTGCTAGTCATGGTCCAAGTCCCATAAGCATTTTTCCTAAGATGCTACCACTTTTTTGCCAAGATCCCTCCTCTTACTCCCAAACAAAACAAAAAACCCTGGTCACTGCCATCACTACACGTGGGGTCAGATTCCGTGTCTGGCTTATCTCTCTAACCTCCTTCTGAGTGTGTGCTTGCCTGCACATGAGTGAAAGGACAGATGAATATCCAGACCTTGGTCAGTCCTCAGGGCTTTGACCTGTGGAGTTTCTGGAAGGAATCAATAATCCTTCCATGTGGACAGAAGGCAGCTTGGACTTTGCCACTGACTCCTTGGGGAATGGAGTAGTATCTCTCTCTGGGCTAGATGAGTGGAGCCAGAGGTTTTTTTCCCCCCTACAGCTCCTTCCTGTCTCCTGGCTTACATTAATTCTGAGCTGCTTCCTCAGGAGTGCTAGAGTAGATGAAATTTAACAGTGTTTCAATCATTTTTAAATTAAATGTTTTGTTACTATCTTTTGTTCTTCTATCACCCTCATGTTCACATAAATTTCTCCCCTCTCCAGAGGGCCATCTTTTGTTACAAAGAAAGGTGGGAAGCAGTCCTGTGAAACTTGTTGTTAAATCTACTAACACTTGACAGTAGATGCCATATTTCATATCCTATTTCCCCACTTCTGCCAAGAAGGCAGGGAAGTGCATTTTCTTTTTTCTTTGAGGCCCAAACTTGGTTTTATTGTAACTATACAACATTGAGTTTCTTCCTTTTTCTTTTTTCCCTCCCTTTTTCTTTCTTCTCCTCCCTCCTTTCTCAGTATTATAGACATTTATATATTGTTCTCTGTGTTCTGCTTAATTTGTTTTTGTATCACTTCACATAATTCTCCTAATGTTTATTGAATACCCCATGAGTGGAGTAGGATGCAGAGTTTAACTAGACTCAGTCTTTGTTTTCATTGAGCTTAAGTTACAGCAGTAGGTACCTTATGCACATAAATAAAATACAAAACAACACTATCAACTAGAGTTCTTTTTGTTTGACCCTTTCAGATTCATAAAGTTCTTTTTTAAAAAATCCTATTGTGAGATAGTACAGGTGTTATTTTCATTTTACAGATGATAAAATGGGTCCATTTGAAAAATTAATATTTTATTTTCCCAATTACGTGTATTTTTAAAATTTAAGTTCTAAATTTGGTTTATAAAGATTAATAACAACTGGTAGATAGGTCTTCAATATGATACTTTCCACTGTATTACTCTGACTCTATATAAAGAGCTAGGTTAGATTTCAGAGAGGTTATTGCTAATTTGGGGCCTTGAAGATTTAAGGGAAGAAGTAGCACTTTTGTTAAAATGCTATAAAATCTGGCTGGAGGCCAGGAGAACTTTCCAGGCCTAGGGAATAAAGTCTCTGCAGGTAGCCGAGGGGTCAGCAGGCAGTTATGGGCCTTTATGAGGGAGAGGAAGGAAATATGGATATGAGAGTTAGATTGTTCCAGAAACATGAAATGCTAGGCTAAATAGTTTAAACTTTTCTTTAAATTTTAAGTAGAGAGACTTGACATAACCAGACCTGTGGATAAGAAAAATTTGGCTAGTTTGTCATGGGTAATAATGGAGGAAGAGAGAAATAGAGGGAGTAGACTAGGAGATTTGTAATGAGGGTCTGACTCGGATAGTGACTTTGGGATAGAGATGGGGGAACGGAAGCCCATCCTGTGCTCCCAGATACTGTCTCCTTCAGATTCAATTATAATCTCCAGTATGCTTGCCTCTTATAATTAATTCTGTTTCTTTTCCTGATTCTTTATCTTCTTCATCTTTTTTTTTTTAGTTTTTTTTTTAACAAGGCAGTGGGGTTTAGTGACTTACCCAAGGTCACACGGGAAGGTAATGTGTCTGAGACTGAAATTGAACTCAGGTCCTCCTGACTCCAGGGCTAGTGTTCTATCCACTGTGCATCTAGTTACCCCCAATCTTCTTAATCTTTTGATGTGTATGTGTCATTCAAGGCTCTATCCTTGGTTTCTTCTCTCCATCTGTCTCTTTTTCTCTATGTACCAATCTTTCTTTTCTCTCAATGTGTCTGACTTTGTTTTTCTTTGTCTCTCTTTACCTCTGTCTTTTCTGGCAAGCCCATTTTCTTTCTTGCCTTCAATGGCCACTTCAATCCAGGATTCCTAGATCTATAGTTCTAGCCCTGCCCTCTCTTCTGAAGTCTATTTAGATTGCTTAAGGAACAAATTAATGAACAAAAAAGCATTTACTAATTACATATGTATATACTAAACACTTAGTTAAGCAAAAAGAATCCCTGCCATCAAGAAGCTTTCATTCCAAAAGGCAGAGATCACATTTCTATAGGGGCTGAATGTTGGCCAAGGAGAGATTATGGGTTATGATAATGATGATGATGATGATGATGATGATGATGATGATGATGATGGGCTGGTCCATTAGGGAGATGATTTGTATACCCTTCTAGTATCTATGGCAAGGCTACTCTTATCAAGATTCTAGACCTGGAAGGGAAGGATAAGGGTGATAATAACTAGTAAGGTTCCCAAGCAGGCAACCAGAGAGTAGAGAGTAAAGGGAAGCATGGATAGGACCTGTCTAAAGTGGTGGGTCAGGTGAGATGGTTACCAATAAAGGAATTGAGACTCATAGGGTTGGAAGTTCTAAGTGCTCCAAACCAAGTTTTTTATAGTTCTCTCTAAACTCCCTCATCTGAATTTCTTTCTTAGGCACCACTCTGTTTCCCATGTTTTTGGCCTTGGTGCTATCATTAACCCTTTCATCTATCTCATATTTTAGTTAATTACCAAGTAGCTTCTACCATCCAACATATTTTACTTCTCTCATCTTGTCTTTATTTCTATACTTAACACCCTAGAACAGACCCTCACTATTAATCCCTGTACTATTGTAATAAACTTTTATAGACCTTCCTGTTTCTTTACCCCTTTCTAATTCATGGTCTACTGCTTCTTCTATAATGTTTCCTATGCATGATCTGGTTATATACTTCTCTAATAAAAACCAGTTGCTCCTCATTGCTTACTGAATTCTTCAGTATAGAATTTACAACTATGGTGTCCTGAGAAATTCTCTTACTTTTCCAGATTCTCATTTATCAATCTACATGAATCTTTGACCAAACTACATCACT
The DNA here is from genome assembly GCF_037893015.1 of Macrotis lagotis. Lineage (NCBI taxonomy): Eukaryota > Metazoa > Chordata > Mammalia > Peramelemorphia > Peramelidae > Macrotis > Macrotis lagotis. Next base: position 251,056,639 of record NC_133658.1, on the reverse strand, counting down.
TCACATAACACACAATTGTGATCCCCTTGTTCTTTGAGGCCTTAAGCCTCAAATACCCTTTCTTCTTGGCCCCTTTTAATGAAGTCCATGACTCTCTACCTCTTCTGCCAGACCTCTTTTTCTTTAATCTTTGTAATGTTAAGTCTTATAGATGTCTAAATTTATGTTTTCCCCCTATCCATATGGTAAAGTCCATGAAGGCTAGAACTGAGACTTATCTAATCTTTTTAACTTAGTTCAACCTCCTTGCTTTTTTTGTTTTGTTTTGTCTTAGTTTTTTGCAAGGCAATGAGGTTAAGTGACTTGCCCAAGGTCATACAGCTAGAACCCTCCTTGCTTTTTTAAAAAAGGAGGGAACTAATTCTCCAGAGATGCCATGGTTTGCTCAAATTCACACTGACTCACTAGATTCACATAATAAGCATTTGAATTGGAGTCCAAGATCTGGAACTAGAAATGGCTCTATTGCTTATTACCTAATATCTTGGGCAAGAAATATTTGGGGATTTATTTGGATTTGGGCCTCTACTCTTTAGATCCCAACTAATATGAATTTTGTTTCCCCCCAGATTCTGTTTTCCAACATCGAAGACATCCTGGAGGTTCATAAGGAATTCCTGAATGCCTTGGAGTTTTGTTTACAGCCTGAACCTCAATCTCAGCACGAACTTGGAAATGTATTCTTAAAATTTGTGAGTAAAGTTCAATGACTGGGTGGCTTGGTGTTTCCTTCCCTCCCTCCCTCCCTCCCCCCCCTCCCCAGGTCCCTTCCTGGTTCTCCCCCTCATCCTCTTCAAGCTCTGCTGCCCTTTTTTCTAATGTCCCCAGGGCAGGGAAGCAGGTCTTATCTTTTCTTAAGGAAAGTCTTAGAAAAGTCTAGAAAGAGGAGGCCAGGGTGGGGGGATCCATTCCCATGCCAGAGAACAATAGAAAGGGCGTCGATACCACCTCAGCAAGGATATATTTTTAGAAAGTCTGCCCTTTTTCTCTTGTTCTCTTTCTCCTAAGGTGCCTTACTTAGTGCCAGCTTCTTGGATTAACTCAGAAAAGATTGAGACCAGATTATCAAACAAAGCCTTGTAATGCCTTATCTCTAGAGAACTTGGCTATCTTTAGACTCTAGGGGAAAGTCCAGTCATAACCATTGCTCTTGTCAAAAGAAGTCAAACAGCACTCTTACCCCTGACTTCTTTAGTCACTTGCTGAGATTTGTCAATCCCACCTCTACCTTTACAAAAACTCTATTCCATTCTCTCTATTCACATAGCCACCACCCTAAGCCCTTACCACCTCTTTCTTTAATATTCTCCACTCAACTGCCAGAGTATCATCTTAAAGCACAGTTCTGACCATACAGACTTATTTATATGGTAATTCTTTTCAAGAATTTTACAGTCTAGCTAAACTGATTCCTAAATTTTCCTTACATATAACATTGGGTCTACATTCCTTTCCACAGATTGTATAAAAAAGTATTCCCACTTCATTTCCATTTCTTAGAATCCATAATTTCAATTGTATTTTAGGCACTATGCTAAGCCCTTATGATGGAAGGACACATAAAAAATAGGTGTATATAAGATATATAAGGTGTGGATGGAACATTTTTTGAGAGGGAAAGACACTTGCAGATGAAGGGACTGAGAAAAACCATCTGGAAAGGGGTTACGATTAGGTGGAGTTGGAGAAGAAGCTTTCTAGACATGGTGGATAGCCATTACAGTGGCTCAGAGATAGAGATGGACCTTCATGTTTGAGGAAAGCAAATAGTCCAGACTACAAAGTTAGGTAGGGAACCTTAGATTATGAAGAGCTTTAAATGTCTAACAGAGGATTACATTGTTGATTCTGGACCACTAAGTGATTTGGAATAGTGATGTGATCAGATCAAGACTTGAAAAATCACTGACAGCCAAGTTAGAGACCCAGCCCCTGATCTGGATGTTTGGTAGCTGTTTGAATGGAGATGAGAGAAGAGGAGATCTATATTAGAGAAGTTATGAAAGTGGAAACAAGACTAAGCAACAACTTCTGTATTTGGGTTGAGTGAGGTTGAGAAATTGAAGGATGATAGCAGAATTGGAGACTTGGATGCAACTGAGAAAAGTGCCAAAGTGATAGTGTTCTCAATAGTATTAAGTTAGTTTGCAATAGGGAAGTTTTTTGGGAAAGATAATGATTCCTTTTTTGGATATATAAGAGATATGTCCTGTAGGTGACACTTTTAGAAGTATTTTATTTGTGATTGCCAGTTAGTTGTTCATGTAGGACTGGACTTATGAAAGTGCCTAGGATTAGATAGATATTTTTTCAAATATGCTTCTATGTGTTGTCTATTCTTAAGAGGGCAGGGACAATTTCATTTTTGTTTCTGTGTCCTCAGTGTTTGGCACAGTCCTTGGTACAGAGTAGGCACTTTTTAAAAAATTTTTATTAAAGATATTATTTGAGTTTTACAGTTTTCCCCCAATCTTGCTTCCCTCCCCCCACCCCCACCCCACAGATAGCACTCCGTCAGTCTTTACTTTGTTTCCATGTTGTACCTCGATCCAAATTGGGTGTGATGAGAGAGAAATCATATCCTTAAAGAGAACAGAATTCTCAGAGGTAACCAGATCAAACCATAAGATATCTGGGTTTTTTTTTTTTCCAAATTAAAGGGAATAGTCCTTGTACTTTGTTCAAACTCCACAGCTCATTATCTGGATACAGATGGTACTCTCCTTTGCAGACAGCCAAAAGTTGTTCCCAATTGTTGGGCTGATAGAAATAGGCAAGTCCTTCAAGGTTGAACATCACTCCCATGTTGCTGTTAGGGTGTACAGTGTTTTTCTGGTTCTGCTCATCTCACTCAGCATCAGTTCATGCAAATCCCTCCAGGTTTCCCTGAAATCCTGTCCCTCCTGATTTCTAATAGAACAATAGTATTCCATGACATACATATACCACAGTTTGCTAAACCATTCCCCAATTGAAGGACATTTACTGGATTTCCAATTCTTTGCCACCACAAACAGGGCTGCTATAAATATTTTTGTACAAGTAATGTTTTTACCCTTTTTCCTCATCTCTTCAGGGTTTAGACCCAGTAGTGGTATTGCTGGGTCAAAGGTTATGCACATTTTTGTTGCCCTTTGGGCATAGCTCCAAATAGCTCTCCAGAAGGGTTGGATGAGTTCACAGCTCCACCAACAGTGAAATAGTGTCCCAGATTTCCCACATCCCTTCCAACAATGATCATTATCCTTCCTGGTCATACTGGCCAATCTGAGAGGTGTGAGGTGGTACCTCAATGAAGCTTTAATTTGCATTTCTCTAATAATTAATGATTTAGAGCATTTTTTCATATGGCTATGGATTGCTTTGATCTCCTCATCTGTAAATTGCCTTTGCATATCCTTTGACCATTTGTCAATTGGGGAATGGCTTTTTTTTTATTTTAAATATGACTCAGTTCTCTGTATATTTTAGAAATGAGTCCTTTGTCAGAATCATTAGTTGTAAAGATTGTTTCCCAATTTACTACTTTTCTTTTGATTTTGATTACATTGGTTTTACCTGTGCAAAACCTTTTTAATTTAATGTAATCGAAATCATCTGATTGGTTTTTAGTGCTGTTCTCCAACTCTTCCTTAGTCATTAACTGTTCCCCTTTCAGAGTAGGCACTTTAAATACTTGTTATTTATTTGATGGATTGATTGAACTGACTTGATTTAGATTTAAGGGACCTTAGAAGTCATCTAGCCCGGTAGCATCATACTCAAATATAAATGGATCCCTGTTAGCCACATATTAACTTAGCAAATCTCAAATTAACATTATCTAAGTTGTGTTATATTTTTATTTTTATAAAAAAATTTCCAATTATATTTTAATCTGTTTTAGGTACTCTTGGGGAGTTTTTCTTGTGAGTTTGATGCTTCTGTTCTAATTCAACAACTTCTTCCCCAATTTTACAGATGATGAAATTGCATTTTAGAGAAGTTATTTTACTTGCTCAAGGCTAGGTAAGGCAACCAGAGCTGCAATTTGAAAGCTCTTCCAAATCCACTGTTCTATCCATCTATGGAACCTTCCTGGTCCCTCTTGACTTGGACATCCTATGTTCTCAGATCCCTTCCAGTTTTGACATTCCTTGTTTGAAAGTCCTTTCTGGTTTTGAAAATTCTTTGTTCAAAGTCCCTTCCAGTTTGATCCTCTCAACTCTGATGATCCCTTTTGCCTTGCTGAATTACATTTTGCTGGATCCTGGAAACATTAGGCATAATAATGTCCCTTAGGCCTTTTATTAGTACCTGAATCCCTTCATAGGCAGCTTGTCAAGTCAGATCAGTGCATTAACTAGAGAAAAGGCATGTACTTCAGTCAGCTCTTTGATGCCTTGACCACATAGTCAAGTGGTCTTCCCAAGATGTCATTTGCCCATCAGACTTCTCCTTTTTGTTTCTTGTGTCTCTTGATGCATCCCTTAATCTTCCCCCAGCCTGGCAGGAACATCATCCTGGGACATCCACACAGAGAAAGGAGAGCAGTCAAAACTTCAAGGTTTTTTTTTTTTTAAATCTCTTTCTTCTTAGAGAAACAATTTCAGAGCTGAATACACATTTTATACTGTCACATAAATGTTGAAGCAGGTCCAAATTTGCCCAAAATCATAAGGTGTTATTGTTTTCCTAGCTTTGACTATTGTAACCATTTTGATGTTTAAGCTTGGTCAAAGACATAGAGATGGCGGATACATTGATAGAAGATATTGAGAGGAGTGGAGGGTTGGAGAGGCATTGGGGCAGCATGGGAGAGGAGAACCATTGATTAGATGAGGATGCTGCAGAGACCCAGAGATGGGAGACACAAAATACATCCACATGGACCTTCCAAGGAAGGAGTCTATAACTGTTGAGTTATGCTTGTATGAGTGTAACATCCAGAGACTGGCCCATAGTCTGTGAGGGTAGTCTGCTTGGTAGAAAAAGAGAAGGGAGTAGATAAAAGGGGGCTTCTATTCCTCTAGATTCTTCTTGCCTCCACTATGGCAGCTGCTTCTGAATATGTCTGTACCAGGCTCTTCCTGAATAAGACCAGGCCTCCCTCTTCCCCACAGCTGTCCCTCATCAGCAGCTGCTGCTGCCTCTTCTGTTCATCTCCCTTATTTTATTATTTTTTAGGCCCAGCCTCCTTCCCCAACCCCCATGACCAACATCTGTCATTATGTAACTGTTAGTTTCCTCAAGAGGGAAAAAAAAAAGAGAAAACAACAAAGATCCATGCAGGGTCCCAGAGAGGAAATTAAACACTTGAGATGCTCAGCCATCAAGAGCATAGTTTTCATATTTGTGGGGGTCTCGTGCATGAAAGCAGTTGGAGAACACTCAATAAAAGAGGAGCAGAATGTACATAATTATTGTGTTGGGTTGGGTGTAGCAGAAGGCATATTGTCAGGTGATAAATATAACTTTCTTGAGGCTCAGAAACATTGATTCCTGGTATCCCAAGCCCTGAAGTGGGAAGGATGTTATTTCCTAGGATGTCAGGGCTGAAGGAACAGGGGACTTGGGTTATTAGAACTGAAAGAGACCCTAAACTTTGGAATGTCAGAGCTGTCAAGGACCATCAAAGCTGGGTTAGCAGAGTTTAGTGCTCTTGGACCTAGAGGAATGAAAGGGACCTTATAATCGGGAATAACATAGCTCAGGACCTTTATTAGCAATGTCATAACAGAAAATGGGAGCTGGAAGGTGATCTAAGAGAGATACCCCTTATTTTATAGATAATAAAACAGGGACCTAGATATGGGAAAGGACTTGACTAAGGTCTCTCATTTAGACAAAGGGCATTTCACTGTGTTTATTTTCAAAAGCATTCTGAAGAACAGAGGGAATGTTCTCCCTTCCTTTGCCTCAGCCTCTGTGTGTTTGTGTTTGTGTCTGTGTGTCTCTCTCTGTTTCAATGGAAAACTGCTCTGGGAAGGACCAGACATCAGGCTTCTCTAGTCTCTTTTTGGGCTCAGCAGTTTCCTGAGGAGCCAGCAGGAACACCCAGACAGAAGGTGAGGTGGTAGGAGGTAGTGTGGTGAAAGAGTGAGGTACGTGTCTTCTGATATCAGGGAATCTCCAAAAGTTATACTGATGCTTCTGAGTTAGCAGCCTAGTCTGTGTCTTTGTGGGAGTGGGCATCAGAAGAGGAAGTCTTGCCTTAGGTTTTCTTTTTCATGTTTTTTTCCCCCTTATTTTTAATTCCTCTTTTTTTTGTGAGGCAATGAGTTTAAGTGATTTACACAAGGTTATATTTAAAAGCTATCAAGTGTTTGAAACTTACTTTCAGAGCAGGGTCAGTCTCTAACCACTCTGTAATCTAGTTATCCCTTGCCTTAGCTTTTGAAGGTAATTCAGGTCTTTCTTTCTTTCTTTCCTACCATTGTCTTTTTTTTTTTAAGTTCCCTTTTGTGTATTGTCTTTCCTAGTTAGAATGTAACCTCCCTGAGCACAGGAATTAAGTTTCTTTTTACCTGCATTTGTATTTTCAGTGCTTAGCATAGGACCTAGTCCCCCATTTTTTTGATTTTGGTTTTTGCAAGGCAGTGGGGTTAAATGACTTGCCCAAGATCACACAGCTAGGAAATTATTGTCTGAGCTTACATTTGAACTCAGGGCCTCCTGACTCTTAAGAGGACCAGTGCTCTATCCACTGCAACAACTAGCTGCCCCAGACTAATCCTTTTTGCTGTTCTTCAGTTGCTTTCTTTTATCTCCAGCCTGTGTATCATAGGTTGTTTTTTAGTTGTTTCAGTTTCATCCAACTCTTTGTGGCCCCACTAGTGTTTTCTTGGCAAAGGTACTGGAGTGTTCTCCAGCTCATTTTACAAATGAGGAAACTGAATCAATGGGCTTAAGTGACTTGTCCAGTGTCTTATAGCTAGGAAGCAGAACTGAACTCAGGTCTTCTTGATTTCAGGGCAGGTGCTTTATGCATTGGACCATTTAGCTGTTCCTAGCTGGCCCCAAAATAAACATTTAATAAGTACTTCTATCTTGCTTTTTTCTCTTCATCAAGCTTTACTACCTTCAGATATAGGTCATCTTTTGGCTACTCTAGTCTGTCTCCTATTAACTCACTGCTTTTTTCTCTTCAAATGGTGCTAGAATCTTACTATAAGAATAATAACCAAAAAACCCAGGTATTGATTAACCACCAAGTGTTTTACAGGCTACCCTGGGAAACATTTTTATCAATTTTACAGATGGAGAAACTGAGGCAAAGAGATGGAGGAATTTGCTTACAATCACACAGATAGTGTCAGAGGCCAGATTTTGCAGGACTTGCTGGTTTTAGACCCTAGGCTTTATCTATGACAATAGTTAGTTGACCATGGTTAAACTTCTTGTCTCTATGTATAGTACAGTGTGGTGTAGAAGGAGAAGACCAGGGTAGGAAGTCAGAGAACTGGATTCAAGTCTTGGCTATTACTGATTAATTTCTGACTTTGAGCATATCAACTCCCCTTGCCCCTGTTATCAATTTCTTGTTCCATAAAATTAGAGCAATGACACTTCACCAGTCTTTATGATGAATAAATGGATGTAAAGTGCCCAAGAATGGAATAGAAATGTAATCTTTCATTATTATTTCCTTTTCTCTCCCATCTGTGCCTTGAACCCCAGCCCAGGAGAAACAAGCAAGCTAATCCAATATCATAGATAATAGGATTTAGAGCTGGAATGGTATTTAGAGCTCATTTAGTCCAATCCCTTTATTTTCTAGTTGTGGAGACTGGCCCAGAGAGGTTAAGTGATTTTTTTTTTTCCCAAGGTCACATAGATGGTAGTAGACTGTCCTAAAGAGAGAATCTGGATCCTCTGCCATGTTTGTTCTAATGCCTCTTAGAATCATAGGATTTTAGAACTAGAAGACCCTTTAACATCATTCAGTCCAATCACTGCATTCTATGGATGGGTTAAATGACTTGTCTAAAGTGAGCAACAGAGCCAGGATTTGAACCCAGATCTTGTTTTCCCTACTGCACTAGATTATTTTTTGATAGCCAATTTAGTGTTAAGGTGTTAATGGCTCATAAAGGCTCAGTGGAAAATTGAATTTCTTCCACAGATATTTTTCAGTGGTGAAGATTTAAGGCCTTCAGGCAGGTCAGAGAAGGGAAATTTTGAGGCAGTTGAAGCCATCAAATATATTCTATCCTGGTTGTTTATGACTCTAACCTGGTGTCAGAGCCTCAGAAAAGTGAGATTTTAGGACTCTGGTGGGGAACCTTTTTTTTCTGCTAAGGGCCATTTGGACATTTATAACATAATTCATGGACTATATTTGTTCAAACATTTAATTAATTTACCCTCCAAAAACTACTATATTTATTGAAATTTGAGTCTTGTATTGGCAGTGCCACACAATATGATCTACTGTTCTAGGGGCAGAAAATCCCCTTACTTTAACCTTTGGGTTCCCAAGGCCAGATCCTTAACCTGTTTTCCTTTCTGTTCTCTTGCCACACACAGGCCATCATCCTGTCCTTTTTGTTAACCTCCTGGTTCTTCTTTACAATAATACTTTGATCATTAGGGGAAACCTTATTGTTACAGATCATGATGTGATTGGAAGACATGTATAATCTCCAATATCTAATGTCTGATTTCTCACTTTGGACTTTGACTGTCTTGGATTTGGTTGCCCAGGTCCAACTCCAGGTCCTTCCTTTCTTCCCATTTCATCCTCTATAAAAGGCCATGCTCATTAATTCCTTGGCTCTTGGTCAAAATATGCTGGTGAAACATGATTAGATTTGTAATCCTATTTAGGTTAAAGAAGGGTGATTGACCTGGAGAGTAGTTGATGACTGAACTGAGTCCCAAAGATGAATGATATGGAGAAATAAAGTTTCTGGTTGCTGGCAGCAGAAGGTTTTGTGATGTTCTCTAGTAGAGCTCTCTCCAAACACTAAAAAAGAGTTGGGTGAGCAGAGATTAGGTGGGATAACTGGATCAATGATATACCTGATGATATCTCCAACTTCCCCAAATACTCATGCTTGATGCCAGTTTCTTTGTCCTGTCCCTAGATGACGGGGTGGGGGAATGACATGTACCCAGGATTTTGTAGTTGACTCCAGATCTAGCTCCATCTAGTCTGAGACTCTGAGGGTCCTCGGTGAGGAAGTGGCCAGAGACTTTGTTTTGAAGCACTGGTCCTGTCCAGGATCATGGTGGTGAGGAGCTTGATGTCTGACTTATGGAAGACTGAACTGTGGTACTTTATACCCTTTTTTAATAGAACAATGTAAGTAATAACTTGATGTGTGGTGGTTGGGCTTAGAGATAAGGAAGACTACAAATTCAGTTACTGGGTTTGGAGGAGCTGGGATGGAAGTGCCCCAGTCTAGTTATGGTGAAGGGAATAGTAGGAGCTGGGGCAGCCCCCATCTGGATGCCTGGTTATTATTGAGAGTTGAAGCATTATTTTCTGAGATTAATGGCAAATACAAGGTAGAGAAGATTCCATTTCCATACATAGTAGCCAACCACCATCTCCTTGGTTCCATCTACCCAGTCAGGTGGTAAGAACAGAAGGTGTAAGGCCTGATCATTTTCTCAGGTTTTGTGACATGGGACGATGTTGGAACCAACTTTTCATGTGGTATTGGATTCAGGGAACCAAGAGAACTCCACATCCAATCTCTGAGAATGACTGAAGCTGATTCCTTTTTTTTCCTGGGTACAGAGATAACATAGAAAAGATCAGGTACTCGGGTTGAACTTGGTATTGGCATCCCTGTTGGATCCAGCACTTGATTATCTTAACTCCTTTGGTTGTTACTTCCACCTCTCGGGAAACTAATTCAAGCATCTATAAATATTAATAGCTTTCATATTTCATTTCTTATTCTTGCTTCTGAATACTCTAAATCAAGAAAAGTGTTGAGTGGTGGGGGATGTGATTCCTGTTTATAGCCCATGTTCCTACAATTCTGTAAATTTCATAAGCAGTTCATAATAGTCCTATGAGATACAATGTGTCATCTTTTATCTCTATCCATTGGTCTGTTTATTTTGCTTTTTAAAAATAAATTTTTTAGGTTCCTTTTGTTTTTATATCACTGTCTTTTCCAGATAATTCCTTCCCCTCCAAATCCACTTACTTTTACCCTCAATAACCCAATTTTCTTTTATTTTCATTTCTGAATTCTCTTCCCTGCCCTGCCCCCACATCCTCCCAACTGTTGGAAAGGCAAGAAAAATAAAACTTATTACAAATATGTATAGTGATGCAAAATAAATTCCCATGTGAGCTGTGTCCAAAAAAAGAAAGGAAGAGAACAAAATATGCTTCAGTCTGCACTCTTGCATCCGTTACTTCTCTATTTGGAGATGGGTAGCATGTTTAATTATGAGTCCTCTGGAACTGTGGTTAGTCATTATATTGACCAGAGTTCCTAAGGTCTTTTAAAGTTATTTATCTTTATAGTATTACTATGATGATGTATAAAATGTTCTCCTGGTCTTCATTTTGCATCAGTTCATAGAAGTCTTTCCAGGTTTTTCTGAAATCGTCCCCTCCATTTCTTATAGCATCATAGGATTCTATCATATTTATTTACCCTAGCTTGTTTAGCCATTTCTGAATTGATGGCACTGTGCCATTTTAGAAGGTTCAAAAGAGGTTAAATGATTTGTCTGGGACCAGACAGCTGGTGAATGTCAACTGGAATTTGAATCCAGTTCTTTCCACAGTTTATTCATAAGATATAATGAATATTTAACAAGGAAAGATCATTGGAAATATGTGTAAAAGAAAATTGCCTTGTTTCAGAATTAGCTACTGTGTTTTAGACCTAGTTTGACTAATCCTTGTGTATGCCTTTTGACTGAAGTGTTTGGGCTCCTTAATGGCATTCAGAAAGATAAGAAGTCTTGACTTTATATGTTCTTTTACCACTGACTAACGCTGTGAAAAGCTCTTCCTCCCTCTGGATCTTCTTTCTCATCAAGAAAATGAGGAAATTGGAATGGGGGATTTCTAATTATTCTTTCCAAATCCATATCCTGTATCTTCTTACCAGATGATTTTTGAATTTGCCCTTCAGTGTCCTTATAGGCCTATTTTATAATACCAGGCTTATTATCAGCTAATTATTAAGTTCTTATGAGTACACGATGGGGATTTGATGCTTTCCCCTTCAATTGGGGGGGGGACAAAAAAGAAGAAGAAATGAATAGTTGCTTATGTTATGAAAGTAGAAGTCTCAGTTTCCTTTCCTCCCTGTAAAATGAAGAGTTGATCTTTTATGTCCTGTCTCTGTACCCCATTAACCTTTTTTCTTCCCCAGTCAGAGTAATCCATTCTGACTCAGAGGCATCCCCAAAGGTTACCTTCCCCTTTTCTTACTGGAATATACTATTTTCTTACAGAAGGACAAATTCTGCGTGTATGAGGAATATTGCAGCAATCATGAGAAGGCTTTGAGACTCTTGATGGAACTGAACAAAATACCTGCAATCCGAGCCTTTCTCTTGGTATGTAAACTTGTATTTTGCTCCCTTTCCCTCGTTCTTCTGGGGAACTCCTTGATCCCTCAGGGAACCCTGGATGGGGTGGGGCTTGGTTTGCTCTCATATTCTGTCAAAAGGTAATACAGCGGGGTGGCTAGTTGGTGCAGTGGATAGAGCACTGGCCCTGGAGTCAGGAGGACTTGAGTTCAAATCCGACCTCAGACACTTAATACTTACCTAGCTGTGTGGCCTTGGGCAAGCCACTTAACCCCATTTGCCTTGCAAAAACCTAAAAAAGGAAAAAAAAAAAAGGTAATACAGCTCTCTCTATGGTAGAGTAGCCAGATCTCCAAAGTACTAGGTCATAGAAGGGCAAGTTGAAGGACTGTATAAATCTCTAGAATATTAGCTCACTGAGAGCAAGTACTTTTATTTTTTTCTTTGTATTCCTAGTTTCTAATAGAGTATCTGGCCCACAGGAAGTCCTGAATAAATGCTTTTGATTAATCAAATGATTGATTGCACTGATGAGAGCTCCCTTCATATATTTGAATAATTAAATGTGTTCTACTTGGCCCCAGAAGACAGAACTCAGATTATTTTGTAGATTTCATTTAATATTAGGAAGAACATGTGAATAAATAGAGCTGTGGAATGGCTAACCTTGAGAGACAGTGTGCTTCCCATCACTAGAGGTACTGTAACAGAAATTGTTTGAATATACAAGAGAATTCCTTAGAATCACACTGAGGCCTGAACAAGTACTCTGAATTTTTGGGTGCTTTTTAGGAGTAGAATTGGGAGGGACAATAATCTTTCATTCCCTCCTTTCCTCTGTATATTCTGCCTCACGATCTGTTATTCCTGAGTGTTAACTTGGCTCATGTTGGGGAGATTACCCCTTCAATCCATGCATGGATACCTAACCCATTTTAGACAAGAATAAAGTAAGGTTCACATGACTCAAGATTTAAGGACCATTTATTATAGAGCTTGGTTTAACTTCAGTCTGAAAGAACTCCTTTAGTGGAATAGCCCTTTGAAATAGGGGCCCCTTGGGACAGCCTGGGGGCTGTTTTTCTTGTGTCCTCCTGCCAAGGGTCGTGATTCTGTGAGACACTATTGGCCCCCTTTTTTTTTCCCTTGGGAATCCGGATGTTAGTTGGGATCATGTCCATGTGGGAGGAGAACACTGTTAGCTTCACAGCTCTCTTTACTTTGCCTCTCCCCTCAAGGCTTCCATGCCAACCCTCACTGTCATTTGCCAAGTGGCAGCTTGGGGTCGATGACTGAAGGAGGTACAGGGGTGGAGCCTGGGTGAGGTTGTGCATCCTTGAGGGGAACCTGAAGCCCACACCATATGTTGGGTCTTCATAGGCCTTCTGGATTCTGTACTACCTTTTCCCATAACTTGATGTATTGAAAGAACTCTGAATTTGAAGTCAGAAGTGTTGGAATTCTGGCTTTGCTATTTTCTATTTCAGTGACTCTGGCTGACCCTTAAGTTTTCTCACCTGAAAATGAGGTGGTTGAACTATATGATGTTTATGGTTCCTTCTGATTCTCTTATAGTTTTAATGGCATAAATGGAATTACAACTCAAAAGACAGAATGATCCTTTATGACTTTTGAGATAAGATTCCTTGAATTTCTTGAAACTAGGAAGTTCCCATGTCTGCCCAGCTCCTATGTGACTGCTGCAACATCCTCCCTGATACTCCTTTCCCCTCCCTACTCTGCTTTGAGCTGGCGTCATAGGAGACATTTGGAACAAGTGTTGTCCTTTGAGTACAAAGCCCTTGCTGTTTGGCCAGGGTCTGCCCCAGCATTCCACAGCTGCTGTAACCTCAAGGGCAGGGTGCCCTGGACTAGAGGGGACCAGAGGGTCCTTACTGGGTGAGGTAATTTGAAATGTTGCCTAGGAATTGATTCAAGCTCAAGGCTAAGGCGGGTAGAATGGCTGTGGGATCCAGAGCCAAATACAAGCAGTTGTCCTTATTTTGTCACAGAATCCTAGAATATCAGATCTAGAAAAGGACATAATAGAGATGATAAAATATCAGTGTTAGATGGATTTATAGAAAGTAGAAAGTCATAATTGGAGGAATCTTAGCCTATGCAGTATGTGGACCACATGTATCTTGGTTATCATAGAAAATGCATTGTCTTTGGAGTGGTTGACATTTCACTTTTTGGTGCTACCTTCACTTAACCTTCTTAGACTTCAATTTTCTCTACTAAAAATGAGGGAGTTGGTGATTTGGAGAGCAATTTGGAACTGTGCCCCAGAGGCTATAGAATGTGCATACCCTTTGACCCTGCAGTATTAATACTAGGTCTGTATCCCAAAGAGATCAAAGGAAAAAAGTAAAGGACCTATTTGTACAAAACTATTTCTGGCAAGATTTTTTTGTAGTGTCAAAAGAATTGGAAATTGGGATAGAAGAACTGAAGGTAGTACACATCAATTAGGGAATGGATGAATAATTTGTGATATATAATTGTGATGGAAAACTATTGTGCTATAAGAAATTATAAGTAAAATGGTTTCAGAAAAACCTGGGAACACTTATATGAACTGATGCAAAGTGAAGTGAGCAGAGCCAGAGCATTGTACACACTTGTAGCAGTATTGTATGATGATCAACTGTAAATGACTTAGCTATTCTTAGGAATAAAATGATCAAGACAATTGTTAATGACATTGATGAATAATGCTTTCTATCTCCAGAGAAAGAACTGCTGGAGTCTGAATGTAGATAAAAGCATACTCACTCTTGAAATTTTCTTTATTTTTATTGTTTGTTTTTGGTCTGTGTTTTCTTTTTGAACATATCTAACATGTAAATATGTTTTGTGTGACTATACAGTTATAATCCATATTAAAATGCTTGCCTTCTCAAGGAGGGGGGCGGGAACTTGCAACCTCAAAAATAAAAAAAGAATGTAAAAATTGTTTTTACCTGAAAAAATGAAAAATGAGGGCATTAGGCTTTGAGAACTCCATAGGTCCTTTCCATTTGTACTTCTGACTTTTGAAAGAACCTTAGAACATAGAGTTAAAACTGGAAAGAGTCTTAAAACATAGATTGTAAGAGCTGCAAAGGGATATTAGAATCTTAGAAGTGAGCATCATTGAAGAATGGAGAAATGTAGAAAGACTGAAAGAAAAACTTGAGAACCTAGGACATGATGTCTATCTTTTTATCTGGTTGCAGAGCTGTATGCTTTTAGGCGGCCGAAAGACTACAGACATCCCTTTGGAGGGCTACCTGTTGACCCCGATTCAGAGGATTTGCAAGTACCCTCTGCTCCTCAAGGTATTGTATAAAGCCATGCTCTTCACTTGTCCTGATTCACAGACCTTCTTAGTCCCTAGTACCTTTTCCAGTATTAAAGCACCATGAGGGCAATGGAGTTGAAGCTGGAGAGATGTCATTACCTGGACAGAGGTTTTGAATGGGGGAATAAACATGGCAATGGGAATTGACTTGTTAGAGGCCATAGAAGCCCCTTACACTCAGTGTTTTTTCTTTGTCTGATCATTAATGATCTTGACTGTGTATGGGGAAGGGATTGGGTCTTGCTGACCTAAAATCATTAGGTTGTTCCATCATTCCTAGAATGAATTTCTTTCCCACCTCTGCCTGGTTAGGTGTCTTTCCTCATTCCCTCAGCTGCTTGTGACCAGCCCTTATTATTATTTTAGATATGTTGTATATATACTTGTATGTAGGGATGTATTGGTCAGCAAGAGAGGATTGATCTATAAATATGGCACATCAGAGCTTGATTTATTCTTGTTTTGTTGATTTTTGAGACTTAGGAAAGTGAAGGGAAAAAAATGAAAGATGCAGATTGAACTTAAAAGTGTGTTCAGAGAAATTTTTATTTTTCATAAAGCTGGTTCTTAAACACTTACTAGCACATCCCTGCTTGTTTCCCTTAATGGACTGCAAGCTTTTTGAGGGCAGCACATCCCTAGTGCCTAGCAGTGTTCCTGGGGACAGCAGGTATTTAATAAATCACTATTGATTGATTGATGATGCCCAGGGGATTCTTATTCTGGTAGGAATTGAGTTGGCAGTTGCCTGAAGTCTCTTTCAGTCCTACCATTCTGATAGTCTGAGTGATGAGGTGAGCCCTAGTAGAGTCTGCAAGAGGGTTGGGCGAGCAGCCCACAGGAAGCAGTGATTAAGCCTGGGGCTCGGTTTGCATTCTTGACAAAGAGCCTCCTCGATGTTTATAGTGTCCGGCTTCCCCTCAGTTGCTGCTTCCTTGATTTCTCAGCCTCCAGCTGTGTTTATTGAAGACCATAGAGGCCCAGGCATCGTGCCCTGGACTTTGGGGAGAACCTTGGGGAGACAGAGTGTTCTCGGCTCCGGATGGATCTGCTCAGGCACCCCTGCTTCTGGCTCTCACATGAAGAGCTTTGCATGAGAGAACTGTTGGCGCTGTGGGGGACTTTATCTTTTTTTTTCTTGGGCTTTTTTGTAACATTTTCCAATTGTGGGGTAAAGGCCATTCCTTTAGCTTGCATCAACGAAGCCCAAAGTACTTTGATGCTGCTGGAGGTTGAGAGACCTAGGTGTACCCTCCCCTACCCCTTTATTCACTAGCTATGTAACCTTGGGAAAGTCGGTTTCCTGCTCTGGATCTCAGTTCCTTCTTTTATAAATTAAGGATGTTGTGTTAGATGATTTTGAAATGTTTTTCTAGTTCTGATTTTCCTCTCCCACTCCCCCTATTGCATTGCTATTGTGATTCCTCTTCTCAGAGTCTGTTTATTTATCCATACAATTGGGCCTCAGTTTCCTTATATAAAAATAAGAGTCAGGGCTTAGGGTGAGAAGATCCTTAAAACTTTCCCCTTCCAACTTTCCCCTTTTGCCTCCTCATTCTCTGGCCCTTCTTGTCTTATGCAGGCAGAGGTCAAGGTCAAGGTCAAGGAGAGTGGGTGGCTGAGAAGAAGAGGCAAAGCAAAAAAAATTCTGGGTAAAAGTCAGAAAGTCTTAACTTCAAGAATATACCAAGAATATACTGTGAGGTCTATTTTGACCAGATAATCCAGGGTTTCTATAATAGGGGATCAGTATTTTCTTACTTTGCAGAAGTCACCATCTCATTTTCAAATGAAATTACCCAGGTTAGGTGTTTATTTGTCTACTCACATGGTAAGAAGAGCATATCAGCAATAACTTAGGCTGATCTTTTAATTGACTCTTAGTGCATAGAATGTCAGAGCTGAAGGGCATCTTAAAACAAGGAACACATGGTATTATAGATGGAAGAGACCTTGGAAGAGACATCTTAGAACTGGATGAAAACTTAAATTTATAATGTCTGGAATGATCTCTAGAACAAATAACCAAACATATTGGAGATGGAGATGACCACAGAATGTTAAAAAGCTAAATGGCATCTCTAAGCTGAAGAGGCAGCCAGGTATTAAAGGGAATAGAATTCTGGGCCTGGAGTCAGGAAGAAATGAATTCAGTTCAAGTCCATGCAAATCAAATTCATACATAATAGCTGCATTACCCTAGATTGTCATTTCAAGTCTTTCTGCCTTAGTTTCCACATCTATAAAATGGGCATTAATAATAGTACTTACCTCTTAGGAATTTTGTAAAGATAGAATGTAAAATATTGCAAACCCCAAAGTGATATATATAAGTTCTAGTTGTTACCAGAACAAGGACAGTTTTTTATTTTTTATTTTTATTTTTTGTATTTCTATTCCCTCCCATTGTGCCTGCCATTGCTTAGGTGCTTAATAATTGCTTGTTGACTTATTACCTTACTCTCTATATTTGAATGACCCATCTCCTTTGCTTGTTGTAATTTTGCCGACAATGTATTTTTCACCACTTTTTATGCTTATGCTTCTTATATTTAGATTGGTAATATGCATTACTCTCTCCATGAGTCTTTCTATTGCTTTTGGATCACCTGAAGTTTATATTTTTCTGAGACTGTGGTATTTTATGATTTGAAGCCGAATAGCATACTCTTGTAATATTGGAGTTAAAGAAATGGAGTTTTGCTCTGGGGAGCCACTTGAGATCACTGAACAACAGTTCCCAACTGTTATTTAATCCTACCTGGTATCATCTTCCTCCAGAACTCTGTTTTCATCTCAATGTTCATCAGCAATCCCTATCCAAAATATGCAGACCATTGGATTAGCTTTGCATTTGACTGAGAATATAACAATCTGCATTTTTCATTCACTGTATTTCTTCAGTATGATTGTCTCAACTGATTTTTTTGAGTGATCAATAATTAAAAGATTGTAGTATTTTGATACAGTGTTGAGCACATAAAAGCATATTGACATTTTTAAATTGCTGTCAAATGAGTGAATTCACCATAATGTCATAGGAAAGCAAAAATGGATGGACAATCTCACCATCCATGAGGAATTCTTCTCATATTTAACATTTTAGATATATGTAATAGGTGTTACCTATGACATTGCTTTTGGTGATAGGGTTATTTATTCATTTTGGGTGGGAAATACTTTATTTGAAGGGAGCATTTATAGCTACATTTTCTTCTTAGTCAATTAAAAAAAATCAGCCTATCATAGATGCAATAGGGTGTTTCTATACCTCTCACTTAATTGTAATTATGAAGATGAGCCCTCATTTAGAAAATTGAATATGTCTAGTTGATGCAGAGGATAGAGCATCCACCGGCACTGGAGTCAGGAGTACCTGAGTTCAAACCCGGCCCCAGATGCTTAATAATAAACTAGCTGTGTGGCCTTAGGCAAGCCACTTAATCCCCTTGCCTTGCCTTTTTTTTTTTTTTAAAGATTTTTCAAGGCAAGGGGGTTAAGTGGCTTGCCCAAGGCCACACAGCTAGGTAATTAGTGTCTGAGGTTGGCTTTGAACCCAGGTATGCCTGACTCCAAGGCTGGTGCTCTATCCACTACACCACCTAGCTGCCCTTATCTATTTCATTCTTGTGTTTTCCTTCAGATAGCAAAGATGAGTTCAGAGACTATTCTCTTTTTTTTTTTCAGTTTTTTTAATAGTTTTTTTGCAAGGTAGTGGATTTAAGTGGCTTGCCCGAGGCCACACAGCTAGATAATTATTAAGCATGTCTGGAGCTGGGTTTGAACTCAGGGATTCCTGACTCCAGTGCCGGTTAGTAATATCTTTCCATTTGCCTTAAATTTGCTAATATTGCAATTTGTACAAAAACATAAATGTATGTATATGTGTCTTAGCCAGATAGCAGTTATTCTAACAAAGATCTTGATTTTTATTTATACTGAAAGCCTAAATCAGATGTGATACAATGGTCAGGAAAGTTAATGTGATTACAGACTACACATTAAGAAGGAGAGGTGGTTGTCTCACTTAGCTTGGGACCTGGCAATGGCAGATGTTTGATAAATGCCTGTTGATTGAATAACTGACTAACTAACCAAGGAGATGATAGTACCATTAAAAGTTGTACTCTTCCTGGTTATCTAGGTTATTGTATTCAGTCTGGGCATCACATTTTAGAAAGGTCATTTATGAACTGGAATGTGTATAGAAAAGGATGAGTTGGACAGTTAAAATTGTTCTATATAATGACTTGTTAAAAGAGTTGGAGAAATTTGGCTTGGAGAAGATAGGGGATGACGGGAGAGTTAACTTCATAAATTTAAAGAAGTGCCATTTGAAAGAAAGATTAGACTTCTTTTACTTGGGTCCAAAGTATACATCTTAGATCTTGAAGGGAGACTTTGTGAAGCAAATGTAAGCTTGATACAGATACCAACTACAGAAATAAAAAATAAATTTAAAATTAGGGCTATTAAAAAAGTGAAAGGAGTTAGATTAGATGGAAAGTACAATTCCCTTTACTGTAGATCTTGAAACAAAAGCTGTGATCACTTATTTGGTTTGTTATAAATGTTGTTCAGATGTGGTTTGGAATTGATAGCAGTTGAAGCCTCTTCGTCTAAGATGATATAGTTATATGATCTTTTCCTTTATTTTGGAATCTTCTTTTTGCACTATTTAAAAAATTGATCTTTGATTACTTTTGAAATTGTGTTGCTTTTTAGCACAATTGTATATAATTAGGTCTAGCCACTCTTCTTGTATTTCTTTTTTAATTGGAGTTGTCACATTGGGAATGATGTTGGTCCATCCTAAATATTCATTGACCTCAGTGATGAGAATAGATAATTGTAAAGATACCTGCAGATCTGTTCCATTTTATAATTACTTGTTGTCCTTCTAGTTTTATTCCAGGATTATCTGACTTAACTGTGTTTCTGTGCAATTTCTAGGCTGACTGAATTACTTTATTGATGCTACCCATACATAATCTTCCAAAATCTTTCTCCCCAGTTTTGTAAATAAACTTATTTATACCCAAGGTTAAGTATTGCTCTTGGCTGCTATGCTTTCCCTTCTTGCCATGGATATACCAAGTGTTTTTTTTTATTCTTCTGCTTTATTCTTGAGGACCTTGGATCACTTTACTGTAAGCCATAAGAATTAGAGCAGAACCTCTTTGAATTCTTGCTGTTCTGTTTTTCAGTTTGGAGCTATACTGTGTGTCTGTTTCTCTCTGTGTGTGTGTGTGTGTGTGTGTGTGTGTGTGTGTGTGTGTGTTGTAAATTGCTTTCATGGGGTCTCTAGGAACTGTTGCATCCAGGGTTCTGGTGTTCAGAAAGAGGTGCCGAGCTGAACTACAGACTCCAGCTTAGAGGAAGCTTGGGTCTGTTTTACCATTTTGTGTTCTGTGCTGCCTTTCAACTTTGACATTCTAAGATTCTTTGACTTACTTCTTATTTAATAGTAGGGTGCACAGGAAGTCTCTGTAACCTTATTTTTGTTGTCCCCAGGATGGCCTGACCACTCCCTCACTTCTCCCCCTTTCCCCTTCCTTCCCCTACAAACCACAGTATCTGCCTCTCCATCTTGTCTCTCTGGGTTGAAAGATTTTTTTTTTAAACATCCTGCCTATTGCCATTGTATTTGCTTGGTTGGGTCACACCTCCTGTTAGTTAGTGGTGAGCAGGTAATAGGTTTATGGCAAGACTGTGAAGCAGCTCAAACCCTCTACAATGAAGAAAAAAGTGTGAAGGAGATTTAAAGCCTCCTTAAGGACAAGGCACTGCCTGGACAAAGGAGTTTTGCAGGGCATAGATAGAATTATGATTCTGTGGGATGTTGGAGCTATAAGGGAAATTGACCACAGAATGCAGAATTTTATATATGGATAGAACCATATCATACATAAAAGCAAAGGAATAAACATACCTTAAGCCCAGCTATGTTTTGGCACTGGCCTAGTCACTTTCATAAATATTATTTTGCTTGATCCTTATAAAAACCTTTCAATATAGGTATTATTATTATTATTAAAGGTGAAGCAAAGAGAAGGTAAGTGACTTTCAGGGTCTGACACATTACTGTATGTGTGTCAGAAGCTGCATTGTAACTCAATACTTCTTGATTCTAGTCCCAAATCTCTATCTACTGAACTACTCTGTGCCTTTAAGAAAATTAAGGCAGAATATTGGAGTATAAGAATATTGGAGCCTTAGATTGCCGACATAAAAGATCCCTCTGCTATGTGCTGGGAACCCCCAGGGATCCCTGAAACCCTTTAATAGGGTTTATGAAGTCAAAATTCTTTTCATAGTAATACTAAAATATTTTTATTTTTGATATAGTAAATATAGATAGCTATAACTCACATTAAAAAAGCTTTCAGGGGTCAGTAATATTTTTTAAATTATATATTTTATTTATTTTTCCAAATATATACAATGGTAGTTTTCAACAGTAATCTTTTTTACAAGATTTCTTGAGTAGGCATTCTCTTAAATACCCTTCTAGCTTCAAATTCTG
Organism: Macrotis lagotis; assembly: GCF_037893015.1. Taxonomy (NCBI): domain Eukaryota; kingdom Metazoa; phylum Chordata; class Mammalia; order Peramelemorphia; family Peramelidae; genus Macrotis; species Macrotis lagotis. The sequence continues at coordinate 251,035,274 of NC_133658.1, read as the reverse complement.
TGGTACCTTGAGAGCCAGAGTTAAACTTGGAGATGAGAGATTAGAGATCAGGATCAAAACCTCTAAGATCCTGTTTCTCTTTGGCTCATGGAAATGACTTAGCCATTTGTATCCAGAAGAATGAAATGGCCAAGAGAGTCATCAAATCACTTGCATGTGATCTGCTTATAATTGCCATACCATGGATCTCTTCCTCAACAGTTTGCTTTTAGCAGATTTTAAGTGTGACATTGTTGCATTCTTCCCAGAAGTGGGTGATTCCTGGCCTTTTTTTTGGGGTGGGGAGCAAGGAGGAAAAGTCGTATCTCATCTTCACCAATGTATTCTCATTGATTTAGGCACAGTCAGGATAGACTCATGGAACTGGGGAATATGGAAAACCACAAGAAGTGCTGGTCAGGTCTCAGAAAGAGTTGTATAGTGCAAAGAGAACTAGGCTTGGTGTCAAATCTTTGATTTGTTCAAACTTGATTATTGAGAAGTAACAACCTCTCTGAGGCTTAGTTTCTTCATTGTTAACTGCAGTTAATACTACTTTAATTGTTCCATGAGGGTGTTATGAGCATCAGATGTGAATATGTTTATAATTTTAAGAATTCCTTACTGATGATGATAATGATGATGATGATGATGATGGTAGCAATAGCCAAATTGAGAAAACAGAGCAGTAGACTTATTGACGTTCTCTTGGGGAGCAAAGAAAGAGGGGAGACTTATAGGGCAGGACTCCTTTTACTCCTTTTGTTTCTTTTTTTTCATTTTTACAAGGCACTGGGGTTAAGTGACTTGTCCAAGTCACACAGCTAGGTAATTATTAAATGTCTGAGGTTGGATTTGAACTCAGGTCCTCCTGACTCCATGGCCAGTGCTCTATCTACTATGCTACCTGGCTGCCCCTCCTTTTACTACTTTGTTTTTTTTGCAAGGCAATGGGCTTAAGTGGCTTGCCCATTGCCACATAGCTAGGTAATTATTAAATATCTGAGGCCAGATTTGAACTCAGGTACTCCTGACTCCTGGGCCAGTGCTCTATCCACTGTGCCACCTAGCTGCCCCTACTTTACTACTTTTAAGGTATGATACTCTTCCTAAGTTGGCTGGACAACAGAGAAGAGCATTGAAGCTCGAACCTTGTCCCTCAGGAGAAAGTTAATAAGGAATAGTTCTTAGTCCCACTGAAATTATAAATGCTTGCCTCATTTTTTTCTTTCCTTTTCCATTATTTTCTCCCCATTCTCTTTCCTTTTCTCTGCCTCTTAGTCTTCTTTTATTCCTCCTCTACCTTTTTTTTTTCCCACTGCCTCTTTCTTTTTCTTCCTTTCCTCCTCTTCTTCTTTTGGAAAAGAAAAAAGCAATTAGGAAATCCCTCTTAGTTTATTTTTTTATGCTTCTGAAATAAAGTCTTGACTATTTGTGTACTGAGATACTTAGCCTGATCTTAATTTCTTATAAAACTAGGCCTTTTGGTCATGGAATGTATTTGGAGAATTATATCTTGGACTAAGTTTAGATCTGGGCACTTTCTTTGTAAATATTATTGGAGGATAGATAAACCATCTTGCCTACAGGCCCAGCTAAATTGATGTACATCCTCTGCAGAGAGGGTACATCCTTTCTTCTTAGAAACCCTAATATTTGGCCGCTTTCTGAAACCACAGAAACTAGTGAGACTGTTTGAAGCAACAAGTATCAAGAGATCTAATTTCTGATTCCAATTCTGCCAGTGAAGACCTCTGTGTGTCTTTGGACAATTCATTCTTCCTTTCTTGAGCCTCAGTTTTCTCCTCTGTAAAATGGATATTCTCTGTGGTTCTTCCCCCCCCCAGGATTCTACATTCTATGATTCCATTGGGAAAACATTATAGTGTTTAATGAATGCTGCTATTAGTTCCTTAATGTAGCTGACTTAAAGCCTTCCTGCTGCTGTTTGAACCCAGTTCTCCATTTTTTTTTCTGCCCTAGTTGGAGCTATAGAACAGTTGTCCACTTCCTTCTGTTTATTTTCTAAAATTAGGGACGCTACTCCCATTCAGAAATCTTTTGTCTGGCTCCATCAGGAGCCTAGCCAGGATGTGGGTGGTGGGATTTTGTTAGTTGCATGTATTTTCTTTTCAAATAGCATTCTGAAGCAGGAAATGGGTGGACTTGAGGGGACTTGACTGTCTGGGGGCATTTTGGTTCTGATTCCAGCTTAGACTTATTGTGTGTTTTTGAATAAATCATCTTATCTTTCTAAAACTAATGCCTATCAGCTTCTCAGGCCTTCTGGAGGTGAATGAATGAATGAAAGAGAATCAGTGGATTTGATCTCTTGCTATCCATAGTTGGAACAGGGACAGAGTTAGGTGGTTGTCCTTGGTACAAGGAAGGAGATGATGATATGAATGGTCTGGTGTGAGGAGAACTACATTGGGAACACATCTCTTGAAAGTGTTTGGATAGTTTTTTCCAAGAAGCTACTATTTGTGTCACCTTTAGTGTTGTAAAAAAAAAATGAGTCAGAAAATTTGGGATTAGGTCCTTCTCTTCCTTTTGTGTTTCTTTGGGCAGGTCACTTAACTTCCCTGACCATCCTTATCTGTATAATGATACAGATTGCCTACTTCACAGAAGCCTTGTGAAGAAAGCATTTTATAACTGAAAAGCACTATAGAAATGTATCTTCTTCCTCAAAAAATGATGCTATAGAAAGGGGTAGTGGGTTTGGAGTCTAGCCTTGGATTTTAATTCTGACTTTTGTTACTTCCTTATCCACTGAGCTAGGTACTTAACAGTCTTAGACTTCAGTTTCCTCATCTGTAAAAGGAAGGAGTTGAATTCTATGATTTCTAAGGCACCTTCCAGATCTAAGTCTTTGATTCCCCATCCTCAGGCAAAGTGTTTAACCTGGGCTTGGAAATTCTTGCTCTCTGTCTCCACCTCCTGACCGCTTGGTACATGATCAGTCTGTAGTACTTGTAGTGGTCTGACTACTGCAACTTCTTGTGGTTCATCTGTTTAAGGTGTGAGCAAAAAAATTCATTAAGCTCCAGGTTAGATATATCCTTCTAGAGGATCATCAGATTAGAACTTGGAGAGGTACGGTACAGAGGTATCATGTTCCAGATATAGTCCGATTGAGGGAAGATGACATGCTTGAGGTTTCACATTTTGTTTATGACAGAACAAGAATCGGAACTTTGGTCCTCTAATTCCAAATCCAACACCTTTCTTCTACTTAACATTTGACCCAGATTGACTCTTCTCTTCCCTGATCATTCTAGTGGATCTTTGCTGAACTCAATAACTCATTTTGTTTTGCAAGGCCACACAGCTAGGTAATTACTAAGTGTCTGAGGCCAGATTTGAGCTCAGGTCCTCCTGACTCCAGGGTCGGTGCTGTATCCACTGTGCCACCTAGCCGCCCCTGAACAGTTTTATTCTTGATTATTCTCTTTGTGAATTATCTCTCCAACTTAAATGAGAAGTTGTATAAGGGGAGAACTTAGGATAGAGTTCCAAGTAGGATTCCTAATCCTAGGGCTGAAAGATAGTCATCTAGTAGCTTACTGAAGCTAGAGAGTCATGTTGGATTAGACTGTAGAGTTCCCAAGTATTCTCCCCCCCCCCCCCCCCCCGCCATGTATTCTCAGATTTCTTCTCACTAAAATGTGACTTTCTCCTGTGAGTTATAATTTATGCTTCAATGTGGGATGAAGAAAAAGATTTTTCAGTTTCCTCCCACTTGACCCCCCAAGGTAGGAAACAATTATGTTTTTCCATTTATGCTATTCCATTTCTCGTGGGGACCCCTAGCATATTTGTAGAAGGGTACTAGAAGAAGAGCAAGGGCAGGACTAGAATTCATGACTTCTGGTCCAGTGCTTACCCTGTATTAAAGAGTGAGAGATAAGGCTTATATGTAAGTTGGAATTAGACTTCTAAAAACCCCCAATGCTTTTCTGATCTTAGTGGTAGTTTGGTTTGGGAAAAGAACATTGTGGAGTCAAGAAATGGGGGTTCTAGTTTTGACTTTCATATTTACTAGCTGGGTGACCCATCACCCTAGACAAATCACGAAAATTTCTGAGCATCAGTGACCTCATGAGAATACTGGATATAAGAATATTCAGCCAATTTTGTTATAGCATTGGGGGAAGGAGAAGTGTTTTGTCAAAAAGTATATATAGAAATGTAATAGTATATATGATATATAAAAGTATGAATTATTCACCTCATGCTATTCTCTTGCTTGATTTGGAGAGTGTCATTTTCTATGCCAGATAGATTAATAATATTGGGTATGAGATCTCAGTATATATAAAACATACATATATATACATATAAAACATACATTTATATATATGTATTATATATATATGTGTATATATATATATATATATATATATATATATATATATATATATAAATAAAAACACTTGGCACTAATGTTTCCTGACTGATAGTGTGAGGAGAGGAGGGAGATAGTGAGGCTCAGTGGTTTTAGATCAGAGTCAGAGGACTTGATTTGAATTCCTGCTCTACTACTTTTTTTATTTTTTAGGCTTTTGCAAGGCAATGGTGTTAAGTGGCTTGCCTAAGACCACACAGCTAGGTAATTATTAAGTGTCTGAGCCCAGATTTGAGCTCTACTACTTTTTGCAGGCTGATTAAGTCCCTTTTTTGGGGACTCAGTTTCCTCATCTACAAATTAGTATTTGTATATTGTCCTACTGAGCTCAAATATTCCATATGCCAAAGCTCCATCCTGTTATTTGTTCTGTGAGCCAGATGGGTGCAGAATGACATTACACACTTGTATCAATGGCTATTATTTTGTTCCTTAATTTAGTTTTTAATAATTAAAAAAATTTTAATCACTTAAAAGACCAATCTTACTTCCCATGATTGAGTTGTTTGTGTTTTCAACCTTTAAGAGTAAATCTCTAGAGACCATATTCAATTTCACTTCCTTGTCCTCCATCTTGACTCCATTGCAGTATCAGACTCCTTTTCCCCTCTCATTACTCTTATTTTGTGACATTGTTCTCTTCCACTCAGACTCCTTTCTTGGTTTTTCAGCCTTTTCACACTCACTAACTGCTGATATCCTTCAAGTGGCTTTAGCTTAGGCCCTTTTTCAAAATGTGTATATTTTTAAAAAGTTAAATTGTATTTTTTAAAATTAATAAACATTTATTTTTTCCTCTTATCTCTTACCCTCGACTAAAAAAGGAAAAGAAGAACCTTTCTAACATAGGCAGCATACAACAAAGCAAATCTCCATAGAGTCATTTCAGAAATATGAATCATATTTTTGCATATTTATATCAGTTTGATCAGGAGATGCCATTATCAGTTCTTTGGAATAATATTTGATCATTATGTTGATTAAGGTATGCCTTTCAAACTTTTTACAGTATAAATTGTTCTGGCTATGACAATTTCATTCTGCACTAATTCATGCAAATCTTCCCATGTCCTAGGTGGTCTTCTCTTGTCTCTTTATACTATTTTATTATGTGTTCCCTTCTCTCTACTTACACAGATACAATTCCAGCCAGACCCTTACAACTTCTTGCTTAGATTATTGAAATGATCTTCTCATTGGTTTATCACTGGTCTTTCTACCTCAAGCCTATTCTCTGTTTAACCCATCCTCCACCCAGCTGCTAAGGTGAATTTTCTAAAGAGTAGGTCTGATCATGTACCAATGAACTCTGGTGACTTCCTGTTACCTCCAGGATCAAATATAAAAGCCTCACTATTGAGTAATAAAAGTTCTTTATAAAACACGACAGATGAAACTTCAGAATAGCCTGGAAAGACTTGTATGAATTGATGCTGAGTGAAGTGAGCGGAACCAGAACAAGTGGCTTACCTAAGGCCACACAGCTAGGTAATTATTAAGTGTCTGCGGTCAGATTTGAACCCATGTACTCCTGACTCCAAGGCCAGTGCTCTATCCACTGTGCCACCTAGCTGCCCCTTTATCAAAGACAATTCTAAAAGACTTTTGATGGAAAGTACCATCCATATCTAGAGAGGGAACTATGGAATTTAAATGCAAACCAAAGCTTACAGCCTTCAATTTTTAAAAATTGTCTTATGTAGTTTTTTTCCTCATGTAAGTTTTTTTAAAATTTGGATATGATTCTTCTTTCACAATGTAATATAAGTCTGTGTTTAGCATGGTTATACATGTTTAGCTTACATTAGATTGCTTTCTATCAATGGAAGAGGTAGGGAAGAGAGGGAGGGAGGAAAATATAAAACTCAAAACCTTGTAAAAATTGTTAAAACCTACCTTTGCATGTTGTTGGAAAATTAAATAAATGAAATATTTAATTTAATTTAAAAAAGTCCTTCATAACCTAACCCTTATTAAAATTTTTAGTCTTCGTACATTTTATTTCCTTTTATACTATCTATTATCTTGCTACATTCATCTGTCTCCCGTTCCTGGAATTCATTATTCCATCTCTCATCTCTGCAATTGGATTGAATCTCCTCCCTTGTATAAACACATCAAGTCCATTAGTATTAGAGTTTAAATGTGATGGCTTTACTGTCACTAATGAAAAATAATTTGTTGTAAAATATTTAAAGTTTTTTTTCCTCATATCTTGTCTATTTTTGTCTTCTTAGTTTCACCCTTTTCTGGTTTTGGAATAATCTAAATTGCTTGACTTTCTCGTCAATTTTCTTTAAAATTCTTTCCTTCTACTTCTTGCTTTTTTATGAGTCAGTGCTGCTCATAATCTTCTACTAGTCTCCGCTATAAGCATTGACAAATGAGCTTATGTTTTAAAGCAATGTTGTCCTTGGCTGTCATATTTCTTTTCTTGGCAAGATTCTCAGTTTGCTGACTGATATGGTATCTAGACTCTTTTGGTCTTTTTTATTCTGGTGAATGATTTGCATTGAGTTAATTTCCTTAGGAAATAATTTTAATCTAAGTTGATATTTGTTCTTTTATCCATTTCCCATTTTACTGCCTTGTAAACTTAATTTTATTGGTCAGATTGGAACTGTTTTAATTTAATCAAAGTGTAAGTTAATTTAATTTGGAAGGTTATATCAATTAGAAATTTTCTTCCTCTTCATCTTTGCCAAGAGATGTCCTGCATGAGCTGCATGGTGGTATTTTTGTAAATGCTCCTCATCAGTACTATAGTATGAGTTGACCATGTACCCCTTGAAATGATCTTTCTTATTGCCTCTGAATGAATGCCAAAACCAACTCCATCAATTTCTTCCCTTTTTTTTCCTCCAAGGAGATTCTGATAGTTATTGTCTGGTCATAAATCCTTCAAATCGTTTCCCCTTTAATGTTTATTGGGGATCTCCTCACGATACAGATAAGCCTCAGAGTAACTAAGCTACTTGTTTAAACTTACCCAGATAGTAAATATCAGAAATGGGATTTGAACTCAGACCTTCTGTAGACTCCCCATTCCCAGAAGTTCCTCCCAAGGGTGTTCTGAGGATCAAATGAAATGATATAGAAATATCATATATATACATACATACATATATATGTATATACACATACATATACCATATTAATAAGCGATGATGTTATTTATTACCTTAAGTAAATTTTGTATTGCATCATAAATACATTCTATATTGTTCATTTATTAAAAGTCAGGATTGACTATCTTGGGCCTTTATTCTAGTTAGCAACATACTTACTTGCTGCCAGCAGCCTTATTGTTACCTGGAAATCATTTCACTATCCAACCCCTCTTGACTTCTTCCTTTGAATTTCTCTTAATCTTATGATCTGATGGTGCAGTTCAACTCTTGATTCTCCATAGTTTTGTGCTGTTCTTTAGCTAATTCATGGATGTTACCTAAGGGTCCTTCCAGGGACTCAGTTTTCTCTAGCACAGATCTGGGGATACACTATATCCTGTAAATGGGTCTTTTCAGGACGTGTAATGGTTTCATGGCTTTTGGCTGAACACCATTGGAAATTTTCAAAGTAAAATTGAAGTAAAATGTGGCCTTCAGATGTGGTCATAAAGCTTCAGGCTGGGCAGAATTAAAATGAGTTTCTGAATTTTCCAAAGCAAAACATTTTAGAGTTGTTTTTTTGGAGGGAATCATAAGATCACTATGCTGAATCAACTGAAATATCTAAATATTTAACCTTTTTCTGTCTTACCGACCCCTTTGATAGTTTGGTAAAACTGTGGATCCATTTTCAGGATAATTTTTTAAATGCATCAAATAAAATAAAATGGTAACAAAACATCTAATATTTAAGAAATGAGTTCATGGACTAGTCCAGTTAACAATTCTTGATTTAAAGAAATCTCAGCTCCATTGAAATCTAAATTGTCTATTTCAAAGAGAGAATGGTGAATGTACGTACCTAATGAGTCATTTCCTGACATTATGGCAAATGCTTATTGATAGCAGTCTTGGTTCTTGGAACTTCAAATTTTTGCAGTTTGTCCCAAGACAGGTGACTTCTTCAGTTCTCTGATCTGCAGGGTTTTTTAGCTAACTCTTAGTTGGGCTTAATGACCTATAGTATTATTGGAGTGAAATGATTTCTACCCTTATTCAGGTACTTCCCTTTTAGCTTGACATTCCATTCTTTTCTTGTCTGGTAGCCTTGGTTGATATTATCATTATCACAGATAGTAGTAACATCAATAACAATATTAGCAGCTAGAATCTCTGTTTATGCACTAGTGTGTGTGCGTGTGTGGGGGTGTGTGTCTGTATGTGGCACACACTGAACTAAGTGCTTTACAAATATTTTTTTCTCATTTGATTAACTCCATTTTATAGTTGGGAAAACTGAGGTAAGGAGAGATTCTGTAATTTGTTCTGCTTTACTCAGCTAAGAAAGTGTGTGAGATCGGATTTGAACTCAGGTTTTCCTGTCTTCAGGTAGTATTCTTTATCTTCTGGATCCCCCATCTATCTCTATGGTTTTAGTTTGCTTCTTCACCTAGGTGGTGTTACCTAGGTGACAAGCTCATGTGTGGAGTTTGCTTATTGTTTAGGGTGTGCTGAACATACCATCACCCCACTCTTTGCTCTGTTCAGAGACATTCCATTGATCCTCCTAGGATTTCCAACTGCAAGGGACCTTTATAGGGTAGCTCACAGACTTTTAGAATTAAAAGGGAATTGATACCATGGAATGCCCTTCCAGCTCTGACTTACAGTGGTGTAGGGTCCCTTTCTACTTCTAGATTGGGGACTACATGAGGATTAAGCTTTATTTTCTTCTTCTGCCATAGGAACTGGCAGAGGACTGAACTCACAATGAGTAAATTCAGAAAGTTTTGTGGGTCATTTGGTTAATCTTTTTCTCTGCCTCAGGAACTAGCAAAGAGGACTCCAGGAAAGCACCCTGACCATCCTGCTGTCCAGAGTGCCTTGCAGGCCATGAAGACCGTTTGCACCAATATCAATGAGACCAAGAGGCAGATGGAGAAATTGGAGGCCCTGGAACAGCTGCAGTCACACATTGAAGGATGGGAGGTAGTGCCACAAGCCCCACCTTGAGGGGATTGGGGAAAGGACCCAAGAACTTGGGTGGGAAGGGTCCTCTTGAGATCAGGGTAGTTTTGAACTACTTTTGTTTCCAGGGTAAATCAGGTCAGGTGTAGGGATTAGGAGGTAATTATAATTAAAGTCAATTCCTTGCTTGCCTCAGACCTTTTGAAAATCACAAAGCCTTTTTCACTCAATTTTTTTAAAATAATATTTTATTTTTTTCAATTTTTCAGACTTATTTTTTTGTCTTTATGTGACTTCTAAAGGTTTGGTTGGATTAGCAAAATATTTCCCGCTCAGAATGTTTACTGGCTTTTGGGTGCTTTTTGGAAAAAAATAAAAATTCATCAGCATGGTATTTAAAGACTGTCATAGGCTAGCTCTAGTTATTCTCCTTTATGTACTCTTCATGAGGGCATATTTATATCTCTTGCTTCCATGCCTTCCAGGCTGACTAATTCTACCTCAGGAATGTACTTCTTCCTCATCTCTACTCCTTAAAGCCCCTAGTTTCCTTTAAGGTCCTTCCTGATAAAACTCAATTATTTATGTTCTTTTCTTCCTCCTTAAACTTGTCTATTAATCCATTGAATATTCTCCCTTCTCCCACTCGCTTCCTACAACCTTCTTCAGGGTAGCTTAAAGCATAGACTATGCATTATAGATTAGCTAAGAAAAAAACCAGGGTCTCTACTCTTTGTCTAGAGGGAGCTGTCATTCCCCAAAGTCCTAGGTCATGTAGCTGGGACTCTGCCAGTTTGGAATCCCACTTTTACCCTACACACTCAACCTTACTAGTTTCATTTAAGTCTGAGCTTCGAGGATCTCTGAATTCACTTAGCTGAGAAGTCCAAGGGTACAGCATTAAAGCTCCTGGGTCTCCTAGGGGCACAGAAATCTCCTTAGGTTCCCACACTGCTAATGCTCCTTGAGGGTCTGGCTGGAGACCAGGGAACCAGTGAAGTTCTTCCAGCTCTGGAGAGTGGAGACCACACTAGCTTCAGTCTCACTAGATACCTCATAGTCATTTTCAGCTTCAAAAACCTCTTGAGGGCAGGGAATGAGGAAGCTGTGGCAGTCATCTGTTGATGAGAAATGTCACAAGCTGTCTTTCCAACCCCTGGGCTCTGCTTGCTTGACTGTTAGTAAGTTATGGCCAAAAAAAATAACCTCTCCATCCAGACTTTTTAAAATACACAACAAAACTTTTCTTGGGATAGGAACAAATCTTGAGAGCAAAAAAAATCAGCATAAGGCTTCTTAGAATCACAAGAAATTTAGACCATCTAGTCCAATATCATCACTAGAACACTTGGGAAAAAGGTCCTAGGTCAGGTCACCAAGGTAATTATCAAGAGACAGAATTTGAACCCATGACCCCAGACTGCAGAGTCAAATGATCTTTCCCCTCACTGTCTCAGGGGTTATCATAGAATCTTAGAATCTGAGACTCTGAGCTAGAGGGGAGATGAGTGGTGATCTAATCTAATTCTTCCTCATTGCACTATCCAGAGGAGGAGTCAGAATCCAAAAAGAGGAAGGGACTTGCCCACGATTACACAAGAATTTGGCTTGAAACTCCTCATTTCTATTTCAGGGCTAAATTATCTTTATCAACAAATTTGTGAAGCATTTACAGGAGATTTATGCTGGGTCCTGGGGAAATGAAAATTAAAAAAAAAACCCTTGCTGGGGATTCTACCTGGTGAGAGGTGGTAGTTATACTTGTTTTATACACACACACACACACACACACACACACACACACACACACACACACACACATGTAGATAGATAGATAGATAGATAGATAGATAAAGATGGTTCAGGCTTAGAAGAGAACCAAAGTACTGGCACAGTGAATAGTGTGCAGGGATTGAAGTCAGGAATACTCATTTTCATGAATTCTGACCTCAATCACACTTACTAGCTGTGTGACCCTGGTTAAGTTACTTCACCCTATTTGCTTCAGTAAAATGAGCTGGAGAAGGAATGATGGACCATTTCTGTATCTTTGCCAGGAAAACCCTGGGGTCACAGATTTGGACAACAGGACCCAGCTGTGTGAGAGGGCTTAGGGAGTAGCTGGGACCTGAGTTAAATCTGAAAGGAAGAGAAGAATTTCCAAAGGCAGCATGTGTTTTAGACTTAGAATCCATGAGAATGTATGGAAGCAGAAGAAGGTGGGAGGAGCCAGTAAATTGGTAGGCATTTATTAAACCCCTAATATGTGGCAGATTAGAGATACAATAAAAAAAAAAAAGAAAGAAGTTGCTGCCTTCAAAGAGTTCACAGACTAGTTGGCAGAGAAAATACATGAAGGGGAGTTGGTAAAGATTGGGGAGGCACTAGAGGGTGGCGACAGTGGAAAGATGATTATTCAAGGAGTCTAAAGCTAGTTAAATAGTTGATGGAAAAGATTAGTTGTGATGTTCTGAGCCCTCTAATAAAGGAAAGCAATGGGGCTTTATTGCTTAACCTTCTGTTCCAAAAAGAGAGAAGTTGCTGAGAGGGTGTTTAATATCAAAGTTGAATCATTTTCTATGATGAGATTTCAGTTGATTGAGCTTATCCTGGAGAAGGAATGATGTCTGGAGCAGAACAGCTGATGGAAAATGACAAGAGATTGGGCATGGGCTAATCATCTAGTTTTTTATAAAGCTTGAGGCAGAGTAGTGGGCAATAAATCTAGAAAGATTAGGTTTAAGATAGTTTAAGGAGAACCTTAAAAGCCAGACCTAGGAAGTTTATATTTAATTCATGATTCTTAGTCCGGTCCCACTGTGACTACATCACACTATATTTAGACCCTCTGGAAATTTTCTACAAATGTTTGGATCATTGAACCTGGGCCCTTGTTAGTACTATTTTGTTCCTTATCTGGTCTTGAGATTCTGGTCCCTCTCTGTAGGTCTTATATGAGGATCAATATTATACTTAAATTTTATTTTTGCTTGTTTCCCACATCTCCTGTAGGGTTAGAATTTAGTTTGACTTCTCCTGTGTCCTGTAGGAATGTTAGAGACATTTAAAGAATGAGAGAAAAGACTGGAAAATTTCCATGGTCATAAAATGAATGTCAGAAATCTGACATAGATAGTAATGCCTAGACCACTTTTTTTCTCTCTCAATTTTCTTCCATTTAGTCAGCAAGCTTGATGGTGGAATGGAAAGGGCAGCCAGGAGGCCCTAGCCCTGTCAAAGTAATTCTCTAGTGACCTTGGATGAGTTATTTCCTCTCTCTCTTGGTTACTGTTTTCTTAGCTGCAAAATAAGGAGGACTGTAGTATATCCAGGTATATCATCTACTATATTCTATGATTTACTGAATATCTATTCTCAAAGCCACTGGTAGGGGTAAGTAAGGAAGGTAGGCAGTTTCATAAGATGCAATGTCCTGAGTGGGACAGTGGGGGCAGGGCAGGGGATGGAAATGAAGGCTATTTAAAAATAAGACTTTTTATAAATACACACATTTTTAGCACCAGAAACATCTGCTCTGCATGGCCTTAGGTATTTTGAGATAAGGGAGAGGGTAAATATATTTAGAATTGGGAGCCGTTCTCGAGTTCATCTAGGCCAATTCCTTCATTTTACAATCGACAAAACTGAGACACAGACAATGCTTCCCAGGTAGTAAGTTAAACATCTGGGATTTAAATTGGCTTTAATCTAAGTTTAGTTCTCTTTCCACTTCTTCCTCTTGTCTTACAGTGGAGGCTTCAGAGTCTACACGGTCCCTGCCCTTAAAGAACTTACAGTTCTATTTTGGGAGAAATATGATAAAAATCATGAGCAGGAGGGGCAAAGGGCTCTATGAGAATGTGGCATTACACCTTCCCAGTGGTAACAACTATCCACTCATCCATCTAATTCCAGGGCTTTTGGCTTTTTTAATAGGTCTCCAAATTTCTAAATTGGCCCCTCTAGAGTCCAAAGTAGTTGGTTTAACAGTATTCAGTTCACCTGCTGTCTAGCTAGATTGAGGCTGGCAAATGGAACAGAGTTTAGGATCTGCTGATGAGTAAGCCCAGTGATGATGATGGTGGTGATGGTGGTATTGCCTCTAAAGACCCTTTTATATATAATTCTCTGACTGTGGTTGATGGCTGGAGTTGAGGTTGGAAGTTCTCTTGGCCAGCAGCAACTGAAATTCAGCTGAGGGCATGATTTTTTTTTTTTTTTTGCCTTCAAAATCAGTTCTCTTTTTCTAGGAATAGTCAAATCAGCAAGTCACATTGGTGAAGAGACTTCCTTTTAAGTTATGTAAATAGTCGGTCGAGGAGGGAGAAGACCACAGACTATTTCCCCTCCCCTTATTTTCAAAGGGAGAATATATCATGTCTCTTTTCCTCTCCAATCCATTATGCACAGAATGTCAGATTAATCATCTTCAGATATTGTTTTCCTCACTGTACTTCTGGTTAAAAATGTTCAGTGACTGCTTTGTTCCAATACAGTAAAGTCTAGGCTCTTTAGTTTGACATTCAAGGCCTTCCACTTTCTGGTCCTAACTTACCTTTCTGGCCCGAGTACTCTCCAGACAAACTGAATGACTTCCAATGAGATTGGTTTCTTCATTATTTCCTTTTGCTCATACAAGTACAGTCTCTACTTGGAAAGCTTTCTTTATTCCTCTGTACTTATATTAATATGACAATAGCAGCTAACATTATATAAAACTTAATATATGCTAGGCACTATGATCATTCTATCCTACCACAACCCTGGGAAGTTGGGGTAATTACTCTCATAGTTTTACTGTTGAGAAAAGGCATAGAGATTTAGTGATTTGTCCAAAGTCGCACAACTAGTGAGTGTCTGAGACCAGAATTGAATTCAGAAATAGGAATCCTCCTATCTTTTCAGACTGACCACTCAGTCTAGTGTACCACCTACTGATTTATGATAGTTGGAGGGTCATACCCAGTTCTGTCTTGAAATATAGGAGGTCCTTAAAAGGACCCAGAGCTTTCTAGAGTAAATGACCAGAAGAGGAAGAAATTTTGAAACCATACCATACAAGAATATGATGAAAGGACAGTGTTTAGCCCTAAGGAAAGGAGACTTTGTGGCAGATAGAATAATTGTCTTCAAGTTTTTCATGTTGAGGAGATTTTAGATTTCTGCTTTGTTCTATGGGGTAGACCTGGAGCAATAGGTAAATAGATTTTGATTCAGTACACAGAAGGACTTCTTAGAAGGAAGAGCTGCTCATAAGCCCTGAAACTTGTTACCTCTTCTTTCTTCTCTACCTCCTAGTTTTTCCTATTCCCCATCTTATCCTCTCCCAATCAAGAACTGTCCTTGTGCAAAGGATCCCCATGAAAAGGAAGTTCAGAGAACTTAGGTTTGAGTCTTGACCATGATACCGACCAACTGGGTGACATCTGACAAATCATTGTCCCTTTCTGAGCCTGAATTTTCTCATTTATAAAATGACTGGATATTCTTTGCTTTTTTTTATATTTTCTTCTCTGATGAAACAGGAGTACCTGGATGACAGGGATTTCATTTTTGTCTTTTGATCTCTAGTACCCTGACTGATGCTTGTCACTGAATAAATATTTGTCGATAAATTGATCTCAAGTTATTCCTTCATTAAAGAGGTGTGTGGAACTGGCTTCTCAGGCAGAAGCTTTAGATTTAAATCCCAACTCTGATTAGCTGACTTTGGAGAATTCTCTTAGCCTCCCAATTTCTTCATTTATAAAATGAGGAGTTTCGACTCCCTCCCTCACAAGGTTATAAAAAAAATCAGTTTTTTTAACTATGAAAGTATGAATTGTAATTATTTCCCTCTATAAACCCCTTTTCTTGTTTCTAAAATTTGAATATTTTTATAGTACTTTAGTAAGGATCCAGTAAAATCATCCATCCATCCATCCATCCATCCATCCATCCATCCATCCATCCATCTATTAATCTTTTATTGTGTTCTAGGACTCCAAAGAAAAAAAATCCCTGCCCCCAAGCAGCTTAAATTTCATAGTAATATTAGCAGCTAATTCTTGTAGCTCACAAAGCTTGAATTTTACAATTTTTCAACAACTTGGCCAATTTATATGATAGATGGGGAAGTATTTTATATCCCAAATGGGAGACATAACTGTGAGCTGCCATTGGTGCTGTTACTTCAAACTCTTGGGGTATGTTCCATAGTTAGGGGCCTACCACAGAGATTGTGGTTCTCTTAAGAAATGGACCCAGCCAACAGAAGCCTTAGGATCAATTGTCTAGACTGTCCCCTTGTTTCTTTCTCACTCAGGGCTCTAATCTCACGGACATCTGCACCCAACTCCTCCTTCAGGGGACCTTGTTAAAAATCTCTGCTGGCAACATCCAGGAACGAGCCTTTTTCCTGTTTGACAACCTTCTGGTCTACTGCAAGAGGAAGTCCAGGTGAGCCCCACAGGACACTGTGATCAGATGGCACAGTTGTGGTGACAGTGTTGGCTGAGGGAATTTGGGGGCTATGTTATGGAAACAACATTGTCCTGAAAAAGGACTTCTGAGAGAGGAGGGGAATTAAGAGAACCAGGTTCTATTCTGTAATTTACTCATTATGCAACAGTGGTCAAGTTTTTTCCCCTCTCTGGTCCTTTATTTCCCTGATTATAAATTGGAGGAGACTAATTTTCCAAAGTTTCCTTTTTGGATTCATGATCCTTTTAGCACTGAAATTCCATGAATCTGAGTTTAAAGCATTGGGATTATCAGAAAATTCCAAAGAATTTCTGTTAATTCCTCTTAATATATTGGCAGCTGCTTGAGGGCAGGGAGAATTTGTATATTGTATTCAATTTTGTTCCCTTGTGATGCTGAACAGTGGGATTTCACTTCATTGGTTTGTTTTTTGACTAGCTAAATGAATATTTATCTTGGGGAAGCAGGTTGTAGGTGCCCTTTGTCTCTTTCCTTTTCCATCTCTTCTTGTTTTTCTGGTTCCTAGTGGTTCTGGGATCCCTTCACTGAAATTCTGTTCAGATGACAAAGTGAGGGTGACTTATGGTCCTTGAAGGATGCTCCAGAAGAGCTCATGCTGCTAGATCTTCAACTAAAATTCCACCTTCTACAGGAATGCCTCTTCATTCTAATGTCATTCTTAATTATTTCCTGTATATCTTGTAATATAATTTCTTTCTTTATATTTTGGGGGCTGTCTCCTCCATTTACTTGTGAGCTCTCTAAGGGAGAGAGTCTTTTTGCCTTTCTTTAAATATGCCCTAGTTCGTAAAGCAATGACTTGTACATAGTTTGGTCTTTATAAATGTTTATTGTCTGATATTTGCATAGAAAGGCTTCACATATGGCTTAGTAGGTGACTGTGTGTTTCATTCATATCTTGGCTTAGTCAAGTGTAGTGAGGCTTAACTCCAGAAACATGGCCAAATGCTGATTTTTTCTTATTTTGGCTTTACTGCTCTGAAAGATTATTCATTAAGGTGTGGAGGGGCTGCTAAGCCTGCTGATGGAGGAAGCAATCTTGCCTTGAATGTTAGTGTGGTCTGGTGGATAGAGCACTTGACTTAGAGTCTGGAAGACCTGAGTTTGAGTATAGTCTTAGGACAAAACTATGCAAATCTTTTAAAAATTATTTTTTAAATTTAATTTTATTCTTTTCTTTTCTTTTTTTTTTAATACTGTGCAATTCTGGATGAGTTATCTTACCTCTCTGGACCTCAGTTTTCATATCTATAAAAGTTGCACTTGAGACATTTAATCACTGAAGTATTTATTTTTGAAGTTAGATCCTTGGACAGGAGTGAAATAGACTGAGTTTCTCTCAGAGTGTTTCTTCCATTTCTTTTTTAGGGGAGGAAATTAAACTGAGAAAGGAGCTGACCTGAGCATTTGCAGTTCAAATGCTCTGCCTTCACTCCTCCACCCCCTATAGTCCCTACCTCCTGGCTGGACCAGGCAGTTTTCCCAGAACACCCAAGTCTCCAAAACAGAATGTTCTGCCGACTCTGATCGAAACCTCTCCCTGTTTTGACTGGACAGCTCCTCCCCAGTCTGTCTGGCCTCTGACTGGGAATCAGCTGAGAGGCTGCTTGATACTGGCTAAACCCTTGATATGGGCATACCTGTCCTGGCTGGTTGTTGAGGATTGAAGACTGGAGAGTGTGACTGGCAAAGCCCATCCCCCAGGACCCATTTTCAGTCATTTTTCTGTCCTCATGGCCCAGTGTTGTGGGAGGGGAAAGTGAATATCTGTCTGCCTGGGAGGCCAGCAGACTGGTAGCTTTGCTGATTCCAACACAGGAGCCAGAGGACTGGGCTCAGGGAAAGTCAGAGGAAAAGGGTTATGATGGATCTGAATGTGGAGCTCATGGCAGCGTCGTCCTAGGAAGTGCCAGGGGTTGCTAAATCTTCCCTGGCTTTTGTTTTAATTTTTGTGTGGGGCTCCTCCCTTCCTGGATCCTTATGGTTTGAAGTTCCTTGTGCCTATGGGAATGAGACAGAATGGACAGGGGAAAGTGAACTGAAATAGGACCAGAGATCCCAGCCCTGTCGAGTACCAGTCATGAGGCTTTGAGCAAGTCATTCCCTCTCTGGGTTTTACTGTCCTCCTCAGGAAAATGACCCCCAGGAACCCTTTCTTGTCTTTTCTTTTTTTTTTCTTTTTTTTTTTTTTTTTAGTTTTTCAAGGCAGTGGGGTTAAGTGACTTGCCCAAAGCTACACGCCTAGGTAATTATTAAGTGTTTGAGGTTGTATTTGAGCTCAGGTGCTCCTGACTCCAAGGCCAGTGCTCTATCCACTGCCCCTCCTAGCCACCCCAGCCCTTTCTTTTCTAATCTTGTGTTTTTGATTTAGTATAGAATGTATACTTTTAGAGTTAGAAGGAATGTTGAGCAATCTTCCAACTACTTATTTTATAGAGGTGAAAACCAGAGACCTGTGAAATAGTTGGTTATACTGAAAAGCAGTTAAAAAATTAATGACCTCAAGTTAAGAATCTCTGCTCTGGCTCTCATATTCATATGAATCCATGCTGGCTGCCTATCCTGTATAAACCCTTGTCCACATCCTTCCAGATGTTTACCACATGGACTCAATCCATAAGACTTTCTGGATGACTTCCTTCCTTGTCTTCTTCTGACATTGTGTTTATACCAACCCAGCACCCTGGCTAGCTAGCCCTTATCCTTCTTTCTTGACCTGTGCCTCATTGAACTTCATACAATTCTGTTTATTCCTTATTTCATCTTATCAGGATGACTATCACATGCACAGATAAGTAGAATACAAGGTAGAATATAGTAGATGAAAGCAGGGGTGGGGAAGGATCACTTTGATTCCAGGGCATCAGCGAAACCAGACAGGTAGTGTAATGGAGAAAAGTAGTGGATCTGGAGTTCAAATCTAGACTCTAGGCAAGTTATTGCCTAAAATAGCATCTGCTTCTCAGGGTTGTTGTGAGGATTAAATGAGATAAAGTTTGTAAAATGCTTCACTAACCTTAAGTCGTCATATAAAGGCTAGATATTATTACTCTTAGGTGTAGTTTGCCTCAATTTTCTGTTTACCTCAATTTCTCCACCTATAAAATGAGCTGGAGAAGGAAATGACAAACCACTCCAGTATCTTTGCTAAGAAAATCAATTGGGATTATGAAGAATTGGACACTATTGAAAAAAGATGAAACAGCAACAATTGCAACAACACTATCGCTCATAGAGAAGTTGGCAGCTGAGATGAACTTTGAAGGAAGAAAAGAACTCTTGTCTGCTCCATATACTTCTCTAATTCTTGGTTTCCCTAGCTACAAGACCAGGAGTGAGCTCAAGGCTTGGATGCTTTCAAAAATACTTTGCTGGTTGGTTGGTTGATTCAGTGCTTGTGATCTGAGTTAAGATTCACTTAACCTCTATGAAACTCAGTCTCCTCAAAGATGTGGTAAGGAAAATAGAGCACAGTGTGAGTTGCTTAGTCTTTTATTTTATAAACCTTCTGGTGGTGGTATTTTCATGGAAATGGTTTTTGCTTCTATGAAAGGCACCAGCAACTAGAGAAATTACTTAACCTGTCTGCCTTTGAATCTGCCCTCCTTATCTAACAATTCCTCAGTCCGGGAAAATATTAAATTTATTAGCATCTTAACTTTCTTGACTTTTGCAGTCCAAGCTGCCAGGGTGCATCCCTGAAGCTGATAGCTACCGTATCCTATGAGCTTTAGACCATAGTGATCACTTCTTTTTCAGAGACTTGGATCTATTGATCTGATTCTATGGAGAAATGAGAACTTTGTTGTACGAAGTCATCTGGTAATGAAAGGACAATTGGATTTGGAGTTGGAAGTAAATAGTTTCAACTGCAGGCTCCAACACTTAATAGCTTTTTGGATTTTGGTTATAAGTTTCAAAGAACTGATATCTGTAAAATGGGGAGAATAATAATTAAACTATCTCACCAACAGGATTGTTGTGAGGAAATTGCTTTGTAAAACTTAAAGCTCTTTATAGATTTTAACTGTTGTTATCACAGACTAAATCAATTTGCTAAGTGATGCAGGCATCACTTGAGAACATACTTAACATGTGTTAAGTGGTGGGGATCCATAGCGAACCACCTGGTTTCTGCTTTCAAGTAATTCATTATCAGATGGGCAAGGAATGTATTATTATGATATAAAGGTAAATGTGAGAAAGGGACAAAGGAGAGAACAGACAAAATTTTCTAGTTATATTTGAAAAAGTTCATTTTGCTTGTTGGTGAGTATATTTGATCAGAAGCATCAATGACAGTTTTCTTGTGTGAAATGAGGACTATGCTCTACTTTTTTTTGAGGGAGCCTTCTCCATTACACCCAGTGCTTTGTTGACATCTCCACAAGCAAGTGTGATCAGAAAGACTGCATGTTAAAGGACATCTTTTGACCATCACAATGAACTTGAAGCTAGGCAGGGAAGGTCTTATTTTGGCCTGGTCCTGTGATTTCATTGGTATAAGCAAGGACTAAGGAAACATTCTCGTTCCACAAAAATCAGCACTTGTTCTTCAACATATAGAATTGTTTGGGGCCCTGGGAATTTATGGGACTTGCACAAAGTCTTGCCAATATGTGTCAGAGGTGAGACTTGAGCTTTTCCTAACTTCTCTATCCCCAGTTACCATGCAACCTCTGAGTCTAACTCATTCAGAGTGGGAATTACCGTTTCCATATTGCAGATGATGAAACCTACACATGAGGTCAGTTTTGAACCCAAGTCTTCTTATTCTCCAGTGTTGTTTTTAATCCTCTATAACATTTATGTATATTTGCCTCATTAGGTAATAGGCATCTCCCTAGGCTTTTTTTTTTTTTTTCATCTTTATTGGCTGCCCTCTCAAACTTTTGCAGCCTGGGGGATTCAGCTGATGACT
Organism: Macrotis lagotis; assembly: GCF_037893015.1. Lineage (NCBI taxonomy): Eukaryota > Metazoa > Chordata > Mammalia > Peramelemorphia > Peramelidae > Macrotis > Macrotis lagotis. The sequence goes on along the minus strand of NC_133658.1, from coordinate 251,014,402 downwards.
TGGGTGCCTTCCCCTGATGGTACTTAGTATACCCCAACTGGACCATTCAAATATGTGTACTGAAAGTCTGCATTTCAGTGAAAGAAAGCATCATATGGTTCCGCTTTGAGATCTGGAGATGTGAGTAGTGAAATTTTTTGAAAGGCCATAGTATGTGAATGTGTGGATTTTATCTTGGCTCTGATGTTGTATATCTATGTAACTGTGGCTGAAGTCTTTTCACTCTCTGAGAAGGGATTTAATATTTTCACTGTTTCTCTCACAGAGTTGTTGTGATTGTGTAAACATTAAAAAAAAGTCAAAGAATTGTGGATTGTTGTTACTATTTTACCTGAGATCTAATTCAATTCACTTTGACCTCTTTTTCAAGCCTTACTCCTTCCAATCTCTCTTCCCCACCTATAGTTTATCCCTAGTTCTTCTTATTATTGAAAAGCAGAAGACTAGGATAAACCTTAGAGTGGAGAATACCAGAACTGAAAGAAATCTTAAGAGTTCATCTGGTTTGGACTTTAATTTTGTAAGTGATGTAGAGGATTTTTGCTTGTTTACTTGGATAGACAGTGTAACTGCCATTAACTTCAGACTTTCAGATCACCATCCTAATCTTTCTCATTGCTTATAGCTGGCACAGATGCCTTGAGGTCCAGAGCCTTTCTCACAATTGGCCTCAACTGACTTAGATTGTCAGACAAACCTTCTCTTGATGGTAGGCTCTTCCAGGGCTGTATAATTCAATACCTGTGTCTCTGTCAGTCCAGGAAATGATGTGGCCATTAAATCTGTGTGAAAACAAAATACCCACCTCCTAGGTGACTAGTAGATGAGGTGAGGATTACATTTGTAGTCTAGAAGTTAAGTTTATGCTTGGAAATCTTAAGTGACTTGCTATTTTCTCTAGGGCAGAATGTAAGCTGTCACCTACTAAACTATCCTATTTAAGGAAGGTTCTCCCTAGAATGGCAGATTCCTTTTTGAACTTATTGCCCATTTTCCCCCTGTTGGTTGCCCTGCCCCAGACTATCCTTTATTGACCTTATATTGTCACATTCTGTACTCTTTGCAGCAGCATGTCAGTGTGCCTCTTTTTCTATATCCCCTTCAACAATCATCGTTTTCTTTTTTTTCAAATCTTTGCCTATTTGATGAATATGAGATTGTCTCTCTCCTCTTTCTTTCTCTCTCTCTCTCTCTACCTCCCCCCTCCCCTTTTTCTCTCTCCTCACTCTCTCTTGTTTTTTCTCTCTGTTTCTCTTCTTTATTTTTTCTCCTTTCTCAATAGATGCTAAAGTTGTAGAGTCTTAGGTTCTCTTTACCTAATCTTCTAATCCACTTTCCCCCCCTAAAGCCGACAGTCCTGTAGACTTCAGACTGGAAAAATATCTGTTCTTTTGAAGTAAATTATTGGTTGGAGAGTCTGAGAGGAAAAGCATTTTGGGACATGAGCCAGTTAGAAAGCTGTAAGCAAAAGTAAGAGAAGCTTGATGCTACAAAAGGAGAATGGGATCAATTTTAAAAGCTGATAGATTCAAGATCTGGAAGGGAACATAAAGACAATGTAATCTAACCCTTTATTTGAAAAATGAATACATCAAAGTCCAGAGAAGTTACCTAATAGAGAACCATTCTGTGTTCTCTTATAGCTACATACAACCAAAAACTATAGGCAGAGGTAAGAGAAGTATGATGCTCAAAAGGAGAATGGGATCAGTTTTAAGAGCTGATAAGATTCAAGATCTGAAAGGAAACATAAAGAAAATGTAATCCAACCCCCCCCCCTTTTGAAAAATGAGTGCACCAAAGTCTAGAGAGGATAACTAATAGAGAACCCTCTTTTAGCTTCATACAACCAAATCACACAGGTTAGGTGCAAGTTATATACACTTTATTTTGCTGTCTGCTCTTGCCTCAGGTATTTGTATTTCAAAGCCCCTGGGTGTCAGTCAGCAGGTTTTTTATTCAGTGCTTACTTTGCATTTGGCACAGTGGGAGACAACATGTAAATAATGTGTCTTATGGCCTACTACATATCGTAACCCTTTTGTTTGAAAAAATGAGTACACCAAAGAACCCTTCTCTTTTCTCTTATAGTTTCATACAACCAAAAGTAGAGGTAAGAGAAGGATGATAAGAGCTGATAAGACTCAAGATCGGAAAGGGCTATCTTCCTTTTGAATGGTGGGTTGTAGATTTGCGAAGCAGCTGCTTAGAGGTTAGAGATTATACTGTGAGAATGGATGGACTCATCATGGGAGTCTTTCTGGAGTGTTGTCCATTAAACAGAAGCTACATGGCCACTTCTGGAGTATATGGTAGAGGGACTTATTTCAGGGTATGAATTAGGCTAGCTGGTTGTTTCTATTGTCCCTTTCTTTTCCCAGAATCCTATGAAGTATTTGTAGAGCAGTTTTTAAAAACCATATTTTCATTTGATCCTCAGAACTACCCTTTGATATGTCCTACTTCAAATTTTCAAAAAGCTTTCCCCCTCTGCTTTTACCTTTGATCATACTTATTACCACACATATCCTGTCTTCCCATCTAATGATGTCTATCCTTGGAGCTCAGGGACTGTGCTGCTTTGCATCTTTGTATCCCTAGCATTGAACACAGTGCCTCAGACATTGTAATGATATTAAGTATTTGTTGTATATTGAACTGATTTAGGTGTATAGTCCATGGTGCAGTAGAAGGAATGTAGAATTTAGAACCAAAAGACATGAAATCAAATCCTGACTTATTCCCTTTGAGACTTTGGGCATGTCAATTAACTCTAGGCCTCAGTTTACGCAAATATGGGAAAAAGGGGTTGTATTAAATAATACTACAACAAGGTATCTTCCTTTTATAAATTTTAGATTTCTCAAGTATAATGGATTCTTCATTGGAAAGCTGAAACTCAGAGAGATAAGGAATTTTGCCATGTCATATTAGCATCTTTAATTCTTTCTTTAGGGAAGGCAAAGGTTAGTTTCTCATGATTTCTGGGCTACACTTTTATCCGTTTCAAATATTGTTTCCCATCTGTTTGACTTTATTTTTTTTTAGAATTGCCTTTATCCATTGCTTCCTCTGGTCTGCACTAGAACTTTGTGGGTTAGAAAGGATAGGAATAATTTTACCTTTATTTGATAGATGAAGAAACTTAGACCCAGAGAGGGCCACTGAAGGATGATACACACATTCTGATTTCTCTTCACCATTGTAGGGTCACAGGGGGGAAGAAGTCAACCAAGAGGACCAAGTCCATCAATGGATCCCTCTATATCTTCAGAGGACGGATCAATACTGAAGTTATGGAGGTGGAGAATGTGGAAGATGGAACAGGTAACTACTGCCTCATCATGGTGGACTGTTCTCTGTCTATGTGTGTTGCCTTTAAATATGCCCAGACTTGAGGGGAGGGAATTTGGAGCATCCTTGGACGATCTTCAGAAGATGGGACAGATTTTTACTCTTTCAAAACATATGTTTTTTTGAAGCAGTTTTTCAGAATGGAACTGACCATATTCTTTTTGTTGGGCTTCCTGGCCTGGGTTTAACTGTGCCAGTTAACTTGGAGCTCAGGAATTGGAAAGGGGAAGGAATAAGGCAAGGTCTAAAATAACTTAGATTTCTGGAATGAGTCAAGATTGGAAGGAGTCAGAAAACTGACCACCAAGACATTTTTGGACTAGGTGAGTTTGTGGCCATCAGATACCCTGCGATTCTGGTACTAGTAGGTTGAGGAAGGGTTTGTGGAGTAACTGTAACTGCCAGCCTCTAACATAGCAGTGGGAGAGAAGGCAGGCTTGCTTCTTTTTCCATAGGCAGATTCCGTCTTCACCAAACTAATGTTTATTTCTCTTCATCCCTTCCCAGCGGATTACCACAGCAATGGCTACACTGTTACAAATGGCTGGAAGATCCATAACACTGCCAAAAATAAATGGTTTGTTTGTATGGCAAAAACAGCAGAGGACAAACAGAAATGGCTAGATGCCATCATCAAAGAGAGGGAGCAGAGAGAAAGTGAGTATCTTGGGATTTCTTTTTCTGTCTGTTTTCTCTAGTATCTGGAAACAACCTGATTTGGGTACCAGAAGAAATTGGATAAATGAATGAAAAGAGCATTTCTCATATGCTCAACATGCTAAGCACCACACTAAGTGCTAATGAACTAATAAAAATACGAAAGTTAAACAGTCCCCTGTCTTTAAGAGAAGAAAATAGATTTCAAGCAGTAGAGTCCAGGGACCTGTGTTGTGGTCTCTAGGATGATGAGTGGAGATATAGGGGAGTCTTCTTTAGTCCCAATGGGAGCCTTGATTTGATTACGGTTCCAGAGCTGGAAAATGGGCTATGTGCCTAATAGCTAGCAGGAAGATTACTGGGGTGTTAAGTGAGCTGTGTCTGGAATTGGCTACATATATTGATCACAAGGAGGAACTCACACATCAGGAAGGTTGGAACTTCAGAGCTGGAAATCCATCAGGGCATAGGATTTAGTCCAGAGGGTACAAGACAGGCAAGCAAGCAAGAAGACAGGATAAAGTGGGGTGAGGGGTTTGAAATATGTTCTGAATGGATAGGAGTAGTGGGAATCAGGTGTATGAAGAAGGAAGAGAGCAGCTATGGGGAATTTGGTTTACTGAAAGTAGCACTGGATTAGAAACCAGAAGATCTTTATCTTAAAATGACTTTACCTCTGTCTCATTTGGAGATGTTGACCCTATGGTTGAGGACTGGGAGGAACCATAAAGTGGGGACACTGCCCTTGGTTGAGCAGCAATTTGGTTGAATCCCTTCCCCTCTGGATTTGATTTCTTATCTATAAAATGAGGGGAAATAGTACTAGAGTCACTAATAGTCTATATTCTAGATATGAGAAAATAGAATTAGAAGTTTGATAGATTTAGAGTTTGAATTCCTCTTCAGATACATAATAAAATCATTTAACTTCTTACCTAATAAAGGGGGAAAACGATAGCACTCACTTTCCAGGTTTCTTATGAGGAATGAATGAAATGAGTTACATAAAAATGTTTTCCAAATCTTAAAGTTCTTTAGCAGTAGCAGTTGCTGGTCCTATGATCTATTCTATCTGAGTAGGTTAGACTTTATTATTTTCCCCCACATGACTCCAGCTCCTTCAGTTAGCTCCCTAGGCCACATTTCCTTATTTCTGGTTTTTGATTGAGCAAAGTGAACCAAGAAAGTACTTTTTTTTTTTAAGACGATATATTGGTTTAAGCCCAGTAGTGTCAAATTCAGATAGAAATAGGGGCCACATAAGGATCCCTGCAGGCCATATATATCTAGAAAATCACATGGAAAGATTATCTACTATGTATTGTACTTTTATATGTTTCCCAATTACATTTGAAAACTTTTTTTTATTTAAGGCAATGAGGTTAAGTGACTTGCCCAAGATCACACAGCTAGGCAATTATTAAGTATCTGAGGGCAGATTTGAACTCAGGTCCTCCTGACTCCAGGGTTGGTACTGTATCCATTGGGCCACCTAGCTGCCTCCTCCCAATTTTACATTTTAATCTGATTCAGACTCTATGCAGCCTCCAGGCTATGTGTTTTTCCCACAGGAGTAGGAGTGACATATAGTGTGATACTTGTAGTCAGGAATTCCTAGTTCAAATCACACCTTCAATATATATGCTCTCCTTTAACCTCTCCATCCTCAGTTTCCTCGTTTGTAAAAGTGAAGGTTTTTGAACTCAGTGTCCTCTAAAGTTCCCTTTAGTTTTAAATCTATATTACAGTGGAAATACTAAACCATACCATTGGCCATTCTTCTCTCTTCTCTACTATTCTTTAATATTTTTTTCTTCAAGGGGCATTGACTATTGCTACCCTACTTTTAGACTAAGAGTTCTTAACCTGGATTTCCAAGACCCATAGATTAATTTGTGAACTTATCTCTCTCTATTTCTCCATTCAGATTTATTTTTACTAATTTTTTTATTTCATTTGTAATTCTATGCATTTATTCATTTAAAAACATTATTCTCAAAAGGATTCCATAGGTTTCACTAGACTGTCAAAGGGGACAGGGAAGAAAAGAAAAAAAGGGTTAAGAACTCCTACTTTGGTCTTTTTGGGTTTTTTTTTGGGTTACATGCAGCTGCTAGAAATAGTTCCTTGCCTTTCTTGGAGTTATCAGCCCATATTTTTACATCAAGTCCCTTCTACCCAAGAAGCTTTTGAAAGATTGGGGGAGGTTATTGTCTAATGCAGAGTATGGCCTCCATATGGGTTTTCTTGTTAAGTTATATAATCTGATGAGCAATTTCCAAAATTTAAGAATGTTAGGATCCAAAAACTTGTTCACTCGAAGGGGCCTTGGTTCTGGTATTTACTATCTATGTGAGTTGGGGGAGTAATTTAATAATTTGGGGGCTTAGTTCTCATCTGTAAAATGAGAAGGTGCGTCTCAGCTCTAAATCCTATGTCCTATGATCTTTGACCTTATCTAACTCAACCTCCTTACTTTTTCAAAGAGGAAACTGAGACCAATAAAAGGGAATAGACTTCTAAGTATTGTTGGTTTTAGTGCTCTGCCAAAGCTTTGCTCAATAGTTTCATCATGGGGCAGATATAACTCTAGGTTCTCAATTGTTCTGCCTTGCCAATACCAGCTCTCAAAGTTCACACTAAGGAGAAGATGATTAGGTTAAGGGCCCAGGGATGGACTGCATGTCTGTTATTAACCAAACTTGGAGAAGCTCAAAACTAGAAAGATAGTGATAAGGGATGAATGTCTATGGACACAGAAAATTCATGAAACTGTCTTTTGAAGGGCTGGGATCCTGACCAGTAAAGGAAGTTCATGTGCTGCTGGATACTTGAGAAATATTGATTATTATTTTCAATCTGATTGGTATAGAATTTCTGTGATCTCTCCCTTTCATTGAATTGGCCTATTGAGAATAGTTTATATGGATAGTTTAAGGCAGGCCTTCTTAAATTATTTTTATTTATGGATTCTTTGACAGTCAGATGGAGCCTATGGACTTCCTCACAGGATATAAATAAAATACTTAGGATTACAAAGAAAACCATTGATATTTCTGAAATATCAGAATGAAAAACAAAAACAAAAAAGTCTGTGGACTATAGTTGTAGGTTGAAGGAGTTATTTGGGTTTTTGGAGGGCTTGCTTGCTTGACTAGAAGAGTGGTACTTCAGATAGGAACAGGAAACAGAGTGAGATAGTGGTAGTTCCAAACTGAATTTGAATTGTTGAACCTCTTTTAAGTGTGAATAGCTGCTTAATTTCATGCTAAGTGGGATCTCAGATTTGTTGGCTGTTATGAGCTCTGTCGCCATGGTCCCTTCTGCTGGCTGGATTGCCTTATTTTGAAAAAGATTTTTTTTTAGCCTTGATTTTTTTTTTTGCAAGGCAATGGGGTTAAGTGGCTTTCCCAAGGCCACACAGCTAGGTAATAATTAAGTGTCTGATGGTTGGATTTGAACTCAGGTAATTATTAAGGATGTGAGGCTGAATTTGAACTTAGGTACTCCTGACTCAAGGGCCAGTGCTCTATCCCCTGTACCACCTAACCACCCTGCTGGGTTGCCTTTTAACTCTGTCATTTACCATGAGCCTAATGGAGAAGAGGTGTGGCTGAGAATAGCTTCCCAGATAGGATTCAGTGGATACAATGGAAAGAGCTTTTGATGGGAAGGCAAGAGAGTTGATTTTCCAGGTGATTTGTGTTTTTCAAAAATTAGACTAGATGGTCTCTAAAGTTCAGTTAGTTACTTTTATCTGTGAGTACCTCAAAGAGATATTGGGTACAGAAAAGAATTGGTTCCAATTGGTCTTTTTTGTCTCATTTCTCCCCAAATCTTCTATATAGTTTAAGGGAACATTAACTTGTCTAATAAACTCTAGTGACTTCCTGTGGCCGCTAGAATGAAAAATAAACTCCTGCCTAGCTTGTAAATCCCTTCACAACTTGCCCCCAACTAATCCTTGCTGCATAAAAATCCCCTTCCCATATTGCCTTTCCAGGCAGAGAGAACCTGCTTTTTCACTTACTGTCCTCCAGGCCTGGTGTGTATTTCCTTTTTCCTTCCACATCACAATATCTCTTTCCCCTTTCTCTGTAAAGATTTTGCTGGTTGCCTTATTTCTTATTGTTCCCTTACAAACTGCTGCATTTATATACATCCTTGTCGTCTGACCATTTTTGGTACACTATTTGGGCCTTAAAATACTTGATTGATTTGATCCCAGGTAGGGAATCTTCATCACTGGCATGATTTGCTTGTGCCTAGTGTGACCTAATCCTCAGTATCTTTACCATACAGGAACCACAGATATGCATATACATAGACGTGCACATCTTTAGATTTTCAGAGCTCTTTAAAACTTAGTCCCAGAATGGTTAACATAGTAGTGAGACCTGTGATTCCCAAAACCCTAACGCAGGTCACTAGGAGTTAGATATCTTGGTGTGGTGGACACTGGATTTGGAAGGTAGTTCTCTTATTTACTGTGATTTCCTGGGTAAGTCACTTTGCCTTTTTGACCCTCTTGTTTCTTCATCTGCAAAATGGAAAGAATATGCTTTGTAACTGCCCAATTCACAGGGTTATTGTAAAAATTTTTTTTTGATAAATCATAAAGTATTATGGAAAAGGGAAATGATTAATGCAAAGTTTTTCAGTCCCTGTTGCCAGATTATAAAGGTGAGGAGAGAAAGGTGATGAAAGGAATCAGTGACTCAGGCCCAGAGCTCAGCTTCCCTTCATTGAAAGTCACAGCTAGTTCTCCCATTTTTATTCACCATTCTTTTTTTTTTTTCTGAATGTTAAATCATGAAAATATTACAAGCCCTAGCAGAGGAATATAGCAGAACTAACAGACATTATGTAGTTACCCTTTGTATTGTAACCATTGTCCTTTTAAGAGTACAGAGGGTTCCCTTGATAATGGAATGGAACCTTTTTACTCAGGTGTATCAAACAAAGTGCTTCTTTCTAAAGAGAAAACTCCTGGTGAATATGACAAGCTTTTAAAAGCATCACATAAATAGGATTGCTGCTACTGCAGTATTATCTTGGCTAACCAAAACTCTACTACTCAAAATCTCTATTTAATGGATTTTTAAAGGACAAACTATTCCCCATCAGAGAAAAAAAGGACCTGTCATAGGAAAAGCTGCCATCAGCAATTTATATTAAAAAACTATAGCAATACAACAAACAAAAATAATCAACCAAGGTACTTAGGACCAAAACTTGAACTTAATTCAGGACCTTCAGTGTTAGAAACAGAGGCTCTTGGAGGTAGAAGCAACTTGAGAAGTTCAGCCACCTCATTTATAGAAGGAGAAATTAATTCACAGAGAGGCAATTCCAGATGACTGAGGTGAAGCAGTGAAATTAATGGCAAAAGTTTATCTAGAATTCAGGTATCTCTTGACTTCCAGGGCAGTATTCTTTTTCCCATACCTCTTTCAGCTCCCATTCAGCCCATCTCATCTACTTTCTCTCCTCTTCTTCTGAGCCTTATCCATATTTATTTCAAATGTCTACTATGTTTCAGGCATTGAGGTAGACAGCATATTTGTTTTTAATTTTTAAACATTTTTATTTAAAGTTTTGAGTTTCTAATTCAAATCCTCCTTTCCTTTATCCCCTTCCTCCTTCCTGAGATGAAAAGCAATCAGATACAGCAATTATGTAAAACATTTTCATGGAAAATAGCCTGTTTCATACTGTATTCAGTCAATATCATCTTTCTCTCTGGAAGTAGATAGCATACTTCTTCATTAGTCCTTTGGAAAAGCTAAGTCATTCACAATTCTTCATTGAACAATTACTGTGTATACAATGTTATTCTGGTTCTGGTCACTTCATTATGTATCAGTTCACATAATTCTTTTCCATGTTTTTCTTGCTTATCATTTCACATAGTGTAATTATATGCCATTGCAATCATATACTGCAGCTTATTAAGCAATTGGTAGATATCCCTTCGATTTCCAATTCTTAGACACCATTAAAAGAACTACTATACATATTTTTTTGCTTGAGTAGGTCCCTTTCTCTTTTTTGGATGTCTTTGGTATATTAGCATAGTAGTGGTATTCCAGGATCAAAGCTTTATAACCCTTTGGGCTTAATTTCAAATTGCTCTCCAAAATGGTTGGATTAATTCATAGCTTCCATCACTAGTGCATTAGGGTTCCAGTTTTCCCCTACGTCCCCTTCAATATCCCAACATTTTCCTTTTTTTAATCATAATATAACCAGTCTGATAGATGCAAGAAAGCACCTCAGTGTCAGTTAACATTTTTAGATGTATATATAAAATAAGAGTATTTGGGGGAAGAAGATTAGCATCTGGCAAATTTTTAAAAAAGCTCTATGTAGGAGATTCAAGCTGAATCTTAAAAGGAGAGTAGAAAGTGATGAGCTTTTGAATACCAGTCATGGGAGTTATTCGCTCTTAAGCCACAAACTGCAGAGAGTTGAAAAGAGAGTAGTAATTTAGTGTAATAAGTAAGGAAAGGTAGTTTGGGTCCAGGCTTTATAAAGATGAATTTACATTTATTTGTGTGTGTGTGTGTGTGTGTGTGTGTGTGTGTGTGTGTGTGTAGTAGGAGTCATGTTATAGAGAGTGAAAAGAGGAGAATGAGGAGATGACACCAAGGAGATGGGAGATTATAACTGAAATTTAATTCTTTGTGATTGACCAGATAATGTTATACTTGAGAGAAACAGGAAGATTGAAAAGAGGCAGAAGTTTTTGGAAAAGTTGTTTATTTGTGTTTTGAACTATTTAATTTGAAGTGGAATATCTAGTCTGAGATAACTAGCAGGAAAAATGGAGGCATGGAAATTAGGGTAAGGGTTTGTGGAAAGAGAATGAATTCTGTTTTGGAGGCGAGTTGCCTAAGGTTGTGTGCATTAAGTCAGTCCTTTATACTCAGAATTGTCCTTGAAGTGTCTTAAGCACAAAGAAGGAAGAGAAAACTAATTCATCTATATTTCAGGAAGAAAAGGAAGTAGCATTTTGTGCCCCACCCCCCATTTTTGTATTTCAGTTTAATTCAGTATGAAATGTCTACCATTTTTAAGACCTTGTGCTTCATGGTAGCTCTTTTAGAATATGTTGTATGAAAACAATGGGGAATCGGGAGAATCTTTCAATTCTTGGGAAACTACTTGTTCTAGGATCTGATTGACAACAGGGATCATAGGAATTCTTAGGTATTTAGAGCTATTCAGGGACTTTAGAGATAACATTGCTGGTCCTGGTTCCCACCTGGAAAAAGGGAATTGATTATATGTGACCTACCTTACTTATATTAATTTTGTAGAATGTCAATCCTTACAGAAAAGTGAAAAGTGAGGCACGAGAAGGGCAGAAGACTTCACCTGAGTACATTCTGTTTAAGGCAAAGAGGGAACATATTGCCCTATCTCTTATCACTGTGCATGTGTAGTCGCTGATCACTGGGGAATAAGATTGGCATTTCAGTTTTGCTAGGTCCCTCTGTAGAGGAGTTCATTTTAAAAGCATTTTCCTCCTAGAATGTCAAAAAGGAACCTTGAGCAATGCAAAGAGTTCAGACTCCTATGTCTTACTCATGTTTCAAAACAGTATATTTTGTCAGAAAGCAGTAATAGATATGAGAACCTAATGGTTTTCTATTAAAGAGATATAAAACAATACCACTCATCTCACTAATATGGTAATTTTTTTTCCATTAAAGTGTGAGCTTTGACTGGACTACAGAGGGTATAGACATATCCTCTTTTACCTTCCTCTTTATTTTCCCTGAGAAGCAGCATGGATCAAACTGGTCTACACTTCTGAATCAGATTACAGTGTAATTGGGAAATGTTTGACAAACCAAATGAAAATATAATACTACATAGATTATGTTAAATTTGTGGTTTTTAAAGGCAATATGTGACTGAGATCCATTTGTCTTTGAGTTTGATACCATTGGTGTAGGGGATTGAGAGCTGACTTTGAAATTGGAAAGAGTTCAGATACTATGTCTTACTCATACTGGGTACATGTGACTTTGGGCAAGTCTCTTAACTCTTCAGTTCTCTATTCAGCAATAAGTTGAAGAGGAGGTATGAAATTGTACAAATAGAAGTTACCTATTCTGAGAGTTTTCTATAACAACGAAATTAGAGGTCTAATCCCTATGCTTTGTTTCCTACTAGTGTGTGAGTAATAGAGACAAATTGAACTTGTGGGGATTCCTACATAAGGACCATGTCTTTGTTGGTTTCACATAATCATAAATTTATAAATGGAGTCCATCAGTCAACAGGCATTTATTTATTGAAATATTTCATCAAATAATTACATGGAAGATACTTTAGAGATCATCCAGGACAACCTCCTCATTTTACACATGTAAATGTAAATGTACAACTGTACATTTTTAGTAGGTTTCCTAGGGAACAGAAGATTAGTCTAACATCTCCTAGGGACAGTATTCGAGACTGGGGGATAGGAGAGAGTAAAAGGGGAGCAGAGCAGCCTTTGTTTCTTCTTCTTCTTCTTTTTTTTTTTGCAAGGCAATGGGATTAAGTAGCTTGCCCAAGGCCACACAGCTAGGTAATTATTAAGTGTCTGATACTGGATTTGAACCTAGGTACTCCTGACTCCAGGGCTGGTGCTTTATCCACTGTGCCACTTAGCCGCCCCTGTTTCTTCTTCTGGATGTTTATATTCCACCCTTATTTTGAGCAGATCATTGGATCTAGTAGAGGGTGGTAGATGTCCATAGAGGACTAGTTCAGGGGGTCTCCTTTGATCTTCCTTATCATCTTTTCCTTATTAAAAGCTGTAAGAAACTTTGGAGATCATATAGTTCTTATTTCCTAGAGGAAGAAACAATGACCTGGAGTCTCAGTAATATCATCCAATATATTGGTGACAGAATCTCTGCAATTGTTCTCCCCCCCCGCCCCATCCATGCCTTTTTACTCTGCCTTTGTCACAAAAACCTCAAATGACAGATAGTTGGGATAAAACTTCTAGCCAAGATGTTTATGAATTTGAAAACGGTCAGGATTGCCCCCTTCATTATACAAATGAGAATTCCAAGGCCCAGAGAGGTCAAATAATTTAACCCAAGGTCACACAGTTAAAGTTAAAAGTGTGATTGAAATGGAGAATAGTCAATAGTCAAGGTATGTTTGGGGTGGAGAATGGTTGATATTGGGGTTTGTGATCTTGCCTTAGGGGAATAGCCTTTAGGTTCGAAGTAAAGAATCAATTAAGAAGTACTTATTAAAGGACTAATATGGGTTAGGTTTTGTGGTAGCTATTAATAATATAAACATAAAAAAATAAAATAGCCTCCTTTCTCAACAAGCTTATATTCTATTGGATTGTTCATATTTGGAGGTATGGCATGGGTGGATAGTGAATAGCTATTGTTTGGTGCTAGAGCAGCTATGTGGTGCAGTGGATAGAGCATTTGCTCTGAAGTCAGGAGGACTTGAATTTATATTTGGTCTCAGATATTTGACACTTACTAGCTGTGTGACTATTGTATTTTTCAATCCTGAGTGAGGAGAATTACCTTTTCCCCTTCTTTTTTTTAATCCAGGTCTCATCTAGGTTTTATCTAGGTCGTGTGGCCAGTCTTCCATGAGATACTTTATTTATTTATTTATCACGTACTTTCTAAATTCTGTCTTTTCTTGTTATCTTGAGATATCCGCTTGGTGAGGAAGTGCTGACGGTTGTTGGATCTAATTTTTGAGATTCTTTTCTCGTCTTCCTATCCATTCAGTTGCCAAGTCCTGTTGTTTGTACCTCTACAGTATCTCTAATATATGCTATTCTCTCTGATATGACTACAACCCTGATTTAAACTCACTTCATGGCTGGACTATTTCAGTAGACTGCTGGTTGGTCTCTGTCTCAGATCTCTCCCCAGTCTCTCCTACACTTAATTAACCATTTGATCTTTCTAACATATAGATCCTACCATGTTATCCCTTGAATTCAAGGGTACTAACTAATAATAATTCCATTATATAATCTAAAATCCCTAGTTTGGCTTTTAAAGCCCTTCAAGACTTGGTATCAGTCTACTTTTGCAATCTTATAACTGAAAGTATCCCTTTCTACCTCCAATCCCCAACATAACTGTGTTATCCAATGATGCCATCCTTCTTACTGGTCCTTGCACTTGACTCATTCCTTGGCATTTTTCATGCATTGTTCCCTGGGCCTAGAACTCTGCTCTTACTTGTCCCTGTCTCTTGGTTTCCTTAAGGCCCACATTCTACAAGAATGCTTCCCTAGGGCCCCTTCATTCTAGTGTATACTTAGGACCTCACTGCCTGTCCCTGCTTGCCAGCTCCTCCAGAGCAGAGGCAGCTTTTTGACTTCCCTTGTACTCCTATCACTTAAGGTGGTGTTTGATACAGCGTAGCCTCTCCATCAATGCTTATGGATTGATTGATTGACTTTGTACCAGGTCTCAAGCTGGGCATGGAGCGGGATGCTTACGTCATGATTGCTGAGAAGGGAGAGAAGCTCTACCATATGATGATGAGTAAGAAGGTCAACCTCATCAAAGATCGGAGGAGGAAGCTGAGCACTGTCCCCAAATGCTTCCTTGGCAAGTAAGTCCCCAGTCTGTTATGACACTACTCTGCCTCTCATCTCTCCTGGCCCCATACTCTTCACTCTTTGAGGCAGCACCTGTAATCTTCTTGGCACTGGCAGGCATGTATCCCTTTAGGAATAGCATCCTCATAGAGCTGCCTCCAGAAATCAAATGGTTTTCTTAGGATTTAGCGGATTATAGACACAATCTGGTCTGCCCCTTGTATTTAACAAAAGAGTCAACAAAAATTTTAACTTGCCTAAAGTTACCAGGCTAGTTAATGGCAGATCCCAAATTCAAACCTGCTTCTTCTAACACAATCTTCAGTGCTTTTGTCCTTTATATGATACTACTTTTCAAGAAATATGTTAACCCTTCATGTTATGTCTCCTTAATATCATGCCACCTTTCAAGAATCGTGTTAGCCCTTCATGTTAGGTCTCTTCTTTATCATACTACCTTTCAAGAAATGTGTTAACCCTTCATGTTATGTCTCCTCCATATCATACTACCTTTCAAGAAATGGGTTAGCTTTTCATGCTATATCTCCTCTATATCAGGGCAGTCTAAAAATGTAGCTCTCCTGTAGATTTACTAAATGTTTTAGTAAATGAAGCTGAGCTACTACAGAGCTCTCGCCAAAATGGCAAGTCAAAATATATTGTCACTTGTTTCAGTAAAAACTTTTAAAAGTAAAGTTGGAGAGCTTTGCTCTACATCATGCTACCTTTCAAGAAATGTGTTAATCCTTCATCCTATATCTAGGTAGGGGTGTAGTAGAAGGAGCCTTGGATTGGGAATGGGGTGACTTGGAGTTATATCCTACCTTACTCTGTTTTTGCCAGGTGACTTTGGATGACTCACTTCCTAAGTCAGTTTACCCATCTAAGAAGATGAAAGGGTTTGAACTAGGTGCTTTCTAAGGCTCTTTCTAAGTCTAATGTTTTATGAGTCTATGGTTATCATACCTTGTATATACAGATATGCAATCTGCCCTTGAGGAGACCATTGTCTAATTGACCAGACAAAGCATATCCCAAACACCTCCCAAGTAGTCTGAGAGTCTGAGACCTGACCTCAGTTGTAGATTTTCACTGCCATTAGAGGTCACAGAAGAAAGTGATCACTTTCTGCTGGGACAATCAGGGTAGGTTTTTTAGGGTTCAGCTATAAACCCTAGTCCTGATCATTGTCCACTGCAAATACATCCCCCATGCTGACTATTTTCCATCCCATTTATACCGTAAAGTGGAGGGAGCTGTATGAGTTATTGGGGAAACTCCTTAAGACATTGAGATTTGAACTAGACCTAAAAGGATAGCTTGAGTTTTGATGGGAATGAAGGTGGGATTTTCTGAATGACAGAGCTGGTGAGGAGGAGAGAACAGTGATATAATGGAAAAGAGGATGGATTTGGAACAAAGAGCTTGCATTTGAATCCCAAATCTACTTCTTTTCAAAAGACCTCAGGTTCAGATCCTCTAAAGCATGCTGAGATAATGGTGACTAGAACAGGTTAGTTGATAATGTGATTTTTGTTTTCTGGTTATAGTGGCTAAATGAATTGCTGGGGTATTTCTCTTGGGTTAACATGATCACCAGGGCCACCCTCTTCTTCTTTAGGGGAAAGCTTAAACCAGTTTCCCACGTTAGAATGAACCTCAGAGGTTATTTAGATAGTCTTTCTGTTTAGGAATGCTCTCTACAGTGTTCCTGACCAGGGATCATTTAAATGTTTCATTAAGACCTCTTGGGATGGCAAACCCCTTGCCTCACTCCCACCTATTTATTCCATTTTTGCAGAACTCTGCTTGTTAGGAAGTTTTTCCTTATTTGCCACTTGACTCATCAAATGAACGCCTGTTCCTTAGTCTGGACTGAAGGACTTGTCACAAGGTCAGACAGAAACATTAGCCATGTGATAGACTGGCCAGTGCCAGGCTCATATAGTCAACAGTGGAGAAGTTTTCCCCTCCACCCTCTGCTGGACCTGGGGCCTGTGAGTGATCCCAGACCTTGGCACAGAATGGGGCAATGTGGGGGCAGCTGTCTCCGGTTCCCTTATGTGGGTGAGAAACATCTGTTGTTCTTTGTAGCTAGCTGCAAAAAATTTCTCTCCCCCCTGTTTTCTTGGACCTTAAGAAACTACCAGGGGGACTGATGCTGGGTGTGGGCAGGAAGCCCTAGAGCAATTCATGTTTCCCATGGGGTTCCTCCCCAGGAACAGAGTAATTTTTATCTCTCCCACTCCCCTTCCCTTCCCAAGTCTGGTCTGCCCCTCAAACACATTCACCTACCTAGAGATGGATGAGTCAGGCACTCTGCTTGAGCAAAACATTGAAAAGCTAAAAATATTTCCAGCCCCAGTGGAGGGAGACTGGAATGCTACTTTTGATAGGCAGCAAACCCCTTTTGATTTGGCAGCATGGCTGGGCTTTATTGGACCCAGATTTCTTGGAGACTGTTTGGCTCTTAGCTATTCCTTTTGTTCCTGGTCCCAAGAGTAACATATTTCTGATGTAAGCCTTGGGAAAGCTCATAGATGGGCTGGGGCCTGTGGAGTTCTGATAGGGGCCCCATCCCACCTAGAAAATTGACAGTAATTATGGAGATGAAGCATCTACTCGAGGAAGCCATCCCTATTCCTTGGCTCAGCTATCTCTTGATTCTTCCTAGAATTGTCCCACTAGATTGAGCACAATTCATTCTCTTTCTTAAACTTGCAGTTTGAGCCAGATTTTGAAATCTTAGAATTTGAGACTAATAGAATTTCAGACTCAAAAGAATTGTAGATTTATTCAGAGAAGTATAGTACATCAGGTTTGGACCTATGTGACCTTGAACAAGACACTTTGTCCCTGGACTGTAATATAATGAGCAAGTTGGATTGTATTGCAACTTCAGGTCTTGATTGATGTGGTCTGTGATCCCAAGTTTCCAGCTTTAAATCTCAGATCTTTTGACTATAAGTTTATCCCAGATTCTCTTAGTCTCTTAAATTCCTAGAGACTTAGAATATTAGAACTGGGAATTTTAAAACAACCTTTAGCCTAACTCCTTACTCCAAGAATCCTCAAAACCCACCTTCTCTAAGAAGACTTCCTGAGTGAACTTGTCCTGACACCAGTCCATGTTCCTCTATGTTCCCTCCATTCTCTTCTGGCTCATACTTACTTACATGTTGCTTTGTAAATGTCCTTCAGTGACTTTCCTTTATGGGTATTTGAGTATCTGTGTAAGCATTTTTAGGAACTTTGTCAACTCTGACTTTTTTGTAAGCTCATAGCAGAGAACAATAAGGTATATAGCACAGTGGATAGAATGTTGGTCCTGGAGTGAGGAAAACCTGATTGCAAATCCTGCCATAGACATTTAGTAGTCATTGATCCTAGACAAGTCCCACTTTCTTCATCTGTAAAATGGGATATTCATAGCATCTCTACTTTTCAGAGGCTTGTTGTGAGGTTCAGATGATCCAATATATAAAATTCTTTGCAGTTCTTAAAATACAAGTTCTTATTATTACTATTTCCCTGTGGGTAACCCATTTGCTGATTCTCATATCATCATGGAGTATTAGAACATGTAGGGATCTCAGAATGTATGATGTCAGAGCCAGAAGTCACCCTAGAGATCATTGAATATAGTCTTTGATTCTACAAATGAAGAAACTGAGGTCCACAGTGAAGTCCTGACTTGAGTCAGAGTCAGTCAATGAGTCCATATCAGAGCTGGGACAAGAATCCAAGTTCAGGACTCTTATTTCCCCTACCATATTGCCTCCAGATCAGGGAACAAGAAAAACACTCTTGGCTCTAAACTGAATTAATGATTGGTATTTACTAAGCACTTTTCAAAGCTTCCAGGCACAATGCAGATAGAACAGGGTAGTGGACCCAAAGTGTTGTTTTTGGCTTTTAACTCACAAGATGATGAGTAGAGTCGTAAGAGAGTCACTTGACATTACTTTCAAGCAGTAAAAAAAAAAAATGGCAGCATTGACTTGGCCTTTCTGCCATCCTATTCCCCTCCCTCCCAACCCCCCATTCCCTCTTGCTTGAGGAATAGCAATTTTGTTATGAATGGCCTGGCAGGGGAGGCTATAAGAAGGTGACCTTGGAGACAAAAATAATAGCAAAAATGCTAAATAGTTAGCATTTATATATTGATTTAAAATTAACAAAATGTGGTACAAATTTTACCCCTGATTTTTTTCATGGTAACTCTCTTAGGTAGGTGCTGTTATCACCTCCATTTTATAGGAAAGGGAACTGAGACAGAGTTGAAGTGACTGACCTAGAGTCACATAGTCAGTAAGTATCTGAGGCTGGTTTTGTACTTAGGTCTTCCTGATTCCCATGGCTAGCCCTTGCTCTCTGTGTGATTAGCTGACTGGGGTATAGGGGTGGATGATATATGAAGCATGATCTGAGACTGACTAGATTTGGTGGGCCATGTGTAGTTGTACTGTCTGACTTTATATGCAGGAAAGCAGCAGTGGCCCTATGATATAGTTTTTAGGAGATCCTTTGGACCAGAGTGTATTAGGATAGGGTGAATAGTAAAGAGTTGGTTGGAGGAGATGATTGGCTGGGTTGTGAAAATAGCTCTGCTATACATTTCCTTTAGGTGGTAGGAGATTTTTCTCTCTTTTCCCTCACTCCAAACAGATGGTAGTGTACCAGATGATAATAGGGGCCAAGTGGTACTTTGTTTTATATTTGTCCTGAAATTCTGGTCATATGGATAGTTGAATTGATTCAACAGATCTGTCTTCATCCTGCAGTGAATTTGTTTCTTGGCTCATTGAGATTGGAGAGATAAGCAAAACGGAGGAAGGGGTCAACTTGGGCCAAGCCCTGCTGGAGAATGGGATCATCCATCATGGTGAGTACATGGGGCACAATGGGATTTCTTATTAGTTTCTAGCTAGGATTGGACCCTGATTCTAATGATTCCCATTGATTCTGTTATTCTATAAGCCTGAAGGGTACTTACTCCCTTCTCTTCCATCTTTCTATTATGCTAATCAGCCATCTTCCAATAAGATATAGAAGTCACCCAGTTAGGAGAGGCTTGGATAAATGTATAAAGAATAATACAGATCTAAACCATTCTCACATGTGTAGAAATCCTCAATAGGCCAGGTTATGATAATGGTATGTCAGGAGGCTCCTTCTCCTATAGGATTTAAACAAATTTTTGTACTCAGATTTCTAGATTCTTGGTTCCTCTTGGACATTCAAAGAGCATGAAGAAATGATGTAGGTAGGAGATGGAGAGATGGAGGGGATTCTGCGTACCATGTGTCTTTCAAATTGAAGGAGATAATGGTTGTTAAGTATTATACAAAATGAAAACCACTATATAAATGTCAGTTATTGTGATTATGGTTCTTATTTCTTCTTCCCCAAATGCCAGGTACTTGGTAAGTATATAGGATTTTTATAGGATTTCTGGATATATCAGACACAATTTTTTTTTTAGGTAAGGCAATGGGGTTAAGTGACTTGTCCAAGGTCACACAGCTAGGTAATTATTAAGTGTCTGAGGCTGGATTTGAACTCAGGTCCTCCTGACTCCAGGGCCGGTGTTCTTTCCACTGTTGTCACCTAGCTGCCCAACACATTTTTTTAATGCAGCATTTTGATCCTCTCTTTTGGGAGAAGAGGATATACAGTGGTTATTTCAAGTCCTCTGAAAATGCCCCTTAACTTTTTCTGAGTCATAGATGTCTTTGGCAGTCTGGTAAAGTCTCTTGACCCTTTCTTAAAAGAATATTTCTAGTCATATAAAATTAAACAACTTTGGTTGGAAAGGAAACCAATTATCAAAATGATTTTAAAAAGGTTTGCAGACTTCTGCTTACTCTTGGGGAAGGTGCTGATTATAAAGAAATTATAAAGAAATCTTTCTTTGAGGGAATTTGAAGTGGACAGTTGTCTGGCTATTTACAGAGAAAGCTTGGTTTGAGTCCATAGCCCTGACAATAATGTATTGTCATGAACATGTCATTTTACCACAGTTTTCTCATGTAAAATGAAGTTAATAATATTTGTATTTCAAATCCCATCTCTATTACTATATTAATATTACTATATGACCTTGAGAAAGCTTCCCTTCCTCTGTTTCTCATTTTTCTTTTCTGAAAATTGAAAGGAACTTAATGATCTTCAAATGTCCCTTTTAGCTCTCCATCAGTCTTCCTCATGGGGTTCTATTCATAGAAGTCAGAAATAGATGGGCCCTTTGGAGATCAGCTAGTGCAGTCTACTTGTAAAGAGAAGACTTTGTTGGCCTTGAGATTCTGTAGAAATACGAGTTGTTATTATTAGACTCTTAGAATTTTAGAATCACAGAATCATAAATGTCTTCTTTGGCCTCTTTTTGACTGAAACCTTTCTTTCAACTTTTAAGGGGATTTCTCTGGTGACTAATGGAACTTTGCTTTCTCACAGGTCCTTGATCTTTAATTAAATTTCAGGAAAACCCTGTTGAGTCCAGTGCTAATGTTGGGAGAACTGTTCTCTCTAGAGATTTTTGTTTTTCAATATTATCTGACCCTTTGTGACCCTATATGGGGTTTTTTCTTGACAAAGATATTGAACTAGTTTGCCATTTCCCTCCGCAGTCCATTTTATAGAGGTGAAAACTGAGGCAAATGGTGTTAAGTTACTTGCTTAGGATCACACAGCTAGTAAGTGTTTCAGATCAGTTTTTTTTAAGTTGTTTTTTTTTTTTTTTTGCAAGGCAATAGGGTTAAGTGACTTGCCGAAGCTAGGTAATTAAGCGTCTGAGGCAGATTTTGAATTCAGGCCCTCCTGACTCCAGTGCTGAATCCACTGCACCACCTAGCTGCTCCTATCAGACCAGTTTTGACCTTAGGTCTTCTTGACTCCAGACCAGGAGCTCTATCCACTGTACTCCCAACTGTCCCCTGTCAATGTTATTGTTATTCACATGCACAAAGTTATGAGTGTACCTCATAGTTGCATGCATTAGATAATTCAAACCGCTAAAGGAGTTTATAATATCACAGATTAGGACATGGGACAAAATGTCAGAGATGGAAATAACTTTAGGATGTCACAAGTTGAAGAGACCTTAGAACAAAGAACACAGAGAGAGAGGTGTCTTTTAAAATAGTGATGTCTCAGACACTGGATAATTACCTAGCTGTGTGGCCTTGGGCAAGCCACTTAACCCCATTTGCTTTGCAACCCCCCCCCCCCCAAAATAAAATAAAATAAAAAATAGTGATATCGAGGCCACTCAACCATATATAAGAATCCCTGGTCACATTGACTTTTAAGCAATGCATATATATATATATATATTTATTTTTATTATATATTTATATAAACAAGCAAGGCTGTTTGTTTTCTACCTCTTTCAGAAGTAATCTAATCCAGTCCTCTCATGATAGATTAAGAAATGGTGGTCCAGTGAGTTAACCTTGTGCTACAGAGTCACATGAATAGTTGATAGGTGGCAGATTATGAGATTACATAAAACCATGACCTTTTAACTCAGTTCTGGGTGTTTCCACCATGCCCTGGACTGCCTTAATGATGGGGGGAAGTTCCCTTTTTGGCCTCATGCCTCAGTCAGCTATGTCATTTTCCCAAACACTCCCCCATCATCTATCAGGTTCCCAGAAGCAGTCTTTGAAAATCTGCCCTCATGATGGATGCCAGGTTCCAGCCTATTGGTTATCTGAATTCTCAGTGTGCTTTGGTTGTTTCCTGCTTCCATCTTCTCTAGCAAAGGTCAGGATTGGCATATTTAGAAAAGGGACCTTATTTATGGCACTAATGTTGTGGATTTGAATCCCAAACAAGATGACTGCCCTATCCTAGGATGATTATTGTCTGCTTTAGTTGTTTAATATTTTAAAATATGGATTATGACTTTTTTCATTGGTTAATATGGGTCATTGTTAATATAGTTCAATAAGATTGAAGAGGAGTCACTTTTCTATAGACTGAATGAGGAGCAGATTAGACTGAGAAAATTCTGTTATTTCTCCTGGAAGCAACAATGACTGACATAGTTTGGGCTTCTTAGGATTCAATAGTTTCTTGTGTTCTAGTTTCAGATAAGCATCAGTTTAAGAATGAACAAGTGATGTACAGGTTCCGGTATGACGATGGTACATATAAACCAAGAAGTGAGCTGGAGGACATCATGTCTAAGGTACTGAATGGCTTCTGGTGCTCAGCAGAATGGGTTCCTTGGCAGCTTTTGTTGAATGGGGTGCTTCCTTCCAGCTCTCCTGGGTCTTCATGCTTACCTCTAGCAAGTCATAGGGCTCCTCATTTTCCCTCTGTCTTTAGTAAGTAGGATATTTCTTCCCAAAGCAGAAACTGTACAGAAGACAGGATTTCAAATTACCCTTTAAGTAAATCAAAATTTCCTTCCAAACTTCTTCCAGTGTATCAGATTCCTAGAAAGACTCATTTATTGAAGATGTTACCAAGTCACTTTGAATATAGATCCTATGGTGTCTTTTTTGTTTCTACCTCTTGGATATCAGTAAAATTTGATTTTAGTACTGCTAACTCCCTGACCTTTAACCATTCTCCCATCCCAAATCACACATGGATAGCCTATAATGACCTTTCCAGGACAGTTTTCTGTGCTCTCTCCCTTTTCTTTCTTTTTTTTTTTGGCAAGGTACTGAAGTTAAATGACTTACCCAAGGTCACACAGCTAGGTAATTTTTAAGTTTCTGAGGCCAGATTTGAACTCAGATACTCCTGACTCCAGGACCAGTGCTGTATCCACTATGCCTCCTAGCTGTCCCCTCTCTTTCCCTTTTTTTTAAGGTTTTTGCAAGGCAAGTGGGGTTAAGTGGCTTGCTCAAGGCCACACAGCTAGGTAATTATTAAGTGTCTGAGACTGGATTTGAACCCAGGTACTCCTGACTCCAAGGCTGGTGCTCTATCCACTTCACCACCTAGCTGCCCCATAGCTACCTTTTCAGATTAATCTATTCAGGCCCCAAAGTCAAGTATTTAGCCCCACAGGAATTTCATCCAACTTTCCAGTATACTTAATTTGTGGAATGGAGATAAAGAGAGCAGTTAGACACTGTCTCTGACCTTGTGGCCTTTACTGTTCAATAGAGGAGAAAAGATAAAACTATGACTCAGGGTAGGAAAGGCAAATATATAAGAAAGGGACAAATGGAATATGATAGGTGACCGGAAGC
This sequence comes from Macrotis lagotis, assembly GCF_037893015.1. Classification (NCBI taxonomy): domain Eukaryota; kingdom Metazoa; phylum Chordata; class Mammalia; order Peramelemorphia; family Peramelidae; genus Macrotis; species Macrotis lagotis. The sequence continues at coordinate 250,990,582 of NC_133658.1, read as the reverse complement.
AAACACTCCATTTCAGAATGACTTCCTGCTGCACTCGCTTTCCCCCTTGGACTTCCTTGCTGTTATTCAGAATGTGTTCAGTGATGCCAGACTCATTTCAGCATTCACTGAGTAGAAGAGAATTAGAGAGAAAAATAATCAGGCTTAATTCCCAAGGCAAGCATAATGAGTTGTAGAATGACTTAATGTTTCGAATTGTATCTATCCTTCTCCAACCAGCCCCAGCTTCTCCTTCCCCTGCTCCAAAACCACTTTTTTTTTTTTAAACTGAGATTAATAGAGATTGGATGGTGTTTTGAGAAACTTTCATTGGGAAGTTTCTCTGGGATGCTAGTTACTGAAGCACCCTCCTGTTAACCTTGTTTGTTTCTTGTGTTTTAATTGAATGACCCTAGTCAAGTCTCTTAATCTTTGTCTACCTCATCTTCTTTAATTGTAAAATGGGAAACATAACAGTCTCTGAGTGGTGTTCTAAGAATCACATGAGCCACCGAGCCTGGCACATATTAATTCTTTTTTTTCCTTTGAATTAATTGGTCTTATTTGATTTTTTAAAATTAATTAATTCTTGTTCTCTTTTTTTCCCCTTAGGGTGTGAGACTCTACTGCCGGCTGCATAGCCTTTTCACTCCAGTGATCAAGTAAGTGTGACTTGGCATTCCTTCTTTCTGGACTGATCTCTACTTTCCTTCTTGAGCTCCCTTCCCTAATGCTTTTGTGAGAACCTCCCCTGTGGGGCCTCCCTTGTGGTCTGGCTCACCTTCTTTTCCAACTTCCCCAACCCTGTTACTGGGACTACTGCTGCTATCCAGATTGGTGATTTCAGGGCTATAGAGAACTCCTGGTAAGGAAATGCCCTCTATCTACCAATACTCAATCCTGCAACTGTCCTACAGTTTATGGCCTACACTCCATGGTTTCTGAGGCCTTGAGGGCCCGGACCACTGAGCATAATGTCTCTGGATGTATCAGGTAATTTGAGGCCAACCTGGGTCTCAAGTCTTCCTGACTTTAAGGTTAGTTCTCTATCTATTACTCAACACTTCCCCTTTTCCTACTGTTGCAGGGTGTTTCCCCATCTTTTTGGGTCTCCTCAGCAGTAATAATGAGGAGTACGGAAGTTAGGTAATTATCAATATTATTATCCCCATTTTTGAGAATGATACAGGTTAAGTGATTTCCATGATGTCACAGAGCTTGGAAGGGTTAAGGGTGAGATTTGAACTCAGCTGTCTTGAAATCTGGCATGCTACAATTCCTTCTTTCATAGAACATGTGAGTGGTAAGGGACTTGAAGACACAGAATGTCAGAGCTGGAAGGGACAATAGAACAAAAACAGAAATATAAATGGGTAGAAAGTGGCCTTTTAGGAGTTGGATAAGTCTTAGAAGAGAGCATCTGGTGTGATCTCATATTACAGAAGAATAAATTGAAGTCTAAAGAGTGGAAACAACTTGTCAAAGGTCCTTTATGGAAGTTCCTAAATGGAATAATTAAGATTAGAATCATGTAAATAAGTAACTCTTAACTTCTCCCTGCTGTTGAAATTATTACATATACAATGTCTCCTCTCTCTTTCTCTCTCTCTTCCTCTTTTTTTTTGAATAAAGTAGTCCGGGGAGCCCCAAAGTGAGTCCACATGGGACTAGTCAAATTCTTAACCAGTCCTTTAAGTCTTCTGTGGTTACATTAACATGTGATTTTACACCCTTTCTCTTTCCTATCAATGAGTAGATTGGCTTTGAAGTTCCCTTCTAGTTCTGGAGTTTTGCTTTGCTTTGCCCTGGGATAAGCTAGGAATGAACTAGGAAGCCCCAACAAAAACAAAAGAAACTGAAAGTTGCAGGAGATGCTTGGTAGGTGTTCCCAGTGAAGGACAAGCCCCCTGGATGGGTGCTGTCTTCACTGAGCTCAGAAGGCTTCAGGGAAGATGCAACTGGCATGGTATGATGCCCATTTTATTTTACCCCAAGAAAGCCATTAGGTATATTCAGAGGACAAAACTAAGCAGCTTCTATAGTGTAGAGTAGTTCCTTTATGTCAATGCAATCCCTCAGGTTTCTCCTCAGAATTTTCCGTGTGTCTGATTTTATTTTTAGGATGAGGGATGTCATTCTATGAAGAAAGATATCCTTTCCTCAGGCTATTTACAGAGTAGTTGGAGGAAATACAGCTCATTTCTCTCTGTTGGCCTCAGTTCTCTCATCTCTTAAATAAAGGGGTTACACTAGGTTCCTTTTCTATTCTTTACATTCTGTGTTCTAGTGACCCTTTTATGTTCTATGTTGTTAGAGCTCTCCCACCTCTGACGGCCTATGTAATAAGGCCTTTTCAGGGTCTAAAATTCAGAGTTCTTGGTAGCTCTTACATTTTACATTCTCTCTATCAATATCAGTTCCAACTCATAAGAAGCAATGTTTGGGGGGAAATCCCTATGTATATGACAACTTAACTTCTTTTCCAGGCGGAGGTTGAACTGGAATAGTCAGCAAAGTTTCATGTGTCCAGGATCCTTTTCTCTTTCTTCAGGAGGTTGAGTTCAAAGGCATGAGTCTGGGTACAAGCCAGGGAGTGTTTCCTTGGAGCAGGCAGACTGCCCTGGGATTCCTTTTCCTTTTAATCCCAGGCCCTATCTCTGTTTTGGAGTGACAATGCATAAAAAGATAAGGAAGGATTGATTTCCTCCAAGATGCAGGATGATTTGGGAGTGAGAGCTGTGATGAGAGCAAGGGTGAGGTAGAGCTAATTTTGCAAATTATCATTAGTTGCCAAGAGGCAGATTTTGGCCTCTTATGAGAAAGGATTTCCTAACTAATTGGGGCTGCCTGAGGATGTCAGAGGCTGTATCAGTAGGAGGTAAGCTTGTTTAAAGGTTGGTTAACCATTTGTTAGGTATGTTAAGTAGAGGAGATTCCTGGATGGTGCAGTGAACAGATCATTGACCTGGAGTCAGAAAGATTCAGATACTTATGTTCTCTTGTGGCTTTGGGCGAGTCATCTAACCCAGTTTACCTCCTGCTCATTTTATCAATGAGGAAACTCTCCACTGTACTGCCTAGCTGCCTGTTGCAAACTATATAAATGTTAGTGCTTTGTAAAGAAAAAGGAATGAATTAGATTGCATCTGAGGTTCCCTCTAGCTTAGATGTTGGATCCTATGTAGTAATTAGAATGTCTGCCTTTGAAGGAAGAAGACCTGAGTTCAAATCCTGCTTCAGACACTTATCAGCTTTGTGCCCTTGGCTAAGTTACTTAACCTTCCTATATCTCAATTCATTTGTAAAATGAGGGGAATTGGAATCTATGGCCTCCGAGATCCCTTCTGTCTGTCTTTAATTCTAGGAAAAAAAAATCACCCCTTCAAAGTTGCTGATTTACTTCTTGAACATGAAACCCAAGTCCTATTTAAATACCTTTCATATTCCCAGGCTGGACACCCCTATCTCTTTGAACCTTAGTTTGTTCAACTGTAAGATGGGGATAATGATATTGCTTAAGGCTTTTGACAGGACTTTTGTAAGCTGTTAAAGTATTGTAGAAATGGGAGCTAGAATCATCTAATTATCTGTCTGTTTTTCTGTCTTTGTTTATTCATCTATCCATCCAACAATCATCTTCCTTTTTTCCCATCATTTCTTTACTTATTTTCATTTTTTAATGCAGAGATAGAGACTACCACTTGAAGACCTACAAATCTGTGATTCCTGGGAGCAAACTGGTGGACTGGTTGCTTGCTCAGGTAGGCGGTGCCAACAGGACAATTATTGGCAGCAGTGATTTGTTGCTGGCCCCACATAAGGAGGCCCTAACCCTCTTCCCAGAAGACTTGCTTATCTGCTGCAGATGATCATTTTTATTTCTTCTCTGTTGAAGGAGAGTACTAGAATCTTTCAGGGCTCTGCATTTAGTAGGCACTTTATAAATACTGAATGAATTACTGAATCACAAACTCATTACTTGAGAGCTGGCAGAGCCCTTAGGATGTTTGTTTAAGAGGGCAGCTTAGATCCTAATGTTTAACATGAAGGGAAACTCCCCAGAAGGGGGAGAGCTGACTTGCTCAAGATTACACAGCCTTTTTGCTATTAGGTGAGTTGAATGGGAAGGATTTTTTTTTAAGCTTTCAGTTCAATTTTATTTTTAATAGAAAATCATGAAGGAGCTTAATTTTGAAACACAAACTTAATTTTGAAACCCTTTGAAAAAGGGTTTTAAGAATTGGTATTAGTAGCCTGACAACTCTCCCTACATTCTCCTTCCACCATTTATTTATTTATTTTCCAATTACATGCAAAGATTCTTTTCAGCATTCATCCTTTTGAAAGCTTTTGAGTTCCACATTTTTCTACCAACCTCCCTTCTCCCTCCCCATGGAAACAGACAATCTGATATAGGTTGTACCTGTAAAATCATATTTAACATTTCTTTATTATTCATGCTGTGGAAGGAGAACTAGAACTAAGGGAGAAAAAAACCATGAGATTGATAGAAAAGCAAGAAAGAAGCTTTAAAACATAAATACAGTATACTTTGCTTTTCATAGTTTTTTCTCTCTATGTGGATGGTATTTTCCTCACTAGGACTCTCAGGATTGCTCTTGATCACTGAACTTCTGAGAGGAGCTATGTCCATTATAGTTGATCACTTTACAATGTTGCTTTTAATGTATACCAATGTTCTTCTAGTTCTGCTTAATTCACTCAGCATCAGTTCATGGAAATCTTTCCTGATTTTTTAAGTCTTGCTGCTCATGATTTCTTACACAACAATAGTACTCCATGACATTCATAGACTGTAATTTGTTCAGTCAGTCCCCAATTAATGGGTATCCCTTCAATTTCTAATTCTTTGTCACTCCAAAAAGAACTGCTATAAATATTTTTGCACATGTGAGTCATTTCTCCTTTTTTATGATCTCTTTGGCATATAGACCTAGTAATGATATCACTGAATCAAAGGGATGCACAGTTTTATTGCCTTTTTATTGTGCTCCAGAAAGGTTGGATCAGTTCACATCTCTGCCAACAATGCATTAGTGATGCAGTTTTCCTGTATTCCCCTCTAAGATTGATCATTTTCCTTTTTGGAAATTTTGACCAATCTAATAGATGTGAGATGTATGGTACCTCAGAGTTGTTTTAATTTGTATTTTTCTAATCAATAATGATTTGGAGCATTTTTATAACTAGATAATTTTAATTTCTTCATCTGAAAACAGCCTGTTCATTTCCTTTGACTATGATAAGTAGGATTTGGATAAGTAGGAAAGGGGGATGAGCTGGTGGGGACAAAAGCAGTCCTGATTGATGAGACAGCATTCTCAAGACAAAGAAGTGGAGTATATTCAAAGAGCAGCAAGTAGTATCATTTGGCTGGTTCTTGTAATAAATCCTACCTTTCTTTTCATAGCACCTTATTACTTGCAGAATTCTTTCTTGTGTCTTTTTTTGAAGTCTTTGGTAGGGCAACAATTATCATTTCTATTTTTAAATGAGAAAATGAGGGTTAGAGGCTGCAATCTCAATTACAATCAGCCTGAGCTGGTCACTGTCTCCAGGCACTTGTATCTGAATAAACAATACAAAGTAGTTGCTGCCTCCAGGGTCCTGTCTAATAAAAGTGGAAACATGAATCTTGGAGTGTCAAAATTATGTAAGAGGTAGAGAGTTGATCCTGAAGTCATGAGACTGGTGTTAGAATTCTTTTTCATTCACTTACAGTTAGAACAAAGATAAGAGAATTGTCCTGTCCCCCTACCCCCTTCAAGAAGCTTTGGGTTCAAGTACTGCCTGCTGCCACATATTGCCCATGTGACTCTGGACTTAATGGTCAACCCCTAAGTGGCCCAGGCACCTCTATTGAGGCTGAGCTGTACAGAAGGTATGAAACTACCATAGAGGAGTTTTCTCCTTTGGAAGTACACTCTACCAGTGAAATCTCTCATGCTATAATTCCCTCTCTCAAGAAAAGATGGAGAAAATAATCTCTATGTTACTGATCTACTTGACAGTTGTTTTGTGGAAAAAACTTTGCTAACTTAAAAAAGCAGCGTCATTCATTTTGGGCTGCTTTTTGTTATTTTTGAAGTCCAGTATATTATCTTTCTTATCACATGACCTTTTGAGAAGGAGGTATCGAATTGGCTGTTCAGGGAGTTGACCTCTGGGTTTATACTGTCTCTGATATTACAGAAAGACAGATAGACAGACATGGAATTAGAATTAAAGGACCTGAATTCAGATCCCTGATCTGCTGCTTACTAATTGTATGGCCTTGACTAAATCAGTTTTCTGTGGGCCCCAGATTAATCAGCAAGCATTTATTACTGTACTAGACCAAGCATTGGGATAGCAACTGTGGAGAGAAATGCAGTATATGAATCCTTTTCTCCTTGTAAGCATCTTGCTTTCTTATAGGATAGAGTGCAAAGAGGAATGAATGAATGAATGAATGAATGAATGTGCTATACACTCAGATGTGGATGAGCAGCCTTTGGAATCCAGGATCAACTTTGATTATTATACTATTATCAGACCTAAGGTTGTGGTATGGTACTTGAAGAATGGAAGAGAGAAGGAAAATAATAATACCAATTTAAAATGCTTTTTTGATTTGTTGAGTAGGGTAGGTGACACATTGGAGAAAGTGCTGGCACTAAAAGTCCTGAGTTCAAATCTTGTTCCTGATACTTATGCTATATGACCTTGGCAAGTCAGTTAATGTCTTTTCCCTGCATTTCTTCATTTGTAAAATGGGAATATTTATTTAAATATTTTATATGTACACATGCTTATATATATATATATATTCATGTATATATATTATATAGGCATAAATCTGTATATATATATAGCTATATAATATTTATATCTAGATGTATGTAACTTTAGCTCTATGTATCACCTGCTTTCCAGTATTGTTATAAGGAACAAAATGAGATAATACTTGTAAAGTTAGCAGAGTGCCTTAGTAGGTGCTTTGTAAATGCCAATTGTTGTTACATTGCTCTCATTATTATTATTATCATCATTATTTAACTTTTATTTCCCAGGGTATTCTTTCCCTTCTCAGAGAGCAGACTTTTTTAAACAAAAAAAATTTAAAAATATAAAATAACAAAAAAAAATAATAAGTTCAACAAAATTAAGCAACATGGAATAGCTACGTGGGGCAGTGGATAGAGCACTGGCCCTGGAGTCAGGAGGACCTGAATTCAAATTATTAAGTAATAATTCCCTAGCTTTGTGATTTTAGGCAAATCATTTAACCCCATTGCCTTGCAGAAAACCCCAGAAAACAAAAAACAAAAACCAAATTAAGCAACACATAAATCAAATCTAATATTATATGAAATTTCCAAACCATAGTGTTCCCACCTCTACAAAGAAAATAGAAAGCATTTGTATATCTCTTCTTTGAGTTCAGGATTGATTGTTATATCCCAACATTTCTTTTACAAGATGCTTTTATTATAACTCTGTTTTGCAGTATAACTCCAATTTATAATTTTACAAATGACAAAAACTGAGCTGAGTTGAAGTGACTTGCCTTGAGTTTCCATAAACTTTTTTTTTTAGATTTTTCAAGGCAATGGGGCTAAGTGGCTTGCCCAAGGCCACACAGCTAGGTAATTTTCCATAAACTTTTGTGATGGGATTTGAATCTGAGTCTCTCCTGACTTCAGGGTTAATATTTTTATGATGCCATATGGCCTTTCAGTGGGAATGACCGGGAAAGAAGGAGACCCTGTATGGTATGGTGTCTCTTGTGACCTCAGACCTTCCAGATTGATACCCACCCTGGTCTTAGGATGGATCTGAATCCTATTCCCTACTGAGTAGCAGAGTTATTAGATGAAATGAAGAGATAAAGGCAAAGATCTAGGTAGGGATTGCAGTTAACAATTTTTTTTTTAGAGGAGTGAGGTCCAGCTTTTATTATCCTGTGGTAAAATGCCAATTATCCCATGTTGTTGGGGGGGGCATCTCCTTTCCCCCATCAGCCAGTCCCAGTGGAGATGTGGGGGGGCAGCACGAGTGAATAATTAGAGCTGAGGCAGCAGAATGACTTCCATGTGGCTGTTTTTACAGCAGCTGGAGATGAGATCTGAGTTGGAGACAGGATGGAGCTGGGGGTGGGGGGTGGGGAGCCTGGGACTGGGGCTGGGGAAAGATGGAGATGACTTAGTTCTCTGTGTGGCTTGGATTTTAAATTACTTCCAGACTTGTTGTCAGAGCAGAAACTGATGAGGAAGGATACCATCCCACAATAATTGAAAGTTCCACATACATAACACAATAATTCAGCAAGCATTTATTAGTGTTCTGCTCTGTACCAACCACTGTTCTAGGTTCTAAGAAGGAAAAGTAAAAAGGAAACCATCTGTGCATTTTTTTGGGAGGATATATATTGGAAATAGGTAGCTCATTTTCATCTGGAGTAGAGGTGGGGATCAGAAAAATTGGCCTGTGGAAAATGGCAAAGCTGAGCTTTGAAGTAAGTTATTGAAGGTGACGAGAGACGGGTCAGGGGTGTCTTTTTTTTTTTTTTTAGGTTTTTTTCCAAGGCAAATGGGGTCAAGTGGCTTGCCCAAGGCCACACAGCTAGGTAATTATTAAGTGTCTGAGACCAGATTTGAACCCAGGTACTCCTGACTCCAAGGCTGGTGCTTTATCCACTATGCCACCTAGCCACCCCAAGGGGTGTCTTCTGAATAGACTTATGAATGGGATGTATTTGAGACCACAAGTAGCACAGTTTGACTAAAATGAAAAATGTACAACAGGGGAAAGTTTGGAACCAGTTTAGAATAGTAAGCTAGAGCCAGAAGGGTTTTAAATGCTAGAGGCAACAGGGAACTAGGGAACCTTGCTCTTCTCTGCACTTATTTGATCCATTCTTACCTAGCCTCTCATCAGGAAGTTCTGCCAGTAAGGAGAACAAGCTTTTGACTGATCTGCCAATCTGGTGAAAGGAGTTGAGTAGAGACTTGGCAATAGCCTGTATAGAACCAATCTAAATAAAATTTTTGAGGCTCAGCAAAAAAAAAAGTTGCTCAGCAGATGCTTCCTCCGACCCCCGACCATAGCCCTACACAGGGGAAGTCCCTGATCAGGTTGGTACAAAGTATACCCACATGAATGAAATCACAGAGCCTTTAGGCATGTTAGATGAATCATTCTCCAATCGAGGTAATTGTGCTTTTTAGTACCCATTTATTGAGAAATAATATAATGATAAAAAGGTATTACTAATTCTGTATGCACTCCATATCACAGGGCATTAGAGGTACACACCCACAAACTAGACAGTCCAGGTAAAATTTTTTGACTGTCTCTTCATTTCAGAGAAGAAATCTGAATTTTTTTTTTTTTCTTTCATGGTGTGTACCTTATTGTTAAATTTCGGTGAAATATTTGGTGTGTACCTTACTGTAACGTTTGGGTTAAATATTTAGTAATAGGCTATGTGTAGGTCAAATTTAAGTAAAAATACTTTATCCATATTGTCTACTGACCTTGGTCATCTGTGGCTTCTGTAAAAACTTCCCCAAAATGTCCATTTAATTTCTTATGCTGACCCCCAATATATTGAAACTGTATTAGTGAAAGTCATGATGTATTGTGTAAATTATAGCAGTGACTAGATATATTTTAAAAAATAATATATATGTGAGATATTATTTAGTATGCAAAAGATGTTTTTAATTTTTTTTACTTAGAACTTGATACACACTACAAACAGAAAAGATTACTTATGAAATTGTAATTCCTTTGCATATAGCTTATTTTTTTATGATTTTTTTTTTTAGGTTTTTGCAAGGCAAATGGGGTTAGGTAGCTTGCCCAAGGCCACACAGCTAGGTAATTATTAAGTGTCTGAGACCGGATTTGAACCCAGTTACTCCTGACTCCAAGGCCGGTGCTCTATCCACTGTACCACCTAGTTTCCCCTAGTACATTGATTTCTAACCAGTTCTGTCTCTACTCTTTTCTTTACATTAAAAAAAGTTGCAATGACTGTCTTCTTTTTTGCATTCTTTTCCCCCCCTCTGTTAGCCACATTATACTTGTACTCAAATTAAAAAGAAGCAAACACTTTCATTAGTAATGATGTATAGTCAGATTTTCACATGGGCCCTGTCCAAAAATACCTTATTCTGCACCTTGACTAAATCATCTTTCTGTCAATGTGCTATCTTAGCTCATCTTTCTAGATTCCTTTATAGTTTACTGACTCTTTTTCACAACAGTCTCATGAAGCAGATGATGCCCATTTTATTGAGGAGAAAAGTAAAGCTCAGATTAGTTATTTGACTTAACTTTGTGACCATACTTGACTAATAGGTGGTAGTCAGATTTTGAATCAATATCTTATAATTGTAAATGAGATCACCTCTAAGTCCGTGTACCTTAAGAGTCACAGTTCAGAGGGGTGGCTAGGTGGTACAGTGGATAGAGCATCGGCCTTGGAGTCTGGAGTACCTGGGTTCAAATCCGGCCTCAGACACTTAATAATTACCTAGCTGTGTGACCTTGCGCAAGCCACTTAACATCATTTGCCTTGCAAAAACCTAATTAAAAAAAGTCACAGTTCATCTCTCTCTCTCTCTCTCTCTCTCTCTCTCTCTCTCTGATAAGCCATTAGTTCTCCGGGGAGCCATCTTGAAGTTCCTGTGTTTGGATTCCTTTTCTATCCTATTTTAGTAGGGTGGGAACACAATTGACTGTAGGTATTTCTACTAGATGTATTTGTTTTTATCATTAGTAAGTAAGAGCCTCGTGAATTGGGATTGTGCCATTTGAACTTGTGTCATCAGGACCTAGAACAGTGCCTGGTATGGAATAGGTGCCTAAGAAATGTTTATTAATTGAGTAGTTAAATAGTGAGATTGTTCTAGTTTGCCCTTTTGTTTGCTCTCATTACCCACTTTCTCTTGATTCTCTCTGACTCCTTTTGCCATCAATATTATATCATATGTTCTAGGTCTGTCTGATCCACACCTGTCTTCCTTAGCATGGAGGATGGGAAGGGGTCTGTCCAGGCAGGTGTCTGCAGAGTTAGTAGAAGGAGGGGAGCAAAGGAATCCTCCTAGGTAAAGAAAGAGGCCATGATCTAAATCCTGAAAAGGTAAGAGGAGTTAGCAGCAACAGAGGTTTGTTTATATTTTAATGTGTTATTGATGTCTTTTCTTTTCATATCCTATTAATTTCCAAATTCCCTTTCCTTGTCTAGAAAAATCATCCCTGTAACAGAATAAATGAGAGTAAAAAAAGGCAGCTCAGCAAAACTAATCAAAACATATTTGCGAATTTTTTCCAAGTGCATGCAATTTTCACTGAATTGAAAGTACACTAACCTCTATGGAAAAGGTGAGAAAGATAGTATAGCATAGAGGATAGACTACTCGATGTGAGTTCAGCAGTCTGGTTTCCAGTTTCAGCTCTGTGTCTCACTGGCTTTATAACCTGTAAGGCTATTCACTTGTTTCTTCACTTGTAAAATGAAAAGTTCGGAATTTATGGACTCCAAGGTCCCTTCTTAGGATCATCTCTGAGACCAAATTTGGCTATTGTAATTCAATAACATTCAATACCTTATTATACCATGCTGTTTTAAAAGAGTGAGGACATTTGAATTATTTTTGTAGGAAAATTGCAAAAACAGTTCTCATCCATTCTATCACTCTGCAAAGCTCTGTGCTGGTTGTGGAAATACATCATGGACCTTGCTCTCCAGGAGTTTACAATCTCTATTTGGGGACTGGAAGAGTACACAAAAAACTACAACATAACTACTTGTGAAAATAAAAATCCCAGTGGCCAGATATTTGAGTAAGTTGATATCATCATCACCTCTAAAGTCAGGGAAGGCTTCTTAGAAGAAATGGTTATGAGCTAGGTCTTGAAATTAGAGAGGGACTCAACAGCAGGAAAAAGGGAGACTGTTCCAAACATTTGGGATACCATGAGCTAAAGACATGGAAAAAAAGAGTAAAGAATAAGAATGTGATATTGAGTGAGATCTAATTTGACCAAGAACAGGTAGATTGGAGGAAAACTGCAGTGACTCGAATGTCAAGATTAGGAAATATGCTGATGATGATGATGCTGCTGCTGCTGCTGCTGATGTAATGATGATGATGATGATGATGATGATGAACCAGATATGAATTTACAAATCCTTAAAACAATCCTGGGGAAGCATACTATTTTATAGCAGAGTCATTTTATGTAGATAACATTTAAATAATTTGGTCAAGGTCATAGATCTAGTGTCTGAGGCTGGATTTTAACTCAGACTTTCCTGACTCTAGGTCTGGTTCTCTATCTACTGTGCCACATAACTGCCCTATTTGATCAGCATTCATCAAACACTGATGGTTTTTGAGTGGAGCAGTGATGATTTTAAAATGGTCCTTTTGGAAAATAAAGTCATTTGGGTTTAATGACTTCATTTAATTACATTGCTAGTCATTCATGTATACAAATATGCTGCATACAGAAATCATACACACACACACACACACATATATACATATATATTCATCAATCAGTTCTTCAATAAGTATTTATAACGTAATTACTGTGTTTCAGCAATCTTGCTAAGAGCTGGCAGAAACACTGTGTTCTTGCCATCAAGGTGCTTATACTTGAATGGGGGAACACATTTCATTAACTGTGTATAAACTGTGTATGTACAAGATCTAGACAGAGTAAATGGAAGGTAATCTCTGGGAGGCTGAAAAAGGCCTGCTGCAGATGGAATTTTTTGAGCTGAGTCTCGAAGGGAACTCGGGTACCTAAGAGGTAGACATGAGGACAGGGCATTCTGGACATGGGGGCCAGCTAGTATAAAGGAATAGTCAGAAGATAAGAGCTTTTCCTTCCTCTACATTAGGCCAAAAATACCCAAGAAAGCTTACTTACATTTTGACTGGTACCCTTGAGTATCTTTATGATTTCCGTGGATGATTAGAAACCTGTGATTTAGTGATGAGACAGAACATTCCTCAGGTGCATCCTTCTGAATAGCTTTTTTCAAGTGAATGTTTCATCTCCTTACTGAGAAAAGAAGACATCTCAAATGGACTGTATTGACTTATTCCTTCTGTCAATCAATAGGCTGCATTTATTAAATGATATTCCTAGTTCTGTGGTGAATTTAATGAATACAAAGTCAAAATTCAGTCTCTTCCCTCAATTTTTGTAGGGACTCACAGTCCTTGCAGGAACTTCTTTGCCTTCCTAGGTATGTTTGGAAACTGACCCTAGACTAGGGCAGACATTGAAGTATGGACTGAATGAATATGGAAACTGCAGGAATTCATCCCTCTCTCATGCTCCAAAATTCTTTAGAAATAGTTCCAGGTATTATACTTGTTCCTAGGTCCTTCAGGGGAAAACATCTTGGAGCACTGGGGGGGCAACCACATTTCAGTCATCATCAGTGCCATGGATGGAGACATGATGGGAAACTGATATATGGGAAAGATAATTGCTCAGGACCCACTTCAGTTCCTGATTCTCTTACCAAACTACTTTGTATTTAATTACTTATCTTTCTGTTTTTTCTTTTTTATGTTTAGGATTATACTCACTGTCCTCATTAGCTCCTTATTCATTTTCTTTGCCCCACTAGTGTTGACCATAGAGCCTAGTTCATAGTGGGCACTTAATACATTTTTGACTGGTTGATTTGAGAAGTCTTTGATAGTTGGAGCAGTGGTTCAGATTTAACAAAATGAAATTTAATACACCTAAATTTAAAGTCTTGTCCTGTTTTTTAAAAATTATTATTTTGTTTAAATAATGAGCACTTGTGTTTGTATTAGATAGGAGAATTAGATAGAAGTAGTTCATGTGAAAAACACCTGGGGTTTTTAGGGGACGTAAAAGCTTTGTATGAGTCAGTGATCTGATATGGTGGCCAAAAACTCCATTTAGTTAAATTATAATTTTGTCAATTTATACATTTCCTCCTCTGATGCATGTCTCAACCCTGCTGCCCTTTAACAGAGGGTTTTCATGACTCTTTACATGTGGATAAACTTATGATTAAAATGGTCTTTCAGAAATGATCCTCTGATAAGCAACCATTTTTGTAGCTTAGTATTAGACTACATGATCTAGGTTTTTTTTTTTTTTAGTGGTGACATTCTGGAGTTCTGTGTTATGCCAGCTCTTCTTATAAGTTAGAAATGTCCATCTTCATTTTAAGGACAAGTTTCTCAGCAATCAGAACTAACCCAAAACAAGATGGAAATGCTTTGAAAGGTAGTGAACTTTTAGTCATTATGATGGTGTTCATGAAGAATAAGATGGCCTGTTCTTAGAACTGCAGATTCTTCCTTGTCCCAGGTTGGAGGGCTGATTTAGAGTATTTTGGGATACTTTCATGTTGTGAGAGTCTGATTCTGCAGCAAATAAATCAGCAGAGCCTTGATTAAGAAACAACTCCTTGCAGATCATAGTGCTCTTCCAGGGACGTGAAAAAAATTTTAAGTCGCAACTTCTACCTTCAGTGAGCTCCTAGACTAGTTTGGAGGACATGATGTGTGTGTACACTTAGATACACACAAACACACCCACACATACACATGCACATGCACATGACTGTGGAGGAGAGAATACTGGAACCTTGCAAGGGGGAAGGGGAGTTTCCTTAGGTGTGGGTAGGGGAGTTTCCTTCTTTTCAGGTGGTTATTTCTGAGTCATTTTTTCATTCTTGAGACATCAGAGTGTTGCCTTGAGAATCCACTGACCTATTTTTAGCATACTTTCTCTTTCCTTGGCCGGCCTTCCTGGGGCCCTGTGGCAAAGATTTAGCTTAGGAGTCTTTTCCACAGGCTTCTTGAAGAGCCAGGTGTCCTGCAGACGTCTTGGCTTCCTCAGTTAGAGCATTTGGCTTTCTGCCCCCCCCCTTCATCTTCCATTGCTGCTTCCTCATGGACCAAAATGACATCACTTCATCATTGATCAGTTGTTTCCCAGCTGAACCAGGGGAAGTGGGAGGAGAGTTGACGTGAATTTGTAAGTCCCTGAATCCCCCGGATAAAGACTAGCTGACTTCCCTTGGAATAGGTTGAAGACACACACATGCTAGGATACAGCCTCTGAGGAGAGATTTTTTAGAACCAGGGGTCAGCCGTGGGAACAAGTGGGGCCAAATGTTTATGGAAACCATCTCTCTCTCCAAGTGCAGACTCTCTTGTCTAATGTTTTGGCTGTGAATAACAATAGTCATTTGGAGCCCAGAGATCCTGTCAGAGGCAGGAACACAGCCCTCTCACCCAAAGGGAGTTGGAGTAGGATGGAATGGAGACTTTTTTCTTGATCTTCCCAAGAAGAAAATGTTCTTTCCTTTGCAGAACTTTTAAAGGATCTTGTCAGGCTGTGTGGTAAAGGGAAAGAGAACTGAATCTAGAGTCAGAAAACTTGATTTAGTATCCAGGCTTTGACAATTAAACTGTGTGACTTTGGACAAGTCAGTTCTCTCTTGGGGTTTGGATTTCCTTATCTGTAAAATGAGGGCATTGAATTATGAAGTCAATTCTGAGATCTCTTCTATTCCTGACATCTTAGTATGTCTGTCATTTGTATGACATTTATTAGCTGGGAGACCTTGGAAAAGTCAGTATTCTCCTATGAATTAACTTTCCTTACCTGATTCACAATTGATATTTCATTTCATTTTTTCCAATTATATGTTATGATTTTTTTCAACATTAATCCACATGGATATTTATAAGATTATGCATATTTATAAGATAAACTATATGTATATTTATAAGATACATAATTTCCTTTTGCTCTCCATTCCCCTCTTCCCCACTTCTCTCAATGTTAAACAATCTGGTGAACATTATTCATATACATTTAGATTTCCTTATCTGTTAAATGAGGGAGTTTCATGAAACAAACTCTGGGATCTCTTCCATTCTCTGCATCCTGAGATTTCTGTATCACTTGTGTGGTACTGATTAGTGGGGTGACCTTGGACAAGTCAGTTCTCTCTTTCAGAGTGGATATTCTTATCTGTAAAAAGAGGTTACTGGACTATGTTGTGAGGTACTTTCTCTTCCTAATATCTTAGGTATGTCTATATCACTTGTGTGGTCTTGGGGATGTCATTCCAAGCCTGGGGATTTATTTCAAGGACTTATTCAGATTTATACATTGAATTCTCCCTGTGCTCCCATGGGGCCTTTGGTCTCTTACCGAGCCAAGGTATTCTTAATTTAGAAATAAAGGTACCTGTGAACCCATGTTTAATTCATGGATTCAGGAAGGATGATTATTCCCAGCTTATATTCTGGGAGACTGATGGGGGATCAGACTGGTCTAAAGTCATAGTTGGAATTCCCTTGCCTGTGACGGGCAGAGTTACATGGCAAGATAGCAGATATAGCAGATGCTTCTCTATTCCTCCCCATCCCCAAGCCCTGAAAATCTAAACCTTGAAAAAGAGGTATATTGGGTGATTCCCTTGATTATCTGAGTGGCAATCTCAAACTTGTTGATACTTCACTCCTTGCTAAAAGTCTTCCAAAAATAATCACACTCAAAATAGTGTTTATTGATTAGGAGGTAATCTTTATTTGTTGACAGAAATTTAGCTAATTCAATTTAAGAAATACCTTTTAATTGCTGCCTTCTAAGTGTGTTATTGTTGTGTTTTTGAAATGGTACCTTCTTATTCACTTGGCATTAGTTCTGGAAGTACAAAGATTAAAAAATTCTAGTCCCACTTTATAAGGCATTATATAATTCCCTGATATATCTGATGATCAAATGAGACATAATAGAAAATCTTTGGTTGATTTTTAATTCTTCTCTCTCCCTCCCCTCTTATTTCTAATATGTTGCCAAGCCCTGATGATCACAGATCTTGAACTCTCTTCTGTCATTGATTCTCCTCTATTCGTACTGCTCTCAACCTGATACTATCACTCACCATGACCCTCTTAAAGCTCTTCTTTTCTCCACTTTCTTTCCCCTCTAATCCATCCTGCTGCAGCCAGAATGCTTTTTTTAATGTCACACATTGTATTTATTTACTTGTGAACATCTTTTTGCTCTGCTTTTAAATGCAATCACCTTAATGGAGTGACTGATTAATATTGGTGTTTGTGTTGGCAGTACTTAGCACAATGTCTGACACGGACGGATGCTCAATAAATACTCTTAGATTAATTGAGTGATCAATTAGTTGTCAAGTGTTGTCAGATCTCCCTCACATTTATTCCCTTCTCTCTTCTATCTCCTGTACTGTACTTCCATCTCATGTCCTTATCATGTCTCATTGCAGCCTGACTCCTGCTTCCCTAGCTTGGTTCTTCTCAAAGTTCTCTTTGACATAGTAGTTGAAGTAATCTTCCTAAAGACAAATCTGACCAGGTCACACCTTTGCATGAAAATTTTCTGTGACTCCCTTTTAGGTCCGGGATAAAGCACAAAATCCTCAGCTTAGCATTTATAACTCTTTACAAATACCACTTACTACTGTTCATTGCTTTCCTACATTCCTGCCAGAATGGCCTCCTTGCTACCAAATGCTCATTCTTCTCATCATGTCACTTCTCTGTTCAGAAAACTTTATTGGCTACCCATTTCCTCTTGTTTTAAATTCAGAATTCCTCCCTGAAATTTAAGGATCTCTGTGTTTTGATATCACCTTTCAATTTTGCATTTTATCTCTTATTACTCCCTTCTACTCCTGCTTCAACTAATCTGGATTGCTCTCTGCTGCCTGGATTTGCCATTTTTCCTCCCCTTCTTGACTTGACTAAGATTGATAGTCCATAGCTAGATACTTGGCCAATGGCCTTGTTACTCAAATCCTCCAATTTAATCCAGCTCATTTCTACAAACATCTATCAGTGCTTTTTTAAATGCAAAGCTCTGTGGTAGGTGCTGGGGAATAATGCAGATGAAGACTGAGTGACAAAGTCTGTACCTTCAAGGAGCTTACAGTCTCATAAGATTGCTCATACTTCACAGTGTCCTTCATTTTATACTTTTCTTATCATAGATTATTTGCTGAGTGATCTTGGTAAATCATCTCTTAGACTAAGTTTCGGAGAAGGAGTCAACTTGAATTAGTAGAGTGGATCATAATTATCCATCTTCTTTGACTATTAACTCCAGAGGGGTAGGGATTAGATTATATCTTTTCTTAACTTTATTTCTTTCAACACTAAACTCAGTTTTCTGTGAACAGTAAACAATTTTTTTGAAATAATATATATAAATCATTATGTAAGTCTAATATGTTGTTATCATCCTATATTGATATTAATGCTGTTGTTTCTTCACCAGGGAGACTGCCAGACAAGGGAGGAAGCTGTGGCGTTGGGTGTTGGACTCTGTAACAATGGTTTCATGCACCATGGTAATTCTCCTGATCTTTCTTCAGCTCCTATTTTATTGACCTTAATGAGATTCTGAACTGCACTTTTGGAACAGGCTTCTCAATGACTAGTTACCAATGGGAAGCATCTTGCTCCATCCTTTCACCCTTGTCTCCAAATAGGCCAGACCACTGCTACTGAACCCATCATGGCAAGAACTACTCACTTTGCAGATTAATGCATTAACAGATTACCTGAGGATTTTCTATGTATAGTTCATAGATCCATTATCCAGATCTGTCCACTTACAGAATATCTTATTCTTTCTGAATGTTGCATTTCAAGAAGGACATGAAGACTTAGTCTAGAGAAGAACAGGCAATAAGGACAATAACCTGCTGGATGATTGGAGACCATTCTATATGAAAATTGGTTGAAAGAACTTAGACCTGGGTCTTCTAGAAAAGAGATGAAGACTTGGGTTGATGGGAGAGGGGATGAACATTTGTCTATCATGTTGTAGATGGAATTCTAGCTGAAGTATGGTATGGATTAGATGACCTATGAGGATCCTTCTAATACTGATATTTTACAATTATGTGAGTTAGACTCTAGTGTAGTTCTTAGATGATAGAAGAGTGAGGTAGAGCAGGCCAAGACCCCATCCTACATTTGACGAATATGGATATAAGGGGTGAAACATTCTAGTACTGGGCCTCAACAGTTTTATCAAGTTTATTTTTGCTCATCTCAGACTGGTGTAGTGAAATGAGCATTGGACTAAGAATCAGAATGTTTGAATTCAGCCTTGACTGCCTATTACTATGTGATCATTGCCCAGCCTGGGCCTCTGTTGCCTCAGTCAGTGAAATGAGAAGCTAATCTCCAGTGACCTATTTGCCTCTAACATTCCATATTTTTAAGGTTTCTTCAAGTGATACTATTTTATACCTCCAAGGACCTGTCTTTCCAGCCTTTTTTCTGTGTGTTCTCTATTCTAAGTTTCCCTCTAATTCTGAGACTCCATGTATCTATTTATTTTTAGGTATTAAGTATAAGGCAGGTTCTCTCTTGGGAAGCAGTAAACACCCATGCAAAGATAAAGCATGATTTCTGAATGTGTGTGACATGGTCATAGAAGGGGGAGGGAAACTACTTATGAGCATGGGGAATAAGTGGCCAATGTCTGTTTTTCCCAGACTGTACCCTATGTTTTGAGGTTGAGCCTCACCCTTCGATTTGGACTTCAACTTTCTCATTTTAGATTGTGTTTGTAGCCTTGGGGACATGTCATGAGACAGTTCTTATAGCCTGGGGCCAGTCACCCTGCCATTTCATCCCTTCTGCTCCTCAGGCATCATTAGGGTACGTTCTGTGGGACCCACCCCCTCAGAATGTCCTCAGCCCAAAGGCATCCTCAAAATAACTGCTCAGGACAGGCCTATAATTTTTCTAGTCGCCACATACAAAAGGAACTTGACTCTGATTGGTGGGAGGGTTCAGGCTCTGGGTAGAGCTGTCAGAAATCATGGCCCAGATCAAAGTGGGGCCTAGGAATGTCTCTTAGTGGGTGCTTTTTTGGACTGAAGGGTGTATTTGAGACTCTGCCACATTGAGCATTTCCCTGAATTGATCTGGCTTTCTCAGTCTTAGCCTTGGTGGTCTTGACATTCCTTTGATTCACAGACTGAGAGATGGAAGGGACTTTAGAACAGAAGTCAATAAATACTTACTAAGCACCCCGTATGTATTATAAGAAAGACATAAAACAATTCTGCCTTCGCGGAGTTCACTAATGGGGGGACAGAACACAATAAAAGAAGCTGAAAATTGGCAGGAGGTGGGGAGGATCGAGAATGTAGTATCTTATAGTTGGAAGAATCCTTAGAACATAGAGCTTAGAATATCAGAGAAAAGGAGAGAGGTACAGTGTCTTTCAAATAATTCCCTCCTGCTTTGATTGCTCTAGGAAAGCTGTAAAATTTCCATTTCCTATTATGTCTTTCTGAAGTGGCTCATTTTGCCTTCTTGAGGCAAAAATAGGTTATCCATATCTTTGGGCTTTGTAAGACAAACTTATGAACTAGGGGTATGGAGAACAAAGAGAATTAGTACTTTTTTTCCCTATGGAGGGGGGTGTTGCTTCTCCTTCTAGGGATTATAAATCCCACTGCCTGTCTGCACAAGATGGAGAGTTACTGGTTTCTGGGTCCCTAAAAGTTTCTAACACATATTCTGCCTCTCTGTTTGTGTGTGTGTGTGTGTGTGTGTGTGTGTGTGTGTGTGTGTGTGTTCATTCATATGGTTACAGTCCTAGAGAAGAGCGAGTTCAAGGATGAGTCCCAGTATTTCCGCTTTCATGCTGATGAGGAGATGGAAGGCACAAGCTCCAAGAACAAGCTGCTTCGGAATGACTTCAAGCTGGTGGAGAACATTCTGGCCAGGAGTCTTCTGGTAGGATCTTCTCCTTAGAATAGTGCTTCTTGGTGTGATCCTGGTTATTCCCCTTGACCCCCAATACCAATATTAAAAGGAAGGCTCTTTCATTTTATTTCAAAGTCAGCCTAATGGATATCCCTGAATTTTCCATTCATTCTTTTTTCTTTCTCTTTTTTGAAGCACTTACTAAAGTGTCTCTCTATATAGCATGTTTCTAGATGCTACTGTGTACACACCATCATTCTAGATATCATCATATAGATGACATGGTTTTAGGCATCACTGCATGTAAAGCAAAAGCCTAGATATTGGAATATTGCACAGCACAATTCTGTACACCACAGTGTACATAACATGATGCTGAGTGTCATCACATACAGAGAGTGCCATTACTTAGATAATGTCCATGTAGACCCAGCTGGATTCTAGGTACCAATATGCTATGTTTTTGTTGTTCAGTCATTTTCTGGTTGTGTTCACTCTTTGTGACCCCATTTGGGGTTTTCTTGGCAGAGTACCTGGAGGGTTTGCCATTTCCTTCTCCAGTTCATTTTACAGGTGAGGAAACTGAGGCAAACAGGGTTACATGACTTGCCCAAAGTCACACAGTGAGTTTCTAGCAGATTTGAACTCAGGTTCTCCTGACTCCAGGCCTGATTCTATGCATTGTGGCATCACCTAGTGGTCCACTTATGTGGTGTGCAAGTAGACCCATATCCCATACACATATGTGTACATAGCATTATGATATGATATAAAAGGTTTCTAGAGACAGCTGTATATGGTAAGTTCTAGGAACCATGTGTATAGGACAAAGTTCATATCAAAATCTTAGATGTTACTATGTCCATAAGCATGATCCTAAGTACATTGCCATTATAGATATAGAATGCTGTTTCTACACACTGATAGTATGTCACTGGGCTGCTGGTGTTATTATATATCTTATATCACTGTAACCAATGCAGGCAGCTTTTCTGCACACTAAGTGAAGTGGTGGTCTATGTCTTGAAGTGACTTTGCCACTGAAATTGGGGAAAAGAAAGGTGAAATGATAGCACAGCTAATTCTTGCCCTGATGAATCCACAAGAAATAGTCTTAATATAAATGAATGACTGGTTAACATATACTTGTAGTGGGGTAGATATAGGGAGCAGAAGGGCTTAGTCGAGTGCTAGCATCAAAGCCTTCCTAGAGCAGAGGAACTTTTAAGGATGGAGAAGAAAGGATTTGGCTGATTTGGAGAAAATGAGGAGACGTCTCCTACTTCTCTACAGTTCATCACAAACAGTGGTTCTCTGCTTCTACCCTCCAATTTCATTTAGCAAACATCAATTAAGCTTTTTCTGTGGGTGAGGCTCTTTTGCTTGCTGTAGGTGCTGTGGGTAAAAAAAGGGAAAATCAAGACAGACCTTACTTTAAGAGTTTGCATTGTAATTGGATGGGGAAAGGTTATTTTATATATGTGTAGGTCTGTGTGTATGTATTATATGTGTGTATCTGTGTATACATTCACATATATGAATATGTATGTGAATACATGTGCACACACATACATACACACATACAAACAAAGGAACTTGGAGAAGGAGAAGGTCCTCACATCTTCAGGGATTAGGGAAAGACTTTGTATAGAAGGTAGCACCTGAGTTCTAACAAGGGAAATTAAGGATTCTGAAAGGCTTTGTTTGATCATATATCCTGCAGTTGGAATGAGGGCTCTTTGGGTTTGATAAAGAGACTTAATAAATTTCTTTGTGCATTTTAGTTTCTTTTGTAGCAAATGGCTCTACAAATAAGTGATTATGAATAACCCAAGTGTCCACCCCAGGCAGGGGAAAATCAAACCCTAGACACACGTCATAGATTTAAAGGATATTTTATTTTTTTTATATTTTTTTTATTTTTAGTTTTTTGGTTTTTTGCAAGGCAAATGGGGTTAAGTGGCTTGCCCAAGGCCACGCAGCTAGGTAATTATTAAGTGTCTGAGACTGGATTTGAACCCAGGTACTCCTGACTCCAAGGCCGGTGCTTTATCCACTGTGCCACCTAGCCACCTCTAAAGGATATTTTAAAAAAGGATATTCTTATTAAATTATATTTTTTGGTTTCCTGCATATGGGAGTAGGCTTCTGAATCTGCTTTTAGATTGGGATGATGGTATGATATGTTTCCAGATTGCTGTGGTGACATAGTTCCAAAGCAATTTCCCAACTTTTTCCTTTTTTTTTTTATTTTGAGTTTTTGCAGGGCATTGGGGTTAAGTGACTTTGCCCAAGGTCACATAGCTAGGTAATTATTCAACTTTCCTTTTTTAGGTAGGCTCTCTGTATTTGATGTATGTTAGAAATGCTCTGTCCTTCCCAGGGCTTCCTGGATGGTCATTGTGGAGAGTCATCCTATCGCCACTTGTACATATATACTTTAGGATCTTTGAACTCAGTAAGTGTTTGAAGATGAGTACGAGAAAGTGGAATGTCCCTTGATTTACTCAAAATTGACTAATGAAGGATATGGAGAGTCATCTGCTTGGCCTTGATGCATACTTTAACTCTTTAAACTTAATATTGGGCAACTGAAGGTAGACTTTGATAGGTTTTTAGGGTGAAAACAAAAAGAGCAAGGGACAGTGTGCCCTTAAATGTTACATTCCAATTATCTGGGAAGTACCAGGAGAATCTCTTTGGGTTACCATTTCAAATAAGGAATTAATGGCCTAAAATTCTGCCTTCTACAGAAAACCTTTCCCAGCTCTCTTAATTCTAATGCCTCTCCATGTTGATTATTTCATATTTATCCCCTTTATAGCTTGTTTTGTATATAACTGTTAGATTATAAACTCCTTGAAGGCAAGAGCTATCGTTTGCCTTTTTTTTTAGTGTTTGGAGAGGAAATTGTACAGTGAAATGTGTAGCATTCTCTAGGGAATGGCAGAATCATCTTCTCCATACACAAAAGATTCCTCAGAAAGGAATAAAGGACCAAAACCGTATTCATTCATTCATTCATTTATTTATTTTTTAGGTTTTTTGCAAGGCAATGGGGTTAAATGGCTTGCCCAAGGCCACACAGCTAGGTAATTATTAAGTGTCTGAGGCCATATTTGACTTGGGTACTCCTGACTCCAGGGCCAGTGCTCTATCCACTGCACCACCTAGCTGCCCCAAAACCTTATTTATTAATGTAGCTATGAGTATATGCATGTATATGTTTTATAGGAAGTAGTAACCATTCATATTACTCAGGATGAGAATAGAACTTGGAAATACTGAATTCTAATAAGCAAAATCATAATTTTATGGGATGATGATTACACATCACATTTGAATATATGAACACATGCATGTATGTACATGTGCATATGCACAGGTATTTATATGCATTTGTAAGAGTACAGATATATAGGAGTATAGAACTACAGAGAAATTATGGAAAGCATTTTAGAAGTCAGAGCTGTCTATTGGCCTTTCCACAGAGGCAGAAGTGAGGAGGGGAGTACCTTCCTATTATGGGAGAATAGGCCACAGAAAGAATTTGGAGAGGGAATGTTGAGTTTTGGGAATAATTAGTTATCCAAATTGACTGAAATGTTGCATGGATGGACTTGGTTAATTATGAAATAAAAGCTTGGAGCCAGATTAGAGAGGGCTTTCAATATTAGTCTGTATTTAATACAAAATAAAGATAAATATGAAATAAATAAACTATTTAATATGAAATAAAAGTAGGTTGGAACCAGATTGGAGAGGACTTTCAATACCAGTCTGAATTTTATGCAAGAACCAATAGATAGTCTCTGAAAGTTTTTTTAGCAAGGGTATAACATATTTAAGACCAGTGATGTAACTAAGAAAGGTGATGTAAGGTGGGAACTGTTCTGCTTTCTTTTCTAAGATCTTTGTGGACTTGGGAGATGCTTCCGGGGTTATCTTTTTTCCCTGAGTGTTGTGGCAACAGGGTCAGTGGTAGTTAGTAGCCTCATTCATTTGTCTGTTTCTTTATCTTTCCAGATATTACCTCAAGAGGATGATTATGGCTTTGACATAGAAGAAAAGAACAAGGTGATCATGGTAAAGTCGGTCCAGCGAGGTTCATTGGCTGAGGTGAGATCTCCAGGATGGGTGCAAAGAACTAGCTTGCTGTAGGAATTAGCCAAGGAAAACAACTTCCAACATGATCTCATGACATAAGAGGGGGGTGGCTGTTTGGAGTAATGGAAAGAACACTGTCAGGAGAACTGGTCAGAGTCCCAGCTTTGTCACTGACTCATCAGTGATCCTTTGGTTCT
This sequence comes from Macrotis lagotis, assembly GCF_037893015.1. Taxonomy (NCBI): domain Eukaryota; kingdom Metazoa; phylum Chordata; class Mammalia; order Peramelemorphia; family Peramelidae; genus Macrotis; species Macrotis lagotis. The sequence goes on along the minus strand of NC_133658.1, from coordinate 250,965,501 downwards.
AGTTCATAGAATCATAAGGAGTCTTAAGAGATATTCTCATCTCATTTAAACAGGAGACTAATCCCCCTCGAGGAGATATAACATGCAGGATGCAAAGGAATTTGAAATCAAGTCTTCTAAATCCATATTCTGTGTTCAGTCTACCACACAGATCAAATCTGTTATCCCTTCCATGTATGTGACAATTGGACTACACAGTAGTGGAGATTTGCAGGTCTCTGTTGACTGGATGTCACCGTTGACTGGCTGGGTCTTAGAGCTTAAGTATTCTTATCTGTAAAGGGAACCCATAACAATCCCTCATTCCTTAGCTTAGAAGTATTTTGTGCGCAAAGCAATTTGTAAACTTTAAAGATTTATTCAAGATTTTATTTATTTTGAGTTTTACAATTTTTCCTCTATTCTTACTTCCCTCCCCCCACCCCCCACAGAAGGCAATTTGCCAGTCTTTACATTGTTTCCATGGTATGCATTGTTGGAAATTGAATGTGATGAGAGAGAGATGATATCCTTAAGGAAGAGACATAAAGTATAAGAGCTAGCAAGATCAGACAATAAGATATCAATTTTTTTCTACATTAAAGTTAATTGTCCTTGGACTTTGTTCAAACTCCACATTTATTTCTCTGGATACAGATGGTATTCTCCATTGCAGACAGCCCCAAATTGTCCCTAATTGTTGCATTGATGGAATGAGCAAGTCCATCAAGGCTGATCATCACCCCCATGTTGCTGTTAGGGTGTACAGTGTTTTTCTGGTTCTGCTCATTTCTCTCAGCATCAGTTTATGCAAATCCCTCCAGGCTTCCCTGAATTCTGGTTCCTCCTGGTTTCTAATAGAACAATAGTATTCCATGACATAACATATATCACAGTTTGCTAAGCCATTCCCCAATTGAAGGACATTTACTTGATTTCCAATTCTTCGCCACCACAAACAGGGCTGCTATGAATATTTTTGCACAAGTGATGCTTTTACCCTTTTTCATCATCTCTTCAGGGTATAGATACAGTAGTGGTATTATTGGATCAAAGGGTATGCACATTTTTTGTTGGTCCTTTGGGTGTAGTTCCAAATTGCTCTCCAGAAAGGTTGGATGAGTTCACAGCTCCACCACCAATGTATTAGTGTCCCAGATTTCCTACAACCCTTCCAACAATGATCATTGTCTTTTCTGGTCAAACTTTAAAGATTTAAATACATTTGAATTTTAATATGCAGACAGTATGTGACTTTGGGCCAGTTGCTAAACTTCTATGACTGAGGCTTAGAATTATTGAATCCCAGAAACTCAGCTATGAGGTCAGCCCTCTCTAGGTTGATTAGGTTGATTAGGTTCTGCTTGTGTCTCCATAAGAAATCCCTTTTATTAATTCTATGCATTTTTTAAAAAAAAATTTTCATTGATCGTTCTTTTTGGCATTGCTATCACTAGCCCCACTTCTTACCCACAAGTCTCTTTTCAACTCTCCCCACAAAATTTTGTAACCTGTCAATACAGTCAAACCACATATATTCAGAAATTAGTCATGTCAGGAAACAAAGTATGTTTTAGTATTCTGCCCCTCTCATTCAGAAGCATGTTTTATCCTTGAATTCTCTAGAATTGTGATTTTTCATTATATTTCAAAACTTTCAAAACTTTTTCCTTACATTGTTGTAGTCCATTGTGCAAATTATTTTCTTGATTCTGCTCACTTCATTCTTCATTGGTTTATGAAAGTTTTGCTGGGTTTCTCCAAATCTATCCCTTTCTTCATTTCTTAATGGTGCAATAAAATTCATTACATTTATTTACTATAATATGTTCAACCATTCAACCCCATTTGGTGGACACTTTGTTTCCAGGTTTTGTTTCAATAAAAAGCACATGTCTTCTTTTATATAGAGGTCTTCTCCTGCTTTCTTTTATCTTTTTAGTTGTATTGCTGGGTTTAAGGGTATGGTTTAGTGATATTTTGAATTTAATTCCAAATTTTTTTTCTATGATATTGGACCACAGAAATGAGTGGACCAATTCATGGTTTCACCAACAGTGCCTTTGTATGCCTTTCCTCCTGTCTCCCTTCAACAGTTCCCTCAGATGATTCTTTTTTTGTTATCTTTGCCAATGAAATAGATGGAATCTCAAATATTCTTTAATATGCTTTTCTATTATTAATGATTTGAAACATTTTTCTTAGTTATTGATAGTTCTTTTGGCAAACTATCTGTTTGTATACTTTGAGTTATGTGGAAAGGAATGACTCTTATTCTTATAAATTTGAATCATATCCTTTATGACATGGATTTTAGAACTTTATCAGCAAAATCTACTGAAAAGATTTCTTCCACTTAACTGTAAAAATTAGAAAACTTTGACTGTAGTGGTTGTATGAAAAGCATTTCAATTTTAGGATATTGATTAGGTCTGGAATTGTGATTTTACTTTATATAGAGAATTCCTGAAACTCTCCATGCAGGGTTGATATCTTCTCTGCAAATTATAGACTTTTGAAATTGTTGCCTAAGGCAGTGATATGAAACTCAAATTATAAATGGATTCATATATGCCACATATTAATCTGACTCATATTTGCAGCCTGTTTTATATTGGTGAACTGGGGTACTGAGACATTAAGCAATTTTCATAAGGTCACCCAGCCCACAATTGTCAAGGGCAGGACTGAAACTGAGAAGTCAGCTCTCTCTAGACTATTCCATTCTACTTCTAGTTTTAATTTAAAGCCATTGAAATTGGCCATTTTATCTCTTGTCTATATTGTCTCTTCTTTGGTCAAGAACTCTTCTCCTGACCACAGTAGCAGGTATCTCTTTCCTTGCTTCCAATCTGATTATGATATAACCTTTTATATCTATGATAAATCCATGGAGTTTATTGTAACATATAGTGTGAGATCTTGATTTAAACTTAATGTCTGCCAGATTGTTTTTCATTTTTCTCAGAAATAATCTGTAACATTATTTTAGTGTTGACCCCATTGTAGTATAGTTTGTGATCTCGTATTCCAGCTCCCTTATTTCCCATTTTTTTCTTCCACATTTCTTGACTTTTTGTTTCTCCAGATGAATTTTTCCTACATTCTGAACAAACTCTGAACCAGATCAACTGAACTGGACTTCTCAGAAACTCTCCTTTCTAGGAGAAAGCTGGGTGTGGGATATTCAACTAAAGAAACAGGCCATATTGGGGAAGTGGGTCACCATGGCCATCATCTTTCCAGCCATGTCCTTTCTTTTGACTGACAGCTTTCCTGGAGGGGCAAAGAAGGGAGGACCAGCACTGTTATACTCTTCTTAGCCTATTCCTCTCCCTTCCCAGCTTAGTCAATCTATTTAAGAGGTTAAAGGACACTGAATATTAAATTGGATATTCCAGTTGTTTTTTACAGTTTATATCTAGGACCTTGGGCAAATCAGTTAGCTTATTCATATAATGGAGATTCTAAAGGCATTTTGGTAGAGAAAAAGGAATTTATCATCCGACTATATTATATCTGTGATGTCTGTTACTTCATCTGCTTTGGCCTCAGTTTCCTCATCTATAAAATGAAAGAGTGGACTGGATGTGTTAAATTTGTGAAGCTTTGATCTTATTTCTATCCTCATTGACTTTTGATGATTAAAAGTAGCATGGGAGGGGCAGCTAGGTGGCCCAATGGATAGAGAGCTGGCCCTGGAGTCAGGAGTACCTGAGTTCAAATGTGACCTCAGACACTTAATAATTACCTAGCTGTGTGGCCTTGGGCAAGCCACTTAACACCATTGCTTTGCAAAAACCTAAAAAAAAAAGTAGCATGGAGTAGTGGAAGGAGCACAGAATATATGACCAGCACACAAAATTGGTTCTGTTGCTTAATTAGGAAAGTCACTTTTTCTCTCTGGCTCAGTTTTCCCAGGTGTATTATGGAGAAAATGATACTTGTACTACTTCTGGACCAAGATTATTGTGAAGCAGATATTTTGTACACTTTAAAACACTATAGAAATCTGAGTGATGATAACGATTACTATAAAGTACCATAGAAGTATCAGATAGCAATTGGATTGTAATTCTCTCTATAACTCAGTGTGTCTGTTCTCCAGATGGCTGGCCTGCAAGTAGGAAGGAAGATCTATTCCATCAATGAGGATCTTGTATTTCTACGACCTTTCTCAGAGGTGGAGGCTATCCTTAACCAGTCTTTCTGTTCTCGTCGGCCCCTACGCCTCCTTGTGGCCAGCAAGGCCAAAGAGTGAGTGTCAGTTTTCTGGGTGATGCTGATTGCCATGATGGCGACATTGTAAGAGCTTGGATAGTGAGAACTTGGGGATGATGATGATATAATATAGCATAACTTAATGTCACACACAGCATGATATGTGATATATAACATAACATAACATAACATAACATAACATAACATAACATAACATAACAAAAATAAAATCTGTTACAGAAAACCACCAGACCTCAGATATTTCTCAAGTGTTTATCTTCACTTTTCAGCCTCAGTAAATAGGATCTGGTAAATGTACTTGCCATTGCAGTTTAATGGAAATGGGTACCAGGAAGGATTTCAGCAGTCTTATCTTTGCCATTAATTGATTTGAGGCAAATTCCTTTCCTACTCTGAGCCTCTCTTTCCTCATTTTTAATATGAGGAAGTTGATCTGGTAGTCATTTAAGGGTTTTATAACTTTTTAAAATTCTGTGAGGTATACAAACACATACACGCATATATACATGCATGTGTGCCTTCTGTCACACCTATGTCTGTCTCCCTTTCTCTACCTTTCTCTATACACAGACAGAAATTTATATGCCAAAGCTTCAAGGGCATCAGGACCATTGTTCTGAAGGCCTTCTTATGGCAGAAGTAGAGATGGAGGGCATGTGGAAGATTGTACTGGATAGGCACAGAGTCATGTTTGCTTCCTTGATGTTTCCTCATTTCTCTCCTGTACTAGTTGATTTCTAGGCAGTGGTATACTAGTAAATAAATAATAACCAACTCTTTTTAATACATACATATTTATGTATTACACAGATTTTTTATAAATTTTCCTGACATATGTATAGGATGTGTAGCACACAATTTACAAAGGATAATGGAATATATAATCCTCTTCATTGCAAATTTCATATAGTCAGTTAATTCTGACATGCTTTTGTTGATTTTTGTTGCATTCTTTTTAGCCTCCCCATTGGAACTTTGTAAATTATGTGAGAATGCTTCTTTGGTGAATTGGGTAATAGATTTCAGTATTCACATTGTAATGAAACCACTTTTAAGTTTCACCGTCATTATTAATGTTTTCTCCATAACTTTCTTAAGTCTAGACCAGGGGTTGGCAAATTACTTCTGAACTAAGAATGGTTTTTACATTTTTAAAATAAAATTTTATTGGATTAAAAAATGGAAAGAAAAACATTCTTAGCCCTTGGTCTGTACTAAAACAGACAACTGCTACTCTTTGATTTTGGGACAGTATTCTGCTTACCCCGACCTAGAAAATTCCTCCACTGTGACAGGTTTCAAGCTATCATTTGAATTGGGAATTGGTAAGAGATGCAACAATATTCTATAATCTCTCCACCATACAGATACCATAGATATAAGTGACCATGACAACATAGATAAAATGCAGTAAAAATAATTAGGAAGTGATGAGTTTTTAATATTTATTATCTTTATTTTAATGTAAATTTATTTTTTTATGTAATTTAATTTTTCATAATAGCCATGCTTAATACCTGACTTGCAAAATTCTTGAAAATTTTGAGAATGTGTGCTATTTGGAGCTGACTCCAAGACCTCTGCCTTGAGATATCATTTCACACTCAATTTCTTCAATTTCTTTCTCTGTAACATTTGTGTATGTTCATGTTGGGGGAGGGTGGATGTTGAACCATGTTTATCTCTAAACTCCTTTTCTCTGATTTGCTTCTATTTGAAGGTGGCAAAAATGAATTTGGTCAGTTTTTTGCAAGTTTTGCAAATATTTATTGATCACAGACTATAGACTTGGTTCTAGAGGGGATTCAAGAAGACAATTCTGAGTCGAGTTTCCAGTCTAGTAGGGGAGATAGGAGGGACCCACAATTAAATATAACAATGAAAGACATAACAAAGGCAATAGGGTCGTTATGAAATACTGAAGCCAGTGTCAGGTTCAAAGACTTGTGAGGAGGCCAAGTATCCTTGGGATTTGCCTATAGTTGCTGGATAGTGACTTATTTTGGTGACTAATAGCTCCATTTTTCCTCCTTCTGCTTTTTCTCAGAATCATCAAAGTCCCTGATCATCCCCAAACCCTGTGCTTCCAGATTCGTGGAGCTTCCCCACCGCATGTCCATGCTGTGGGGAGAGGTGAGCCTGTGAGAGAGAGAAAGTCTGGGTCAATCTTGTATGGACATAATAGTTTTAGCCAGTAGTTAGGCATGACTGGTTTTGAGAGTCTTAAGAATCACCCTTTATCTAAACACTTGCCTCCTTTGGAATCAGGTACATGGTGCAGTAGATAGAGCAGTGGGCCTAGAGTCAGGAAGCTAAGATTTGTGCAACCTGAGAAACCTATCTACCTCAATTTCCTCAGCTTTAATATGAGGATAATAGTGGCACCTGCCTCAAGGGGCTGTTATGAGAATCAAATGAAATATTTATAAAGTGTTTAGCATAATCCCTAATACATAGGAAGTATGTAATAAATGCTTGTTTCTTGTACTTCTTCCCCTTTCTCACTCTTTGTCCTTTAGACCTCTTTCCCAGATTTCCATATTCTAGATCCCTTTCCACCTTCTAGATTAAGTTTTCTCTTTTAAAAACTTTCATATTTTAAGATTTTTCCATATTTCCTAGGTTGATGAGAGGAAAGGTGGTTTTTGAGTTAGAAGTCTTGGGCTGAAATTTAAATGGATTTTTGGGAATCCAGTTTTTTTAATCTTTTTTTTTTGAATGAGGCGTTTCAATCTGATTATCTTCTTTCTTTTATTTTTTCTGTTTTTATTTGTTTTTGCAAGGCAATGGGTTTTAGTGATTTACCCAATGTTACACAGCTAGTAAGTATCACATGTCTGAGGCTGTATTTGACTCCAGGGTTGATGCCTAGCTGCCCCTAGATTATCTTCTTTCTAGCTTAACATCCCATGATCCTTGTTAGGCTCGACCATCCTTCTAGCTGGTCCCCTTGGTCTTTCTCTGTCTTTCTCTCTTTTTTTCCTGGGTATTCTGTTCCATTCTTCCCCCTTCTCTATGCTTCTTTGTCCTGTAGGCTCAGAGGCTGCAGCAGTGGGACTCAATGCTGGTCAGTGCATTTTGAAAGTCAATGGGAACAACGTGATGAGCTTTGCAGAAGTGTTGGACCACTTCGTGGCCTACCGAAGTCGACAACCAGAGGCACTGGTGAGTGGGACCTTTAGGATATTGGGATATGGAGGGGCAAAGGGGTGCTAACTTCCTCTTGTATCCTATAACACTTGGGTCACAGCTGACCTGTCCTGGTCATTAGGCTATTCTCCAGAAAGGTCAAAGAGTCAGGTTCCAAACTGGGTAGGGAGTAAGCATTAAGTACAGAGCCAGACTGGGTTCTGCCAGGGCAAACTAAGATCCAAAGTCTGTTGAGCCCAAAGAGTGAGACAGGAGATCAGAATTTGTTAAGTTTGGAGATCTTTGTTCCCGGGGACTGCCTGGGGATGGAATACCCAAATTGATAGTACCTGAATGTTTAGGGGATGGGGAGGAATACTGAGAGCACGCAGGATACAGAAGCAAAAGATTGTCTTATCATATGTAAACATGGGGTTCCTATAGACAGAAAGGGTCTTTGTCTGAACACATTTCCTGAGATGGGGGGAGTCACATATTCATGAGCTTCCCACAGGTTTGAGGAATTTGCTATCTTATTGTTCCAGCCACACCAGGGGAAGGGGGAGGCAGTCCTGGAATTTAACAGATACAGCAAGATAATTAGATTGATGAGGGCGCTTTGTGATTCTTCAAACAATTTTATGGTATATACTGGATCCCCAGGTCAAGTACTTGAGTACTTGATTATTTTCAGACTAAAAGGCACCTGGCCAAATTTGTATTTCTACGTAATTCCTCAGGGCCTACAGGATGTTGGGACCCCTTTTTTATTCAGGAATTTCACAAACATTGATATTGTACTTCAAGACCATGATAGGATAAAGGCCTGGTGCCAGGCAGTACTTCAGAGCATGAAGACTCAAGATTAGGAAGCCAGAATGAAGTAAATTTGATCAAATAAATATGACTGTTTGTCCTACTTAACCTGATGCTCCCCAAATGAGAATTTCTTATGGTGGCTTGCACTCACTGCCTTAGCTGATGCTGCTGTACTTGAATGCTATGTTTGAGTCTGCCAGCACTGTTTCCCATTCAACAGGGACTTGAAGTTCAATCCCTTTGAGAAAAAGAATTCATTATGTGACATTTGAGATCAGTGGCCATCAGAACTTTCCTTGAACATCTCCAAGGAGGCAAAAACACACTCACTCCACAAGTCATCTATTCCACTTTTAACTAGTTAAGAATTTTTCCCCTGACATCAGGTCTAAATTTGTCTTTTATGCAGCTTGTACCCATCATTCCTAGTTATGCCATCTGTAGCCAAGCAGAATCAATTTTAATTCCTCTTCCATGTGACAATCCTTCATGTTTCTGCATCTATCTTGTTTCTTCCGACTCCATTTTCTGGGCTAGATAACCTCAATTCCTACAGCTGATATTTTGGTCATGAATCTGAGCCCCTTCACTCTCCATTAAACACTCTTCACCTTAGTCCTTACTAAAATGTGGTACCCAAAATGAACACCCTTCAGTATTATTTGTCCAGGGCAGAGCAGAGTGGTTGTTTTTCCTCCTTAGTAATAAAAAGCTCTGCATTTCAAAGTACATTGACTTTTGGTCAGCACATCATACTGTTAACCCACAGAACTTGCTGTCTAACGAAACTTCATGTCTTTCTAGACAAATTGCTGTTCAGCCCCACATCTTCTATCTTTTTGTATTGGTAAAACTGATTTTTAGGATGCAAATATAACACTTCACATTTGTCTTTATCACAGTCTTTACCATTTTCTAGCTTATCAAGAACTTTGAAAATTCTGACTCAGTCATTCATCTTGTTAAAGTAGCTTTTTACTTCTGCATATTTGATAAGTATTCTATTAGTTTCTTAGTCCAGATTATTGATAAAAATATTCAACAGCCTGGAGTACTACATTTTCTCCCAATGTTATATTAAATTATTAGTGATTTTTCTTTTGGTCAAAACATTTTTTGAGTTCATTTAACTGTACAATTTTGTCGTCTAGCCCATAGCTCTTTATTTTTTTTTAACAGGAATAGCACGAGAGACTTTATTTCATGCCTTGCTGAAATTTAAATATATTTAATATATTTGCTTTTGTTTAGTTTTTTTAGTCGTGTCTGTGACCTGAATTCAGGGTTTTCCTGGAAGATACTGGAGTGGTTTCCTATTTTTTTTCTTCAGCTTATTTTACAAATGAGGAAACTGAGGCAAACAGGGTTAAGTGACTTGTATAGGGTCATACAGTTAGGAAGAGTCAGAATTCAGATTAAAACTGAGGAAGATGAATCTTCCTTACTCCAGGCTGAGTATTATATCCACTGCAACCCCTATTTAATCTATATAATTATAGATTCTATAGATAATTATAAGATTATTTTTTTATCTATAATATAGTATTTATTATATTATGTTATCTATGTATTATTGTCCATATTATCTAGGTTGAAAGTAACTAAACTGACCTTATTCACTCTCTTAGAAATGCCCTAATAACAAGTTAAGTACACTTGTCCAAAAAGGAAATAAAGTTGATGTGGCAAGTGTGGTTCTTAATAAAGCCATTCTGAATTTTAGTGAGTACTTTCATTCTATAATGTTAATTAATCTTTTGTCTAATAATTTTTTTAAGAAATGAAGTCAAGCTCCCTGGTTTGAACTTCTCAGATTTCTTTATCTTTCCTTTTTTTTTTAAAGTTGGGATAGGCTTTATCTTTCCTTTATCCTGTGGTACTTCTCCTGTTCTTCATGATCTTTTGAAATTCTTTGCAATGAGTGCAGAGACTTGGAACTTAATAAGGGCATCTGGGAACACTTATCTTCTCATTTATCTTGGGTTTCAACTATCAGCCATTTTTGTTCTGTCCTTTCCAGTTCAACATCTTGATGGAAAAGTCTTATTGGGATGGAGACAGATAAAGACTTTCAGGCAAAGTTAGGATTAGGAGGAAATGGTTGTTCACATCATACAATCTTGTCTGAGAAGAAGGATTTCCCTTTCCTAAGTGTAGATCCCTCTAGATTCTACTCCCCAGGCCAAGGCCATAGCTCATGGCTCAGTGAGCGAGGTGCAGAGGCTGGAAATTGGAGCTGCCTAGTACAGGATGTCAAGGATAACACCAACCACCTTCAGATCTTCTTCCATATAACTTATGTTCAAATAAAAGTAATAATGACGTTTCTGTGGAATTTAGAAATCTAAAAAACACCTTTCTTCTATTAGAGGAATATAAGTTGTTTTAGCATCATTTTACAGGTGAAGAAACTAAGATTCAGAGAGGTTCCCACAGTTAATGTTGGGGTAGGAGTTGAGTGTATAGGTCTCCAAACTCAAAGACTAGCATTTTTTACCTCATTCTTTTTCTTAAACCACCAAATTTCTTCTAAAGAGAATTTATGTCAAATATTTTATTAATTAAAAACAAACATAAAATATCTTCCCTACCACCCTGTGTGTCCTTTGGATTATGATATTTAATATCCCTGTTAACTAGGAAGAGTGACAACTCATTACCTTCCTTAGTAAAACCTTGATGGACTGGTAATAAAAAGGTAAGGTAGGGGAGGTTCTAGAAAATTGGACCCTTCCAAGAAGTAGTAGTCTTAGATGTGGACCATGACACCAGGTATCCAAGGCAAGATGAATCCACAGAGGGAATGGTCAGTACTTGAGATAGATGTTATCTCTTCAAATTTTGTCAAAGGCTAGTATAATGTTTCATTTTGAACTATTTTTTGGTAACTCCTAGGAAGAGCCAACAAACTTCTGAGTTTCGAAAATCCTTTGCTCTTTGGCTGTTTGGATTAGGATGAAAAACCTTGCTGTGTAAGGCTGCTTTGAGCCTGGAAGTCTTGGCCCATGAGGACCCCATCTATCCCTCTCTCTTCCCAGCAGAGTTTGGGGTAGCAGCTGTAGAAACTTCTTCTCTGAGAGCTTTAGACTCAGCCAGACCCCAAGGGTACTGTCCTTCCAGCTGAGCCTTCTTCACCCTTGAGTGTTCTGAGCCCCTGGGAGAGGCATGGGACTCATCACCTACTGAAAAGCCCTCTCCTCCCAGATTTCCTTCTCTTCTGCATCATTCTCCATGTCCTCTCCCCCACCTTTTTTCAGTCCCTCTATCTTCTTCATTATTATTATTATTTTTTTTAGGTTTTTCTTTTTTGCAGGGCAATGGGGTTAAGTGGCTTGCCCAAGGCCACACAGCTAGGTAATTATTAAGTGTCCCGAGGCCGGATTTGAACCCAGGTATTCCTGACTCCAGGGCCAGTGCTTTATCTACTTTGCCACCTAGCTGCCCACTCTCTATCTTCTTCATGATCAGAGTGGAGCAAAATCTATTCACAGTTCTCTTCTTGCTTTTCTCTACTGCCTTTTCACCCTAATACACAAATTCCTCTGACCATCTGTCACTGTAGAGTTTGACAGCAGTGCCATTGATCAGAAAGGTCCAGAGAATTCTGTCACAGCAACACTTCACTTGTTTCATCCTTATTTCTGTCATTGCCTTCTTTTCCTTTCATGTGATCTCTGTCTCACCTAGAACAGCTGTAATCCCCATTTTCCAGATCAAGAAACCAAAGTGAAGTAGTAATAGTAACAATTCAATAAATTTTTATTAAGCCTCTTGTTTAGAGAACACTGTGCTCAGTGCTGGAGGTGGATACAGGAAGACAAAGTTGATTTGATTCTTGTCCTTAAAGTTTATCAGTGGATAATAATAGGATTTTAATAATAGATTATAATTACAATAGTTTCAGGATAGTAATAATTCAGGTAATAATGAGTGACTTGCTCAAAACTACATAGGTAGTTTACAAGATTTGACCTGATTTTCTTGACTCCCATCCTTAGCCCTGTTTTTTCATTGTGCTGCCTTAAGAAAAAAAGTATGAGTCAAATCTTCTTCAAAGGTGGGGAAGTCTAGACAGTTGATAAAGCCTTGGGTTGGGCTTTTGGACACTTTGTTTCTGAAAATAGATGGTAGACTTAGTAGTAACAGCTAGCTTTTGTATAGCACATTAAGATTGGCAAAGCATTTTATAGATGTCATTTTATAGTCACAGCAATCTTGTGAGGGAAGTACTGCTGTTATTCCCATTTTAGAGTTAAGGAAACTGAGGGTGAGAGATATAAAAGAATTGGTCAAGGTCATAAAGTTAGTAAGTATCTGAATTGTTCCTTTAAGTGAAAGCACTCTAACCACTACCTAGGATTCAACATCTGGAACTAGAAAGGACCTCAGAGATAATTTAATCCAACCCTTTCTCTTTATAAACAATAGCTAACATTTATATAGTTTGCAGTGGGAAGCTAGGTAGTGAAGTGGATAGAATTTCTTAAAATGAACTGGAGGCAAATAGAGGTTAAGTGACTTGCCCAGGATCAAGCATCTAGTAAATGTCTGAGATCAGGTTTGAACTCAGCTTCTCCTGACTCCAGGGCTGGTTTTCTATTTCCTAGCTGCCTCAGAGGTCATATAATTCAGCCTCCTTATTTTATAGATGAAGATACCCAGGCACAGGAAGATTGACTTTGCCAAGGTTACACAGGTAATAAACATAAGGGGGGGGGGTGTTGAATATACATCCTCTAATTGAGAGTAAGTGCTTCACCTAGATGATGGCAGTGGATAGATATCTAGGCCAAGAGTCAAGAAAAATTTCAGTTCAAATCCAGCCATTGTATTTGCCTTAGTTTCCTTATCTGTAAAATGGGGATAATAATAGCAAATAAAATGAGATATTAATTATAAAGCACAATTCCTGACCCATAATAAGTGTTATATAAGTGTTGGGAAGGTCTGGAGTCAAGAAGACCTAAGTTCAAATTTGATCTCAGACAAGTCACTTAACCCAGTTTGCCCCAGTTTCCTCATCTATAAAAGGACTTGGAGAAGGAAATAGCAAACCACTCTAGTAAAAGAACCCCAAAGGGAATTACGAATGACCCAACATGACTGAAAACAACTAAAGAACAAGAGAACATCATTTCAGTGTTTGCTATTATAATTTTCACTATACTACACAGTTTCGTAGTCTTTGGAGTTCTTTCTTGGGGAAGCCACTCATTCATTAGTTAACTACAGAAAAATAATAATCCCTTATCTCCTGTCCTCTTTGAACTATTGTGAGGCTTGATTGACCTAATAGATGCTTTGAGACTTTTATAGAAATAAAAGTGCTTTAAAGTGCTTTGCATATATCATCTCATTTACTTTTTATTTAATTCTGTGAGTATTATCGTTACTTTAAGGATGAGGAAACTGAGGCTGAGGGGGGTTCATTGACTTGTGATCAAACAATTCGTTGGTATTTAGGGCAGGGATTTGATGAAGACCTTCCCTGTCTCCAAGTGCAATGGACACAATGCTCCCTTTAGGAGTGGGGAACAGATAAAGAACAATATATCTGACAGTACTGAGGGGAGAGCCAGAGTTATTGTTGGAGGTGATGAAGGTGGCTTTCAACTTGTCCTTACTACTGTGTCTTTGTGGAGGTCTCTCTCTCCACTTGTCTGCCCTAACTTTGGATATTTGTCTCTTCATGTTTTTTTTCTCCCCTAAGGGTCTGTACCAGTGGATCTATCGCACTCATGAGGATGCTGAAGAGGCTCGAGCCCAGCACTGGGGCCCCGGCAACTACCTCAATGGCACCCTTGATGAGGCTGGGGGACATGGAGTCCTGGAAGCAGGTCAAGATGATGAAGGTAGTGTCAGGGGATGGCCTGGGGATGGGAGGTGGGGTGACTTGGAAGCCCCTATTCAGGATCAGAAAGTCTATAAAGGAACCTTGGGACAGTTTCCCTGAGGTGAATGGCTTCTCAGAGACTCCTACCCATTATGAATGGCTGTTGGTTTTTGTTTGTTTATTTTTGGAGTGGGGTAGAGTCACTTCATTCTAGGAACCCCTATGCTAAAAGAGTACCATAGGATTCAGAACTGAGAAAAGAACTTAAAAAGCATCCAATTCCATCTTTCTCATTGTGCAGATGAGTAAACTGTGGCCCAGAAGTTAAAGTCAGAGAACACTTAAATTTGAAGACATATCTTAATGCCCATTCCTTCCCTTTATTATTGTTTTTTAAAGATGGGAGCTAGATTCAGATTGGACAACTAGATGGCACAGTGGATAGAGCCCTTGGTCTGGAGTCAGGAAGACACCTCCCTGAGTTCAAAACTGACCTCAGACAATTCCTAGCTTTGTGACTCTGGGCAAGTCACTTAACCCTGTTAGCCTCAATTTCCTCTTCTATAAAGTGAGCTAATGAGGGAAATAGCAATCACTGCAGTATCTTTGCCAAGAAAACTCCAATTATGGTCATAAAGAGTCAAACAAGACTGAAACAGCTATGAACAAGAGTCGGATTGGCCCGTTTTCGGCTGCTTTGTTGAGGAAACTGCCAAAATTAACTGAATGGTTACTATTTAGAAGTAGGTTCATTTTGATTTATTGCTTAGAGTGTGTATCGTAAGTTTCAAAGGAGGAACCTGGTTGAGATTATAACTGAGTGCTATGGATGATATGGAATTAATTTTTTGAAAAGCAGGTCTACATGTAATCAAAAATAATGATTATATTATTTATCTAATTATATAAATATAAAATCATCACATTTTTGTATGAATTTAGCATCACAAAATTCTTGCCTCGCAACAAACTGATGAGGTAGGAGGTGAAAGCATTATTGACACTTTTATAGATGAGGAAAATCATTTGGGCAGTTGAGACTTGGTCAAGTATTTATTCAAACTTATGTCTCCAAATTCCAAGTCTGCCACTATCCCCAACACTTCAAAATACATTTCTCCCAGTTGTGAGAGCTCTCCTTTTTGCCTATAACTCTTTTTCCTTCATTATTTGAATTGAGGCCTTAGTGGGGAAGGAAGCTCTGATGTCATTTCTGGCAAGGAGTCCCCTAAACCCTCAGCTGCATGACACCCGATGAGCTTTAGGGACAGGAAGAGGAGAGGCTAGGGGAAAATGGGGGCGGGGAGGGCAGATTATGCCAGGACAGCTGGGCTCCATTTGACACGTGTCAGTGCTTATGCCTACTGGCAACAATTTAGCACTATGGAAGGACCGGCTTCTCACCCAAGGGCTCAAACTTTGTGTTTAGGGCAGGGGTGGTAGGCTATCCCTCTGGGGCATCCTGTACCATGAATCTATAGGGGCTTCTAAGGTATCCTCTGCTTCTCTCCTTCTTACTGGGAGAGTTATTGGGTTGTATCATGAGGATTGGGCATTCAAGGCTGGGGTGAGGGCAGATTGCTGTTTTGTGGCAGGGAGTCTAGGAGGTCTGCCTTTTTATTCCCCCCAGAATGATTTAGTAGGAAAAACCACTGATTTGATGGCATCAGAAGAACTTGGACTTGAGACCTGGTCAAACACTTTATAGCCATGTGATCCTGGAGTCTTGGTCTCTCTGAGCCCTTATCTGCAATGTAAGGGATAATATCTTCTTGGTTTTGAGAGTTTGTAGTAGCATATCTACCCATCACAATCCTGGATGCTCTAAATAAGGGATGGAAAAAGTCATCTTTATGATGAAGCATTCTAGAAAGTAAAATCAGAAAACTTGCATTCAAGACCTGACTTTGATACTTTGCTGTGTGATCTCAGTCCAGTCCCAACTCACTTCACCTCCCTGGGCCTCAGTTTCATCCTTCAAAAAAACAAGAATAATAGGATAATCAGATAGTAATAGAAATAATAACATTCACATCAGGGGCTGCTGTAAGAGAAATGTTGTTGAAATGTTAGTTATTCTACTTAACCCCAACCCTGGAATAGGGCACAGAATAAAAGGAATGAAAAACATTGGCACTTTGTGGAATGCGTCCATGAAATCAGTGACCTGAGGTGGAATTATAACTTCAGATTTTTTCAACTGGAAATCAAATAGGAACCAGATGGTTTTCAGGACCTTATGCTTGATCATAGCCCTTGGGATATGAATCATAACAGAGGACCTAGTGCAGACTTGCAAATAAATATGCCAAATTCACCAGCCCCCATGTGTTTCCCCCTCAAATCATTTAACTCAGTTTAGGAGGGAGAGAAATGGGAAAACCTGAACTTCCTTGTTCAGGAAAGAGATCCTTCCTGAGACTACCTTTTTTTTTTTTTTCATGACCCCACCTGGAGAATGGTTATTAGTGCATTTTGTAAAGTAGTTGATAACATGAATAGTAATCACTTTGGCTTCACTGTCTCCCAGAGTGGCCCAAGTTTTAACCCTAGCTATTTTGTTATTTAGTTCTGGAAGCTTGGACTAGTTATATCACAATTCTTGGGCCTCAATTTACTCTTCTGTAAAATGAGGAAATAAAATAACCCTATATCCTGCCATGTTTGCCTTGTAATTTTGTTATATAAAGGTCAGATGGTATAACAAATGGGGGAAGGATTTTAAAAAAAGTCACTTCAGTTCTTCAAAGAATTTCAATAGGTACTTCTATCACAGAAGCAGATAGCATATCTATCTATCTGTCTATCTATCTATCTATCTATCTATCTATCTATCTATCTATCTATCTATCTATCTATAGAGAGAGAGTTTGTTACTGGCCCAATAGTCTAAGCCTGTCCAGCTTGGTAGCATTCACTGGTACAGCCTTCAAGACTATGTTTTTACTGGAGGTGTTTTAAAAATCCTAAATTCTTTATGCATGCAAGGAATTATTTCATTTTTCATATATTTATTTGGTTATGAAGTTTATAATAAATTCCTTGGACTCAGTGACTACATCAGTGAAGTGGGAATGGCTTGGATACAAAGGATACTGTCATAGATAATGCTGAATGAAGCATTCAGGGATATTTTTAGCCAGTTTCCTTTGGCCCTGCAGAGAAAAGTATTATTTCCTATTGTAAAAGTATGGATGCAGAGATGGGGAAGAGCAATTTAGGATTAGTCTAAGCTCGAGGAGTTAGACTGATGAGACCCAGGCAGGTACATAACCCATTGCCTTTTTAGAGAATTGCAAAGTAAAACATAGTCCCCTCAAATAGGACAGAATTGACTGTTGCCTTAATTTCTGTGTCTCTGGCTTCCAGATTTCTCTTTCCAGTCCCTGGGTCCCCAGCTGACAATCCCTGAGGGTAGCCCCATGATCAGCCTGACTGTGGAAAATGTCCATTTAGAGCATGGAGTAGTATATGAATATGTCAGCACGGCTGGGATCAAATGCTTTGTTCTGGAGAAGATTGTGGAACCCAAGGGCTGTTTTACTCTCACTGCCAAGGTTTGGGATTTTTTTGTGTCTTTTTTTTTAATATTTAATATTTATTTATTCTCATTTTGTACAAATAATGTTTTTCTATACATTAATAAAATATTCTTGTTTAAGAGTAAACAAAATACCCTCCCCCAAAATAGACTCGCTTGAGTGATAAAGGGGAGAGAAAAAAATTAAAATTAAAAAAAATAATGGTAATAATTGTAGGTACGGCCAGGTGGCGCAATGGACGTAGCACCAGCCCTGGAGCCAGGAGCACCCAAGCCCATATCTGGCCCCATACACCCAACAATCATCCAGCCATGTGACATGCAAGCCACCCCAACCCCACTGCCCTGCAAAAACCAAAAGAAGAAAAAAAAAAGACCCAAAATAAAATAAAATAGTAATAATAGTAGGGGTGGCTGGGTGGCGGACAGAGCATTGGCCCTTGAGCCAGGAGCACCTGGGTCTAAATCTAGCCTCAGACATCCAACAATCACCCTGCTATGTGGCCCCATTATAATAAAAAATGTGCTTCAGTCTTTATTCCAACACCAACAACTCTGTCATGGGTGGATCACATTCTTTATGATAAGTCCATCGCAAAAGTTACTTCCATATTTTTCCACCATTGCCATTGCTGATCTCAACTCCCTCCTTTCGTATTTCTCCACTAGCATGTACTATATTTTCTCTCTCCTTTCACTCTGACTCTGCTGTAGGGTAGCTGAGTGGCGCAGCAGACAGATCCCCAGCTCTGGGGCCAAGAGGCCCTGAGCCCCCCTACCACCCCTTAGGCCCAGCATCTACCTGGCCCTATGGTCCCGGACAGGCCATCCAATCCCAGCCCCTTGCAAGAAGTGAAAAAGAAAATGTGTTATATCTGACCACTCTCCCTCCATGGTCCATCCTCTCCTCTATCACTCACATCCCCCCCTTCCCCCTGTCCCCCCCTCCTTCTTACTCCAGTTGCCTATACCCTACTGAGTATATATGCTGTTTCCTCTCCTAGCCACCTCTGATGAGAGAGAAGATTCCCTCATTCCCCCTCGCTTTCCCCCTTCTATATCATTGCAATAGCTCATTGTAATAAAGAAAAATCTTATTATATGAAATATCTTGGCCTATTCCCCCTCTCCTTTTTCTTTCTCCCATTACATTTCCCTTTTTTCTATTGACTCCATTTTTACACCATATCTTATCTTCAAATTCAGCTTTCTCCTGTGCTTCAACTATAATAGCTCCTTCTACTTGCTCTATTAACTGACAAGGTTCATATGAGTATTATCAGTGTCATTTTTCTATGCAGGAATACATGCAGTTCATGATCATTAAGTCCCTCATATTTTCCCCTTCTCCTCCAATCTCCATGCTTCACCTGAGTCCTGTATCTGAAGATCAAACCTTCTGTTTAGCTCTGGCCATTCCAATAGGAACATTTGAAATTCCCCTGAGGGCTGGACTTCACGTGCTTGCTCTGGCAGAGGTCCCCCCGCTGTTCCCCCAGTTTGTGCCCGGTGTTCCCCAGGGCATAGCTCATGAAACTGCCCCCACTGCTGTGAGCCAAGGCTTCCAGTGCCCTGGGGCTGCCTCTGGGAGGCTGAAGTTCTTTCGCTCTGGCGGGCCACCCCTCCAACCCCGGGGAGCAGAGCCTTTCTGCTCTTTTCCAGGTTACCTTGAATAGGAGAACTGCCTCACTGTGTCCCTTTGTCGGTTTTGTGTCTTGAAAATTTAATTAAAGTCCTTAGTTTCGAAGATTTATGAGAGAGCTCCAGACACGATCCGCTCTTGTTGCCATCTTGGCCAACCTGCTTTTTGTGTCTTCATAGGATCCTATGACCATTGAATGCTTTTTTTGCAGTCTGGTCTCTAAAACTGCCTACCTTTCCATAATGATATCCACAGTAGTAGGGAAGAAATGACTTATTTTTGAAACCATTTTATCAGGCTA
Source organism: Macrotis lagotis (assembly GCF_037893015.1). Lineage (NCBI taxonomy): Eukaryota > Metazoa > Chordata > Mammalia > Peramelemorphia > Peramelidae > Macrotis > Macrotis lagotis. The sequence goes on along the minus strand of NC_133658.1, from coordinate 250,946,015 downwards.
GTTTGGGAACAGTAATCCAGAAGTCTGCAATCTCCCCCTTTTCTTTTTTGTCTCTAGAGAGTCTTTGAGTGAGAAGCTGGGGCACTTTCAGTATCAGAGGATAGAATACTGGTTAAAAAAACCCTCCTACATATACATACATACATACATACATACATACATACATACCTAGGTGTATGTGTATGTAGTATGTCATATACTTAAATGCAGATGTGTGACCCTGGCAAGTCATCTAAGCCCCTATGGCTTATCTGTCAGACAATGGGGTTGGCTTTTAAGATGTTTTTCCAGTCCTAAGTCTATTCCTTTGAAACACATTTGAACATCCTGCCTCCTTGGTTGTAAAAGTTTGTCTGCTGTCTTTTTCTTTTGCGAACCCCTGGAGCCTGGGAATTTTGTTTACCCCTTGTTGACTTTCAGAAGGCTTGCTATGTCTGGAATTGAAATGGAAAATGGAAGAATATGGGGATTTGAGCTGAACCTGGGGGAATGGATAAAACTTAGAAAGTTGGAGAAAAAGAGGAAAGATTTCAGGCAAGAGAAGCATGAGAGAAGTCATAGAAACAGGAAAGTGATACACTGTGGGATACCAAGGAACCAATTTGGATGGAGTAAAGGTTCAGGTAGAGGGAAGAGTGAAGGAGTCATTATGTGGTAGAAAAAGCCCTGGGGGGAGGAATGAGAAGACCTAGGCTTAAATATTTTGTGTCTTGCTTCTGTTACCTTTCATGTGATCTTGGGCAAATTGAACAAGACCAGTAGTTGTCAAAGAGTTTGCTGAAAATTTTGGATATTTTGTTGCCACATATAAAAGAAAAATTTTACTTAATTTTGTTTAGCATAAAATTTATTCTTAAACAGCACAGCTATCCGTGATACCAAAAAGACTTGGATTCAGGTACCACTGACTGAGAGACTTTGAACAGTCTCGGTGCTCTAGTTATTCTCTGAGAATATAAAATGTAAAAAAAGGTGCTTTGGTAATGGGAATTTCCTCTCCTCCTCAGGAGTTCATGCTATTAATTAAATCACAGGTCACTCCTATCTGTCAGACAAATTCTTTTCACCCAGCATACTTGTGAAGAAAGATAACAAAACAAACCAACTTGTTGCATGTAAATGTTAACCTCAAAACTAAAAATATTAGATTTTAGACTTGCAGAGAACTCAACAAAAATGTCAGCTTTTATTAGAGCAACTGTTTTAACTGTACATGTACAGGTGTCCTGATTCCTAGGTATTTGAGGGAGTGGAGCACCAGGCCTGGAGTCAGGGACACCTTGAGTTCAAAACTGATTTCAGATATTTACTAGCTGCATGGCCTTGGGGAAATCAATTAACCTATTTGCTTCCGTTTCCTTATTTATTAAATGGGGATAAAAATAGCACCTTCCTTGCAAGATTGTTCTGAGGATAAAAGAAGATAATAATTGTAAAGCCCTAGTGTGGCTAAGGTAATGGCCCATATTTAGTGCAGCATAAATGTTAGCTGTTATGTTGCCTCATTGCCAGATATCTATCTTTGAGAAGAAAATTTGTTTGAATCCCTGTTTTGAGTCTAAAAATGTTTGAACTAAGTTGTCCCCAAGGTCCTTCCCATCTCAGATGTTCTGTGAGTCTTTGAGATAAAGTTGGGAAGAGAGGACATGTCTGAGTTGGGTTTGGGGGCTCCAGAGCCTCTTCAGGCTGAGGCATCCCCCCCTTTCTCTTTCTCACAGATCTTGGAGGCCTTTGCTGCAGATGACAGTGTCTTTGTGCAGAATTGTGGGCGGCTTATCTCCCTGAGCAGTGCTGTGGTCACCATGCCACAGTATGAGTTCCGGAACATCTGTGAAACCAAGCTGGAACGCATCACCAGAAGGATTGCCAACTATCAGGAGGTAGCCACACTCCCTGGCAAATCCCCAGACCTGTCCATTCTCCTTCCCCCAAAAGAAAGCCTAGAGGTGGGGCCAGCAAGGATCCCTGTTAAGATTCATGAGCTGTGCTGATTGTACCCATTGGTTTATCAATTAGTCAATTTATTTTAGATTTATTGGTTACTTACTAGGGGTAGGAAGATGCAAAGTTGAGATAAGACATGGTTCCTTCTCTGATGCATAAGACATAAATGTATGGATAGATTGCCCTGGATTCAGGAGTACCTGAGTTCAAATCTGGCCTCAGATGCTTAATAATTACCTAGCTGTGTGGCCTTGGGCAAGCCACTTAACCCCATTTGCCTTGCCTAAAAAAAAAAACCAACAAAAAAACCCAAAAGGACATAAATGTAGATAATTATGATATGCAATATTGAATTGGATTTTTCTAATGCACTCAAGATACATTCTACCTCCATTTATTGATCACTAATTATATGCATTGGATCAGAGAACCTGGGTTTGAGTCTTGGACCTACCACTTTAAATTGTATATACTAGGTACAAGGATCTCCTACAACTTTCCCTGCTTGAATTCTTCTAGGGACAGAGAGGTAGGTCAACCATCTCATAAAGCATCTTATTGCCATGGTTGGGACAACCTTTATTTGTTAGAAAATGAAGTGTTTTTATTAGATTGGCTTCTCTAACATTCCTCCACTGAGTTCTAGGGATAAGAGGTATAAGTTTGCCAACCCTACCCATGTACCATTTGAAGACAAATATCATATTCTCACTAAGTCTAGTCTTCACCAGGGCAGACCCCTTTACATTTCCTCATCTGCTCCTCATCTGGACAGTAGGAAAAATACAGCAGATAAGAGTTGACTTCAGTCTTAAAAACTTGAGTTGAAATTCTACTACTAGTGTATCCTAGTTGGGTGATCCTGGACAAGTCACTTAACCAACCTTTCAGTACCCAACCACCTCTCTAAAACTATTAAGTTGCAAGAGAGGTACCCATCTATTCTGGTAGAGGAAGTTCATCACTAGGAATTCTGGAACTATATTGATGAAATCACAAGTCCAGAAAGTCAACCTTACTCCTTTTCTCTGCCCAATCAGATTTCCTTCTATGGCATCATTTCTTGTCCTTCAGTGACTTTCCTTTACTGGTTTTTATTTGTTCATTTCTTTCTTATTATGTGGTGCTGAGATCTACACAGTCTCTGGTCTGGTTAGGGGGAGTAGGGTAACTCCTGAGGATTGGGAAGTTAAAATGAACTATTCAGGCAGAGCATTCTTTCAGTCCAGTTTATCCTAGAGGGAAGGGGATATTACCTCATTTTCATTCTTGAAAATTTGAAAGTCAGTCTGTTTATGGGAATTTGGGAACAGTGGTGTCAGAAAAATCCTGATGCGATTACCAAGAGTCACCTATGCCAGATTATAATTTTTTTTCCTTCCTCAGTTTGCAGAGCAGCTGAAGACCAGGGTGAGCCCTGCCTTCAAGCAAGCATCCTTAGAACCTCATGTCCTCTGCAGCCTTGACTTTTGTCCCACCAATTGCCATGTGAACCTCATGGAAGTGTCTTATCCCAAGAACACTACCTCAGTGGGGAGGTCATTCAGTATCCGATTTGGGCGGAAACCCTCTCTGATTGGCCTCGATCCTGAACAAGGTGCCAATTTTAGTCTCCAAGTAACCTCATTTTCTACCTATTAATTGATTGTGTAGTTTGTGCCCCTGTTGGGTAAAAAACAGAGGGTACATATGCACAGGGGGCCATGTTTTTGCCATGGGGGGGGAACTTTATTCTGGGTCAATACAAATATTTTCATTATCTGATTTAAAAAAAAAAAAGAGCTCCAGAATGGGAATAATGAGATTTAGGCTGGTACTGCTTTGGTAAAGTCACTTTGTCACTCTGAGTGGGTTGGGCTAGATGATCTCTTTTGGTTCTTGACATTCTATATTCTAGGTTATTAGTTCTTGACATTCTATTATATTAGTGCTTGACATTCTATATTCTAGGTTATTAGTTCTAAGGCCCCTTAGTACTAGCATTCAGTAATCTAAGATTAAATCTTATAGTTCTACAGCATTCTCTAGCAAGTTTCTTCTTGCTCTGACATTCCCTATTTTGTGTTACAAGGATCTTTCCATATCTTATAATCTCTGAGTGTATACTATGAACCTACCTCTTTACTAGGTGGAAGAAAAGGTAGTCTACTTAAGTCATGGAAGGAGCTCAACTTCTAGTTGGGGAGGAAAGATTCATATCTAGGAAATACAAAAGTGCTACAAAATAGTAGAGAATTCTCACTCTCATTTTCTCTCAATATTTATGTATATATATATATATATATTCATGTGTGTGTATGTATGTATATTTATATGTAATGTTAGAGGTTAATCTTCATGAGTTCTTTTGTATTTTTGAACACATATTTCCCTTCATCTTCTAGGTCACATCAACCCAATGTCCTATACTCAGCACTGTATCACCACCATGGCTGCCCCATCTTGGAAGTGCCTCTCTCTGGAGGATGGGGATTCTCAAGATAGGAGCCTGATGGAGAGCACCATCAACCAACAGAATTGGGGGTCAGGCCAAGAGGACCGGGGCTTGAGCTTCCTACTTAAGCAAGAAGACCGGGAAATTCAGGATGCCTACCTGCAACTCTTCAATAAGCTGGATGTGGCTGTGAAGGAAATGAAGCAATATGTCATGCAGATTAACAAGTGAGACTGGTAGAAATAGGGGGGCTCAGACCAGTGGGTGGGAAAAAGGCAGAGAGACTGAGAAGAGGAAGAAGCAAGAGGGGGAAGGAAAATTTGCAGGATGTTCCAGAGGATGACATCAGCATTTTTTCCTCATTTAAATTAGCAGGTGTTCCCAGTCAAAGGCTATTTGCCTGAAACTCTAAGAATTTAGAGTCAATAATAATTCTTATAATAATGCAGGAGAAATATTTTATAGTTGAAAATGTTTTTAGAATTGGAAGTTAGGAGAGCTGGGTTTGAATGTCAACTCTGACACACACATGCCAGATGAATCATTTCTCTTTTGACACTCAGTTTGTCCATCTATAAAGTGGGGGCAATAATACTTAATGTTATTTGCCTCATTATGTTGTTGGGAGGGGAAGGCATTTTATAGGTCCTACATCTGATCTAAAGGTATATATATATATATATATATATATATATATATATTGTTGCAATTGCTATTTAATAGCAGTATTAGGATGCAATCATTTAGCCATATTATAAGTCCCCCCTGTATCTTAGTAAATGTCTTTTGTGGGTTTCTTTGCCCCATGAAATTCTTTATTGAGCAGGTAGTCTCAGTAATTATTAAGAATAATAATAATGATAATCAATTAATAAGTATTAAGGACCTACTATAGTCTAGGTGCTATGCCAGGGCCTTGGCAAACACATACAAGTGAGGTGTCTGCTGCCCTCAGGTAAATTTTACTGAGATTCTAAGATGTTTACATGCAATATTTCTCTAGCACTTTTCAAATTTATTTTGCAAGTCAGTGGGGTTAAGTGACTTGTCAAAGGTCACATAGCTAAGTAAATATTAAGTGTCTGAGTCTGAATTTGAACTCAGGTCCTTCTGATTCCAGGGCTGGTGCTCTATCCACTGCACCATCTAGCTGCCCCCTTACCCATATTTTCTTAATAAGAGCTAGCATCTATCTACTAATATAAAATTTTCAAAGTGTTTTACATATATAGTTCTTCCCATTTTCACAACAACTCTGTGAAGTGTAGTTGCTATTATTTCCCCCATTCTACAGATGAGGAAATTGAGGCTGAGAAAGCTTAGGTTATTTGCCCACAGTCACACAGCCATTAAATCTTTGAGGTAGGATTCAAACTCAGATTTTTCTGCCTCCAAGTCCAAGAACTACCCTTTCACTTGTTCTTTGTATATTAAAATGTTTGTGGGTGATGGTTAAGTTTTCTTAAGGCTCAATAATCAAACTTTATATTGTTTTCTAGTTTCTGTGGTGTAAATGTTAACAGAAAATTTAACATTTGACTCTTGAAAAATACTCCTGATTGTCAGTCTCTTGACTTGCAAGTCAGGTTAGAAATTCAAAAGAATTCTAGAATGTTTGAACTGAAGGAAACCTTGAAAATTAATAGTGTTAAAGATGGTAGAAGCCTTAGCAAGTAAAGCAAGTAAATGTTCACAATAGGAAAGCACCTCATAAATGGTCTGTTCTATTACCTCCATTTTACAGAGAAAGAAAACAAATAAAGAAATGGAGGAAGTGATTTGTCACATGTCACCCAGCAAGTTAATAGTAGAATTGGAAATGGCAGTAATTTTAGAAGGGAGGCTGTGAGAGGGAAGGAAAAAGCAGCCATTTAGTCCTTGTCAGATCACAGTCTCAATGTGCATGGTAATGACAGGAAAGAGGATTCGTATCCTACTGTTTAACGTTAATGTCTCTTGTTCTTCCTAGACTACTGTCTACCATCACAGAGCCAATGGGTGATGGGTCCTGTGAGCCTCCCTCCACTGAAGAGGTCTCTGCCTCTCCTCTGGTTGGTGAGGACAGTGAGATCGATAAGGCAGATCACAGCGGGATTAAGAAGGTGTGTTTCAAAGTGTCAGAGGAAGACCAGGAGGACTCGGGACATGATACAATGAGCTATCGGGACTCCTACAGGTAGGATTTCAAAGTTGAGAGTGGAAGGGCTTGGTTGTACTGAAAAGGAATCCTGTTGGGAAATATTTTTTTTATCAAAGGCTCTAGGTCATGGAGCCTGGGGTCTAGCCCTGTCTCTGTTACACTTATGGGCTATATCTTAGAACAACTGCCTTATCTTTCTGAAATTCATTCTCCTCTGCAAGATGAGAATAATAATCTTGGCCTCTGTCATGGTGGGGTGGTGGGGATGGTGAGGGTGATCTGTGTAATAACCTCAGGGGGAGATAGTGAATGTGAAAATGCTTTGTAAATGATAAAACATTATAGGAATTAATGAGTGAGGTATTACAGAAGTAACATCATTAAGCATTATTACATTTTTGTATTTATCTATATCTATGTCTATATTGTCTATATATCTATATATCTATATTATATATATATATATATATATATTTTTTTTTTTTTTTACTTGTTCTCCCCCTTTGTAGGGAGACATCCTTTATTTTGAAGAATTTTTTTTTAAAGAAAAAGGGTGAAGAGAATAAAAATTCAGTGAAACCAATCAATCAATAGTCTGAAAAACTTTAGTTTATATGCATTATCACACATCCTTGGATACACTGGCCCCCATACATCTGACAGGGCAGGGTATCTATGAGAAGAAAATGGGGCAGGTTTTCTTGTATATTTAGAGAATATTGTAATTAGTCATATGAATTAATGATCATAATGATATGTAGTAATAACTTTAGAGTGGAAATAATTCTGACACTGGGCAAACTGCTTCATTGCTCACAACTTTAGCTTTCTCATGCAAAAAAAAAATGCACAAATTAATTATGTAGGCACAATAGAAGACCTTCCAAGAGTTAAAGCTTCAGTTCTAGCTGTACCAAACTCTTGGATCTGAGGTACTGTTGTGGTTTCTTGTTCAATAGAATCCAAATCTAGACTCATCTTCTGTCCTCCATAGCTATTTTTCCTGTCTCTAGAGCTGGTGCTGATATACTGACTAGTTTTTCTAATGCTGAAGAAGCCATACTCCTCTCCCTTCCACTCACCAACCAGGGTTGCCTCATTGAATCCTCTGGGACCTGGAATCCACCTGATAGCCTCCATATGCATTTAGTACATCTTCTTCTTTCTGAAAGGCCTTAACTTTTGTCACACTTCTCAAAATAGAAACCTAGAGCTCCAAATAAGGCCTTGGGGAATTTCTCATCTTGTCCTGTCTGTGTCTTTTTCAGTGAGTGCAATAGTAACCGAGACTCCGTCCTTTCCTACACCAGTGTCCGTAGTAATAGCTCTTACCTGGGCAGTGATGAGATGGGATCTGGTAAGTAGAATAAGGCCATTTTCAAGATGAAAAGGAGAAGATGCTAGGGAGACATTTAGGAAATATTAGGTGGGTATTCATATATGGGTAGCATTGCCTGGTAGAAGGGGCTCTTCTTAGATGGAGAGGACAAGTGGCATTCTAGGCAGAGAAAATTGTAAGAACAGAGGCAGAGGATAAACTTATTTTCAGAGAACAGTTAGTAGTATAGATTAATGAGAGCATGTGCAAGAGAAATTAATGGGAGATAAAATTGGGAAGGTAGAAGACATTTAAACAGTGAATATTCTTGAAAAGACAAGGTAAAGAGCTAAGACCTTATTCAGAAAATAGTAGGGAGTCATTGAAGATTTTGCAGGTGGGGAATGACATAATCAGATCCATATTTTAAAGAGATGAAAAGAGTTGACAGTGCTGCCCACTTCATAGGATTCTTGTTAAAGTCAATTGAGATACTGGCTGGTTAAGGACAATGAGAAGTAAAAAGCACTACACCAGTGTGGCTTACTCACTTGTTCTCCCTGGCAGGGGATGAATTGCCTTGTGACATGAGGATCCCATCAGATAAGCAGGACAAATTGCATGGATGCTTGGAACACCTGTTTAATCAGGTACAGATATTCACTTCTTTTGAGAGCCATGAGGCTTTTGATTTCCTTCCTCCCAACTTAATCTCATTTGTGTCCTGTCCCCTGGGGCAGGAATGTGAAGCCTTTGGACATCTTTACAGAAGAATGTTTATAAATGCACAAAATAAATATGCAGGATTACAAAGGAAATGAATGAATGATACTAAGTTATCTAAACATTTTAAAGAATAAATCAAGACCCCAGGGTTAAGAAGTGCTCTAAGGCATCTTTGACCTGGTCCTTGTTTTCCAAGGCTTTCCTTATTCAAGATCCTAGGATTAAAGATTTAGAGCCAGGGGTAACCTTAGACATCATTGAGTTCAATCACCCCATTTTTGTAAATCAGTAAATTGAGACCCAGAAAGGATAAGAGAATTGCTAGGTAACTCTGTAATCTGTGTAAAGCACATTACAAACCTTCAAGTATTAATAATTTTGGCTGTGATGATGGTGACAATTTTCACCACCCAGCATGACCTATTTAGCATCTGAATCATGATTTCAGCTCCTGGGCCTCTGACTCCAAATTCATATGGCAGATACCTAGTGGCTTGTGAATGGAACAGAGGTGTAATTCTTCTCCTTCTTCTCTGGCATCCTCAGCCTGATCCCTCAGTTTGGGGGCTCTCTCTCAAGAAAGAGTTGCTTGTTGTTTTGTTGAGTCATTGAGAACCCCATGCCATCTCAGGGCAGAATCCAACAGAGTCCAGATTTAGACTGATCCCAAAGCTGAGAAGGATTTGAGAACAGGTCCACCTATATGACCACCTATATCTATTATTCATGGATCAATTTATTTGAATTCAGGGAACTTCACTACTAGAAGATTGATTGTCAAGGGAGACACTTTTCTGGCTATAGAAGTTCATGTAGAAGGTCTGTGATCTGCCTTTAGGAGGGATTGTACCCACTAAGAAAATCTTAGCTCTTTTGACATATTGAATGACCTTGTCTAAGGCTCATAGGTCCACATTAACCAAATCCCTTTTGTTAAATGCCCCAGGTGGATTCCATCAATGCTCTCTTAAAAGGGTCAGTCATGAGCAAGGCCTTTGAGGAAACAAAGCATTTCCCTATGGAACACAGCTTGCAAGGTAAGCCTCCAGGTGGGGGAGAAATTGGATCACTTGATATATTCAGACCTCTGCACAGGTTAGGGACAGCCTGGAGTACCAAGCTGAAGCATCCGTCACAATCTATGTATGTCAGTAGAAGGAATCCTTCTAATAGCCAAGCAGTGATATTTAGAGCATCCCTGTAGAGGAGAAGCCAGATTTAGGTACTCATTGGTTTGAAATCCATTTTTTGTATAGAGGTGAGGAATGTGTGTGTAGTTTTTGCACATACAAGCTCTGAGTGACTTGGTCTTCTGCTCTCTATTTTGAATGCCAAGACTTCTGTTCTCATTTAGTTCTAAGGAAGTAAAAGCAATTATAGAGAGATCCCTTCTGTCAGAGTCCTTGTAAACAAGGGAGAACCAAGAGTATCACTTGGTACCTTCAACCTATCCCTGTGAGATTGTCTGGGCCAAGGTTGAGCCCTAATTCTCTGGCTATTGCTTGCATAGATGTGACCATTGCTTTTGAGCCACCTGGGACATTGTTAAGAGACTCTAGTAGTCAGCTTGCCTCTGCCACCAACTCACTATGTGATCTGAGTGAGTGATAAAATTAAATGACATCAAAGGTCCCTTCAAGCTTTGCATTCTGTGAGCAGATGGGATATTATGGGCCCTTGACTTGCCTATGGCTAAGGCTTCCCAGCATCAAGCACTTTATCAGAGGATGGGAACTGTCCTCCTTCCCTTCCTCTTCCTCCTTCTTTTCCTCCTCCTCTTCCTCTTCCTCCCCCCTCTTCTTCCCTCTCTTCCTCCTCCTTTTCCTCTTCCATTTCCTCCTCCTCGCTCATTCTATTGTATTGCCTCTCTACTCATTGCCTATCTCTTAACTTGTTCTTCCTACTGCAGACTTTAAACAGAAGGAAGAATGTCCAATCCGGGGTCGGAGCATGATCCAGATAAGCATTCAGGAAGACCCTTGGAATCTTCCCAACTCTATCAAGTCCTTGGTGGACAACATCCAGAAATACGTGGAAGGTTAGTGCCTAGGAAGGGTCAGGGGTCTATGCAAGGGGCATTGAGAAGACTAGTACAATTCATTGCAGGGTAGCAGTTGCTTTTTTTGGTCCTATGTGTATCTCATCCAGTGTCTTGGTCATCCTGGTGATACTAGAGGATGAAACTCCAAATAGGGCAACCTGGCATGTGCTCCTTTCTTGGACAGAAACAATCAAGTGGATTCTCAACACAGCTGGTATTTGGCAAGAGTGAGAAATTCTTCCTGTCACTGTCATTTCACATCTACTACTTTCTGGGATTTCATAACAGTAATGACTGTTATGGATCTTCAAAGATCTCCACTTTTGTGGTGTAATGAAAAAGGCACTGCACTGGAACTTATGAGATTGACCTGGGTTTTTATTTTGACTGTATTACCTTCTAGCTGTGGGATCCTTGAGGAGTCAGACCTCCATTATCTCTGCGGTTTCATCTAGTTTTGCCAGTCTGTTGTCCTATGTCCTTTAAGTTTTAATAGCATTCTGTCTTCTTTGTAGAAAACCCTTTTCAGTTTTAACATTCCATTTGGTAGGGTTCCCTTCTAGCTCTGTCATTCTGTATTCTAAGCTCTCTTCTCTAAAAATCTAATTCTTACAGTATCTTTATGAGATTAGACAGAGTAGGGGGTGGATCTTATTGTCAAGACTTTGGATTTGATCACATGTCTTTTTACAATTTAGAGCATTTTAGTACCATAGGTCTCTTCTCTCAGGTCAAGAATCTCTTAAAAGACCAAGTCTAAATATTCTCTGTGCCCTTCCTTTTGGATCCCAGGGCTTTTGGTACCAGGAAGAACTTTTAAGACAGTTGAAATTAATCATGGTTCTTCCTTTGCTTCTCTGTCCAGTCTTAATATTCCCCATGCAGTACTTGTGGGTGAGATGGAAAAAAGGGACCTAGAGGAGAGATGGATTTAGGTCTGGTTGAATGACCAGAGAGTAGTTATTGATGGGTCAGTGTCACTGTGGAAATGGACATCTGTGATGGAATGCCCCAGAAACTTATCTTTGACTCCACATTTTTTTTTTAGTTTTTTTTTTTTTTTTTTTGCAAGGCAATGGGGTTAAGTGGCTTGCCCAAGGCCACACAGCTAGGTAATTATTAAGTGTCTGAGACCAGATTTGAACCCAGGTACTCCTGACTCCAGGGCCAGTGCTTTATCCACTACGCCACCTAGCTGCCCGTGTTAACACTTTCACTAAAGATAGCTGGCAGATGACAGACTAAGGATCCAGAAGGAGTCAACAGGACAAAATAATGGGCTAAATCAAAAAAGATAAACATGAATAGTGATACGGGGGAAATCTTAAATTAAAATTAAAGTATGATAAAATCCAACACACTGTAATATAGCCTACTATAATAGTAATATAATCTGATGTAATATATATTGAACTATAATACTATATACAATATCACCCTATGTAATATAAGATGGGTACTGTGGTTAAATAGCACTCCATATGTAAAAGACTGGGTGATAGTAGACTATAAGTTCAACTTGAATTTTCATTTCTATGTTCAATTCAACAAGCATATGCTAAGAATCTTCTATGTTCACAATATATTGGGCATTCAAGGCAAGAATTCAAAAATTGGTCATGACCACAAGAAGATAATATTCTATTCTGAGATAGATAGATAGATAGATAGATAGATAGATAGATAGAGAGAATGAATATATTTTCAAAGAGGATTGATCAAAGGCATCTTGTAGGAGATTGCACATGAACTCAACTTTACAGGAAGGTAGAGAAGTGCAGGTAAGAAGGAGTAAGGTATAGCCTTAGAGAAATGAAATGCTCAGTTCAGAGGACTGGAAGTAGCATTGGTTTGGCTGGAACATGGAGTTCGTAAAGAGGAGAAATGTGAGAAGAATCTGGAAATGTAACCTAGACCCAAATGAGAAAGTGTTTGCTTTTTGTCCTAGAAATGATAAGGTTCCAATGAAGATTCTTCAGGAAGAAAGTGATGTGTTTTGGAAAGAATTTTTAGTAAGATGATGTGGATATTTGTGAGAAAGATGGTCTGGAGAAGGGAGCTTTGCCCCCAAATTAAGTCTTAGGTTATGTTTGGAACATGAGAAGCAGTAGTCTTGATGCTTGTCCTTTGTCTGAGTCAGAATCCATCTGGAGCATTGTGCTTATTCCTGTGCACCACATTTTCGAATTGCTGTGGACAATCTGGGGAGTGTCCAAAAGAGTAGGATTAGAATAGTGAGAGGACTTGAGATCATTTCCTAAGAGGATCCATTAAAAGAAATGTTGAGTCTGGAAAAGAAAAGACTCATGATAACTGTCTTCAAGTATTTGAAATATTAAGACAGGGAAGAGAGATCAGACTTCTGCTTGCCTCCAGAATTTCAGAGTGGAGGACTTGGGCTTGATATTAAAAAAAACTTCCTAATAATTAGATTAGAACTGTTGTCCAAAAGGTGAATAGGACTGTTTTGGGAAAAGGGGGGGGGGGGGTTCCTCTCAGCAGTCTGTAAACAACTTCATTGATAAGGGACCTTATAAAGGAAATTCCTGGGGGGGGGGGGGGCTAGGTGGTGCAGTGGATAGAGCACCGGCCCTGGAGTCAGGAATACCTGAGTTCAAATCCGATCTCAGACACTTAATTACCTAGCTGTGTGGCCTTGGGCAAGCCACTTAACCCCATTTGCCTTGCAAAATCCTTAAAAAAAAAAAAAAAGGAAATTTCTGTTTAGGTTCCGTGTTGGGTGATAGAGATACAGAGATGAAACATGATATAGTATTTGTCCTTAGGGACTTTATACTCTTCTGGAAACAGATAGCAAGTACCTAGAGAAGTATAATGCAAGGTGAATTGTGATAAGGACCAATGAGAGTTCCAGGTAAAAGGAGGGAAGAGCACTTCCATCTGGTGTGATCAAAGGAATCCTGCAAGGGAAGGTGACACCTATTTGAATGGAGCCTTGAAAGAAAAGAATAATCCTATGAGGCAGCAATAAGGAGGGAATACCCTTTAGACAGCAATGACTTACAGCACTGCCCAGTTATTAGTGTTTTCTTATCAAGGCAGGAATTCTTTGTTTTCCCCACAGCACCCATCGTGGAATCTTGTACATGAGAGATGCCCAGCAAATGTTGGCTGAAAGCGTAAATTGTGTTTTCTGTGTCTGTAGAAGAATAGGGACTAGGTCTATGATTTCACTGGTAAAGGAAATTCCTGGGTGAGAGAACTTCCATTACCTATGCAACTTTAGAGGCTTAGAGAATTTCCTTGAGAACTGAGAGGTTAGGTGACCTGTCTAAGGTTTCATAGCCAGCACCTGTCAGAGGTGCTGTTTGAATATAGACTTGGGAGGCTTTATATCTGCTCCTATACTATACTGCCTCTCATCTGTGTTTGTGAAAATCCTAAAATATTTGAGCAGGAAGGTGTGCAGGCATGTCAGAAAGGAGGAGATGGGGAGAGAAACTGCTGGGAGATATGATTTTGCTTTTCTATTATTCAGGTACTGTCTCTAGGAAGACTACTTCTGTCAACTCTTTCCTTTCCTCCTCCCACAATCCCAAGTACAAGTGGGGACCTTGTGGGAAAAGCTTTTCTATAGCCTCTTCAAGGAAAGGGAATCTTTGGTTGTGAAAAGGTGACTGGCATCATGACGATTATACCCAAGCCATTCCCCATGTCCTTCATGGCTTAGTGCAGAAGCAGTGAGTTCTACTTGGGAGACTTGTTGGATCCAATTGTAACAAGGGAGCAGCTTTCCTAATTCAGAGATAATCTCCTTCAGTATTCCTTGGAATGGGTGCCAGCTTAGCAGCTTTCCTAGCTCCCTTTTTCCTTTCCATAACTATATACTCTGCCCATAGGCCCAACTATGTCCTTATTGCTTGTCAAGTAAAGTTCAGATTCCTCTGTGTGGCATTCATGGCCCCCCTTTGGTAAATGCCACCCTGACTTTTCAACTTTATCTCATAACTCCCCCCCCCCCCCGCAATGTGCTCTCTGTTTCTGCCAAACAGGATAATTTTGTTCTCAAAACACACTCCTTTCTATGCCCATGAGGCCCTTCCTCCTTACTTTATTAGTTAAATTCTCAATTGCCATTCCTTTTGTGAAGAACTGAAATAAATCCTGCATGTTTTTCTTGATAAAATTATCACTAACCGCATAAATCTTTGGACTCTATTTTATCATGTGACATCAATTTTCCTGTGTGTATCTGTTAGACTATAAGCTTCATAAGGTCAGGAATGTATCTTATCTAATCTTTATATCTCTCATTGTATTGGATAGAGTATTTAAATCTATACTTACATCCTTAATAAATGTTTTATGTATTATATTATACTGTTTGAAAATCTCAGAACTGTATCCTAGAACCTTGATCTTCTCTCAGCTTAAGGTTACAATTGTAACTCCTGTTTCTCTTTCCTTCTAGATGGCAAGAATCAGGTGTTACTGGCATTGCTCAAATGCACAGGTAATGAAGTGGGGAAGCAGCATAGTCCAATGGAAAGGGCACAGGATTTGGAAGTCAGAGGACCTGGGTTCAGAGCTCATTTCATATATTTACCCCACTCCTCAAACATTTATATCTCAGGCTAATTGAGTTAAAAGTACACTCCAAGCGAAACTAGAGGGGAGAAGACTGCTTACAAGATTGCCCTGTAGGAAGGATTTTGCATTATTGGTATTTTTGGTGGGTTTATAGACTGATTGTATGTATATTATTCTTTGGTCTTCTTTGTAGGTACTAGAGCCTGATTCCTTCTTGCCAAGCCTCACAATGTCATCACCCTATTTATCATAAATGAAATGTAGCCTGTGGACCACATGTGGTCAAACAACAATTTTTAGTTTCCTGTGTTTCTCATCCAGGGCTTGTAAAAGAGAGAACCACCCCCTTGAGATTTTGTACTACCCCCTCCTGTTGCTTATGGGGTTTGAACATAGGCATTTTTCCACCCCTAACTGAGCAGCTTCCTAACTCCATTCAGATATGGCCCTTCCAGGCTTATGTAAGAATATCCTGGTCAGTGTCTGAATGAACATAGGAGCCCTGTCTGCTATAGACCTTTCCTTCTGAAGTTCAGCCCTGTCAGAAACTGGAAGCGGGGGTGGTGGTGGTGGTGGTGGTGGTGGTGTTTTCAGAAGAAATGACCTACCTCCCATTTTTGTTGTGAGCATCAAATGAGATATTTGTCAAGTGTTTTAACAGTGCCCAACATTTAGAAGACACTTAATAAATGGAAAGGAATAACCTTTCCCCCTTCCTTGAATCCATAAATGAATTTCCTCAGTGTTCATAGTTTAGAATGGTCCTTGAATTGAAAACCCTACATGTAAGGATGACCTTCAGGGACAAGAAAGATGGCAAGAATCTGTCATAGCCCTTAGTGGTCTCTCTCAAAGTAAAATTGAGGATTTGCATCCCATCCTTAGATAAGTGATGAGCCCTCCAGGCCATACCCTTCTGCTTCCTACCCAGATCTAGTCACTATAATCTGGAGTCTCCTGGAACAATATCGGGTCAATTTACACACATTCTCTCTCTCTCTCTCTCTCTCTCTCTCTCTCTCTCTCTCTCTCTCTCTTTTTTTCTCTCTTTCTCTCTCTCTCCTCGGGCAGATACGGAACTGCAGCTGAGGCGGGATGTCATCTTTTGCCAGTCTCTGGTGGCCGCCATCTGTACTTTCTCTGACCAGCTGCTTGCGGCCTTAAGCTACCGCTATAATAACAATGGCGAGTATGAAGAGAGTAGCCGAGATGCCAGTCGCAAGTGGCTAGAACAGATCGCAGCCACAGGGGTCCTCCTACATTTCCAGTCACTATTGTCCCCCATTGTGGTAAGAGTCATTGGCGGGGGGAATGGGGTTGGGGCATGGAGCAGTTTAAGAAATGTGGGTCCTGCTCAACTCTGAGACAAGGTTCTTCCTGCCGGAGATACAGAACACTTGGTGTGGGTTAGCAAGAAGAGCCTTCAGTTTACCTACAGGCCAGGAGATTCGAGTCAGGAGATTCTGACTAGCTCTGGGACCATTTTAGGGAACCATTTTAGAACTAGAAGAGAACTTAGAAGAGGGTTACTATCAAAGAACTCCTATCTAATACTCACCCATCTTCTGTTGATGAAGAATAGTAGAATTTGGAAGGTGAAGACCTGGATTTGAATCTCAGTTCTCCCTTTCCCAAGCCAATAAGTTGATTTAACCTCTCTGTGCTTCAGTTTCTTCATATGTAAAATGGAGGCATTGAAATAAATGGCCCTCGATCTTAACTTTAAATTGCTGATCCTATAATAGGCATACTAAGCACTAGGTCATATAGAGAAAGGATTTAAAACAACCCCTGCCCTCAAAGAACTGATTTTCAATTGGGTGGGATGGTAGGTAGGGAACATAACATATAACCACTTGTACACAATAATTCGATGAGGGAAGAGTGTATTACTAACTAGAATAATCTTAAAGTTTTGTTGTGTGACTAAACAAATCATTTGTAAAATGAGGGGTTGGACTAGATGACCTTTTGTGTCCCTTCTGGTTCCAGATCTCTTGACCTCCAGTCATAAGACAGTTGTTATCTCTCCATTTTTGGATAACACTAGTGGTAGGAATATTTCAAGATCTGTGACCTTTCTCCCCTTTACCCTACATCTATTCTCTGGAGCTGAGCAGAGCAAGTTAATCCAGCTGACACATTATGATGACCCTTCAGATATTGATAATATTTATAACTTTAGAGATTTAAGAGACCCTAGACCCTTATTTTATCAAGGAGGCAGTTGATGCTCTGAGAACTGAAATGATTTACCAAGCCACTTCTATTCAGCCAACTGGCTTATTCACAGATTTTGCCATAATTAATTATTCTACTCACTTGTGTAGCCTGTTATACTTCTGAGGTAGTGTTTTTCCATCCACGATCTTCTTTGATTTAACCATGTGGAGTAGGGGATTATTATCTTCCTTGTGCCCATTTTACAAATGGCATTTTGAGATCTAGAGAAGGTAAGTTCACCTAGCAAGGTCAATCGGGGGCAAATCCTAGAATACAGGATTCTTGATTTTCAGTCCAATGATCTTTCTCCTTTACCAGAGTGCCTCCCCAGGAGGCATTAGGGTGTGTTCTTATTGTAGTAGATGAGTAGTTCTCTTTGGTTATGGATTGTGAACAGCCACCATTGCTTGCCATTGTGAGGATAGACCTGTCCAGGCATCTGTCTCTGAATCATAAATTCTCTTGTGACCTTAACCAACTGATTTTCCCCTCAGGGTCTTTTCTTCCATATGGAAGTATAATTTTTTTAAAAATTTATTTTTCTTGTCTTTTTTGTTACATGACTATTATTGGAAATATGTTTTATATGATTTCACATGTATAATTGATATATTTCTTGCTTTCTCAATGAGTGAGGTACAGACTGAAAGGAAGGAGAGAATTTGAAACTCAAAATTAAAGGAAAAACTTCAAAAATAAACTTATTTTTAAAAAAATTGAAGGAATTTGATAGAATAGCTCTAATATCCTCTAATTTTCTTATTCAGTCTTGACTTCTTCCATTGTATCTTCCTTCTGACACAAATCACCAATTATCTTGTCTCCAAGAGGCAGGTTGAGGGCACTAGGAAGAGGGAAATGGATAACTTCTGTAGTTTGTTACTTTTGTGGAAAAACACAACTTCATATTTGTAAAGTGGGAGTGTCCTGCCCTCTGCTGGTGAAATAATGCATGCCATGGGCCAGGTCAGACCTAGCCTCTTTCTTACAACTAGCAAAAATGCTCTTGGGGTCCCAAAAGCCTCATCTGAATATGAAGAGCTTGTTCTAGATGACATTCAAGGGCCTTTGCAGATCTAAATTTACAGTAAAAACAATATTGTATTTTTTCACTGTGTCTGGAAGACACCAGAGAATGTGGAAAGCTAGATCTTCCTTAGAGACTATTTAGTCCAGTTTGTTAGAGGAAAATAAGTGGTGGATACCCTTTCCAAAGTAGGGTAGATCTGTGTCACAGAAAGTAATAGGAGACTGAGTACACCAGGGCACTATTCTATTACTTGGAAATAATTTTTAAATCATTCATTTTTTCTTCATTTATTTTATAGAGGGAAGAGCGTATCATGTTGGAGGATATCCGGGTCACTTTGTCAGAGCTGGATAATGTAACCTTCTCTTTTAAACAGCTGGATGAGAATTTTGTCACCAGTAAGTGTCTTCTGGTTGCTTTATCAGTGGGGGGAATTGTGTCTCTTGGTTTCTGCCCTGGGATATTGAATTCGGCCCCAAAGTGTCATCCTGTTTGTACTTTGGATCATAAAATTAGAACCAGAAATTGATTTTAGAAATCTAATATAATCTCATTTTACAGAGGACAAAATTTGGACCTAGAGGTGTTTAGTAAAGAACTCATAGTCACACAGGTGACATAGAAGAAATGACGTTTTGAACCTTGCTGGTATCCACCAAGCTATCTTTCCTTCTGCTTTCAAAGTATGATAGGACTGTACCTGCCCCAAGTTGTGAGTGTTCATTTTCTTCTTCCAGCAAGGAAGTGCATAATTATCTCCCATAGTCTTATATCTGTCCTTGTCCAGCCTCCAGCCTATAACTAACTGAAGTGGAAACAATGGTTATGGATAAGCAGAACCAGCTCCATTGCAACCCAATTATCTCCCTTACTATCCTACCTGTTCACTGGTACTTGTCATGGTTAGAATTTCATTCCTTTAGCTTAGGAGCTTTAAGATCTTTTAGAGCTTTTAGATCTTTTTGATATCATAAATTCTTTTGGCACTCTGCTGCAATCCATGGACTTCTCAGAATAATATTTTTTCAATATGCCTCACCCTCCCAAAAAAGATTCAGACAATTGCGAAGGAAACATTAAAAATAACAAGGTCACAGATCCCAGGTTAAAGTTCTTTAAACCAGTTGATCTCTAAGGTCGTTTCCCACTGTGAAGAATCTAAAACAGGAATTCTTAATCTTTTTAATGTGTCTCACACCCTTTTGATCAGTGTAGTAAACCTATGACCCCCCCCTTCTCAGAATAATTTTTTAAAATTCGTAATTGAAGGAAATTCTAAATTTCAGCGAGCTCTTAGTAAAAACAATATTGTATTTTTCCCCATCTAACTTAATGGAACCTCTGAAATCATTAATCCCTGTCAGATGTTAAAGTGTTGCATTCTTCCTCTCCCAAAAGGACACTTGAAGCATTATTCATTAAGTGTTAATGAATTCTTTTCTGAAAGCAAATGTTGAAAGGTCAGATTTGGTGGTCACTGGGTACTAGGGATCGAACATATGAGATTAGAAGGAAAGGATCTATGAGGGAGAAATGGTGTGGAAATATGAGCCTAATCCGAGCATAAGTATAAAATTGTTCCCAGGTCAGTGCTGCAGAGAAGCAGTTGAGGTTCTTGGTGCAATAGACCATGACAAAATCTTTACACCCAGGATTGTAGGCTGCAAAACGGTACTATGATACACTAGAGAGACAGTAATGGAAAGACTAATGGTCTTGGAGTAAGGAGTAAGGAGTCTATTTTGAGTAAGTAGATTCAAATCTTGATCTTGACTTTTGCACTTAGTAGCCATTTGTCTTTAGACAAATCACATCCCTCTGTTTCTTTTCTGTAAAATGGGAGAAATAATCCTTATCCTATCTACTTCATAGAGTTGTGGAGAAAGTTTTTTTTTAAAATATAAATCAAGATTGGGGGAAGAGCACTGAAAATTTTTAATAGTTTGCATACAGATATTATGATTATATGAATATTGCTTAAATAATAAAATTGTATATGATTTTATAACACAATGAGCATAAATTACATAAGCAACTCAGACACATGAATGAATTATAGTCAAATACATTTTTCAGGAGACATAATTTAGACATTTAAATCAAAGTCACTAAGATCAAATTAAGTACATTCATTCAAGTACAAAAGATTTGACTTTTTAATTTTTGACAGTTAATAACAAAACTTTAGGCAAATTTCACATGTTCTCATACACTCTCTAGTCCATTTACCATAGTAATAAAGTGTCTTTGGGTGTTCCATTTTCTTTTTATAACCAGGTACTATATACATCATTTGTAGTATATTTCACCATATTAAAACTTAATTTAAACTATAGGTGAACACCATATTAAAACTCAAGTTCAATAACTACAAAATTTCCCTCCTTTAGGAGTCTATCAAAATAACTGGGAATAAACTGATTCTAATTCTAACTCCAAAAAGAGGAGCCTTCAACTCTTCTAAAACATGAATAGTTTATATTATCAGTTGTTCATTTTGCCTGCATTCCAAAAAGAACTTTTATTCTCACTATCATATTCAAATTATTCACACTTTGAAAACATAAGATCAAGTCTAAAATAAATATAATAATAATAATACTATTAAATTGTTCTATATGAGAAAATGTGTATCATTTTGCCTGTGGTTATGAAATTGAATATACTTCACAGTAAGTTTACTACCTTATTCTACTTAATATATCATTGAATGAATACTCTAAAGCATATCATCTAGATAAGAAATAAGAATATTAAGGCCTTTGGATGTTATCATAATTACACATAATGACACTCTTAGGATTGAGTAGAAGTAAAACATTTTGGGCAGCTAGGTGGTGCTGTGGATAGAGCACCGGCCCTGGAGTCAGGAGTACCTCAGTTCAAATCCAGCCTCAGACACAAGTCACTTAACCACATTGCTTTGCAAAAAAAAGAAAAAAAAATTTAAAAAGAAGTAAAACATTTCCAGTTATGTTTTAGTAATCTCTTAACTCTTAATACTGGATATATTTTGTATTTCACATAAATAAACTTGAAGGTGATTTAAAAAAATTCATATCCTCTAAATATCAAACTAAATTTGACCTCTAAAAATAATCATTTTTAAAAACTATTTATTTCTCTTAGATGGTGACTAAGCTTTAATGAGAATTTTCATTCTGTTATCATATAAGACATTTAATCTGATTCATGTTTTTGAAAATCTTTGTATTTATTTACTTTTTTATATTCTTTATATACTAGGTCTTATTATGTATATATATTATATATATATATATATATATATATATATATACACACTCTATATCTATATCTTTATATACTAGGTCTTGAAGTTAAAAGTCCCTTGAAAACTATCTAAATAAGGTTGCAAACATATAAAATCCAGGATTGAAGACACAAATAAAAAAAGGTTATTGCAAAGCAATGTAAACAATTTAAGAAGAAAACAAAATTTTAAATTGGCAAATGACTATTACTAAAGTGATATGATGGCAGCTCTTTAAAATGGACACTTTAAACTAGATTTCTGTGTTATTTGACAACAAATCTCTTAATGGTTCAATCTTTTTTCCTCCATAGGCATACATGCACACATACAAACATATATGCACATATGTAAGCTTATAGGGAAACTGCTTTATTAAACCTGTATGCCCTATATAAATTTAAGTTGTAATCTACCTTCCCCAAAGAATGGACACTCATACACTGGGAGGTGTAGGTAGCAGGATATAGGAGAAAGAACATGCTGGCTTTGGGTTCAAGAGGACCTGGGTTCAAATCCTTCCTTTGATACTTAACTATTTTTGTATGATCATAGACAAGTCACTTAAATTCCCTCAAGTTTCATTTGTAAAATGAGGGGGTAGGTCTAGATAGTTTTTGTAGTCCTGTTTGGCTCCAAATCTATAATCTTATGACTGGATAAAAGCTACTTGCCTTAGAAGGATGACTCAGTCAACAAACTTTTTTAAGTCCCCACTATAATGAGGCACTAGAAATAGGTGTTTGGCATAAAAATACAAAAAAGGAAATAGTCCCTGCTGCCATGTAATTTTGTGCTAATACCTACCTCAATTTCCCCATCTGTAAAAATGGAGATCATAATAGCAACAACCCCTTCCCATTCAGGTTTGATATTTGTGAAGTACAAAGTAGGTGCTATGTAAAAGCTATTTATGTTGTTGATATTGTTACTATTCATGTTACTATTTTGCTCACAGGAAGGCTATCTAGGGCTATATGGGATTTGTGAATGGAGCTATATAGGATAGTAGATGTTCAAGCTTCTCAGAAGCAATAATAGTATTCATTTGATTATGTGAGGACATTCATGTGACCCCAGGGCATGTAAGATGCTCATGCTGGATAGGTTCTGAGATCCTGTTGAGTGGTTCTCTGGGCTGTGGTATGGAACCAGCTAGTAATATAATGACTAAAAATATAATCCTTTAATTGCGCCTCTTGGGAGCAGCTAGGTGGCACAGTGGATAGAGCACTGGCCCTGGCATCAGGAGGACCTGAGTTCAAATCCGACCTCAGATACTTAACAGTTACCTAGCCGTGTGACCTTCGGCAAGTCACTTAACCTCATTGCCTTGTAAAAACTAAAAAAAAAAAATGAATTTAATTTAATGTTCCTCTTGGTCTCAGGGATAATTGTTCCAACCCCTCCCCACTCTCTGCCATTTTAAATTTTTTAATTTTTGTCTCTTCAGATGCTCATGTCTTTTATCATATTGAGGGCAGCCGCCAGGCCTTGAAGGTTATTTTTTACCTCGACAGCTATCACTTCTCCAAATTACCAACCCGGTTGGAAAATGGGGGCAGTTTAAAATTGCATACTGTCCTTTTCACTAAAGGTATGTGTGATGATGTGCAAGGGAGGGAGCAGGGAGTTGGGACCCATTTCCAACAAAGGTCTTGTAACGACCTTGGTTCCTTCACAGCCCTAGAAAATCTGGAAGGACAGCCACAAGCCGGGGGCTTGACTGGCTCACTCCTGGAGGAGCTACAGCAGGAGATCAATGCTCAATCCTTGGAGAAAGTCCAGCAGTATTACCGACGGCTCAGGTACCAGTCCCCTCTTGCACTCTTTGCTCTGCCCAAGGGTGCCACCCCTGAATGTTTGGATTTCTTTAAGTTCAGGGAGGTTGGAAGGTGGCTTGGAGTAGGAAACAGTGATAATAGAGGATAGGACTTTGGACTGGGACCCAGAAGACCTCCTTTCCTACTTAGATGTACCCTATAGGGGGTTACTTGCATGTCATGACCCTTCCCTGCATCTCATTTTCTTTTTTTATAAAACAAGTAGTATGAATCAGATCATCTTTTGGAATATTTGTTGGTCCTGACATTCTTTGACCCTATGATATGACTTAGAACAGGAGTGGGGAATATCCTACTGTGGACCATAGACGACCTGCAAAATCATTTGATCTGGCATTGCCAAGACAACCACAGAAGGGACTGGAAATTCAATAAATCCAGGAGATTTTAGGAGTCAGTTCATTAAATGTTTGACCAAATATAGCAGGCTAATTTTTAAGTTAATAATTTTATATGGCTCAGAGGTGTTATAATTATCCAAATGGCCCTTGGCAGAAAAAAGGACCTAGAGGAAAGACAGGGTGGGAGCAGGACCGCACTTCAGCTTACTCAGAGCCAAAATCTGCTGCCTTCTAAACATCAGTTAGACCCGGGTTTTAATTCAGTGACTCATCATGGTGTGACTCCCTTTCAGGACGTTTTACCTTGAAAGGTCCAACCTGCCTACAGATGCCAGTGCGACAGCAGTGAAAATAGATCAGGTACCTCCCTCCTTGGTTTTAATTTTTGTCTTTTCTTTCTCTTTCTCTTCTTGCTTTCCTATTTTCTTTCTTCTGTGTCCTACAAGTTTCGGTCTATATTTAATGTGCCTATTTTATTTCTCTATTCATCTGTAAATTCCTTGAGGGGCAGGGATGGTGTCTTTCATTCTTAAGCACCTGCTTTGGGTGATATAAAAGAAGGATTAATTGTGATCCTTACCCTCAAGGAGCTCACAGTTTTTAGGGAAAACAAGACTTGTATAATGGACACTCAAATGTTAGTACACTAAAATATATCACTGGGGGACCAGACTGCCTAGTTTGGACAGTTTCTTCTGATGAGTGATGGCTAGAGTTAACAGTGAAAAATTCTTGAAATAGGTGATTTTTGTTAGGATTTGGGGAGTTGTTGAAGTCAGGAAGAGAGGGGAGGAATAAACAAAGGCACAGAAATTGGACTAAAGCTGGCCAGTCTCACTGGGAAAGCCTGATTGAAATGGAAGAATATAAAAGAAATAGTGGAAATGAGATTAGGGACTGGAGAAGATAAGGTTAGATTGTGGAAGACTTCAGTACTAAGTTAGGGAACTGGTTCTATTGTAGAATATCTTGAAAACCAAGATAGGGGATAGCACTGGATAGGGGATAGCACTGGGGAGCCATTCATAATTTTTAAGCAAGGGTAACATTGAACAAGATGCCATTTTAGAAGACAAATGTGGAGGATGTAGAGTATCTTGAATAGGAGCGAGACTGGTGGTAGTGAGATCCATATCCTAATGTAATAGTCCCATTATGAGAAGTTAAACAGCCAGGCTAGGGTCAGTAGTCATAGGGATGAAAAGGAGAAGCTAGATATGTGAGGTTTGAAGATAGAGGTGGAGACAGGATATTACAACTAGAGCACTGACTTTGGAGTTGGAGCCTCTGGCCTTTTGGGACTTAGTAGCTGTGTGACCAGGGGCAAGTCACACCTGACAGAGAGCTTGCTTCCTTATCTATTGGGTCAGGTGGTATCTGAGGTCTTTCCCAGCTCTGGAGCCTGTGAAAGCCCTATGAAATCAGACAGACTCCACAGACATGGTTATCATCTTGGTTCAGGGAAGTCCTAGACTTGGGGAAGCTCAGTAACTCTGACTACTTTGCAGCTGATCCGCCCCATCAATGCCATGGACGAGCTGTGCCGCCTAATGAAGTCTTTTGTCCACCCAAAGCCTGGCACTGCTGTGTCCAGTGCAGGCCTGCTGCCCATCTCTTCTGAGCTCTGCTACCGCCTAGGTGCCTGTCAGGTCACCATGTGTGGCACTGGAATGCAGAGGTGAGTGCTGGCTGCCTCCTCCCTTTCCTCACCCTTCCCCTCTCTGTCTCTCCCCCCCCCCCCCCATCACTGAGGGGAGAAGGGGCTTCTTTGGTAGATAGCACTAGCTTCCTCCTGGGACTTAAGAGATGCCTTTCAAAACAGCTTCCTCCTCCGAATCCCATAAACCTGGATATTTTCCATTAGTGGAAAGAGAGCACTGGACTTGGAAACCTGCATCTAAATTCTGATGCCAATATTTCCAACAGTAGGATTTGGAGTAGAATAACTTTTCCTGTGTTTCAGTTTCTCTGTCTGTAGAACAGCATTAATAATACTCATCATCTTTTCCCCTTTGTATTGTAAATCTTAAAGTAGTAAATAATGTGAGCAATTGTTATTACCTTGGGAGGCAGTAAGATTGGGTAGAAAGGACATTGGACTGGGTGTCAGGAAATTCCTGTTCTGCCCCAGACAGTCACTGACCTTGTATGACCTTGGCAAAGTCTCTTCCTCTTTCTGGGCTTTCATTTCCCCATCTAAAAATCAAGGGTTTGATCAGATGATCTCTCATCTCTTTCAGCTCTGATATTCAGGAGTAATTTGCTTCTACATTCTGGGATAATTTCTTCCTTCATAAAATGGGGATGGGAAAGGTGTGTGTTAGAGCAGGTAGTCTCTAAGGCACTTTCTTGCCAGGTAGCTTTTTGAAGTCAAAGCTTGCTATCACAAAGGCATCTTCTCTCTTGCAGGATTCCTCTCTCCCTCTTCCTCCCCTCCCCCTTCATGCCTGCAGGTTATATGAGTATCCAGGCAGTATCCTCAGAATCTGTGGGTAGACTTTATGAATACCTGAGGAGGGAGGCCTTTGGGCAGTTCACTCTTGTCTACAAAGAGAAGTGTAGACTCTGGCCTGGGCACTGGTCCCAGATCATATTCAATTGACCAAAAAAAGAAAAAGAAAAAAAAGCAATTTGGGTGTTTATTTTATAATTTAATGAAATGCACCTTTTCCCCTGATCCAAGTTAAGTCCCACTAGCATCTTGGAGGCTTGGGATTCCTATAATGCTGTATTAGGGGAGTTGGAGCTGGGATTGTGGAAGGTTCTCAGAGAAGCTGCAGGGTCCTCTATGTATTCCTCCCAGGCCATGTCTGGGGGGATAGGTTGGATATGCTATCTGTGTTCTTTGTCCCAAGAGCTTCATCTACCTCTCATCCTTGTCCTTTTCCCAGGAGTACCCTCAGTGTCTCCCAGGAGCAGGCAGCGATCCTGGCTCGGAGTCATGGGCTACTTCCCAAGTGTATCATGCAGGCGACAGACATCATGAGGAAGCAGGTAAGACCCCCAGGCCTGGCAGACCAAAGTCAGGAGCCAGACATGGGTACAGGGCAGTGACCTGGGATTGCATAGGTCTTGAGTGCACCATGGTCTTCCGAGGGTTTACTGTCTGCCCAGTCCCAAGTTATTTATTACTAGTCTCTCTGCATATGGGTTCAAGAGAGGAAGGGAAAAAGGGACCAGAGGGGGGACCAGCCCCACTTTGGGGCTGGAAGGAGAACTGTTCATCCTGTTCCCAGCAGATCTGACTCATCCTGAGGGGAGCATTATCATTGTTTCACGGGGCCGTGATTCGCCACCTAGCCCACTTCCTGCCTGGTGGAACAATGTCATTGTTTTTACTTAGTTTGGGCCTTGCCAATCTCTAGTCTTTCCCGTCTCATCAGGGAGATTGGTTTCAGGGTTGATGCCACCCAGTCTCATCTCTCTCTCTCTCTCTCCCCCCCTTTCCCCCCTCTGTCTCTGTCTCTCTCTGTCTCTCTCCATCTCTGCCTCTCTGTCTCTGTCTCTGTCTCTGTCTCTCTCTCTCTCTCTCTCTCTCTCTCCCCCCCTTTTCCTCCTCTGTCTCTGTCTCTCTCCATCTCTGCCTCTCTGTCTCTGTCTCTGTCTCTGTCTCTCTCTCTCTCTCTCTCTCTCTCTCTCTCTCCTCATTTCCCTCCTTTCTCCCTTTTCCATTCCTCTTTATCCCCCTTCCACATTCTCTCCCTTTCTTCTTCTCCCTTCTGATTTTTCCTTTCTTACCCTCCAGGGACCCAGAGTGGAAATCCTAGCAAAAAATCTCCGAATCAAGGATCAGATGCCTCAGGGAGCACCTCGGTGAGTACTCTTTGGAATAGAATGATTCTTTTCTTCAGGAGAATATCAGACTATTGCTCAGTGTTAGCCATTGGTCAGAGCCAACACTCAACATAATAGTAACACCATACTCATGTCATATTCCCAATGACTTAATAAATTTGAATTCTGTATTTGAGTGACATCTGTTCAGTCATTCATTAACATGAAATATTTTCTGGGTTAATTCAAGCTTTTCCCACATTCTTCTGTATCTGCATCTTTGCTCTCACTATTCTTTGTGCCTTAGAAAGACCTTTCTCCATCTCCATCAACATCCTAAATAGCATTTCATCTGAACACTGCATTTAGAATGAGAGAACTTGGGTTCACTTTTAGACTCTGACACTTACTATCTCTTTGACACTTGGTCAGCTACTTTAGCCTCTCCTAGCTTCAGATAATTCATCTATAAAATGGGAATAAACAACCCTGGCCCTATCTATATCATGGGAATGAGTAAAGTGTCTAGTAAACCTTGAAGCAATGTTATCCTCTTCATATCTTCTCCCAGTATTTTATGTAGTGCTCAAATAATAGCTATTTGTTGAATTGAGAATCACCTAATTAGCAGGGCCCCATGTTAGAGAATGAGATTAATGCAGAGGAGGGTACCTGGGAGCAGTTAAGTCATTTGTGTCTATGGGTTAATTTTGGACTCCTGGTGAGTATTTTTCCTCCCTTTCTGTTCCCCAGGATCTATCAACTGTGTCAGCCACCTGTGGATGGAGACTTGTAAATAAGAAAGGACAAGAAGCCTTGCTTTGTTGGAGACCCTGGAAGTGTTCAGCAGAGAGCCAACCCTCAGGACCCTTGGTGTACCTCACTCGTCCACTGGCACACTCCTCCCCTTGCCAGGACACAGGAGATGAGAGCCCACTGCCAAGAGCCTTTTCCTAAGACAGTCCAGACTACTTGAAAGCCACCTGGTCCCCTTCCTCTTCACAGAAGCAGCCCCAAAGCTCATCCTTGTTTATATACACGTGTGTGAGGACACTGTTTCCTCTCTTGGACATAGTTGGTTGGGAGAGGTTGGAGACCTGGCAAGTATGACTGGACTGGGACTGGATGTCTCCAGCTGGGTGCCTGTGAAGGATGGTAGTCAGCTGGTGCAATGGAGAAACAGAGCCTAATCCTGCCACTGACTAGTTATCTCAAGTGTGGTTGCTGCCCCTAACCCCTTGTAACCCTGTACTCCTTTTATCTATGGAGCTATCAGGGTCATTGGGCCAGTGACTTGAAGTCATCAGACCTCTCTTGCAAGACACCATTTTCTAAATTGATCAATCTGCACTTTTGAAACCCATGTCTGGCACAAATCTTGGGTTTCCTTCCAATAAGAAAAGAAATATTTATTCTGGAGCTCTTCATCATCAAAGATTCCTCAGAAAGAAGCTCTTTCTATGCCTAGAGCCTAGTATACATTCCGCAATCACTGCTTGTCATGGGTCTCCTTTCCTTAGTGTTCAGGGGTTGGCATTAATCCTTACTGATGCTGTCTCTTATATTCTGCAAAGCCAGTCCTGATTGACCTGGTTGGCATTAATAAACCTGAAACAAAGGATGGAAACCAAGGCCATTTGAAAGGCCATTGATCTATTGGACTGTACCCATTTTCCCTATATTGGCAGAAGAACTATGTTGTACCTATTTATGTGGAATGACACTTCTGGGTTTCTGGGTATTTTGACTTTTTTAATTGTGTGATTATATATTTGAGATTTTAAATTTTAAAGAAAGATATATTGTTTAACATGGGACCAACATGATGTAGCTTTCACAACATTTCCCAGTTCTACTAAAAACAAAACTAAGTGATTTGAAAATGAAGGTTTTACTTTTTTTAATACTAGAATTTTAGGAAGACAGAGTTTAATGTCAAGAAATAAAAATCAGGTGCCTCAAATGGATTTCTCTTCCCTCACTCCCATTATCATAATAGTTTCAGTTTATCAGTATTAGATAGAATGCCACAACTTTATTTAAAAGGCAAAAATGGACTGAGAAATGCCCAAGAGTATCACCTGGGAGCACTAGGCATCTTTTAAAAAGTTTCAGCAAATGGAGGTTAAGCACTCTTTAACTTCTCAGTCTTGAGAAAAGCATGTTTGGGAAGATAAAGGCTTCCTAGGTGCTCTTGTTTTTATTTATTTTTAATTTGAATTTGTCTTGAACAGGGCATTTGAGACCCTTGGTTTTAGTCAGCCAAGCTAACCAGAAAGGCTCTCAGAATTGAGTTGTCCAGTCTCCTAACTTTCCCCACTTCTGCCCATCTTCAAGAGATCGCTCCAAACCTTTGGCAAACTAGCTTAGTGGAGATCTAGATAAGGCAATTGTCCTTTTTAATAACTCTTTATGTAGATCTGAAATGCTGAGGCTGAGTGAGAAGGAAAAGTAAACTTTCCATTTCTTTAGCCAATGGCCAAGGTGAACAATGTGGGTCTGGAGGTTATCCTTGGGGTCTCAGGTTTTGCCTCAATGTTTCAGGTCAGAATAGTCTGACAAACCAATTTCTTGGAACATGTACAGACTTCTTGTTTTTTGTTTTTTTTTCCAATGTTGTCTCAATGGGGTAGGGATTGGGAGGAAAACAGGTCCTTCTTTTCCAGCACTCACTGGGAAACAAGTGATGATGATGATGATGAGAGAGAGAGAGAGAGAGAGAGAGAGAGAGAGAGAGAGAGAGAGAGAGAGAGAGAGAGACACCATCCAGGTTGCCCTGGAATTTGTTTGGGGTGGGAAGATTGTTTGGTTTCATTAGACTGGGAGCAGAGGTTGGCTCTTGAGAACATGAGCCTTGTGCACTGGTTTACATGGACATGTACATAATATTCTCATAAAATTCTTGATAGATTTTTTATTATTAAAAGTTGGTTTATATTATAAGGAAAGAAGCCGTGATTTTCATTGGACTGAATGGAGCTGTTCTCTTCTTTGGGGGTACTTGGTTTTTCCTCATCACCCTCTAGGCAGGCCCAGAGCTGCAGGGGTAAAAAGCATCAGCAAAGGTTCCTCCTGGAATCAGTTCATTTGTGAATCATTGACACATTCCTTTATTTCTCTCCAGACTTTGAGGCATCCATTTTCTGGTTGTCCAAGGTTTATTACTGCAACATGAAACTCTACTAAAGCACCATTTAATGGACCTTTCCTCTTCATTGCTATCAAAAGTTAACCAAAAGACCTCTGGAATAGGAGAAGGGAGTGAGTGATCTGAATTTTTTTTTTTTGACTGATCAACAAAGCTTTTATTTTTTCATTATCTGCAAAGATAGTTTTCAGCATTCTTCCTTTTGCAAACTTTTGAGTTTCAAATCTCTCTTGCCCTTTCCTTTCCCTCCACCCTCCCAATGGCAATGAACAATTTGATGTAGGTTAAACATGTACAATCGTGATTACCATATTTCCATATTAGTCATGTTGAGAAAGAAGAATTAGAACTAAGGGGGGGGGAGCATGAGAGAGAAGTAGCTTAAAAGAAGTTTTAAAAAGTGAACATATATTATTTTCCATAAGGGGCTCTTAAAATTGTCCTTGATCATTGAACTTCTGAGAGCAGCTGTGTTCATCATTGATGATCCTCTCAAATTGTTGTTAATGTGTTCAGTGTTCTCCTGATTCTACTCTCTTCACACAGTATGCAAGAGACCTGAATTCTTATTTTATTTTATTATTTTATTTTATTTATGTTTTTTTGCAAGGCAAACGGGGTTAAGTGGCTTGCCCAAGGCCACACAGCTAGGTAATTATTAAGTGTTTGAGACCGGATTTGAACCCAGGTACTCCTGACTCCAGGGCCAGTGCTTTATCCACTACGCAACCTAGCTGCCCCTCTGAATTTTTTTTTAATTATATAAATATTTTGTTTTCCAATTATATACAGTAGTAATTTCTACCAATCATTTTTTGACAAGGTTTTGAATTTTATAATTTCCCCTCCTCCCTCCCTTCTCTCCCCCTCCTCCAATAGAAGGCAATTTGATAATCTTTACATTTGTTTCCATGATATATGTAGATCAAAACTGAATGTGTTGAGAGAAAAAAAAACATCCTTAAGGAAGAAAGAAAATATTAGAGATAGCAAAATTATGTAATACATAAGATGATTTCTTAAAAATTGAAGATAATAATCTTTGGCTTTTGTTTAAAATCCATTGTTCCTTCTCTGTTATAGATGGTATTCTCTATTACATATCCCCTCAAACTGTCCTTGATCATTGTAAAATGGAATAAGTAAGTCCATCAAGGTTGATCATCACCCCCATGTTGCTGTTAGAGTGTACAATGTCCTTCTGCTCATCTCACCCAGCATCAATTTGTACAAGTCTTTCCAGGCTTCTTTGAAATTCCACTCCTCTTGATTTCTAATGGAACAATAGTGTTCCATAGCATACATAAACCATAATTTATGTTATAAATGGCGTAAGTTATTCCATTCCCCAGTTGATAGACATTCACTCAGATTCCAATTCTTTGCCAATTCATAGTGGAGCTGCCATGAATAATTTTGTATTTGTAGTGTTTTTATTCTTTTTCATGATCTCTTCAGGGTATAGACCTAGTAGTAGTATAGCTGGATCAAAGCATATGTACATTTTTGTTGCCCTTTGGGCATAATTCCAAATTGCTCTCCACAAGGGTTGGATTAATTCATAGTTCTACCAACAATACATTAGTAAGAGACCTGAATTCTTAATCTCATTCTGTTACTAATTTACTCTCTGTTCCTGGATAAATCACATATCTCTGGCCTTAGTTTTCTACTTTGTGAAAAGAGGTTTGCTTGATCTCTTAGGTCATTTTTTGCACTAATTTCTCTGAATTCTTTTATTACTAACACTGTCTGATTCTGTGTTCAAAGTCCCCCATTTTTACATTCTGTATTCAATGTTCTTTTGTATTAATGTGGCTAAGCATTGGAAAGATTGAAAGTCAGGAAGTTATCCTTTAACTTCTCAGTTCTGCTGAGCTGTTCTCTAAGATTATAAACTGATCTATGTTAGCATAGGGAATTTGCTCACCAGACATTCCCTATGAAAAGGAAAATGCAGATATAAACTGCCTTCCCCAAATACATATACATACATACATACATACATTAATTGCATTTTGTTTTTTGATGGCTATGTTGATGGGTATTAGATAAAATTAGATAAGAACCTTTCAGCTCTAAATTCTCTGAATGGTTGATTTTTATTGAATTTAGGATTTACCAAAACACTCAGGTCTTTTTTTTCACCATTAACTGTTGTCTAGCCATGAAGATATTGAACCCAATCATAAGATAGTCATCTCTATTAAATTTGATTTTATTAAATTAAATAACTAAGTGACTAGAAGATAGAGCATAGGCCTAGAGTTAGGATGACCCCAAGTTCAAATCCTGCCTCAAACATTTGCTATATGACTCTTTGCCTCAGTTTCATCATCTGTAAAATGCAAATAATAATAGCACTTGTCTCCCAGAGTTGTGAGAGTAAAATGAGATTAGGTTTGTAAATTGCTTTGCTATCTAAATGTAGGCTATAATAATACAGTGGATATGACCTACCCAGTGTGTCAGCTATACCTTTTAAGTCTGAAGTGGAAATTTGATCTGTGCCTTTATCAGAGTCATTGAAAAAAATGTTCAATAACAACCAATAGCAGGTATTTGAGGCACTCCACCAGAGATTTCTCTAAGTTGATTCGGGTCCATTTATTAAAAATGTTTAGGTTTGGTTATTATAAACCTTTCTTAATCCATCTAAACTCTCCATCCCCTCCTCTTCATAAGGATGGTAAAGGAAAAGACTTTTTCAAATTCCACCCTAAAGTTTAGGGCTTTAGGGCTTTTAACTCGGGTTCTAGGAACTTAAACTATTGTTAGATAAAATTGATTTATAATACAGTGTAGATTATTTTATGTATTTAAAACCCTCATTCTGAGAAGGGGTCTTCCCCAAACAGAGGAGTCTATGAAACAATAAAGGTTAAGAATTCCTAATCTAGCAATCTTTGGAGAACAGGTGGAGAGATGTTGGATTTCAGGTTAAGCCTGGCTCCGTCCACCTGAGCTCTAGCATAGGACAGAACTAGGTTGCTTTCCCTGCACAATTTGTCTGCCTTTGCACACCTTATTTTCCCCCTTTCCAAAGTCTTTTTCACTTATCTCCTAACTCCCTTTAACTCCTATAAGCATCCCTTCCTTTGAGTTCCAGCAGGTGGCAATGATTCCCTTCCTATGATCAGCAGCACTTCAATAGGCTGACTGCAGAATCCAAAGGACTGGATTTTCCTACCATGTTTGCTCTGCTATCTGCCCCTACCTGAGAAGCAAAATTCCCTCTTTGTTATGCCTGCCCTGGTCAAAGAGGACTAATTCTACTCCTCTTGGGACTCAGCCAGAGTGTAAGAATGTTCATTATATAGAATGAAAGAGCTTTAGATCTGGAAGTGACCTTAGAAAAATGGCAAAGTCAGAGCTAGAAAGTCCCTTAGAGTGATAGTGTTGGAAGGGACCGACCATGTTCTAACAAGGAATGTCATGGAGTGGAGACCTTATAATTTGTAATATTAGAACTAGAAATAACCTTTGAACCTAGAATATCAGAGTTAGAAGATACAGAGCTGAAAAAGATTATGGGACTAATTTGGCAGAGGAAGTTGAAGCGAAGAGAAGTAGCTTCCCCAAATTGTTAAATTCCAGGATACACAATGAATTAGTAACAAAGCTAGGATTAGAACCCCTTTCTAAATATACTTCTTTGCCTCAAATTGGGGAAGGGGACAGGTTGAGAGAATCTCAGACAAGGTTCTCTTTTTTTGAAGAGGTAAACTAGTTGCTGATTGGCCTAGGTGACTCCTTATTTCTTCATCAAAGAGCCTCTAGCATTGGAGAGGACTTCACAACAAGAGCAGCTGGTCTAGGACCTACTTCAAAGCCGTGCAGATCATAGAGGGCTGAATCCTTTGATATTAATTAAGAGTGGGGTCCTAGAGGCCTGAAGCAATTCTCCTTGTGCTCCCCAATCTGTCCCTGTCTTTAGCAGCTAGCTCATCTAAGGGGAATTTGTGGCGAGGATGGGAAGTTTGAGGCTCCTGAGTTCTAACATTCAGGAAACTAGTGAGACAATGCCACATGCCACAAACTGACTTATTAATACATTCCTTTGGCTGAACTCTTAAGTTATCCTTCCATCCATAGTAGACCAGTGGCCACAATTTCCCAGATGAAGTTTTTAGGAACTCCTTGCCAGAAGATGAGTTGATGAAAATAAAATTTTTATTCTATCTTTGGTCAGCTAGGTGGTGAATAGAGTATTGGGCTTGAAGTCAGGAAGATTCATCTTCCAGAGTTTAGATCTAATCTCAAATCTGACCCTGGGCTAATCACTTAATGCCTCAGTTTCTCATCTGTAAAATGAACTAGCAAATAGAAATAGCAAATCCCTCCAGAAAACCCTAAATGAGGTTGCAAAGAATCTGATAAGACTCAAAAGCAGCTAAACAACACTTCTACCTCTGCTTCTCTAAATTTAGAATGCAACAAGATTTAAGAGACTAGGAATCAAGTACTGCCACCATCCTAGACTTGGGTAGGCATTTGATCTTATTGGACTTCTTTCCACACCTCCATTGTGCACCCCCATAGCCAGTAATGCTGTCTTCCCAGTCACTCATCTCTACTCTCTTCTCATAGAGACTCCTCCAGCAACCACCCTGGGGCTTTGATAAACCAATTCAGGCCTTATATTTCTCAGTTTCAGTCCTCTGTAGAGCTTTCTAGTCCATACTATTGGATATATACTTAACCTTTTTCCAGCTCCCTTTTATATATAGTCTTCCCCATTAGAATTTAATTCTCTTTGAGAGCACATTTTTTTTGCTTGTTATTTTTATTTTATTCTCAGTCCTTAACCGGTTCTAAGAACATAAGGGTTAATAAATGCATTATTCTCTGGAGGAACCTAGGTGGACCAACGAATTGAGAGTAGAATGTAGAGAATCATTCTCAGTCTCCTTTGCTAGGTCCTTTAGAATTCTGTCCTGGGTCTTCTTCTTTTTTCCCTCTATACTCTTTAACTCAGTGATCTCATCAGCTCCCATAGATTTAATTGCCATCTCTATGATGATGGTTCTCAAATCTACCTATTCTGCCTCAAACTTTTCTGTTGACCTCAAATCTCATATTTCCAGTTGCCTTTCAGACATCTCCAACTAGTTGTCTGGGAGACACCTTAAACTCTACATATCCAAAACTGAATTAATTATCTTCTCTCTTAAACTCTCCTCACCTTTTTCATTCCTTCTTACTATAGAGGGCAACACCATCCAACTCCTTAGGCTTGAAATTCAGAAGTTATTCTTGACTTATCATTATACATCATCCTCCACATCCAATCTGTTGCCAAGGCTTATTGATTTCATCTTTCCAACATTTCTCAAATATTCTTCCTTCTGATACTGCCACCACTTTAGTGAAGTCCTCATCCCCTCATACCAGGGCTACTGTGGTAGCCTGCTAGGGGCCTACCTGCCTCATGTCTCATCCCATTTCAATCTATCCCTTATCTACCAAAGTGATTTTACTATAGCACAAGTTTGACCATGCCACCCCCTCCTACTCAATAAACTCCAGTGATTCCCTTTCACCCTTAGAATCAAATACAAAAGCTTTGTTTGGCGTTTAAAACTCTATAACTAGCCCCTTTCTATTTTTCCAGTTTTTTTTTTTACACCTTACTCCCTGATATAGCTAGTGACACCTCTTTCATGAATATTCCATGAACTGATACTCCATCTCTCAATTCTGGGCATTTTCTTTGACTTTTCCCCATTCTCTTATCTTTCTACTGATCTCTCTGGCTTTTTTTATGCCCCATATAAAATCCCATCTTTTGTAGGAAGCCTTCCTTGACCTCTCTTAATTCTAGCACCTTCCCTCTTGCAGATTATTTCCTATTTATCCTATATATAGCTTGCTTTGCCTTCTACATTTGGTTGTATGTTATCTTTCCATTAAATTGTAAGCTCCTTGAGGGCAGGAATTATCTTTTGCCTCTTTTTGTACCCCACTGCTTAGCACAGTGCCTGGGACATGTTAGATACTTAATGTTTTATTGATTGATAGTTATAGGTGCTTGATAATTTTTTTTTAAGTGACAGACTCAGAGAAAATGACATGCCCAAGTTCACAGACCTAGGTGACGGCAGAGCCCCTTCAAGCGCAGGGTTCTTTCCTCAACACCAAACTGATCTCTTTAAATCCAGCCCCTTCAAAAACAGAATGCCTGAACCAGAAGGATCTTAGTATGTAGGACATGGACTATCACTTTTAATCTGTTGGGAGTTTTAATTTGTTTCTTTATGCATGCTTATATTTCTTATTTTTTCATGTCCCTGCTTATATATTTGTATATCTATATATGATAAGTTAATTTTTTGCATAATAACATTCATATTTACATTTATGTTAGTCATCCTGAGTATTAGGTAATAAGGAACAAGTGAAATGTGAATGTATTTGGTTTATTTTTATTATTATTATTATACTACCATTATTATTATTTTTCTAGGAAAATAGAATTTTAAGGCTGGAAGCCCTTGTGTTTTTTGGGAGTTAAGAGTTCAACTTCCTTATTTTACTCACAAAACCCCCTGAGGGTCTACAGTGTTCTCCAGGTTTTATGTCTCTTTCTTTCTTCTATTCTTCTTCCTCTTCAGGGTAGACATCCTCTCCAAGAACAGTGACAGCGATAGTAATAACCTTGGAACCAGCTTTGACATTCTAGTGTAATGAATAATTAACAAGCCTCAAAGTCTTCAAGACCAGGTTTAAATCTCACCTCTAACACATTGGCTGCATGACTTTGGAAACATCATTTAACCTTAGTGTTTAGGCAACTCTAAAATTATAAAGCTGCAAAGATGCAAAGCTGCTTTAATTTTCCTTACCAGTGTGATTTTCATACCAGTGAAGTCACTGAGTTTATGACCAATCCCATTGCACTTAATGTCCTTGACCTTGATTAAGATCCTGGTAAATCCTCTTCTTAATCTTTGTCCTTTGTAAATCTGGGCCTTTGTACAGTGGTGCTGTAGCAGGTCATCAAGTGCTACTTGTAATTTGCTATGATTTCCTTGGTCTCCAGGTATATGTTAACAAGAGAAACTATTCATGAGGGGAATATTGCCAAGCCATTATACCTTGAAAAAATGCCATTTCTGAGAAGAGACTTTGCCCATTCCTGGGCTGTGGTCACTGAATGACTTCAATCACAGCTTGATCCTGTTTCAGAGAGAATAATTAACTTAGGGCCTGGAGTGTCACCCTTGTGACTTCAGGGAATGTTGAGTAAGAGAGGTTGAACCTACTTTTGTGTACCAAGCATCTGAAGACTCAGGAACAAAGCTAGCTCCTAAGTAAGAGCTTGTCTTGAGGTTCTGGAGCTTACCAGTGAGCTGTCCTGCAGAGACCCAGCCTCTTGAATAACCTCTTTTCTATTCACCTATGCCTGGGACTCTCCCCCATATTGGTTTTGTCATGTCATAATTTTTTGAAGTGTAAAAAATTGTATTTATATAGGACTTTAGGTTTTGAAACTGAGATACATTAAGTAAATACAGACACATAAGTGACTTAACAGGATTTGAACTCAGATCTTCCTTCTTAGAAGTCAAATACTCTCTCCATTAGACCACCTCACTGACCAGGTGTTGGTGCACATTGGGTTTATAGCCTGATAAAATCAGGAAGTCTTTATTCACATAACTTTTTCTTGAGCTATGCAGATCTTTCTCTGTGCAAGAGACTTTTTGAACCCACATATAATATTTTACATTGATTTTCATTAAATTTTATACTTATTTCTTATTTTTATTATTTTATTTTTTGCAAGGCAATGGGGTTAAAGTGGCTTGCCCAAGGCTAGGTAATTATTAAGTGTTTGAGGCCGGATTTGAACTCAGATACTCCTGACTCCAGGGCTGAGCTCTATCTACTGCACCACCTAGCCTCCCCTATTTTTTATACTTATTTTTTAAAGAGGCAGAAAGAAACCTCAGCACTTGGAATGCATTCACAGAAAGACATGAATGAGAATAATGTGAAAAGATATGCAGAGGTTTCAGCCCAAACAGGAGTAGGAGTGCCCACATAACATCACAGATCATCAAGATGCTCATGCATACATTTTATGTTATTATATTTACCACATCAGTTTAGCCTGTTGACATTTTTTGGTATCCAAATTCTGTCCTGCAGAGTGGTAGCTATCTCTTCCAGCTAAGCATCATCCATAGATTGGATAAGCTTATGGCTTTTTTCCTCCTATTACACCCTCTATTTGTCTAACCTGGTATTGGATATTGCCAGGAATACAAAGATAAATCAAGCACAATACTTCCCTTTATGGAACTCCAGGTCTGCTAATGAGCTAAGAAAAGTATTCAATAAATACTTATTAAGTATCTCCTGTGTGTAGGGTATTGCACTGGTCTCTGGGATAGATACAAAATATAGTTAAAACTCTGTTCCTGCCCATGTGCAGCTTATAGTGTAGCAGGGAGATAAGACACTCAGAGATGGTTATGATATATAATATTAGTAGGTAAAATGCACTAGAAAGGCACAAAACAGTTCTCTGTGAGGTTTGAAGGGAAAGGTTATTACTAGGTGTTGAAAGTGTTAGATGATAAAAATCACTATAATACAAATGGGAAACGATAAGAGTACAAGAGAGGAATGAACAATAAGAAAAGGGTTTTGAGAGCTTATAGGAGAGAGGGATCTGAGATGGTAGTTAGCTTTTTCTGGACCATCTCCAGTACTTTGTCCCTAGATTCTGTGACTTCTTGGGAAAGTCATTCTTTTGTGACCCAGCATCTTTTGAGATTATCCCCGGTTCTTTGTGATGAGGATAAGGGAGCGGGGCTGGCTCATGCTCTGGATACTTCCTTGTTCTGCTTTTCAACAAGGACCTAGAATAAACATAGGTTATCCCTGGAGCACTCAAGAACCCCAAGGGGGAAAGATTCTCATCATGGTTTTCAGTGAATTTTCAACTTAGTGGTTCTCATTTGGTCTGGTTGCCTCCAGAAATCAACAGCCTCTTTGCCTGCTGTGCATTTTGTTTCAGTTTCTTGGGGTAAAAGATTGTCCAGATTTTTTTTTTAGGTTTTTGCAAGGCAAACGGGGTTAAGTGGCTTGTCCAAGGCCACACAGCTAGGTAACTATTAAGTGTCTGAGACTGGATTTGAACTCAAGTCCTCCTGACTCCAGGGCGGGTGCTCTATCCACTGTGCCACTTAGCTGCCCCGATTGTCCAAATATTGCCACTGCTCTCATTCCCTTCCCTCCCTCACACACCTCCCACTATTCCTTGGGAACTTATGTGGAGCAGGGAAAGGCAGGAGTTACTACTGAGGGAAAACCAGATACCTGGGCCTTGACTGGACTAGAAGAGCTGCCAGGAGAAAAGGAGGTGGTTGATTGTGATTGCTAGAGCTATTCTTTTTTCCTTCTCTTTTTTTAAAATTTAAGGCAATGGGGTTAAGTGACTTGCCCAAGGTCACACAGCTAGGCAATTATTATGTCTCTGAGGTTGCATTTGAACTCAGGTCCTCCTGACTCCAGGGCAGGTGCTCTATCCATTGTGCTAGAGCTTTTCTATAGAAATTTTGTGTAAGCTGGGATTGGTCAAGGAGAGTCCAGCTCTTATGAGCATGGATAGCACACTTGGACTGTCCAGTCTACTTACCCCTTAGTGAGAACAAGCTTTTTGACCAGCTTCTCTTCTGAAAAAGAATATGCATGCAAAAGACAGCACCTTGTTCTTTCTCTTTCCTTGTTCCTTTTGAGTGAGGAGGCAAGAACTGCCATAAGCAGTGGGGAGGAAAAGCTAGTACCAGTCTCTTGCTCCCCCTTCAATATCTTCCCTTTTCTGTGTGATGTTATGAGCACATAACTCTGCTGTTGTTTCCCTTCCTATTATGTCTATTCTTTTCTATCTTAGGTGAATGAAGGTAGGAGAAAGAATGGATCTGCAGCAATTTTATGAAAATCAAAAGGTTGGGAGAACACCAAGAGACTGCCCAGTATCTGGAATCTGTCCTAGAGTTTGCAGGAAGTGGAGCCAAATGAAGAGAAAAGCCCCGGGGAAGCTGCTTAGCCTAGCCCAGTAGAGGATTAATTCTGGGTGCAATGGTGTCCCAACAGCTTAACTCCACTCTTCAGCTAGACTGCACTCAGAAGTGAACAGAAGGAAGGGAATTCCTTGAACATAGCTTTAAGTTTGAGTCTACTTTTCACCAAAAATTGAATAACAATAATAGGTAACATTTTTGCAAACTGCTTTACACACACACATACACACACACACACACACCACACACACCACACACACACACACACACACACACACACACACACACACACACAATCTTATTTTATCCTTGCAACAATTCTGTGAGATATATTATTATCCCCATCTTTAGTAAAGATGAGAAAGCTGAGGTAAGTGCATGTTAAATGTTTTGCTCGGGCTCATACAATTAATACATATTGTTAGTGTTATGATACATATAATATCTGAGGGAGGATTTGAACTTGTTGTCCTGACTCCAAGTCAGGATTTTATCTTCTATGCAACCTAGTTGCCTGAGGGGGGTAGAGAGGAGACTGTGATTCCCTGGTGCTGGGGACTCTGAGGTGGTGTGTAGATAGTTTATATTTCTTTTTATTTAACTTTACATTTCAGTAAAGACCCCTTAATAGACCAATTAATGATCCTGGGATGATAGCAATATTGATAATAGAGGAGCAATTAATGGTGCTGGTTAGAAAATATTGAAGAAATAATAGTATGGAGACTCAAGCTGATAATATTTGCCCAACTATAATATTTGCTCAAATAGAATAATAATAATGCCAGATGTCTCATGCAACATGATTGACCCACTTCCCTTTTTTGATTACACAGGACTTGATTATTCCATTTATATCCCTTTTAATACCCAAATCATCTTTGGTAATCATAGCTTCCTTTTCTTTTCAGGTGTCTTTTTCCTTTGCCCCTTGGATCATCTATAATTTTACCAGATAACAATAATGGGTTTGGTGTTCCTGTACTTTTGGAATGTCTGCCCACTTGCTCTCCATGATTCCACCAGGCCTGAATGGCCTCTAGGTCTTCCAAGTCCCTAGATCACTCTCTTGTGTCTCTGGGATTTCCTCCCTAAAAGAATTAAGCCAAGCAACCTGGAGGGGTCCTCCTAGCTCCACTCCTCAGAACCTTGCCTTCCTTGCCTTGCCTTCACCCCAGGTGTCTACTTTATTCTGAGCATTGCCCAGTTTGGCAGTGTTAACTAATCCCTGCTGCAGTGCTCTAAAATAATTAAGGTCCTAGCCAATAAGGGTTTATGGAATGACCCCTCCCAAGAGGATTTGTGTTTTAATAGAGTCCTCTAAAGCCTAAAAATCCATCAATACTCAAAGGAAAGAAACTTTAACCCCAGACCAGGGACTCCAGGCCATTCTGGACTAAAAAATCATCAGTGGATCCTAATTGCCTTCAGGTTAAAACCAGACTCCCAAACCTGTCATTTAAAGTGCTCTCCAATTTGTCCCCAACATACCTTTCCATACCTATTGCTCCATTTCATACATTACTGCCAAACTTTC
Source organism: Macrotis lagotis (assembly GCF_037893015.1). NCBI lineage: Eukaryota > Metazoa > Chordata > Mammalia > Peramelemorphia > Peramelidae > Macrotis > Macrotis lagotis. Next base: position 250,903,659 of record NC_133658.1, on the reverse strand, counting down.
CTATTCACTCGATTAACTTTGCACAAGCTGTCCCTCATTCCTTGAATGAATTTTCATTTTACCTTGGCCTCTATGATCTTTAGCTTCCCAACGTTTTCCTTCCTACCTGATGTCTTTCCTTTCACCCCACCTTAACCCCTTCTAATAGCGCCCCACCCTGCCAGTATTTAGTGAATTCCTTTCCTTAAATTTTCTTGTTTTTACTTATCTGTGTCCAAAATTATCTTTTATTTACTTAACTATGTATCTCTTGAGGAGGCAATGAAGATGACACTGGCTCTAGGGGGCAGAAAGAATCATCTTCACCATTCAGATTTGACCTCAGACACTAGTTGTGTGATCCTGGACAAATCACTTTACTTTAATGGCCTCAGTTTACTTATCTGTAAAATGAGCTGGAGAAGAAAATGGCAAATCACTTGTATTTTTGTCAAGAATATTGCGAAGTGGGTCATGAAGTGGGGTTAAAATTGATTGAACAACAATCTATCTGGTTTTTTTTAGAGGATTGTTTTTTTAGGTTTTTGCAAGGCAAATGGGGTTAAGTGGCTTGTCCAAGGTCACACAACTAGGTAATTATTGTGTCTGAGGTCGAATTTGAACTCAGGGCCTCCTGACTCCAGGGCTAGTGCTCTATCCACTGCTCCACCTAGCTGCCCCAATAATCTATCTGTTGCACCGCTATAGGATGTAAGCTTCTTGAGGTCAGGGACTGTTTTGCTTCTATCTCTGTATCTCCAATGCCTAGCTAACACAGTTCCTTAAACATAGATTAATGAACTGAACTGAGTTGAATTAATGGTGAAGAATAGGTAAGACACACCTTACCAGTTTAGGCAAGGTGCCCAGCCCGATATTTAATTAATCAATCATTCAACTTTGTTAAGCATTTAAAAAACAAAACAAAACTACATTGTGCCAGACATGCAAAGATGAAGACAAAGACCTTCTGATTCAAATGCCTTTTATTAGTCACCTTGGCTTTATGTATATACCCTGGGCCTTTTACCTGTTTCTAACAATAAAAGCTCCCATTTTTTATAAAACTTCTCAGTTTATAAATTGCTTTCCTTTCAATAGTAAACATTATTATCTCCATTTTATTGATAAGTCTGTTGCCTCTCCCTCAGGAGTGTGGGACACATGCGTCATTATTGGTTCTCTGGAATCCTGGTTGACCATGGCATTGATCAGAGTTCTTAAATCTTTCAAAGTTAGTTCAATATTACAGTACTGTTATGCCCACATAACTTGTTCTCCTGGTTCTCTTCACTTCATTTCATATCATTACATATAAGTCCTCCAAGATTTTTCTGAAACTACTTCCTTTGTCATTTCTTACAACAAAATAGCATTCCATTCCATTCAAATTTCCCAACTTGTTCACCCATTCTCCAGTCGCTGGACATGCCTTCAGTTTACAGTTCTTTGCCACCTTAAAAAAGATACTTTAAATATTTTTTAACATAAGCCATTTTCCTATTTTTGTGATCTCTTGCTGAATGGCCTCTTGTCTAGGACATCATAGAGGACAATCCTGTTTAGATATGGGTCGGATTAGGGACTCTCTAAGGTTTCTCCCAAGACTGAGATTCTGTGATTCTGTACTCTGAGGTTCCACTATAACATGTCACTCTACACTTTATTGTTGTCTCAGAATATCAGGAAGTGGACAAGGTTCAGACTCTGCAGAGAATAGAGAAGCTAATTCCCTGGCAAAGAAAGGTCAAAATTTGGTGGAACTGCTTTATCTGAAATGTAATTGCATTGGTATCACGGAATGTGGGTGCCAATGAGGCAGGGAACTCTAGGGATTGGGGATTCTCTTCTGGCTATAATTCTGTGGGAGGTTATCTCCCTCATTAGTTTCTACTCTGAGCTAATAGAAGCTGCTGTCACTTTCTCCCTCAGAGTGGCAACAGAATTAACCCCCTTCTCCTTATCATCCAAGGCCCTGGAGGGACTGAGGTATAGGTTTCTACATTGAGTGCTTGAATCTGGTATACAGAGAAGGTATACAGCATAGAACTATGGAAAGAATACTGGGTTTGGAGTCAGAGGACTTGGGTTCAAATCCTATTCCTTGTACTTACTGATTATATTATCTTGTATAAATTATTTAATATCTCTGGGCCTAGTTTCTTCATCTGTGAAATTAAAGGGGGATAAGATGAAAGGTCCCTTTCAGTTCTAAATCTAAGACAGTAGTTCTCAAAATGTGGTCTGGGGACCCTTGGAAGCCCCCAAGACCTTCAGAGGGAGTTTGTGAGGTCAAAACTATTTTTGTAATGCTAAGAGAGATTAATTTCTAATATGGCATTGCTTTTCTTTTTTTAAAATTTATTTTTATTAAAGATATTATTTGAGTTTTACAATTTTCCCCCCAATCTTGCTCCCCCCCCACGGAAAGCACTCTGTCAGTCTTTACTTTGTTTCCATGTTGTACCTTGATCCAAATTGGGTGTGATGAGAGAAAAATCATCTCCTTAAAGAAGAGAAGTCTCAGAGGTAACAAGATCAGACAATAAGATATCTGTTTTTTTCTTAAATTAAAGGGAATAGTCCTTGCACTTTGTTCAAATTCCACAGCTCCTTATCTGGGTACAGATGGCACTCTCCTTTGCAGGCAGCCCAATATTGTTCCCGATTGTTGCACTGATGGAATGAGCAAGTCCTTCAAGGTTGAACATCACCCCCATGTTGCTGTTAGGGTGTACAGTGTTTTTCTGGTTCTGCTCATCTCACTCAGCATCAGTTCATGCAAATCCCTCCAGGCTTCCCTGAAATCCCATCCCTCCTGGTTTCTAATAGAACAATAGTGTTCCATGACGTACATATACCACAGTTTGCTAAGCCATTCCTCAATTGAAGGACATTTACTGGATTTCCAATTCTTTGCCACCACAAACAGGGCTGCTATAAATATTTTTGTACAAGTAATGTTTTTACCCTTTTTCCTCATCTCTTCAGGGTATAGACCCAGTAGTGGTATTGCTGGGTCAAAGGGTATGCACATTTTTGTTGCCCTTTGGGCATAGTTCTAAATAGCTCTCCAGAAGGGTTGGATGAGTTTACAGCTCCACCAACAGTGTAATAGTGTCCCAGATTTCCCACAACCCTTCCAACAATGATCATTGTCCTTTCTGGTCATATTGGCCAATATGAGAGGTGTGAGGTAGTACCTCAGAGAAGCTTTAATTTGCATTTCTCTAATAATTAATGATTTAGAGCATTTTTTCAGATGGCTATGGATTGCTTTGATCTCCTCATCTGTAAATTGCCTTTGCATATCCTTTGACCATTTGTCAATTGGGGAATGGCTTTTTGTTTTAAAAATATGATTCAGTTTTCTGTATATTTTAGAAATGAGTCCTTTGTCAGAATCATTAGTTGTAAAGAGTGTTCCCCAATTTACTACATTTCTTTTGATCTTGGTTATATTGGTTTTATCTGTGCAAAAGCTTTTTAATTTAATGTAATCGAAATCATCTAATTAGTTTTTGGTGATGTTCTCCAATTCTTCCTTAGTCATAAACTGCTCCCCTTTCCATAGATCTGACAGGTAGACTAGTCCTTGATCTTCTAATTTGCTTATAGTATTGTTTTTTATGTCTATGTCCTGTAACTGGCATTGCTTTTCAGTGTGAGCATTCACATCTTGGATATCAGCAAAACTACAAATTAGCACTAGATTTATTGTTTCATTAATAGTCTAGACTTAAGAAAGTGATGAAGAAAATGTTAATAATGCATATGAAACTTAATTTTTGGGGGAAGTAAGCTTTAAAAAACATATCCCAGCACACCATTGAATATAACGTACATAAACAAAAGCTCTTTGAAATCTGCAATAATTTTTTGATAGTGTAAAGGAGTCCTGAGATGAAAAAAAGCCTGAGAACTACTGGTCTGTGCTTTTGGGACTCCAGAGACTAAGCAAAGAGAAAAGGGAAGGAGCAGCTAGGTGGTGCAGTGAATAGAGCACTGACCCTGGAGTCAGGAGGACCTGAGTTCAAATCCAGCCACAGACTAATAATTGTGTGAACTCGGGCAAGTCACTTAACCCATTGCCCTTTAAAATAAAAAAAAATTAAAAAAGAGATAAGAGAAAAGAAGCTACAGAGGAAATGGCAGGATCTGAGTGGAAAGACTAGGAAGTCCTTTTAGGAAAAGGGACAGAATAAGTGGAGGAACAGGACTGCCTAGCTTTCACCTTCCCCCCAGGTAAGAACCGTAGATGCAAGATATGGAGATGAGCTTTTTACAGTCACATGAGAATCATCAGAAGAGTGGAGATTGTCCATGGCCCATGATCTTATGCCTGAGAAACTGGACAGGAATTTAAGAAACTGTGACAGTCTTGTATGAACTCAGATCCTTCCTTTAACTTGCCTAATAGGGGTTTTTTGACCCTGACTTTGGCTAGGGCTCTCAATTCTATCTTTAACTTTGGATTCCACTTTTTTCCTACTCTAAATCACCCTTGTTATGTCTATCCTTTTGGCCTCACACTTTTTAGACAGTTGAAAATATGATCATAAGATCAAAGAATGATGGGAATTTGAACTGGAAAAGACCTGAAGCTATTTGATATAGTGGGTAGAATGAAGAGGGAAGGCAAGGGCTCCAATGGTTGTCACAACCCGTCTGAGTCTTAGTTTCCTAATCTATAAAATGTGCAGAATATTTCCCATAATAACTGCTTTATAGCATTATTGTTAAATTCAAATGAAATGATAGAAGTAGAGTACTTAGAAAACTTTAAAAAATTGGAAAGAATATTGACTCCAGATTGGAAGGCAGCAGATAATGGTTCAAATTCTGCTTCTGATGCTTACTACATGTGATCTTGGGTAGGTTTTTTAATTTTCCTGGACCTCAACTTGATCATCCATAAAAAAGAGAGGGCTGGATTTGATGACCTCTGAGGTCCTTTCCATCTGATTCTTTGAAAGAGCTATATATCAATGTCAGTCATGATAATAATGATAATGATAACAGGTACGGTAGGAGATAAAAGGTGGGATCAGGAAAGGCTCAGGGAGAAGGTGGCATTTGAGTTAGACTTTTGAGGATGGGTAGGAAGAGCTGGTATTAATAATTGCTGACATTTATATAGGGCTTTAAGGTTCATAAGTGCTTTTCACATATTATCTCATTTTTACCATACAACAATTCCATGAAGTAGAGAATGATGAACTCCAATTTAAAGGGGAGGCAGCAGAGCCTCAGAGAGGTTAAGGGATTAGCTCATATTTGAAGGCTAGATGTGTATTTAAGCTCTAATTTCTTCTTTTTAAAAATTTAAATATTTTATTTATTTTTCCCAACTACATGCAACAGCAATATTTAACAATCATTTTTTGCAAGGTTTTAAGTTTTATATTTTTTCCCTCCCTCCCTTCTCCCTTGACAGAAAACAATTTAATATAGGCTCTACATATATAACCATGCTAAACAAAGATTCATATTAATCATGTTGTGAAAGAAGAATCAAACCCGAACAGAAGAAAGGAGCATTAGAGAGAAAAAATAACTAGTACATAATATATACACTAAACATACAGAAGAAAAGAACATTAGAGAGGAAAAAATAACTAATACATAAGTAAGCTTTAAGCTGTATTTAAACTCCACAGTTTTTCTCTGGAAATGGATGGTATTTTCTGTCACAAGTCTTTTAGAATTGTCTCTGATTTTTGTTTTGCTGAAATGAACAAATCTATTATAGTTGATTATCACCTATGTTGCTGTTAGTGTGTATAGTGTTCTTTTGGTTCTGCTCACTTCACTCAGTTTCTGTGGTCATTCAATGACATCATCCTTAAAGTAGTATATCACATGGCTTCCAGGTCATTTTTCTGACATAGGCCAGAAAAAAAAATAACCCTTCAATATCAAAATCCCATTTCTTTGACGTGTTGGAAGCTGTCACTAACCACAACAAATCCAATTCGATTAATCCCTGCCAGGGTGATTGCCTTGAATCTATATGCCCTGAGCCCTCTAATTCTCCATCTGAGCAAATGGGAATCAGTCCAAGCTGATGAATGGACAATGAATGGGCAACTATAGGTCTGGGTAGTCAGTCTTCAGTCAAGTTTGCCTACCGACCACAGTAATATAGGAGTGGGGGTGAGGGGGTGGGGGGTGCAGAGTGGTGGGGAGCAGTTAGCTTTCAGTGACACAGTGCAAAGAAAGAGCACTGGTTATGGACTCAACATATGGACTCATGCTTTTTACTTCTCATACCTTCCTTGGGTAAGTCATTTAACCCTTCTGAGATTTCTCATTCGTAAAATAAATGACCTCTGAAGACCTTACCAGCTCTAGATTTATGAAGGCAGAGGACCTGGTCCAAATTGCACTTCTGATATTCATGATCTTAGGCAGGTCACTTTTATAACAGTTAGCATTTGAGGTTTGTAAAACACTTTACATACGTTTCTCATTAGTTCCTAATACAACCTTGTGGGTAGGTACTATTATTATTTCTATTTTAAAATGGGAAGACTGAGTCATACAGAGGTCAGACTTGTCTAGGCTCATACAACTCTTGTATAAGTGAAATTCTGAATGTATATTTTGCTGTCTTGAAGCCAAGCTTCTATCCACTGCATGACTTATTACCTGAGAGAGACATAGAGAAGGTTATGAGTCAGGAAAAAAAGCTTGAACCCAGGTCTTCACAACTCTTAAGGCCAGTGGGTCTCAGTTTCCTCATGTGCAAAATTAGGGGCTAGACTAGATAGCCTCTGAGGTCCATTACATATTACTAGTTTATTTGACCCTGGGTAAGTCACTAGACCTCTGTCAACCTCAATTTTCTCATCTGAAAATAGAAATAATAATAATAATAATAATAGTATTCATCTCCCAGGGTGGTTGTGAGGACTAAATGAGATATTATTTGTAATTCGACTGGGAAATCTTAAAGAAGTATATTATCATCAATGTTATTAGCAGAAGCACTCTAGCTCTGCCAACCTGTGAACTCACACCGTCTGTGCATTGTGCTGTGGAGTGGGGGCATGGGCTTCATCAGAGGGGTGCTGTGCATCTTGAGATTGAGTTGAGAGAGCATCCTCCCAGAGGAGGATGGCAGAGGAGGGGAAACCACTCGGAGCAGCTCGGAGGGGCGGTGCAGAGAGCCCAGGACTCCATCACGTTGCCCCCTGGGCTTGGCCCCGGGCCACGTCGGTCGGTTGCCGCCCTTTCTCGACGGAGGTGGCCCTGGTCAGGGGGGTGGCAGCCCCCGCCAGCCCGTGAGGACTTTGCCAGCCAGCCCGCCCCATTAGGGCTGCCGAGGCGGGCCCCCCGCCCCCGGCCTTCCTGGGATGCATGCAGATGAGAAGCCCTCCGCAATCAGCCTCCGTTTGCCTGAGCAGTCATTACCCTGTGACAGAGATTAGTGCGGAGCTTAATCAAAGGCAGCAATGATGGATACCCTGTCACTCGGGGCCTCAATCAGCCAGCGCTTCCCTGGAAACGCTTGGTGCCCAAGAGCCTCCTCTCGCTGATTACTCCGGGAGACGTGGCCTCGCGCAGAAGGGGGGAGAGCCGGGACGAGGGAGCGGCCGCCCCGCACCGGACAGCAGAGGCCGGGGGCTGCGAGCCTCAGTCCGGCTTGGGGCTGGCTTGAGAGGGGGATGGGGAAACAAATGGGGGGGGGGGTATCTGCCACGTGGGCTAGCAGAGAGCTTCCCCACCACAAAAGCTACCCAGACGAAATCTTCTTTTTGTTTGGATGGGGACAGGAATATGAGAGGATCATAGATTTAGGGAAAGAAAGGAATTCAGAGGCCCCCCGGTCTTAACCACTCCCTTTTAAGGCGGTGAAAACTGAGGTCCAGCTCAGTTAGATGACTTGGATGAGAGGATCACGAATTTAGACTCATCATCTCTAATCCTATTCATTTTTACAGATAAGAAAACTGAGGTCCAGAGAGTTTAAGTGACATGCCCAGGGTCCCCTGGCTCTTAAATGTCTGAGATGGGATTTGAACTCAAGGCTTCCTGATTGCCCAGGAATGTCTCAATTCTGTCAGGAACAGGCTCACAGAGGCATAGCCATAAGATTACAGAGCAGTTTGACAGCGACACTGCCTTGCCCAGTCAAAAGGAGAGAATAAAAAACATAACCTAATTATTAACGTCTCTTAGTCATGACCAACTCTATTACTCTTTTGTGTTTTGACCTAGGCTTCATTTTTGGCAACCTTTGCTCTCTCTTGCCTGGTTGGATTTATTTGTCTTTGCTCCTCTCCCATCTTCCTGGTTTCATTGACCAGAGCTCTGGTGCCTGGCCTGGGATTCTCTTCATCCTGTTTAGATCTAGCACCTTGGTTGCCCCAAATTATCACCTCAGTTTCTTGCCAATGATGGATTCTTCCTTTGCTTCTCCTTTCAGGTAGCCCTCAGCTACAAGCAATAATGACCACCGAGGACTCCTGGTCCAACCTAGCCAAGATTCTGATGACCTATTTGTCTCTTGTTCTTCCTTTCCCTCCTTACTGATCAGAGACCTGCAGAGAGGGGGGGGCAGCTGGTGAGGCTTAGCTCTGCCTCACTGACTGCCCCCCCCATCGTAAATCCCTGTTTGTTGATATAGTCAGCTCTGTAGTAAGAGACCCAATTTATTATAGCTCCTGATAAATCACATTATATAGTGCTTGAAGGTTGCAAAGAACTTCAAATTGTTATCACAGTTTAGAAACACTGGTCTTATTTGCTTGGGCAGCCTCAACTTTTACAAGCCGGCAACCTCAGAATTTGAAGGAGGCTGTGAATTCTAGAGAGGGTTTATTGATTATAGTTGCAGCCTTCCTGCCCTTAAAAAAATCAATTTCCCTGACTTCCATTGGTGGGAATAATAAGTCAAGATGAATATTAAGGACTTTGGGACCTGCAGTATAGTGAAAAGTCCCTTTTTCTTCTGGCTCCTTGAACTCTTACCTGTGTGGCCTTGGGTAAGTTGTTTCCCCTCTTTTGGCCTTTGTGGATTCTTCTGGACAATAGAAGAGTGCAGAACTAGATGAGATCTTAAGTCTCTTGATCTAGTACTATTTGCCTTTCACACTATGACTCTAAATCAGTGCAACAGATAAGTGTTCAGAGAGTCAAACTAAGTTGTCTGTTTACCCTTCTTTAGAAGGAACAGATTGTAAGGTCATGTCTGATTCTGTTGAGCTTTCTAAGGGAAGACCCAGATAGACCAGATTTCTCAAATGCAGGAACATGATTTTATTCAATGCACCAACTGTGTGTGAAGTCCTATGGTAATTTCTGCAGGAGATGCACTGGTTATTAGCTCATTGGGCAGTTTTAGGCAGGGCCATCTCCCTTCTCTGGGCTTCAGTTTATGTTTCTGTGAAATGAGGAGGTTGGACTAGATATTCTTTGATTGGAGCGTCTTGACTTGGAGAGTCTATGACTTTATGTCCTTGGATGTGATCTTTCCCTGCCTTTAAGAAACTTGCAGTAGACGACAGCTTACTTTCTTTTAGGTATGGTTTTGTCTCAAATAAAATATTTGTACCCGAGTTATTGTTGTTGTTCAGTGGTATCTGACTGTGACCTCATTTGGGGTTTTAGTAGCAGAGATAATGGAGTCATTTGCCATTGCTTTCTCCAGTTCATTTTATAGGGGAGGAAACGGAGTCAAACAGGGTTAAGTGACTTGCCCAGAGTCACACAACTAGGAAGTGTCTGAGGCCAGGTTTTTCAGGAAAATGAGTCTTCCTGACTCCTGCTCTCTGTACCAATGTAGTATGGTGAAAAAAACACTGATGTTTTGGAGTCAGAGGACCTCAGTGCAGATCCTGCTTATGCCACTTACTACCACTGTGACCTTGGGCAAATCACATGACTTCACTGAGTATCTGTCCTCACATGAAAACTGAGGTGATTGGCTTAGAATGCTTTTAAAGTTCCTTCCAGCTTTAAATCTATGATCCTATGATCTTCCTTACAACATGCTCTGAGGCAAGTTTTATAAATACTTATAGAAATAAATACATATTATTGTGACTTAATTAGAGTATTATAAGATATTTGAGGTTCTATAGTAGAAATAGGAGCTCACAACAGCTGGTGTGCTATCTATAGGAAGACAGGGTGTTACCTGGTCAACTAATTAAGAAAGGTTTATAATATTTAATTTTTCCAACAGATGGTGCTAGCCCCTAACACAGTGGTCTTATCAACATCTCCCTGACACATATGCTTTGATGTACATATATCTGACTTCTGCCCTTCTAAGCCACAAGATTCTAAATGACAGGAGAAAGAAGAAACCCTCATTGACTAGGTTCTGAATTCTAACCTAGTGGTTGGTATAAAATATTGCTCCAAAATATAAAACATTTGAAAAATTTCTATTGCCTTCACCACCACCCTGCATCTGGGAAATTCTCTAGTTCATTCTCAACCCTATAGTATATAACCCTAGAGTTATATTACATAAACAAATCAACTAGAGTCACATAATTTATTGAAAATCCAAGGGAAATATTTCAACATACCTACATGGACATTCTAATTGACAGTATCTCTGCTACACAGGCAAGTATTTGAAGGGAATAAGTTGTTGTTGGTGGTGGTACTGTTTTATAAGGGCTTATCTCTGGATCCTAGACTAGGATAGTTAAAACAAGGGAGAAACTGAGCGAAGTGCTGCTAGATGTACCTCTCCTGCTACTAGTTTCTACTAGTTACTAGACTGCTTGTCTAAGTCAAATCCAATCTTATCTCTGCTCACCGGTCCCTGACTGAGTGCTCTCTGGGTCTGGGATGATTTGTATTTTGGTTTCTTCTTTGGCTCCCAGTTTAGTTTCTATCCAGAGTCAGTCTCACCCCTACAATTATTTGTTTTCCATCTTCTACAGACTAATCTCTAAGATGTCTTAGATTTCTAGTTGTCCCAGTTTGAACAAGTTGCCCTGTTGTTGCCATGGTCCCCTGAGGAGTTTTTTTTTCTCTCTTGTTCTCCTCTCCTTGTACCTAAGAGATTCCTCTGACCGGAAGTTTCTTTTAAAGGCACTGTAAAACAACGTTCAACTCTCCTCCATAGCCTATGAGACCTCATCCTGGTGAGGGAGAGGGAAGATCATTGAGATTGTCATTAATGTACTATTTCTTTCCCTTCTGTTCCCCAAACAATCACCCTAGGCCCTAGAGCAAGATATTAATTTGAGGGAGTTTAGAAGGTATTGTATGAGTAACTGGTTACATTTTCATTATTATTCCTTTCTTTTGTTCAGTTGTTTTCAATCTTGTCTGACATTTTGTGACTCCATTTGGGGCTTTGCTGGCAAAGATACTACAGTGGTTTGTTATTTCCTTTTCCAGACCATTTTACAGATGAGGAACTGAGGCAAACAGGGTTAAGTGACTTGTCCAGTAAGTATCTAAGGCCAGGTTTGAATTCAGGCAGATGAGTCTTCCAGGATTCCAGTCTGGCAATCTATCTATTTCACAATCTTGTTGCCCCATTCTTTCCTTTATATTAACATAGATTTAGATTTGGAAAGGGCTATAGATAGCCACATCTAATTCAACTCTCCAATTTTAGAGATAAGGACACCTTCCTTAAAGAGGCAGAGAAATGAAAGTTATCATTCTGATGTCCTCTTGGGTAAGCTAAGTGGTATTTTGGTAAATATTAAAATAATAGGCTGTGTGGGAAAAAGTGTAAACAGGGCAAACTTTCAAGTTTAATTTTGATTATTAACATCTTGTCCATCTCCTTCTTAAGTCTAAACAATCAGCTAAACAATAAATCAAGCCTGGATTTGTAGCCGTTTGTTGATTTCCAAGGTGTAAGTGCTTCCACTGAACATTTAATAATTAGCTTTTGTGAGATGGTTTGGACTGGCTTGAGCATACCCCTGCCAAAGAGTATATGATGTTGCCACTGCCAGTGCACACAGAGCTCACAATCTCATTGAAGAGCCACCCAGAGAATAAAAGACAGCATGGAATCACTTGCTCAAGGCTGGAGTCTAGCAGGAATTCATAAAAGAGGGAGATCATTAGAGGCTTGAAGAATCAGGGAGGACTCTCCAGAGGAGGTGGGCTGGAGTTGGGCCTTGCCCAGATGTTAAGTAGTATATAGGAGTGAGTACGTGGGAAGCAATGTAACCTCCACTTGTCTTGCACATTGAAGTTTATGTCCCTGTAACAAAAATATTTCTAGAATCTCCTGAGTTTCCCTTCCCCCGGTTGGCTTTTGATAAATAACGGTATCAACCAACCCTAAATTGGATTGTCAGGCAGAGTAGAATAATTACAGAGTGGCCCTCACACTCTGATTTGATGTATGGGGAAGCTGGGAACCATTGGGCAGTCACTCTATAGCTCGAGCTATGTGGCTGACAGGAGAGATGATAAAAAAAAAGAAATAAAAATGAATTAACTAGGAACCCCTGAGGTTCACTGTCCCACCCTCTTTCAAAGGCTCCTTTCCAATGGTCATATTATGGATGAGTATAAAAGTTTCCGGAGATAAATTCTCTAGTCTACTCCTGGGAGTTATGCTGATTAGAAAGCCCAGGCCTTCTAGGTAAGTTTGCTAAAACTTTCTGGTCATTTTTCAGTCATGTCTGATTCTTTGTGACCCATTGGTGTCACTTCCTTTTCCAGCTTATTTTACAGGTGAGGAAACTGAAGCAGAGTTAAATGACTTGCCCAGGATCACACAATTTATAAATGTCTGAGGCTGGATTTGAACTCAAGAAGATGAGTCTCCTTTACTCCAGGCAGGGCATTCTATCTACTGTGTCAACTTTGTGTCCTTGCTCTTGCTATTTGTGTCATCCATTTCCTGTACTATAAGTTCCATCACAGAATTACAGAATCAGAGTCTCTTGACTTGCAAGGGACCTTGACCATTCAGGACAATTCATATTCAAAGTAAATCTGCCCTCTCCTATACCATACCTAAGAAGTGGTCATCCACTGTCTATTTAAAGACCTCCAATAAGTGGGGAAGTCCCTCACGCCTTGAGGTAGTCTATTCCATACTTTGTCAGCTAAAATTGTTTGCAAGTTTTTTTAACATTAAGCTTAAATTGTCTTCTTTGCCATTTCCATCCATTATTTCAGATTTTATTTGTACTCTGTTCACAGTAGAGCTTAAGAAAGACTTTGATAAATGAATAAATAGATATGGAAATAGCACTTGTCTAGTTGTCTTTTTTGATTGGACTAGGGAATAGATGGAGTGGAGGTTTGTAATAACAGAAAGATCTCTGGTCTGTGAATTCTAGGCTCTGTATTCTATGACTTAGTAACCTTGTGATCTTGGGCAAAGTACTTCCCTTCTCTGAATCTATGAGGTAGGTAGCACAACTGTTATTCTCATTTTACAAATGGGAAAACTGAGACTCAGGGCAAGTGATTCAATCATGGTAAAGTAACTAATATGTGGGGAAGCTGAGATATCAACTCCAGGCATCCAACTTCTTAATCAGGGTTTGTTACAATATTACAAGCTATCTTGAAAGATTGTGAACCCAAATGAAGGGATCTCTACTTACTGGTATTATTTTCTGTCTATTTTGCATTTGCACAAGTGACATGGATTTATGACTCTGGAGACTAGAACAGGGAACCAAGATATGAATGGTACAACACTGCTAAAACATTCCTTGTGGTTATCATTTTATTATTTGGTATCTTCTCAGGCTCTAGCCATGCTGTATGTCCTTATGACAATATTAACTGTTTCTAGGAGTCTCAGTAGGTGGAAATGAAACTCTTAATAGAGAAAATCTTGGCCTCATGATGGAGATTTTCTTTTACAGGCTCATAGAATGCCAAATCTGGAAGACATCATTATTTAGTCTGATCCCTACCCTCATGTGAATCCCCTATGCAATATTCTTTGCAAGGATATTCCTCCTATTGGGATGTTGTATTTTTTTTAATCTACATGTATATTGTTTCTCCCCTGGTAAATGTAAGCTCCTTGAGAACAGGGACCATCTTTTTTTTTTTTTTTTTTTTACTATACATGCACAGTGAATATGGGAAGTACTTAAAAAGCTTGTTGAATCCAATCTTTTTTTTTTTTTTTTGTAAGGCAATGGGGTTAAGTGGCTTGGCCAAGGCCACACAGCTAGGTAATTATGAAGTGTCTGAGGCCAGATTTAAACTCAGGTACTCCTGGCTCCAGGGCCCATGCTCTATCCACTGCACCACCTAGCTGCCCCAAATCCAATCTCTTCTTGAATATTTTCTTTTTTTTTTATCTTGAATATTTTCAGTGACAACAGGGAAATCACTGTCTTGAGAGTCAAGTCCTTTTCCACTATTGAGGACCTTTCCTTGTTAGAAAATTCTTTCCTTTGAAGGAAACTCAGGAACCCAATTGGTTCCATTTCTGTCATTTGAGTTCAAGGAGAATGAATCTAATCCTTCTTAGAGAAGACAACTCTTCAGATATTTGAAGACCATGCACAGGTTCCATTGGTGTTCAGAAGGACTTCTTTGATGGTACTTAGAGATTGGGACAATTTAGAATGGTTGTCATTAAAAGGAATGAGAATGAAAGAATTAGCACTTTTTCTTGTAAAATTGTATAGATTTGTTTCACTTTTCTTCTCCAGTTATCTCCACAAAGTCTTTTTAGGGCCTAAAAGCTTCCTTTGGAAATAGTGGTTTCTTATCAGGGTCCCACGATTTGCTGCCAGCCAGGATCCTGAAACTTTGGTTAACCCACTCAAGGGTCAGGTTATGAAGACATTGCTGTAACATACTCTCACTAACCCTATGATACACATTCATCACTTTTTGTAATCTCTGTGCTCAAGATCTGGGCAGATTGCATTAGATCATAAACTCCTTGTAAGGATTGCTTCATGCTTTGCATTTGTAATCTCCAGCACTAAGGACAGTGCCTAATATGTGGTAGACACTGAATACATACCTATTGATTGGTTGATTGGTTGCAGTAGGCTGGTGCATGACCCACAAACTTGAACATGCAAGGAAAGACACCATTGGACCCCTCCTAGTCACATTGTTCCATGGGAAAGATATCCCACTTGGTTTTTCCCCCTCTCTTAAGAATAACAACTCCCTCAACAGCAATTGCAAGGACCAACCTCTATGATAATAAGAAAGTCTTTTTTTCCCCACATCTTTTATGGGAGATGGCAAATGTTTGCTACATGTTGCCCTGATGTGTAAAAGAAGCTGGTGCCCTCTTCTTGGCAGCGATGCATTCTTTCCATTACAGCATAACTATCCTGACTTTCTTTTCCCAGTGCCTCTGATATCTGATTGTGACAATCTTAACACCTCGTCTGTTTTCCAAAGTTCTTCTATTGGTTGGGGATACAGTGGCAGGGTGCAGCTAAGTGGTGCAGTGGATTGAGTGCTGATCTGATGGCAGGAAAACTCATCTTCCTGAGTTCAAATTTAGTCTCAGACCCTTACTAGCTGTGTGATCCTGAGTAAGTCACTTAACTGTTTGCCTTATTTCCTATAAATTGAACAGGAGAAGGATATGACAAACCACTCTGGGAGTTTTGCCAAGAAATCCTTAATAGGGTCACAAAGAGTCAGACTTGACTAAAAAATGATTCAAAAACATATGGTAGAGAGGAAGACAGAATGCTGAGGATTAGAAGGGAGTAAATATTTGGCCTATCTTCCCATACCTGGAACAGCTTGGAAATACCCTCTACCCCTTGAATAACTCCCTCTGATTAGAGGACTCCCTCCAGAATTTCCATGTAGGAAGGTGCTGAGGCTGGCCATGTCTTCATTTCTTACCTGGCTATACTCCTCTGGTCTTTTCTATCATGTCTGCTGTCTGTATACCTTCTTTCCCCAAACCCCCACTTAAGTTTCTTTTGTGAGTTGTCTTCCCCACTAGAATAGAAGATCCTTGAAGGCAGGTACTATCTTTTCTTTGACTATTATTTTGTTTATTTTTCTTGCACTTACCATAGTGCCTGACATACTTAATAGATGCTTGTGGAACTTCACACTCCTTTAAGGTTATAGACAGGAAATTCACTGGAATTTCCCTTCCCCAGATTTTGAAGTCCCCAGACATCATAGGGATTCTTAAACTGGAGCTAGAAGTCATCTTCTCTAACTCCTTCAGGTGAAGTAACCTGTCCAAAGCAAGACTTGTGATTTACTCTAATAGGAAGCCTCTTCTACTCATGTAGATCTACAACTATACTGCAACTTCTGGTCCTCAGTTGCTTAGACTACTGAGAATTTAATTAACTTACTTGTTCAGGGTCCAGAGTTTGCTGGAACCAGCTGGAATTGGTTCTTGAGAGGGGATTGTTAAATTGTTGGTGTGACTACTTGCATTGGTAAACACATAAATCAGTCCTTGCTTTGATTTTCTACACCTAAGGAAGTAATGGAGAAAATGTTAATAGGCAGACTAAATTTAAAAGTGTATCAGGTGTACAATTTTTTTTTCAGAGAGTCAGTTGTTAAACATTTACCAGCACACCCCTGCTAATGTCACATAGCCAGTAGGTATCATGGGTCATATCTGAACCCAGTTCTTCTTGACTAAGTCTGGCTTTAGTTCTCTTTGACATGTTGTATCACAACTCAAGGTTATAAGGTGGTAAAGTGGCAAGCAGATTTGGGATTCAAATCCAGGTCTTTTGACTGTTCCAAAACTCTTCCCACTTCCCCATATTGCCTCTTAGGACTTGAGTTATGATTCCTTAGCTATTGCTTTTCAACATAGGTTAGAAGTCAATCTTTTTTTTTAAATGCAAGAAGAGGGTCCACAAGTTCTTTCTACATGCTTTAAATCAGAATGAGATTAATTAAAGCAAATACTGAACACAGAGACATGGAGAAGAATCAATGACTTTGCTAATGAAGCCCTCCTCACCACCTTGGGAAGCTGGATAGTGTCTTCACCAGAACGTGCCTGTGTTAGCAACAGGGTAATGTTTTTTCCCTGAGCAGTGTCTGGGGTGGCACGATCACCACAGTGGGAATTAACTAATTTCCTGGGTGATTTGTCCATTTAGAAAATGTTTTTTAAGCTTTCACTATGTGGAGTTTTGGTGGTGCAGTGAACAGGGCACTGGGCCCAGAGTTCAAATCCAACCTCAGACATGTACGAATTGTATCACCCTGGGCAAGTCACTCAACCTTGCTTGCCTCAGTTTCTCTGTCTGTAAAATAAGCTGGAGAAGGCAATGGCAAACTACTCTAGTATCTTTGCCAAGAAAACCTGAAATTGGGTCATGAAAAGTCAGACTCAACTGAATAACAGCAATAACTCTGGTGTAAATATTTTATTTGAGGCAAAGTCATAGAATCATAGACTCTCTAAGTTAGAAAAGCTTCCTCATTTCATAGAAACCTACATTCCCATAGAACACCTATCTTATCTTTACTGTATAGAACTGTGCTCTTCCTAGCTCCCTCCTTACTCGTCTCCTAACATCCCTCCCACCCAAAAATCCCCAAACCTAGCAAAACAGGCAATGTTATTGATTGACCATGATGATTGCTTAACTTCTTTCAGCCTCAGTTTTACTATCTATAAGATAGGCACAATAATACTTATCCTATCTACCTTATGATGTTGTTGTGAAAAAAGCACTTTGTTAACCATGAAGGGATGACAAGGTGTAGGCTGTTTTTCTCAAGTCCATTTGCAATGCTTTGCTGTGCACTGGAAGTAGCACTGAACTTTCAAATAATACACCTTCCTGGAATTCAAGTTCTGACCTGGAAGCACATTGAGTATGTTCTAATGATGAACTGTATCCCACAGACCTAATGCTAGTGACTTTTTTTTGAGGTAAGCAGTTAGTAAGTATCTGAAGTTGGATTTGAACTCCAACCTAACTGCCCCTACTAGTGATTTTTTTGTGCCAAAGACAAGGGATATGAAACACCCATCAAATCAACATTATTGATAATGAATTTTATTGATATCTTTTGTTTTACATCAACTTTTTAGCCAAGGACCATGCCCTGTAACAAAGAATGAATCAGTTCAGCAAGACTAACCATCATATCAACTGAGTTTGATAGTTTATACAACATTGCATACTCATAATCCCTCTCCTTTGTAAGAAGGGTTAAAGGGGTATCAAATGATTTTTTTTAAACTGAGTCTAACTGAAAAAGGTAGGGTTGACTTTGGGTAAAGACCCTGGGACATTGGGAGGTTTGATTGGGATTTACTCTGGGGCCTGACCTTGGGGGAACTCATATTGGAGGAAGTAGGAAGTATGGCAGCTTCCTATTTTAATTAATTATTCTTGATAACAAGGTATTAAGAATTGCTCCTAATCTGATGAAGTATTCCAGGTACTTGTCAGCACCCTTTAAATTTGGGTGCCTTTGGACAAAATCCTATTTTCTCCTCCCTAGTTCTAATGCACTATATGAGTCCTGTGTTGACTATATTTGGAGACAATCATCAACTGCTTAGCCTCAAACTGACGAACTTTTTGGTTATAGAAATTCACAAAGATCACCTTCTCAGATGGGGGGGCATTGTAGTTAACTCAGGAGGATCTATACCATTGCAATCATGGATCCTTGAAGCCCTGAAGGATTTTACTCTGGTGCCTCTGTAATCCCTTTTCCAGGCTTTACTTGAACTTTTACCATACTTTTTTTGGGTCTTTTAAAAAATTTTCCCATTCTGCTTCATTCTTATTCTCATCCCAGCATGGGTTGTAGGTTTCGACTATCCATCCCAAAGCCAGCATAGAAGGGGCTCTTGGGCCTCCCACAATGCTACTGCTTCAACCCCTCCCTTAAGAAAAACATCTACTCAGACAAGCTGCAGGGGCCCTTGGGTGAGGTAGGTCTGTTTTCTTAATGGATGGTGTAATGCAATAGGTTTTAGTACAACATTAGCCAGTTTTTCCTATAGACCTCAGAACCTGCTGGCACAGGGGTTGCTGGCAGTCCCTTGCTTACTCTGATGAAAAGCCCTGGAAGACTTGAGGGAGCTGGGAATGCCTGGTCTTCCTCCCCTCTTTTACCTTCTCTTACATTTAGCCAGGGGCATATTAGGGCATTGCATGAGATGACACAAGAGGGAGCAGCTTAGACAATGGATTCTTTGTGCTCATGGTGACTTTCCAATGACATTTCTGTGATTTTCTTTTTGAAAACTAGAAAAAGAAGTCTGAATAACCCTTAACTAATTAGGGTCTATAGAGATGATCCATTTTGACCCTTCATTTTGTAGTGGAGGAAACTGAGACCTAGACAGATTTCATTCTGACAAGGAACAGGGAATAGATTTGTGATTTAATTTCTATAGGAAACTCCCTCTACTTATACAGATTAGACAATCTTCTGTAATTTAAGAGTCTTAGAGAGCTATTTAGAACACTGTTTAGAGATGTCTTATGACGTGTCTAGGGTCTCATAAAATTACCACATAACATAGATTTTTCTAGGCACAAGAAATCCAAAGACAAAAGAAGGACAGTCCGTGCTCATAAGAGGTTTACATTTCACTGGAAGTTAAATGACTTATCCAAGATCAGACAATCTAAGTAGTAAACAATTATTATGTGTATAAGATGTTCCAGGCACTATTCTAAGGGTTAGGAATAAAACTGATAAAAAGAAAGACAGATCCTGCTCTCAAGGAGTATACAGTCTATAGGGAATAGCAACAGAGAAAAGGAGGCAGAGAAGTATGTGTGTGGGAGAGCTGGACATCATGGGCTACTTGGTTCTGGGGCATTTTGAAATTGGGGGTGGGGGTGGGTTGAAACCAGATAGAGTAGCAGATGCAAAGTAGAGGGAATGAAAGTTCAATTTCTGCTTTCTATTAAGGAAGGCATTGGGAGGAGTTTGGTGTTCTGCCTTCCAGCCCTCCAGTCAGACAGAGCTAGAGAAGGCTGAGTGATCTGGAGTTGGTCAAGGTTGTGTTAGCACCATGGTGGTGATAGTTGCCAAGAAAGGATTCCAGAAGAGGTAGACTCTAAATCTAATAATATTGCTAGAGAGTTGCCTGTTGAAGTTTTATCCTTCCCATATAACACTTTATTTTCCCCCTCAATTGAACAAAACAGAATAATAGCTAGTGTTTATATAGTGTCTACTCTATGCTGGGCATATTTATAGATATTATCTGATTTGATCCTCACAACAACCCTGGGAGGTAGATGCAATTACTATTCCCATTTTACAGTTAAGAAACTAAGGCAGAGCACATGACTTTCTCAAACTCCTACAAGTTTGAGGCTGGGTTTGACCTCAGACCTTCAAGACTTCAGGCTCAGCATTTTATTCACTGGGTCTCCTAAGCTGCCTAAGGTGTAGGGTAGAAAATAAAGATTTCTTTTGTCATAATAATAAATAACAACTCATATTTATATAGCCCCTTTCTCACAATATTTCCATGGGTTAGGCTTTGCAAATTTTTTTTATCTCATTTTACAGTTGTGGAAGCTGAGATTCAGAAGGAGGAAGCAACTTAATAGATATCACTCAGTAAGTAATAGGGTAATATAGTTATCCTTTCCACATGGGGGGGGTTGATCTGGAAAATTCACATAAAATTTTTTGGCCCTCCCTTCATACCAGAAAAGTCTGAAAATTTTCTTATTCTTTTGTGGGACCATACATATATTTTATGTATTTCTGAGTTTCTAAACTTTTTCTGTGTCATTTAGTGCTCTTCATGTGTCACCTGCAACTTCCATAAAACTCCCCCCCCATTCCTATTTAATTGCTCATGCTGACCAAATAATTATATCTTATAATCATAATATCTTATGATGATATATTGAAACTATGGGGAAAGTCTATATGGGAAAGTCATGAAGTGGAAAACATAATGGTAGATACTCAGTTTTCTTAATGGGGTGGAGAGGTATATCACCTTATACCCCACTGCCCCAGTTAAATACAAATGGACTTTAGAGAAAGAGAGATTCCTCTGGGAAGTATCTCTGTTCTGGTCATAAAAAAGTACCAGTGGGAGGGAGGATCTTTCTTTACCTCCATTTGGTGTGGCCACAAAGATTCCTTTCGTTTCTTCCCTCCACTCCTGTCCCCTACCTCGATCTTCCAGCACTCCACACTAAATCTATCACGTTACCTGATCATACCATACAGATCATGCCCTTTTCTTTTCTTTATTTTTTTCCAATTACACGTAAAGATAATTTTCCACATTCAGCCATTTGCAAGCTTATGAGCTCCACATTTTTCTTCCACCCTCCTCTCCCTCCCTCCTCTCCACAGGAGTGAACAATCTGATGTAGGTTACACATGTACAATCTTGCTTAACATATTTCCATATTAGTCACATTGTGAAAGAGGAATTAGAACTAAGGGGAAAAAACCATAAGAAAGAAAACATAAAAGACATTTTTAAAAAGGGAACATAGTATGCTTCTGTTCTACATTCAGACTCCATTTTTTTTTTCTCTGGTTGTGGATGGCATTGTCCATAGCAGGTCTCTCAGGATTGTGCTTGATCACTGAACTGCTGAGAGGAACTGCCTCCATCACAGTTGATCATCTCACAGTTATCATTAATGTGTGCAATGTTCTCCTGGTCCTGCTCATTTCATTCAGGATCAGTTCATGAAAGTCTTTTCAGAATGCCCTATCTGGGTGTAAACATCCTCAGACAAGGAGGTAGAAGACCTGACTTCTAGGTCCAGCTTTCCTCCTTGTCAGTGACTATAAGTACATAGTTTCTCTCCTCTGGGTCCCAGTTTGCATATTTATTAAAATGGGTGGGCAAGAGAGCACCCTCCAGCTCAAACATTCCACATTCCAAGATTCCTTACAGTTTGTATATACTACATGCTAAAGTCATTCACTGATGTAACAAACATGTCTTAAGTCCCACCATGTACCAGTCATTAGAAACATATAAAAACAAAAACAGCAACTGCCTTCAAAAATCTTGCATTCCTTTGGGGGAAAAAACACATGAACGAAATTCATGAAGAGAAGAGTAAGCACAGAATAGTAGAAAGTCTGGAGCCAGAGGATCTGGTTTCAAGCCCAAAATCTGCCACTTAATCAATTGAGCAACCTCATTTGTAGAGTGAGGGGACTGCATTCTCCTCTAAGACTCCCTTTCCAGCAGCAAGAAGGCATAGTTGCTAAGTTGTTGGGCCTGGAGACAGGAAGACTTATCTTTATGAGTTCAAATCCCTTCTCAGATACTTACCAGCTGTGTGACTCCGAGCAAGTAATTTAATCCCTATTTACCTCAATTAATTGTCTGTAAAATGGGAACACACTGGAGAAAAACCACTTATCTTTGCCATGAAAGTCGGATGTGACTGAACAACAATAACAATGTGGCACATACAAATTGGTACTTCATAAATGCTTGTTCCTTTGATTTCTTTTGAACAATGGAAGGTTAAGGTATAACTGTAACTTGGGGGCAGGCTCACAACTAGCACCAGATCTCATTATTGATGCCCTCCTTTGTTGTCCACCACTTTTTCAACCTAAACCTGTGATCTGAGGGAAGTGGAGGCCTTTGGAAAAAGAACTCAAAAAATGACCATTGTGTTGGTAATGGTTGGAGATAATTAACTCAATTACTAGCCACTTGGGGGAGAGGCAGCAGATGAGCAAGGACTGATGTAGCTCTAGAGACTCTCTTGAAATCTGCTAATATGATGACACTTTGATTTTATTATCATTTCTCGAAAGCTGTGCCTTAGCCCAACAGTGAACAGGAGAGTAAATATTAATTGTGAGGGAGGGAGGGTTGATGTCTTCAGATGGCTCTTGGGAGGTGTCGGAGAAGAATTTGGAAGAAGAAAGATGAGGAGGTCTATGGGAAGCAGAGCTCTTGACTACTGTTAGTGATTTCACCCATTCAAGTCATAATATGGCTTTCCAAATGGACAACTCTTTGGCACTGGGGCTGGGAGAGGGGAGGCTTTTGTAGTTGATGAAGCCCCTAGATTCATTCATTGGTTGTTCATTCATTCATTCATTCATTCAATCAATCAATCAACTCATTCACTGGGTTTTTAAGTAAGTAAATAAAATGGCTTGGAGTTAGGAAGAGGAAGAGTACAAATATCTATTAGATTACAGGCTAACTATTTTTCAGACACTGTATTTTGTGCTAAACATTTAGGACAAATGACTTGTCAAAGATCACCCAGCAAGTGTTTTGTGGCTGAATTTGAGCTTGGATTTTCCTGACTATAAGTCCAACTTCCTGTTATCTACTTTGATATTTAACAGCCTTCAAATTCTACCCCAGATCCTTACAGACCATGTGTTCCTAGGCAAACCACTTAAATTTTCTAGTCCTCAGTTTCCTTTGCTGTAATTGGGCTAATGGACTCAGTGGCTCAGTGGAAAGTATGGGCATGGAGTCAGGAAAGAGTCATTTTCAAATGTGGCCTCAGACACTTATTAACTGTGTGACTCTAGGCAAGCAAATGTTGTTTGCCTCAGTTTTCTGATTTTTATTTTTTATTTTTCAAGTCAATGGGGTTATGTGCCTTGCCCAAGATCACACAGCTAGGTAATTATTAAATGTCTGAGGTCAAATTTGAACTCAGGTCCTCCTGACTCCAGGACTGGTGCTTTATCCACTGCACCACCTAGCTGCCCCAGTTTTCTCATTTTTAAAATGAGAAAGGAAGTGCTAACTACTCCAGTATCTTTACTGGAAAACTCCAAGTGGCATTTCAACAGTCAGACACAACTCAACAGCAACAACAGTGCTAATGAGAGCACCTACCTCTAGAGTTGTAGAGAGGATAAAGTAAAATTATTTATGCAAGAGTGCTTTGTAAACTTATGGCTTGATATATGTGTTAACCATTCTTATTCATTCATTCAAAGACTTTACTGAATATATATTGTAGCCTATAGCTTTGTATGATTTCTACTAAGCATTTACTAGACCCAAAAATATAAAACATTGTTCTGATCCTCAAGAAGTTTGTGGTCCATTTGACTAATGTGTACATATGAAAGCAACAAAACAGAGTTAAATAATAAAAGAATCTTAGTTCAGAAAAACCTCTTAGGCCACAGAATGGCAGAGCTAGAAGGGGTTTTAGAGATTACCTAATCCAATCTCCTCATTTTACAGATGAGGAAATTGAATCAGCCAGTGAGGAAGTGATTGCCCATGATCACACAGCTAATGTTTGACAGAAGCTAGACCAAAGCCCACATCTCCTTTTTATTAATCTGGAATCTGGTACTTTTTAAAAATGAAAAAAAATGTTTTTACATTTTAAGTTCTGAACTGTCTCCCTCTCTCCCTCCCCACCCCACTCCAGAGAAGGCCACCATTTGACACACAAACACATACAAACACACACACACATATATTCACACACACACACACACATATATATCCATATCTAAGCATATTTCTATTTGTCAGTTCTTTTTCTGGAAGTGGATAGGATCTTCCTTTGTAATTGTTTTGTGTATTTATAATACTCAAAATAACTTAGTTATTCTCAATTACTCTTTGAATAATATTGCTGTCACTGTATGCAGCATACTCCTGGTTCTGCTCACTTCACTCTTCATTATTTCATGAAAGTCTTTCCATGTTTTACCTAAAATCAACCAGCTCATCATTTTTTATAGCACTATAGTATTCTATTACAGTCATATGCCACAAATTGTTCAGCCATTCCCTAATTGATGGACATTCTTTGCCACCACAAAGAGAGCCGGTATAAATATTTTAGAACATATGGATTCTTTTTCTTTTTTTCCCCGATCACCTTATAAACAGTCCCAAGAGTGGTATTGCTGAGTCAAAGAGTATATACAGCTTTATAACTCTTTGGGCATAATTTCAGACTGTTCTCCGAAATGACTGGATTAGTTCACAGCTCCACCAACAGTGTATTAGTGTCCTGATTTAAAAATCAAATTTTGTTTAAAAAAAAAAAGGTTTTTCTTTTGGTGAATTGGGGAAAAGGGAATCCTTGACCTTAGATTTTATTCATTTTGAGGGATTCTCAATATGGAAACTCTTCCACTAATGTAGATGGAGAGTTTCTCTGTAATTTAAAAATCTCAGAGAGTGGCTCTAGGCCCTAAGAGGTTAGGTGACATTCAGCTAATACCTATCAGAGGCAATTTAGACTTCCTAATTCTAAAACTAACATTCTTTTCAGGACATCACTCCATATTTGTCTACCCATTTCCAACTGCCAGTCACCTCATCACAAATTACTTTGTATACACTAGTATATAATTTGAGTATATTTATATGTGTACTCACCATTTTCCCAGATAGACTCCTTAAAGAAGTGTTATATTCTGTAAAGAAGACAGCTAGATGGCGCCATGGTGCGTAGAACACTAGGTCTGGAGTCGGGTAGATCTCTGAGAACTTCAGACCCTACCTGTGCTACCCTGTCTCAGGTTGTCTGCCTCAGGTTGTCTGCCTCAGCTTTCTTAACTATAAAATGAGGTTAATAAAAGCACTTGCTTCTAGGAATAATTATGAGGAGCAAGTGTGATAAGATTTGCAAAGTGCTTAGCACTGCATCTGGCACATAGTAGGTGGTTCATAAATTCTTGTTTCTGTCCTTTTATATTTGCCTTTGTATTCCTGGACCTAAGAGCAGCAACTAATCAATGCTTTATGACTGATTGACTGATTCCCATGCTCAAAGTCACACAGTCTGTTGCAACCAGGAATCAAATTTAGGTCTTTTGATTCCATTTACAATATTCTTCTTGGAATTTAGGGAGAAACTCAAGTTTGAATCCTGCTTTGATACCATCTGTGAGACTGTGTATGAATCCCTCAGTTTCTTCATCTGTAAAATAGGAATAATAATACCTGTAATCTTTAACCCATAGAGTTGTTTTGAGAATCAAATGAGAAAATATATGTAAAGTGCTCTGTAAATGTTAATGTGTTTCATATAATCACCTACTCTTCATAGTCTGATTAGTCCAACTACCTCAAATGCTCATCAAGTGCTGACCTGTTTTGTGTTATAGTTATTTGAGTATCTTCCTTATCTGAGCCACCTCCCCACCTCGAATTATACTAAAAAAAACCCATTTTTTTGGAGGCAGTTGATGTTAATTGACTTTCCCTGGGTCCCACAGCAAGGAAGAGTCTAAGGCAGAATTTGAACTCAAGTCCTCCTGTCTCCAGAGCTAGTGCTCTATCCACTGCCCCTTATACTTCTAATAACTTATAGTTATTCAGAAAGATTAATAGTTACACAGTGTTTTCAACATTTATTATCTCATTTAATTTTTAAGCACATGCCTATGTAGTAGGTGGTACAAATTATATCACTTTTTATAGAATAGGAATTAGGCTCAGAGGTAAAGGAACTTAACTGTTAGTTTAACAGTAGGACCAAGACTTGAACTCAAGCCTCAAAACTTTCTTTCCATTATATCCATATTGCTTCAAAGCTGATCCTATGTGTCTCCGTTACCACCTAGCATACCTTGCACACAGCGGGTATCTAATAATGTTGTAATGGAGCCAGATTTCCAGGTGATGAGTTTAGCCTTTTCCATCTGGGTGTGAGTTGGGTGGTGCTGGAGAATTTTAAGTCTGGGGCTCTCAAAGTACTCCCTTAGGGTCTGTGGTAAAGTCTCAGAATAATCCCTGGATCAGAATTGCCATTTAGATAGGATCTGAATGGCTTTATACATCACAGATTCTTAAAAAAAATAACAGATTCATCCTTGCTATAAAAATCGACTGCTCCTCTAATGAAGGTCCTGCCCCATGCATGATTATAACACACAAAATACCTGCCATAGAATCATAGATTTGGAGATGGAACACAAGGCAAAGTAGACTGACACCCTCATTTTAGAATGAGGGAAACTGAGACCCACCCAAGGTCACACATGGTAGAGTCAGTTTTTGAACTCAGCCCTTCTAAATCCACATCAAATAATCTAATGTCTAAGGAAGGGAAATTGAGACACTTCTATTTTCCTGTCAGGAAAAAAGGCTGAGGCATTCAAATGTACCCACATTAGAGACAAATCCTGGGAAACCCAGGAAATATCGCCATGTCCTTCCAGAGCCTTGCTCTGCAAATAGCCAGATTCTCTTAAATGCATCTAGGTGGTAACCAGTTCTTTGCCGGTGACAAATAATAATCACTTCTCCTTTTTAACTGCCCCAGAAAATGCCACGTCTGCCTGCTGCCAAAATACAGACAGTGGCTGGCAATGTATTTCACCTGGTTGCTCTGTCTCTGTGGGGCTTCTCTAATTACAGCGCTAACAGAGAAGAGGGGGAACAAGAGCATCTTTGAGAAACAAAACCCACAACAAAGAAAGAGAACCTGGCAAGGGGCTGGCATGCTAGAAAAATTCCATGATTAAATCCATCCCCCCTGGAGAAGGGCTCTTCCTGCCTCTCACATCTTGATGGATTCTTAATAAACTCCATAGCTGGGGACCTGGTGGCAAATGTGTTCTCAAAGCACAGCAGGTTCCTTACCCAGTAAATTATCGCATTTGGGCCTAGTCTGAGCTGATGGGGTATGATTTAAACTCATCCGAGCTACCACAATGGTCGATCTACCACTAGTCCCCAGGCTCCCTGGCTGGCTCAAAGGTGCCCCTTCAAGCGCAACCCCTCCAGTGTGCACAAAGAAAAATCCAGGACAAAATGCAATCTTCGGGCTCCGCTGGGGGAGCTTGACCCGCCATAAAGCACCAGGTTGGTTAGAGAAATGCTGTCGGTCACAGCACAATTAGGTTTCTATTTATTTTCTTCCCTGGAATCTCAGAAGCTGCAGTCACACGAGTATTGGAGTCATTACTCACAAACCACTACTCTGCTGTTGGTTCTAGGCAGCAAGCACCTTAGGGGAGGAGAGTGGGGAATCTTTCCCCCCAAATCTTCTGCTTTCAAAATGGTAGCAATGGGTCCCATCTCCCCTACTACCCCTACACATTCAGGTGGGGTATCTTGTTTGTAAAAGGATGGGGAAATTTCCAGGATGCCACATGAGAGACTCAAGTCTCTGCAGTTCTTTCTTCCTGGTGCTTTTATTTTTTTCTAAGTAATGATAATAGTTAACATTTCTGTTGTTCTTACTGTGCACCAGTTATTCTGTTATACCCTTCATAATTATCATCTCATTTGATCCTTAAAACAGTCTTGGGAGGAAGGAGCTATAATTAGCCCCATTTTACTGATGAAGAAACTGAGGCAAATAGAAGTTAATTGATTTGTCACACAACTAGTGAGGGTCAGGAAAGGACAGAAAGTCAAGGCTATTTCATAGATGAAGAGCAAAGATCCATTTTGTCCCCTGTTAATTATTAATTGCTTGGCTAATGGAATCTCTGGGTCTGACAAATCTGAAACTGAAAATAATGTAATGAAAGGAGTATTAGACTACTGAGATCAGGATTCTGAGATCTCCTGACTCTGCTTCTTACTTTCTTTGTGATCTTGGATGGTTTGCTCCACTTTTTTGGGCTTCAGTTGGGCTAGATTAGGGATTCTTAATCTGTATTCCAAACCCTTCATTTTACTAATGAGGAAAGCATAACCAGGAGATGATAATTAACCAAAGTCATATATTTCCAAGGGACCTGGAATTTGTGGAGGAAAAATTCATTTTTATTTTCATTCAAGTCTAATTGAAATGTAGTGTTTTCTTCAATTGTGAATGAAAAGCAACAAAACATTTTGAGAAGAGGTTCATAGGCATCACTAGATGGCCAAAGGGGTCTGAGATGCAAAAAAGGTTATGAACCCTAGACTTGATGATTTTCTGAAGCCTTTTCTACCTCTTACATACTCAAATTCCTTTGGGGGGGGGTGTCTGGTGGTTGGTGAGAACCATCAGGAATCTGTTCCTGGAATTCTATGCTTCAGCAAGGACAAAATTTAAGATTGCCAGTTCTGATCTGAAGGAATCTTGAGCCTCACTGACTAAAACATTGTTTAAAATTCTCTGGAAACAAAGAAGGCAGATGAGTGTTCAGAGGACAGAAGTTATAAGAAGGAGCAGCCAGTGGTCAGATATTTACCAAATATGCCTGTGGGGCTCCATTAAAGGAGGAGGACCCTTAGATAACTGATTTTTTTTTCAGGAGAAGATCTTTGCAAAATTTTTCTTGATGAACCCAGAATTTAAACTTCCACCCCAATATAGTGAAGAGCTCATCTGATTAAAAACTAGGAGACCTGAGAACTAGCCTTAGCAGTGCCACTGATTCAGTATGTGACCCTGGTCAAGTCACACCCCTCTATTCACACTCTATCCCTATCCTCTGAACCTCAGTTTCCTCCTTTGTCAAAATAGACTAATCCTGCCTCTGTTACTATAAGGAATCAATGAAATTTAGGTCAGGAAAAATCTTAAAAAACATTGTATGAAATGTGTACAGATGGGAAAGATAATTATCAGGAAAATCTCTGAGGTCTCTGGAATTTTTAATTAGAAGACCTGGATTTGAGTACTAACTTTTTTGCTAATTTGCTGTGTGACCTTGTGCAGGTCCTTTCCCTCCCCTTTAGGGCTCTCTCTCTGATATTGGTTTCCATTTACACTATTTGTAACTGTATCTATATCTATACATTATACTTAGATATGTAACTATCTATCTATCTAATTATTTATATGCTATCACATTCTAATGTGATCTCCTGGAAGGTGAAGTCCACATTTTTGTTTTATGTCCCCAGTATGTAGAAGTGGGGAATGGAGAAAGGGAGGAGAATCTTAAGGTTTCATGGCAGAGGTGACATTTGTGGTAGGTTTAAAGAATAAGAAAGGATTTCATTTGGCCAAGTATAGGGAACCATGCGAGCAAAATCCTAAAGGACATCATTTATAAAAGTCTTAGAATTAAAAAAGATGTCTGATGTAACACTTACCCAAATCATCATCCTTCCCCTCAAGTGGTCATTCAATCTTCACTTGAAACATTTTACTGATGGAGAGCTCACTTCCTGCCCAGTTGGTCTGTTCTCACTGGGAATGATTCTGATTGTTAGGAAGTTTTTCCTTCCATTGAGCCAAAATTTGCCTCCTGGCAGGTTCCACTCACTGATTGTGGTCTTCCCTGTGGAGTTCAGTAAAACCAACATAATCCTTCTTCCACATGACAGCCCTTCAAATATTTGAAGACAGCTAGCATGATTCCCTCCTCTTCCAAGTCTTCTTTTGACTTGGCCAAGGCTCTCCAAGTTCTTTCACCCTTTTTTTGTATGGCATAACCATCTCTCTTTCTAATTGAGTTCCATTTCACTGGTCCTCATGGAGGAGCCTTAGGCGTTCCCTTTGCATGAGATCATTTGGACTTTATCCTGCATGCTAAAATTGTGCCCAGACTTTGCCAACTTCCCTGGAGCCAAAGGCCCTTCCCACCTTCCCCATTAACCTGACGCCAGTCTCATCATAATTTGGTCCTTTCCTCCCAACCCTCATATGTCTCCTTGCAGTTCTGATGCTGGCACTGTCATTAGCTCATTTAGTGACCTTGGCCTTGACTCTCTGGCCTTAATCACTTTTGGCAAAGTAACTCGAATTACCTGGATTGTGGAGATCTGAATCTGTTTTTAGCTTGAATGATGGGTGAAGACTATTTAATGTTCAAGACTAAACTGAAGCAAGCCAGATTACTTTTCTCTTCTCACAGGACTAGGTTCAGAGTAGTCAAAATAACAGGAAATTGGTAATTGATTTGGTTTTCTATTTAGCTGAAGGAAGAACTCTCATCTGGGAGTCTGGAGTACTGAATTCTAATTCTACCTCTAACTAGGTATGTGACCTTTGACAAGTCATTTTCTTTCTCTAGGAACAAATTTTCTCTTTAGTAAAATACAGGGGAAGATTTGAGCTAGATCAAGGTATGGTGTTAAAATGGTTCCTGAATCACAGGACCTGTGTTCAAATCCTGACTTTACTACTTATTTTCTATGTAATGTTGAGTAAGTCCCTTAGCCACTTTGGTCTCAGTTTCCTAATCTACAAAATGAGGGACTTGAAAAAAATAACTCCTGGTCCCTCCTGGTTCTTTTCTTCCATGGCTTAAGATGCTTTCTAGCTCTGATATTCTAGGTTCTATATTCTAGGGTCCTTTATGGTTCTAATATATTCTATGTTCCAAAGTCCTTTCCAACTCAGACAATCTAGGATTCCATGAAATAAGCAAGGGTTCCAACCTTCTCTCAACTGAGAAGCAGAGCAGGGAGGATGAATTCTTTTATTTTTTTGGTAGGTGGGGAACTTGAAATCTCTTCTTATCTTCCTTTGTCTTTGTAGTATTCAGGAGTTGTTATTTCTCATCTTCCCCTATTTGGTATTTCGTAGAGGGCCATAAGGAGGGAGAATGAAAGAAGTTGTCATTCCCCCACTGAGGTGAAGGGCTTCAGTAAGTCTACTCAGTGACATTTCACTATCCTCTGTGGAAGATATTTCTGGAGAGGAATTCCATGAAAAGTGAGAATGAGTTGTGTAGACTGTGGAGCTATCCTGAAGAGTTTTTGGTAACAGAGGAGTGAGGTCACCCCTAAATTGCTCTGAATTAATCTGGTTTCCTCACTGGACATTTAAGCTTCTCTTATAGGACTGGGTTATAGGGCAGGGCTGGGTCCTGGACCCACAGTGAGCCACTTTAGGAGATGGGGGGGGTGTTTGGGCCATGAGTACCCTACCTCTTTCATGAGGAATATATAGGAGCATGCTCCAGGGCCCTAGAGGCTCGAACCTAGGATTCCCAGCCAGGAAAATGATGCTATAAATCAGTGAGGTGTAATATAAATCTTGTCTCTGGCTCTCTTCTTGCTTTTATCCCCTATAAAACTAATTTATGGTGGAATATTCAGCTTGATTTTGAAGAACTGAGACCTCCAAGAGGAGGTCTTCTAAGAAGGAACTCTCTGATGTCCTCTTGGGCATCAGCACTGAGCCCCGAATTTCAGCAGTGGCCTTCAGGGTTTTCCTAATTCAGTGCCAGGGAATGAGGTAAGTAGTGGAGAGATGTCCTGGAGAGACGTGTGGGGACTCAACATCGACCACACAGTTGATGAAGTTGGCACTGACCTCTCAGAGATACTGAGTCCTTGTATGAGACCTTCAGGGCCTCTATAAGCTAGCCCCAGGGAATAGGGGAGTAGGGAGCACAGAAGAAAAGAAGAAGGCATTACAAAAACCCCACTGAATTTTTTTTTGGCATGTGTTCTATTGATTCAATGGGGAAAGGAGGAACTTGTTGAGAGATTTAAAACTCCATAATATGTTTAAGTCTCCAGATGTGAAATATAATATTATACTGGGCATGGAAAAATAGCTTAGCTAATATTTTCAACCCTATCTGCAAAATTAACTACAGTTTATCTATAAAGTGAAGAGAACTTTCCTAGTGACAAGGTTACCTTCCCATGCATTTGGATTGAATTGGTATGAAACATTTTTGGAAAGGGTCTTAGTGTTTTTCCAATGTCTAGGGATCTTCAAATGACTGACTTTTAGGGGGCAGAATTAATGGCTCTCCACCTGGACTCTGGTTCTGAACTCTGTACACTGTACACTGTGTTTGCACTAAAGACTGGTAAATCTTAGCATCTCAGAGGCAGTGGTTTTCATTTAGGCCCAGCACCCTGGGAAACATTGTTCAGATGATTGAGATGGGAGGATCCTCCCCTACCTCTCCGAACATTCACCTGATGAGTGAAGCACAAATACTTGTTTACTATATGACTTTGAACAAGTCATTTCTGGGCTGTGACTTCATGGGGAAAAGATGGGGATTGAATCTGGTGATGTAAGGTCAAGTATCTGTTGGGTAACAGGCACTGTGCTCGGTGGTCAAAGTTCCCTTCCATCTCAGAGATTCTATTTTCTGGTATCCAATCTATGTTCTAAGATTCTTTCCAATTCTAATATTCTTCGATTTTTCAAAGCCTTTTAGAAAGTGATTGTGGTTTCTGGGGAATTTCAAATAGTTCCTGAGAGTGAAAGCATAGATATTTATTGTTATACGTAGGGCAGGGATAGAGGTCTTCTCAAGGATCATGTTGCTTTGGCTCCATGGTGAGGGGTGAGAAGGGGGGCACATGCTACAGTCTCTTGCTAAAAAAATAAAACAAACCTGCTTGACTAGAGGATTATTAGATTATCCCTTCCCCTGCCCCCACCCCCTTTGGGGCAGACTCTTTTTGAGTGTTTAGAGGGGGAATGGTATGGAGGAGGAAACTTTTTTCCTCTCTCTCTTTGACAGTAAGAACAAAAGATTACCTAGGTCAGCCCAAGACTGGTCCCTATGAACCTGGTTGACTCTTCTGTTTTGTATTTCATTCCCTGACTGCTAGTAAAAGAAAAACTAGAGAAATGTTGCCAACACTGGCAAAGGCCTGGTAAATTTGGGAGGTTGGGAGATCTTGGGTGCAATTTGCTAGTGAGAGGTGCTTCCTAAAATTAGGCTGCTTTTTATAGGAGAAAAATACTGACAGGTTCATGATTGTTCCAAAGACCTAAACCTACATTTGCTGCTTGGGGGAAATTGCATGAGGTAGAAAACAATCTGTTGAGTCATCTCACAAAACTCCAGGGAGTCCTTCCCACTCATTAGGAAAGTTATAATAGAGGTGCTAGATTGTAGTTTATATTTTAAATATGCATTAATATGCACTTAAGAGTTTTTTTATGTCTTAATCATATCTTTTGGGGTGGAGGAAGTAAATAACTCTCCTATACCTGATATGTACTTTGTATGTTGATTAACCTTACTAGACATGACTCTGATGCTTGCTTTTAGGTAAGATTTTGGATATGCCAAGTCTGAATTTGGAGAAATTTTCCCTGGGACTCTAGGGTAGAGATTTAATGAGCTAGAGATGAGAAGAAAAACCCAATCCTTTCTCTCTGGAGGAATATTCTTCCAGGATTGAACTTTGAATATATATGAGTTCAAAGCTAGAGCCTCTTTTGGAAGGAATGAGTTACTCCCTGGACTATGGGTGACATATAAATAGAGAAATTGGTCCCCTTTAGATATTTTTGTTTTGATTTTAAACATTTGACTACATTTTAGTTCTGAAGGTTTGATATATATATATATATATATATATATATATATATACACATACATATATAAACAAAAAATATTTGTGCTATCTCACTCTCTCTCTCTCTCTCTCTCTCTCTCTCTCTCTCTCTCTATTTATCCACATCCATATTTTTTTCTGGCCCCAGAAAATAGTGTATGGGTCACATTTGGCTCTCTTTGCCTTTTTTCCTCCCCTCTCAAATCCATTTATCACAAAGTTACTAAAGGTATATTCCAAAAGCAGTGGTCTGACCATATCAGTATCTTGTTGAATAAATTCTTGTGACTCCCCATTTCCCCCAGGATTAGATGCAAACTCCTGTACATAGGATCATAGAGAGCCAGAAGTGATCTCATCCAGTTACCTCATATTACCGATGAGTACATGATAGCCTAAGAGATTAAGGGATCTGACCAAAGTTAGGAGTTAGGATTTAAACTCAGTTCCTCTGAAATTGAAAGTCCTTCACTACCTGATTACAACCTGCTTTCTAAGTTTATTGCAAATTATTCTTTTCCATGCATTCTGTCTTCTAGCTAAACTGAGTTTCTTTTTTTCTTCTTTTTTTTTTGAGGCAATTGGGAGTTAAGTGACTTGTTTAGGATCACACAGCTAGAAAGTGTCTGAAGTTGGACTTGAACTCAGGTCCTTCTGACTCCAGGGCCTGTTGCTCTTTCCATTGGGCCACCTTGCTGCCCTTGTATTTCTTGCTTTTACTTTTACATGATAATTCCTCTTCTGTCTCTTTGCTTTTGTATAGGTTGTGCCTCATGTTTGTAATGTACTCCCTTCTCATCTCCATCCCCTATGAGCCTCAACTTCTTTCAAAGTTTAGATAGTATTCCACTTCCTACATGAATCCTTTTGATGCCTTTAGTTCCTACTGTCTGTGCACAAAAATTCTCTTTTATTTTCCTAGTATATAAGTATATATATATATATATATATATATATATATATTTGTATATATATTTATATTGTTTCTTCCAATAGAATGTGAATTCCTTAAGGTTCAGTAAACATGATTGTAGATTAAAGATTGTGATCAATCCACATATCTGAGCAGATTGGGAGAATTTACCTTAATCACCTGAGTATAGTAAGTCTAGATTTGCTACTCTTGAACAAGATTTCTTTCTTAATCTACTTCCTGGTCCCTTCTTCCCTTCTCTTCCACCATCCTCATTCCTTCCTTTCAGTCTTTTCTGACTGTACCACTAAGTTGACCCTTATCTTGTACTACCTTCTGTACCTAATTATCGTTCCTCCATTTGCAGATTTTCCTTTCACTTAGACTATGAAGGCAGGGGGTATGTCCTTTTTTTTTTTTTTTTTTTTTTTGGCCTGCATTTCCTGCAGCTCTTTCCATAAATCTGGGTCTTAGTAAAAGGTAATGCTTAGAAGATACTTACTGTTTGATGCCCTCAGCTGACAGGTCACTCTACGTTCTTTGAACCATCATAACATTGTTTGGCTCTTTTCTTTTGGCAAAAACTCCATTCTTTACCTAGGCAATGTGGCAGATAGACCATGGGACTTGAAGTCAGAAAGATCTTACATCAAATCCTGACTCAATTATAAATAGTGTGACTCCAGGTTAGCCACTAACCTATCTATCTCAGTTTCCTTGTCTGTAAGATGAGGATAATAATAGCATTTATTTAATAGGGTGATTGAGAAGATTAAAAGATTAAATGTCAAGTCTGCTTTGAAAAGCTTCAAGCGCTATGTACTTGAAGATGTTAGTTATCATCTATTTTTATTATTGTTGCTGTTGTTTGTGTGCCTATCATGTCCCCCCTTCCCTTATATATTCAGCTCTTTGAGGGTAGAACTGTGTGATTATCTTTGAATAAACAACATTGTAGGGATTCCAAGTATGTTGTTTGAGCTGAATTTCCTGGATAATATAGCTCATGGGGGATTACAAGAATACCCAAGGAGAAGTACTTGTGGTTTAGCTCTTTACCAAAGGGAGGAAATCATGAGGGGATCCTCCTTCAGGCAGATACCTATGTTGTTTTTGTTGATCCTTCCTTTCAAAAAGGACTGATGACATCATGTGGTGATAACTAGATTTACTTGTGAATTGGATTTCAACAAAGCCCAGTTGAACAGTCAGCCTCACTCTCTCTTGCAGTCAAGGAAATCTAGTGATAAAACAAAAGTTAAGACAACTGGCAATGACCTTGGATACAGTGATTGACTTTAACATCTTTGATGTCTGACTAAGCTCTAAGTGTTCTACAGTACCTACTTTAGCTGCCTCCTTGGTACTTGGAACAAATTGCTCTCATCAATTCTCATCAATACCCCCAAAGGAAAGAATACTTTCCATTGGGGTAGTTCTCACATGCTTGAGTTAGACATCTCTCTAATTCACCAATGAGTTTGAGGCAGCCTCAATCTAATTTAACCTATCTAAAGATGAAATTTTTTATTGTGGCATGGTCACTATGTATTCTATAGCTTCTTGGAAATCACAGATGAGAGTTAGGTGGCAAATGGACACCAAAGGTAGATGAGCAGCCCTACAAAGGGCTTGGCAAACCCTCATAACAGAGGTACTAGCTATATAGCTAGTATAGTACCTTATATACCCCAAAGTATCTTTCAGACACAAAAGAAGGCATAGTTAGTTATTTGTTCATTAATCCTGAGGAGAAAGGCATGTGTATATGGTGGTGTAGAATGAATAAACACAACCTACAAAGGAGGCTGAGAGGAAGAAACAAAGAGAAAGAAAGTGAAACGTTAGAATTTGGTGTTGGACTAATGGAAAGGGTCACAAAATGTTCTGGGTTTGAATGATTTGTTTTTGGAGTCTGAAGAGTTGATCATTTTCTTCTGTTCCTTCCCACTGGTTAATAATCATCTCCAAAGAGATGGTTATATGGTAATTCTGCCTGCACACCAGAGAAATGAAAGATTGTCCATGTACAAACTTCTTTTCTTGGAACCAAATTTGTTGAGAGATATTTGGGGTTATAAATACTGAGCCATAGGGAGACCAAGAAAGCAAGTACTGGTATTCTTATAAAGAACTTATTCTGTGTTCCAGTTCTCCGATATTTGCCTGCAGTTTCATTTCATATATATAAAACACATCTCAGTAAATGAATAAATGTATAAAAGCCCCAGGTGACTGGTCATTTGTTTATGAACTCAGGCTTAAGGATATTTTTAAATGTTCCTTGAATCTATTCAATTTATTATTGATTGATATTCTTAGCTGAAATTGATCTTTACCACCTCTGGACCATCATAATGTGTTTGCTCTTTTCTTCTGGCCAGATACCATATTTTTCTAGGCAATATAGTGGACTTGAAGTCAGGAAAATCTAAGTTCAAATCCTGCCTCAGATTCATGATGGCTCCTGAATGTTTCATATACCAGAACAACAACAAAATTAGTTCAAAGTAAGAGACGTTTAATTAAATAATATAGCAAAATAAATGACAAGGAATTCTCCCTAATAGAAGTATTGCCTCAGTGCTGCCCTATGTGAAACATATTGTTACAGAGTTTGTGGGGTTCCCAATGATCCAGACCTTGAATGTGAACATATATAATCCTAGTTCAAAAGATAACAATAACAAAACAGATTTTTAGCTTTCTTCTTATTGTATAAGTGGGCATGTTTGATGATACATTTTGGTGATACCTTATTGGTTTTCCTTTTCAGCACTTAAATTGGTGGGAAGACAAGGTATTATCTGTTGTTTTAATTCTTATGTCTATATATTTTATTATTTTAGAGCACAGAGTCATAAATAAGTTCTTTTGTCACTGAGGCAGACTAGAAGACTTTTTATCATCACATGATACTAGTTCCTTAGTCATTCATGACCTCCAGACAAGCTTCCCAAATTCCAAATATTGTACTAAAACTAGACAAGAAATATCTATTCATGCTCTGTAATAACCCACTAGGAAGGGGAAATTTGAGCATGCATGGTTCTAATTGTCCAATCTCTCTATTTTAAGAGGATAAAACAAAGACTGGGTATAGGTTTTTCTCAAGTGTTGAAATCAAAAGGAGAAAAGACAAGCA
Source organism: Macrotis lagotis (assembly GCF_037893015.1). Classification (NCBI taxonomy): domain Eukaryota; kingdom Metazoa; phylum Chordata; class Mammalia; order Peramelemorphia; family Peramelidae; genus Macrotis; species Macrotis lagotis. The sequence continues at coordinate 250,865,586 of NC_133658.1, read as the reverse complement.
GGAAGTTTGTTGAAGAAATAGGAATTTAAACCAGAGAAGATACAATTGAATGTGTAGTGAGAGTCAGTGAATATTGGACACAGAACATTTATTTGTATGACTTAACTGTTAACTTTTCATGTTGGCAGCATCACTACCTCTAGGCTGAGTTGACGTATCAGCTTGGTAACTTTCCAGTTACTATTCCTGACTTACCTGACTTTATAGGGTTATAGCCTTAGATATTTTCCCTTGCACTGATTCAGTAACTGATGAACAAGAGGTTAGGGTCTCATCCAAGTGTCAGTATCAGCAGTAAAAATTCTCATTGTCCCTGGCTTTATGTGCAATTTGTGGGCATTTTTTCTTTTTTCTTTTTTTGTTTTTGTTTCAGTTTTAGCTTGTTTTGCAAAGCAATGAGGTTAAGTGACTTTCCCAAGGTCACACAGCTAGGTAATTTTTAAGTGTCTGAGACTGGATTTGAACTCAGGTCCTCCTGACTCCAAGTCCTATGTTCTATCTACTGTGCCACCCAGCTGCTACTATCAGCATTTTCAACATAGGTTATTCTTAAATGTTCATTAAAGTGAAGTATGGTAAAGTTGGACACAAGCCTCCATTTTTAAAAAATAACCCCCCCCCCCGAAACAAAAAAAACTGATGGAACTCTAGCCATACTCTAATTCTGGCCTCTGATATAGCCCCACTAGAGAGACTTTGATGAACAATGGGATACATTACTTAGGGTTGTTGACTAAAAGGCTGCGTCCCACTCTCACAGATCACAAGATTACCTTACTCACTGTGTTCACATCTAGGTTACAGAACATTATCAAAGGAGAGAGAGGCTCAGGATGCTTCTTTCTTCCACATCCTTGTTTCAGAAAGGACCACTAGAGTAAGTCTCATTCTTGTCCCCCTACCAAATCATCAGGTACATGCCATAATGCTAACTGGGTAGTTCTCTCTAATCTGGTGTAGTGATAAGGGAACTGAGAATCAAAAGACCTGAATTTGATCCCTGGCTCAGCTGCTTGTTACCTATATTGATGTGCCATTATTTTTTTGTATTTTGCCCCTGTGCCTTATTCAGTCCTGACTACTTTCATTGACCTTCCCAACTGCATTTTACTAGATCAAATATTCTCTTATAAAATTTGAGTAGATTCATTTTTCCTTCATTCTGTCATCTTGAAAGATGGCAAATTGAAATACTTAATTTTCCTGTTCAAATTCAATTAATTTGGAAGTGTTCAACACTGAGTCACTGAGAAAGGAAAGTCATTTATATCAATTAGCAAAAGTAAACATGTGCTTAATGACTTTGAAGAAATGCAGAGTAGAAGTCCTTGTTCTGGGGGTTGAATTAGTTGTTGCCTCACAAAAGAGAGGGGGTGCACTCAGAGCAAGGCTCATCAAATGCCCTTGCAACCATTACCACCCTTGAGGTAAAGCTTGCCAGAAGGGAGTAAAATGGAGGTCTTAGATGCAGAATCACATAACCTCAGATTTGGAAGGGACTTTAGAGGACATTTTGTCAAGTTCATGCCAGAACAGGAATCTTTCAGCCTCCATGGAAAAATCTCCAGCATTGTAAGGGGGAGCAGTCAGTCAGTCAAACTGGCTCTATCATTAGTCCAGGAGATATTTAGATCAGATAGAGTCAGTCCCCACTTTGAGACTTTCTTTGATAATCTGTTGAGACCTCTGGACCCCTTCTTAAATGCAAAAATAAAATGCATAGTATTACAAAAGAAAACAATTATATTGAAATATGGCTATTGAAATTTAAAAAAAAATCAAGTTCATGGATTCTTAGTAAACAACCTTCTAGAGATTGCCTCAAAAGCCTCTCATCCACATTAATTTAAACTTCATCTTGATAGGAGATTGGGGATGAATTCTCATATAGATTAATAATTGATTGATTGATGATGATGTATGCCCTTCATTGTCAAAAAAAACCATGACATCTGGGAGGTGATGCCATGGCATGCAAGTGAATTGGATTTTAGCGAAGGGATGCTGTGCAAAGTCACCAGTTTCACTTTTATATGATACCATTTTAAAAAGAATCCTTTTTGTTTTTCATGACATCTGAATTTTTGACTCTTTGACTCTCCTTTTTTTTGGGGAGCAAATTTTGAGGTTAAAGTCAATTTGTTTAGTTATTTTACTTTAATTTAGATAAAAGCTAGAAGCAAGCCCTGGATCATACAGATAGCAAATTCCTTGAATCAGGGACTGTTTCATTTATGTCTTTGTCTCCCTAGTGACTAGGATAGTATCTGCATAAGGTGGAGGTTTAATAAATACAGATTCATGATTGATAAACAAAGGATCTGAGAGTTGTTAGGAGTGACCTTATAATACAGAGCAGAAAATGCTGAAAGGGACTTAGAAGACAGAACTCAGAATGTTTGCACTGGAAGGGATTGCAGGATATAATATCAGCTAAAGCATAGAATATATAATATTAGAACTTGAAGACCACTTAATCTAATTTTTTCTTTGTAGAGGTGAGGAAACTAAGACCTAATAAAAGCTAAATGATAATCAATGAATACAGTCAATTTATGCCCATTTATAAAGAACTAGAAACATGGTTTTATTATTTTAATTTATTAAGCATAAATATGATTATTGGTTACATCTTTTTAAATATAAAGTTCATGGTTGGGAATGTAACTCTTAAGGATAACTGTATCCTTGTAGGAAATTATGATTTACAAAATAAAAAATTGATAAACAATTTTTAAGACTAAATTGTGGGGAAAAAATAAGTGGGTATATTGATGTAATCCATGGCTCGTACCTTTCAAAACTGTAGGATCATAGACAAGATGAGCATCCTTAAAAGGTCTTTTTGGCTCATATTCCCACCCAAAATTTACTTTGAGAAAATGTTTAATATGGATATTCAAGGATAACTTGTATTTAGTTTTCTAAAAATATATGAACAGAATCCCTACTTCCTGCATAAGGGCTGAAGATAATAAGTATACTTTGCATAGAGGACAGCTTTTTTTTCCTTTCCCCAAAACCCCAAGAAAATACAAAGAAACACAGAGACAGAAAATTGAACACATCTCTTATAATGATTCATAAACTCCCCTTGGAAGAGAAATGAACTTGGGATTGCTAAGGGGGCAAAACGTTAAGATTTTGATGACAGTCATCTTGACATCCTGTGATTTCAATTGCTCTGGAAAGCAAGGGTACTTTGAGGTTGTTGGACAAAATAGACAAACATGCAAAAAAATCCCTTATCCCCTTCCTATTGAATCTATGCTAACCGAATAATTTTTTGAAAGAGTAAAATACTGATCTTCTTTTCCCCACAAAGTTCCTCATTGCTCCCCTAGGTATGGGGGCAATGTGAGTAATCCTCTTTTATCTCCAAGAGGTATATTACTTAGGAATCCTTCTCCCTTTTTTAGAAAGTAAGATATTTGACCTACTGAAATTGGAATCACTCTGAATTCAGTCCCTAAAGAATGCATTTTCCAAAATTCTCCTCTTTACTTTAGAAGTCCAAGTGCCAGGATTATGCTGTCTAGAAAATTTTACTTTCTTCAAATGGAAGGCAACAATCAATAATATTGTTCATGAATTCTCCTTTTGAAGACTATGGGTAAATATATGAAGCTCCCATGTTTCTTCTCCAAAGCAGTCAGTAGTAGTTCTATAACCTTGGTCCATTCTCCTGCCCACTGATTTGTTTCTCAAAGAGGGAAAAAAAGCAAGAAAAAGTAACAGCTAGCTGTGTTAATTTTCTTTTGAAGGCTCTTTTATTCTCCTATGAATCCAAATCATCCTGGTAAACCAAATCATTTTGATAAACCAAATCATCTTGAGGGAAGGGTGGATTGGGGGAATCCCAATCACTGAAACTAGCCCTTAATAGTTATCAAACTTCAAACTGGTCAATTCATCTTAAGGTAATCTCAGTCTCTGAAATAAACTTAGAAATTGACATCTTTTCATAAGATATCATTGTACTTAGCCAGATTTTGTAGAAAGAGATATTTTTAAGTCCCGCATAAAGGGCAGCTAGGTGTCACTCCTGGCTTGGAATGAGGAAGACTTACATTCAAATCTGGCCTAACATTTACTGGTTATGTGACCCTGGGCATTCACTTAACCCTCTTTGCCTCACTTTCCTCATCTGTAAAATGAGCTAGAGAAGGAAATGATAGTATCTCTGTCAACACAACCCCAGAATAGGGTCATGAAGAATCAGACACAACTGAAACTACTCAGCAATAATAACACAATAACTCACCTCCCTTTAAACTTATTAAATGGGAGGGAGCCAAGATGGTGTAGTAAAGGCAGGTATTCCCTTGTGTTCTCCCCCAAACCCACTTCAAATACATTTCAATAATGACTCTAACCAAATTCTAGAGTGGCAGAACCCATTAAAAAATTGAGTTAAACAATTTTTTTTAGTTCAAGACAACTTGGAAGTTCTGTGGGAAGGGTCTGTTACACTAGGATTAGAAAGGGCCCTCAGCACAGATAAGGTTGCGCTGAAGCAAACTGGCTCCAGTCATCTAGGAACAGACCATGGGGGCACTTGGGTCCATGGAAGTAGTGGTGGTTTCCAGACCCCTCAGTCCAGGGATTGCCAAGGACAGTTGGGAAGGTCAGCAGGAAAACTCTATCCCATCAGAGTGAGAGCAGAGCCCAGTCCAGCGCGGGTCTTAGTGCAGTCCTGGCCCCTCGGGGACCTGGAGCAGGTCTGGGAGCCACCTGGCAAGGGAGTCACCAGGTAGTAGCTTCCAAAGCTCTCAGGCCACAAAGGGAGTTGAGGGAGACATCAAAGGTCTCTTTGCTATTTCCGAGACAGGACTCTGTTGCTTCACCTTTATTCAGATCTGGGTCCCAGTCTGGGGCCCTAGAGGAGCAGAAGCACAACAGAAGCACAACAGAGCTTAATGCCATAGTGCAGTAGGGATCCTCCTCACAGTTTTAGGACAGAGGGGAGTGCTTGTGGTCATCCTCAGATCAGAGCACAGGCCAGGAGAACAGTCAGAGCCTCTCAGAAGTCCTTGGAAGAATTGAGAACTTGAAGGTCCTTGGGAGGTGTCCCTGAAAACAACTGCAAAAATCCTCAAAATCTTGGGATAGTGCATCCTTCACCCTGGAAGCAGAGCATCACCTTAACAAAGATAAAATCAAGCTATAGACTGGAGAAATGAGCAAACAACAAAAGGAAAAAAATTTAACTATAGACAATTATTTTGGTCCTATGGAGGATCAAAATACACACTCAGAACATAATAAAGTAAAAATTTCTGAATCCAAAGCCTCCAAGAAAAATATGAATTGGTCTCAGGCTAGAGAAAAGTTCAAAAAAGGTTTTGAAAATCAAGGAAGGGAAGTAAAGGAAAAGCAGGGAAGAGAAATGAGAGCAATGTGGGAAATCATGAAAACCAAGTCAGCAGTTTGGTATAGGAGATACCAAAAAATACTGAAGCAAATAAATCTTAAAAACCAGATTGAATCAGATGGAAAAAGGAGTCCAAAAGGCCAATGAGGAGAAGAATGCTTTAAAAAGAAGAACTGACCAGCTAAAAAAGGAAATTTAAAAGTTCTCTGAAGAAAATAATTCCTTCAAATGTAGAATGGAGTTAAGGGGAGTTGGTGACTTTGTGAGAAATCAAGAAACAATAAATTAAAACCAAAAAAATGAAAAAGCAGAAGAAAATGTGAAATATCTCATTGGAAAAAGAAGTTACCTGGAAAATAGATCCAGGACAGATAATTTATTTTTTTTATTTTTATTTATTTATTTTTTTTAAAGAAAGATTTTATTTATTTTGAGCTAACAATTCCCCCCCCCTCTTGCTTCCCTCCCCCACCCCACAGAAAGTATTCTGTTAGTGTTTACATTGGTTCCATGTTATACACTGATCTCAGTTGAATGTGATGACAGAGAAATCATATCTTTAAGGAAGAAAAATAAAGTATGAGATAGTAAAATTACATAATAATATAACTTTTTTTTTTTCTGATTTGATGGTAATAGTCTTTGGTTTTTGTTCAAAGTCCATAATTCTTTCTTTGGATAGAGATGGTATTCTCCATTGCAGATAGTCCCTGGTGGTGGCGCTGAAGGGATGAGCAAGTACATCAGGGTTGATCATCACCCCCATGTTGCTGTTAGGGTGTACAATGATTTTCTGGTTCTGTTTATCTTGCTCAGCATCAGTTTATGAAAATCTTTCCAGGCTTCCCTGAATTCCCATCCCTCCTGGTTTCTAATAGAACAATAGTGTTCCATGACATAAATATACCACAATTTGTTAAGCCATTCCCCAATTGAAGGATATTCACTTAATTTCCAATTTTTTGCCATCACAAACCGGGCTGCTATGAATATTTTTGTACAAGTGATGTTTTTACCCTTTTTTCGTCATCTTGTCAGGTTATTGACCCAGTTGTGGTATTACTGGGTCAAAGGATATGCACATTTTTTTTTGCCCTTTGAGCATAATCCCAAATTGCTCTCCAGAAAGGTTGGATGAGTTCACAGCTCTACCAACAACATATTAGTGTCCCAGATTTCCTGCATCCCTTCCAACACTGATAATTGTTTTTTCTGGTCATATTGGCCAGTCTGAGAGGTGTGAGGTGGTATCTCAGAGATGTTTTAATTTGCATTTCTCTAATAAATGATGATGTGGAGCAATTTTTCATATTACTTTTATTTACTCATCTGTAAATTGCCTTTGCATATCCTTTGACCATTTGTCGATTGGGGAATGGCTTGTTTTCTTTGAAAATTTGATTCAGTTTTCTGTATATTTTAGAAATGAGTCCTTTGTCAGAAATACTAGTTGCAAAAATTGTTTCCCAAGTTACTACATTTCTTTTGATCTTGGTTACAGTGGTTTTGTCTGTGCAAAAGCTTTTTAATTTAATATAGTCAAAATTATCTAGTTTGCTTTGAATTATGTTCTCTATCTCTTCCTTGGTCATAAACTGTTTCCCTTTCCACAGATCTGACAGGTAAACTATTCCTTGATCTTCTGGTTTGCTTATAATATTGTTTTTTATGACCTGTATCCATTTGGATCTTATTTTGTTATAGGGTGTGAGGTGTTGGTCTAATCTAAGTTTCTTCCATACTAACTTCCAATTTTCTCAACAATTTTATTGAAGAGTTTTTATCCCAATAGCTGGGCTCTTTGGGTTTATCAAACAGCAGATTACTATAATCATTTCCTGCTATTGCATCTAGTTTATTCCACTGATCCATGACTCTATTTCTTAGACAATACCAGACAGTTTAGAGGACCAATGCTTTATAATGTAATTTTAGATCTGGTAAGGCTAAGCCACCTTCTTTTGCACTTTTTTCCATTGAATCCCTGGAAATTCTTGACTTTTCATTTCTCCATATAAATTTACTTACAACTTTTTCTAACTCATTAAAGTAATTTTTTGGAATTTTGACTGGTAGGGCACTAAACAAGTAGTTTAGTTTTGGTAGAATTGTCATTTTTATTATATTAGCTCGACCTATCCATGGACAGTTGATGTTTGCCCAGGTATTGAAATCTGATTTTATTTGCGTGAGAAGAGTTTTGTAATTGTTTTCAAAAAGTTTTTGAGTCTGCCTCAGCAGGTAGAATCTCGTGTATTTTATTTTGTCTGAGGTTGCTTTGAATGGAATGTCTCTTTTCTGATGTATCTTGCTAGTCATATATAGAAATGTTGAGAATTTATGAGGGTTTATTTTATATCCTGTTACTTTGCTAAAGTTGCTAATTATTTCTAGTAGTTTTTAGATGACTTTTTGGGATTCTCTAGGTATATAATCATGTCATCTGCAAAGAGTGAGACTTTTGTCTCCTCCCTACTCTAATTCCTTCAATTTCATTTTCTTCTCTTATTGCTGAGGCTAACATTTCTAATATGATACTGAATAGTAGTAGTGATAATGGGGCTTCCTTGTTTCACCCCTCATTTTATTGGGAATGACTCAAGCCTATCCTCATTGCATATAACGCCTGTTGATGGTTTCAGATAGATATTGCTTATTATTATAAGGAACAAACCATTTATTCCAACACTCTCTAGTGTTTTTATTAGGAATGGGTGCTGTATTTTATCAAAAGCTTTTTCAGCATCTATTTATATGATCATATGATTTCTGATATATATGTTATTGATATAATTAATTATACTAATAGTTTCAGGATAGATAATTTAAACCTATATGCCATTTTTCAAGAAATAATCCCAAGTCAAGGAGAAAATGTTACAAACAGACAGAAAGAAACAAATTCAAATATTATGAAACCACAGTCAGAATAACATAAGATTTAGCAGCTTCTACATTGATGGCTTGTAGGACTTGGGATATGATATTCCAGAAGATAAAAGAGCTTGAATTACAATTGAGAATCCCACCAAAACTGAACATATTCTTTCAGGGGAAAAGATGAACATTCAATGACATAGGGGATTTTCAAACTTTCCTGATGAAATGACCAGAACTGAACAGAAAGTTGGATCTTCTAGTACAGGACTCAGGTGGAGCATAGAGGGGGCGGATAGGAAGGACAAATTATGAGGGACTTAATGATGTTGAACTGCTTGTATTTTTGCATGGGAAGATAATACTGATAACTCATATTAACCTCATTTATTAGGGCAGTTAGAAGGAGCATATATAAACAGGCATAGGAGGGAGATGAATTTGAAGGTATAATATACTAAAAAGATGGAGTTAATGGGGGAGAAAGGAATGTAATGGGAGAAGGGGAAAAAGAGGTAGAATGGGATAAGTTATTTTACATAAAAGAGGCAGAAAAAGCTTTTGCAGTGGAATGGAGTAGGGAGAATGGAAGAGGGAATGAGTGAGCTTTACTTTCATCAGAAGTGGCTCAGAAAGGGAATAACATACATTATCAATTGGGTATAGAAATCTTTCTTACCCAAGAGGAAAATAGAAAAGGAATGGAAGAAAAGTGATAGGGTGAGGGGAAGATGGTATGGATGATAGAAGAGTGGGAGAGGGTAGTGCACTTTTGAGGAGGGATAGGATGAAAGGAGAGAGAATAGAATAAATGGGGATGGGGGGAGGAAAATACAACTAGCAATAGAAACTGTGAGAAAAAAATGTTGAAGTAATTTCTCCAATGGACTTATGACAAAGAACATGTTCCATTCCAAAGACAGAGCTGATGGTATCTTAACACAGTCTGGAGCATACTTTTTTCCTCACTTTATTTTTCTTGAGGTTTCTCTTTCTTTGTGTGTAGGGGGGTTATGCTTACTTATACAATATGGCTATTACAGTGATGTTTTTCATGGCTACACATTTTTAGCCTACACTAAGTAAACTACTTTCTTAATGGGGGGGGGGAAAGGAGAGAATTTGGAACTTGAAGTTTTGGAAGTAAATGTTGAAACTTGCTTTTGCATGTAGCTGTGGGGAGAATTTTAAAAATAAAATAAATTTAAAAATGAACTTATTAAATGGATTTGGTTAATGCTATTTATCAATCCTCCTTACACTGGTGTGCTGTGGAAAGACTTCATGGAATAGTAACAATGATAGCACCTATTATGCACCAGTTACCATGCCTGGCACTTTACAAATATTTTCTCATTTATCTTCGCAACAACCCTGGAAGATAGGCGCAATTATTATCTCTATTTTATAGACAGAGGTTAAATGGAGACAGAGGTTAAATGACTAGCCCAAGTTCACTCACACAACTAATAATTAAGTGGTATATGAACTCAGGTCTTCTTTACTGCTTGACTAGTTCTCAAATCATTGTGCCTCTAGGTGGCAGACATGAGTTGAGAAGGGTCCTGAAAAGAAAACCAAAAAAAAAATCATTATCAGTTCAGGTACCTGACTCCCTTGAAAAGTCATTTTTTTCTTTAGATGGGGCAACTGTATTTATATTTCTGGAAATGTTACCTTGTCTTAGACTCCTATTCTCCCTACCCCCTCTTTTTTTACCTCTTCAATAAATCTTCCCTGGAGGTGGTTAGTGTTTGGGATCCTGCCAGTCTAATAAATCCATGGAGCTTTTATGATCATGATTATGATCTACCTCCCCAGAGGAAGGAGAACTTTCATAGGTATCTGGCTCTGATGGAGTATTTGCTTCAGGAGGGTGGTGGCAGCTGGGGACTGTCCAGGAAACCACAGTTCACATCTTTCCCAGAAACCATAACTGAGCAGTGCACCGTGGAATCCTCTGATTTTGGAGAAAAATAGGGGTGTATGAGAGGGATGAGAAAATAGAAAAATAAGAGCTCAAATGAAAAGGGGAGGAATCTTGGGAGAAGAAACCCCAAAGCATTGGTGAATGAAGGAAGATGAAAAAAGCCAAGGCAGATGTGTGAAAGAATGAAGGAAGGAGAAAATGATGATGTGGAAGAAATAATGAACACATATTAAGGAGGGAGCAAGGTAAATGAAATAATCTTTGCCCTTAGACTTTCTCCTCCTCTTCTTCTTCCTTCTTCTTCTTCCTTCTTCCTTCTTCTTCTCCTCCTCCTCCTTCTTCTTCTCCTTCTCCTTCCTCTTCTCCTTCTTCTTCTTCTCCTTCTCTTCTTCTTCTCCTCCTTCTCCTCCTTCTCTTCTTCTTCTTCCTTCTTCTCCTTCTCCTTCTCCTTCTCTTCTCCTTCTCTTCTTCTTCTCCTCCTTCTCCTTCTCTTCTTCTTCTTCTTCTTCTTCTTCTTCTTCTTTTTCTCCTTCTCTTCTTCTTCTTCTTCTTCTTCTCCTCCTCCTCCTCCTCCTCCTCCTTCTTCTCCTCCTCCTCCTCCTCTTCTTCTCTTCTTCTTCTCCTCCTCCTCCTCCTCCTCTTCTTCTCTTCTTCTTAACAAGGCAATGGGAATAAGTGACTTACCCAAGGTCACACAGCTAGGTAATTATTATTAAGTATCTGAGGCTGGATTTGATCTTAGGTCCTCCTGACTCCAGGGCAGGTGCTCTATCCACTGTGCCACCTAGCTGCCCCTGAACTTTTTTAAATTCTATAATTGGCCCTCTCTAATGCACTTATCATGTAATATTGTGCATTATAAATAGTAATACTTCTACTAAATTGTAAACTCCATGAGGGCAGGAACTTTATTGGCTCTAAATTTTGATTTGGATGTCATGTGTGAAACATAAGCCTCTGCACATAGTAAGTATTTAATAAATGTTTATTGAATAAAATGTCAGAGAATTACAGAATGTTAGATTGGGAGAGACCTTGGAAAAAAGAATTTCAGAATTGAAAGACTTATAAAAGCTCATCTACTACAACTCTTTAATTTTATAAAAGAAGAAATAGAGATGTGAGCTCACTTGTTCAAGATGTCTGAGCTAATGAGCATTAAAACTGGAACTTGAACCCAAGTTCTTTGTCCATTGTCCTTTCTTTCTTTTTTTAAATTCTCTCTTTTTTTTTAAAAAAAAAACCTTTTTTGCTATTTTTGAGTTGTTTTGGTCATATCTGACTCTTCATGAGGCTATATGAGTATTTTTTTGGGGGGGGCAAAGATACTAGAGTAGTTTACTATGTCCTTTTCCATCTCATTTTGCAGATGAGAAAAATGAGGCAAAAATGGATAAGTAACTTATCCTAGGTCACTTAGCTAGAATCTGTCTGAAGCTAAATTAAAAAAATAGAAAAATGGGATTAAAGATGTTTAGACCAATAAACAGTGCAGATGTTGCTCACTATATTCTTCAAAGATCTTTGTGGAATCCCAGTTCTGGACTCTTTCAATCTTCCCCAGGTGAGTGTTGGAGGGGTGTGAGACAAAGATTACAAAGGAGACAAGTACTCCATCAAGATCTCCAAGTGCTCTGTTCATTTACCAAAACACCGGTGCTTAAATATCTTTCCACTCTCTCATCCATTTCCACTCCCATGGCACCTAGGAAAATAAGGTTCTGATGCTCAAAGGCATAAGGTTCTGATAATCTACAGTATTCCCACACATAATAGTTCCCAACAGATCTTTGTGATGATTGTGTTATTTTTTATAACAATGTGGGCCAGGTAAGATAGTCACTAATTTAAAGATGGAGAAACTAAGCTAGGGAAATTTGGTGAATTATTTATGACCACATGAATGGGATGAAGGAAATAGAAGGTAAAGCTGGGAGCAGTTTGATTCAATATTTATTAAATTTCTTCTGGAACTCTAATACATTGTTGGTGGAGCTGTGAACTCATCCAACCTTTCTGGAGAGTAATTTGGAATTATGCCCAAAGGGCAATAAATATGTGCATACTCTTTGATCCAGCAATACCACTACTGGCCTTATACCATGAAGAGATGATGAAAAAGGGTAAAAACATCACTTGTTCAAAAATATTCATAGAAGCAGCCCTGTTTTGTGGTAGCAAAGAACTGTAAATTAAGTGAATGTCCATCAATTGGGGAAAGATTGAACAAGTTGTGGTATATGTACATTATGGAACACTATTATTCTATTAGAACCTAGGAAGGGGGTGGCTAGGCGGCACAGTGGATAAAGCACCGGCCCTGGAGTCAGGAGTGCCTGGGTTCAAATCTGATCTCAGACACTTAATAATTACCTAGCTGTGTGGCCTTGGGCAAGCCACTTAACCCATTTGCCTTGCAAAAACCTTAAAAAAAAAAAAAAAAAAGAAAGTAAGAGGGGTGGGAATTCAGAGAAGCCTGGAAGGATTTGTATGAATTGATGCTGAGTGAGATGAGCAGAAACAGAAGAACATTGTATACCCTAACAGCAACATGGGAGTGATGATCAATCTTAATGGACTTGCTCATTTCATCAGTGCAATAATCAGGGACAATTTGGGGCTGTCTGCAATGGAGAATACCATCTGTATCCAGAGAAAGAACTGTGGAGTTTAAACAAAGATCAAAGACTATTACCTTCAATTTTAAAAAAAAAATTGTCTTATTTAGTATATAATTTTGCTATCTCTTATATTTTATTTTTTCCTTAAGGATATGATTTTTCTCTCAACACTGCCTTCTGTGAGTGGGGGAGGCGAGTTAGGTTGGGAGAAAAATTGTAAAATTTAAAACATTAAAAATGGTAAGTAGAAATTACTATTGTATATAATTCAAAAACAAAATATTTTTATTAAAATATTTATCAAATTTCTGCATTGCCCAAGGCTCTTTTTAAGCATTCTGATATTCAAGACCTTTTCCAGTTTGACTCCAATCTGCTTTTCCATATCTATTATTTTCCTTTAAATACTCTATATTTCCACTAAACCTCCTACCCCCATCTCCAATATGCCCTGCACCTTTGCTCAAGGTTGTTCCTTATTTCTGGTATATCTTCGTTCTCTCTTTCCCTTTACCTCTTGAATTCTTACTCACCCTTTAAAGTCCAATTCATATGTTATCTTTTCCAGAAGGCCTAATCTCATCCTCCCAGATTGGTAATATGCACCACCCTCCTCACCATGGTCTAATTAATATAACATTTTTTTTTCCAGTTCGACTCTTCATGGCCCCATTATGGGATTTTCTAGGCAAAGATATTGGAGTGGTTTCCTATTTTCTTCTCTAGCTCATTTTACAAATGAGGAACTGAGTCAAATAGAATTAAATGACTTGTCTAGAATCACACAGCTAGTAAGTGTCTGAGACTGAATTTGAACTGAAGAAAATGAGTCTTTCTGATTCCCAGCCCAAGGCTATATCTATTGTGCTACCTAGCTGAGTCTAATGCATTTAGGTGATTATATTTCTGTCTGCCTTTAAAAAAAGAGAGGTTGCATGACAGAGTAGAATGAGGACTGGATTTGGAGTCAGGTAAGTCCTGAGTTCAAATTCTTCTTTTGGAATTCACTAGCTGTGGACCATGTCTAATTCTCTGTCCCAGTTTTCTCATCTATATAATGAAGATAATACCTGTGGTACATTTCTCACAGGGTTGTCATAAAGCTAACATGAGATGATGTTTATAAATATAATTCAGTTTGACTCAAAAAGCATTTATTGAGTACCTACTATTTAGCACTGTGGTAGTGTCTGGAGCTACAAAGACCAAAAAAAATGGTCTCTGACCTCAAGAAGCCTACAGGTAAGTGGAACAGTGGAGAGAGCATTGGGCCTGAAGTCAGAAAGAATGGGGTTCAATTCCAGTCTTAGACTCTTACTAGTCATGTTACTCTGAGTAAGTCATCTAACTTCTGTTTGCCTCAATTTCCTCATCTATAAAATTAGTTTATAAGAGCAACTACACTGCCTCTCATGTCTTTTATGAGGACGAAATGAGATAATATTTTTAAAGTGCTTTACAAATCTTAAATGTAAATATGAGTGCTAGCTATTATGATGATGATGATGATGATATTTCTTTTTAGGGGTAGAAACAAAAACCCCTAAGATAAGTAAACACAAAATATAGTCAGTTTTACTATAAAGCTATTTCCAAAATTTGAATTTCTTCCAATATAATTGATGTATTAGGGAACATTTTGAACATAACTTGAATTTTTAGTGTGTTTCTGTGAGATTTCTTCAGAGAGAACTCAGAAAATCACCACTAATGACATAGATAAGTCACTAAATTTCCCTGGGTCTTAGTTTTCCCATCTTTAATCTAATGACAATCTTACCTCCCTCACATGGTTATAAAAAAACAAACAAAATCCTAATAACTCATAAGCTATAACCCTAGGACACCACTTCTGCAATCAAACTTCAAATTTTTGGTCAAAGTAAAGTGCCATATTTATTGCATATCCTCTGATGCTGAGAGCAGAGAAAGGCTGGTCTTTGAACCAAACTTATTCCCATCCTGTATGGCTTCCTCTCTGAGGCTTGGAGCTAAGACCTCTCCAGCCTGCTTGGGCAGCCTGGGGCAGAGGCTGAGAGCAGCCAGAGGTATTGAAATGGCTATTTATTGTAGCATTTATAGATTTCTTTGCCATTTAACACATAAAATTGTGCTATCAGTTTTAAAAATTAGATTCTTATCTTTTTTTAATGTGTCATTGACAAGTTTTTGAGAGTTGTGCTCCCAACCCTATTTTCCCATAAGCTCTATAGTTTTTATTGGGCAATTTTGCATGGCACGATGCTTTT
This sequence comes from Macrotis lagotis, assembly GCF_037893015.1. NCBI lineage: Eukaryota > Metazoa > Chordata > Mammalia > Peramelemorphia > Peramelidae > Macrotis > Macrotis lagotis. The sequence continues at coordinate 250,850,535 of NC_133658.1, read as the reverse complement.
TGGGAACCCATATTTTCTGTAATACAGAATTTTCTGTATGTATTAAGTAAATATAGAGTCAGGGTAGTATAATTTGTAGTGATCTGGCCTGTATAAAGACTAGAAATTGGGTCTCTGACACTGACCTTGGGCAGGTTATTTTATTTTTTAGGACGCAAGGAAGGTCCAAGACTGTAAGTTGCGGAATGCTTACTACATGTATGCATGAGGATGGGGATGGGCATGAAGGTAGGGATGGGGATGGAGAGGGAGATGAGGATGGAGATAAGGATGGAGTTGAGGATGGAGAGAGGGATGGGAATAGGGATGGAGATAGGGATGAAGATGAGGATGGGGACAGGAATGGAAATAGGGATGGATTTATATTGGCAAAGGGGTCTGAGGACCCTAAATCAATGAAAATACAGACTCTTTTTCATGACTCTACAAAGTAATTTCATTTTTTAGGTTTTTGCAAGGCAAATGGGGTTAAGTGGCTTGCCCAAGGCCACACAGCTAGGTAATTATTAAGTGTCTGAGATCAGATTTGAACCCAGGCACTCCTGACTCCAGGGCTGGTGCTTTATCTACTGTGCCACCTAGCCGCCCTATACAAAATAATTTCAAAGTGAGTCCTGGATAGAAGGGGAAAACCCTAACAAAGTCTGTTAAAGAGATCTTTTCCTCCTAATTAGTAAAATATAATTTCCACTTAAGACAGGAGCTATATTTTATACAAACTAATTGAACACCAAGGCTTTGTTTACTATTGGTGCTCAGCTATTGTTGAATGAATTAAGTTGAGTTAAAGATGGAAGAAATGAGATCACAATAGAGAAAGTTTGGTGACAAGTTTAAGGTGAGAGTTTGTCTATGTTTGGAGGTAGGAAAGACAAGCATCTTCAGGGTTGTCAGGTGCTTTCTGGGAGGACATCTTGGGTTTGTGTCCTTGAAATCATCCCTATTGTCCTTTGAAATGTTCCTTAGAAGCTAGCGCCCACAGAGCATCAGTAAGGCCAGGGATGGCCCTCTTCCTCCTCAGAATATTTTTGCATTTCCCCCATCCATTAGGAGACAAGGCCTTAGTGGTAGCCGCTTCCTGCCTGAAAAATCAATGGATCATTAAAGTTTGCCTTAGCAACCTGAGCTTATTCTGAAAGTCTATTAAAACTAGAGGAAAGTCAAACCAAGAACACGACATGTGGGCCCTGGGTCTATGCACTGGAATTCTCTCTTTGGGGCTGTGCATCACTTCAGCTTGGCACCAGCAGCTTCCAGTACTGCTAGGTCCTCAATTGCTTGAACTTCTGCATGGCTGAATGGTTCCTGAGGCTCTTTCTTAACAATATCATTGCAAAATAGTAAGTGTAAGCATTGTGATTACAATTTTATAGACTGAAGTTTGGGGAAGGAAAAAGAATTTTCCAAGGTCACACAGTCAAGGTTCACAGTACTTTGCTTATTTCCCCTTATGACTGAACAGGGAAGATCTTCAAAGCACCTAAAGAAGGGATATGGGCCACTCCCAAAGAGAGTGGCAAGCAGTGGGAAGAACATTGATTTGGAGGGAGAGGACCAAGTTTGAAACCTGACTCTGCTGCTTATTACATATAAGCATGAGGATGGGGATAAAAGTAAAGTGAAGGTAGGGGTAACCATGAGGATGGAGATGGAGATGGGGATGAAGATGGGGATGGGGATGGGAATGGGGATGGAAGTAGGAATGGAGATAAGGATGGGGATAGGCATGAAAGTAGGATGAAGATGGGGATGGAACTAGGGTTGGAGGTGGGGATGAGATGAAAATGGAAATGGAGATGAGGATGAGTATGGAGATGGAGATGGAGATGGAGATGGAAATAAAGATAGGGATGGGTCTGTGATTTCATTGATGCCAATCCTGGTTAGTGCCTTCTTTGTAACTTATAATCTTAGAAAACTGTTGGGTCCTTGAGAGGGTTAAATGAGTTGACCAAGATTATTCTACAAGATTATGTCAGTGATGGAACTTAAATTCAGGTCTTCCTAGTGTCAAAATTTCTCTTCATTATGCAAATTGCTTAACCTCTTTGGACTTGGTTTCCCCATCCTTAAAATGAGGGTGGAGTAGACTAGGTAGGCTCAAGAGCATTTATGGCTCTAAATTTTATACTCCTGTGCCCCTAGGCTAAGCTGGGTGATGGGATCCCAGGCTCAGTGAAGAGAGCTAGTGGCAATGAGAAACTGGTAAGGGTCATTAATTCAACAAGTCTTGCAATTCTTTAGTCTTTACAACTGGAAGGAATTTTATATATTTCTTACTGTCCCATCCTACTGCCCCATCTTACAGAGGAGGATACTGAGGTTTAGAAAAGTTAAGTTAAAAGTTAATGTTATGTTTATATTCTCAGGGTCCAGTTTCTTGATCACATGAGGCACTTGACAGTATTTGTCAAATTAATAGTTCACATTTACATAACACTTTAAGGTTTGCAAAAGCACAGGATCACACAAATCATTAGTAGCAGTACTAGGATTTGAACCTAGGGCCAGTGACTCTAGATCTTGCATTTGTTATTCTTGGATCACTCAGAGTTTGGGGAGCGACCTTACTCTCATTTTGTTTCCCATATGGAACTTAGCTCTCAAACCCTTCTTAGTTGGTAATTCTACCTCCTCCTTAGTAATTCAGGGACATGTGAACAGAATTGCCATCAGCCTGCATGGATCAAGATTATTTGAGGTGTTTGCCTGTAGAGAGATATGTCTCCATCAGCACAGATGTTGGATGGTTGCCAACTATTAGACCATGTGACTGATCCATGGCAGTATTCTAGGCTGAATTTCATTGTTGAAAAAATGATGGTTTTAAAAAATATCCTTATTTGATTGCCCCTGGGTCTCATCCTATTAGTAGGCTGGAAGTGAATTGCTCTCCTTGTGAAGGTGCAATAACTCATAGAATTTTTAGAATTGGAAGGGGTCTTGGAGTGTAGAATATAATGGAGTTAGAGCTGAAAGGAATGTGAAAGCTGTAAGGGAATTTAAAAATTTCCTAGTCAAACCTACCCATTTTAAAGCTAAAGAAACTGAGAGAAGTGTCTTCTTGCTCCTTTATCACAGAGCTTGTAGGTGGCAGAATTATCAACAGAATCTGGGTCTCCTCATTCCAGACTGGCATTTTTTTTCTCATAGATTTCACTAACAGTGACTTGAAATGGGACTGACTCCTCCTTCAATAGGAAATGTATGAAGCTTCTGGGCTTCAGCCAGGTCTGAGGGAGTAGTCAGCTTGCCTGTTGTTTCTCACCCTGCTCTGGCAGATCACCTGGTATCTGATCGCCCATCTGGATGATTTAATCTCCTTCCTGATACCTTGATTCCACCCTTCTCCACTTTCTAGTAGCCTTGAACCCCTGACTTGAAGAATATGAGACTAGAAAGGGATCTGAGAGATCATCTTTTTAAAAATTGGGAAACTGAGGCCCAGAGAAATTAAATGTCTTTGCCTGAGCAAGGTCACAAAGAGACACCATAGCCAGTGTAATTTTCACTCTGACTTCACTGCATGAGGTAGCCTTGACTATGGCTGAGCTAGCTATTAGGTTATTGGATCCCCGAGGATGAGAACTGTGTCATCTTTGTGTTTTCAGAGTTTAGTGCCGTGCTTCTAACAGCATTTAAAAATATTTGCCAAATCAATAGCTCACATTTATATAGCACTTTCAAGGTGGCAAAGCATTTTCTTTTCTTTTTTTTTTTTTTTTTTTGCAAAGCACTTTCTATACATGATTTCATTTGCTCCTCCCAACTACTCCAGGAGATATGTGTTATTAATCTGCCTGTTTTTCAGATGATGAAATGAAGATGAGAGAGGATAAATGACTTGCCCTGGAGTACCCAGCTACTAAGGAACTGAGGCAGAATTTGAATCCTTTTCCATTGTTCTTTCCACACTCCATTCTGGGTTCTCCCTGACTCCTTGGAGTTTCTTTCGTCCTTTCTATTATTTATCAGATTTGCATAGATCCTACTCTGTAAAAAGACCTACGTTAGTCTTAGTATATAAAGAAGTTTCTGCCTACAGGGTATTTAAAATCTGCTAGGAAATATGTAATTTTGATACAGGGTCAGCTATGACACAGTGGATAGAGAGCCTGAGCCTAGAGTGGGAAAGATGAGTTCAAATCCAATCTCATATACTTAAAAACTGTATGACCCTGGGCAATTCATTTAACTTTGTTTGCCCCAGTTTCCTACTCTAAAATAAACTAGAGAAAGCATTGACAAACCACTCCAAAATCTTTGCCAAAACAAACAAAAAAACCAAATGGAGTTATGGAAAGTTAGAAAAGACTGAAAGAATAACAATAACTTAGATGCAAATTCCAATGGAAAAAAAAGCATGAACAAATAAATACCTTGAGAGTTGAAAGGAAAGAGATTAGATTTGGCTGAGGAGATCTGGGAAGTCTTCGCAGAGGAGGTAGTACTGAAAACTGAAATGATGATATTATTGATCACATCTTCTACATTCAGGACCTCGGTGAACACACAGGAGCAAGAAGTTCAGCTTCTTGGTGCAGCTATTGGATTTTTTTCCCTTTGAATTTTTTTGGTTTCAAATAAGAGTCTGAATTCAATGGAGCAGATGAGTGGGAACCAGAATGCTCCAGGGGTCGGGGGGAGGGGGCTCAGCAGAGGCAACTAACCCTGAGTCTGGGGATGTCAGCTAAGGATTCCTGAAGGAGACAGTATGTGAGCTGAGTTTTGAAGGATGGAGCAGAGCTTGGGGAAATAGAGAATAAGGTGAAAAGCAGCATAAACAAAGATTCAGAGGCAAGGGTGATGTGTGTGGGGGGTGTGAAACAAAGAGACAGAGGAAAGACAAAAGGGGAGGAGGAAGAGGAGGAGGAGAGAGACAGAGATAAATGACAGAGAGAGATAGAAGAGACAAAAAGAGACAATGACAGTCAGAGAAAGAGACAGAGACTAAAACAGAGATAGAGAAAGAGACAGAGACAGCAAAAGAGACAGAGATAGAGGAAAGACAAAAGGGGAGGAGGAAGAGGAGGAGGAGAGAGACAGAGATAAATGACAGAGAGAGATAGAAGAGACAAAAAGAGACAATGACAGTCAGAGAAAGAGACAGAGACTAAAACAGAGATAGAGAAAGAGACAGAGACAGCAAAAGAGACAGAGATAGAGGAAAGACAAAAGGGGAGGAGGAAGAGGAGAAGGAGGAGAGACAGAGAGATGATAGAGACAGAGATAGGAGAGAATGGGAGAAGGGAGAGGCAGAAACAGATAGAGAGACACATGGAGAGATAGAGAGAGAGAGACAAAAAGAGTGACAGAGACTAAAACAGAGAGAAAGACACAGATAGAAAAAGAGGCAGAGACAGAGAAACACAGAGACAGAGAGGCAGAGACAGAGAGAGACACACACAGAGAGACAGAAAGAGAGTGAGAGAAAAGAGAGGGAGAGAGAGAGAGAAAGACAGAGAGAGATAGAGACAGAGACAGAGACAGAGAAAGGCACACAATTGGAGGACAGAAAAAAGAGAGAGAAAGAGAATGGATAATGGGTGCTGGGATGCTGCAGAGAGAGAAATCAGACGGAGAAAGGCAGATAATTCAAGTTCCCAGAACTAGCTGAAAAGACAAAACTGGACCAGGATTTACTTTATAACCTTGCTTGCTTGATTTTCCACACATACTAGGATAATTTGTTCCTTTCACTTTTAGTCCTTGACTTTCCCTATGACATTGTCTAAAGATATCTGTGATGCTCAAGGCAGAGACCACCAGCCTTTCTTGATGAACAGCTTCCTTTTAAATTAATTATTTGACCTGGGGGTCCGCAAGGAACTTGTGTTTGGGCTCAGTGAGCTTCGTAGGGCAGTGAAAAACCTCATAGAGAATTTCATGTGTTCCCAGCCAGGGGTATGATGGAGTCAGCTTGAAACAGTTTATGTTTTTTTTTTCCTTAGGTTTTTGCAAGGCAAATGGGGTTAAGTGGCTTGCCCAAGGCCACACAGCTAGGTAATTATTAAGTGACTGAGACTGGATTTGAACCCAGGTACTCCTGACTCCAAGGTCGGTGCTTTATCCACTGCGCCACCTTGCCTCCCCAAGTTTATGTTTTTCAATGTGAACATTCATACTTTGGAAACTGGCAAAAGTTACAAATCATGGCTTGTTTTATTATTTTGTTGATTGTCTAGACTTTAAGAAAGTGGTGAAAAGTATGTTAATGGTAGGTAAAATAGGGGAGGCTAGGTGGCGCAGTGGATAGAGCACTGACCCTGGAGTCAGGAGTACCTGGGTTCAAAGCCGACTTCAGACACTTAATAATTACCTAGCTGTGTGGCCTTGGGCAAATCCACCTAACCCTATTGTCTTGCAAAAAACCTAAAAAGAAATCAGGTGAAATAACAGGTGAAATTTATAATCCTACACTTTTGGAAAGCTGATTGTTAAATTAGTAGTTAAGTGATGCAATGGATAGAGTTCCATTTGGAGCAGGAAGCCTTGAATTCAAATCTAACCTCAGCTTATTAGCTGTGTGACCCTGGCCAAGTCCACTTGACCTCTGTTTGCTACAGTTTCCTCATCTGTGAAATGGGGAAAATAATAGCACATACCTCCCAGGGTTGTTGTGAGAATCAAATGAGATAATAATTGTGAAATACTTAGCAAAGGGGTAACTAAGTGGCTAAGTGGATAGAACACCTCTCCTGAAGTCAGAAGAACCTGAGTTTAAATCCAGCCTCAGACATTTAGTAGTTGTGTGACCCTAGACAAGTCACTTAATCCCAATTGTTTCCAAAAAAAATTAAATAAATGCTTAGCACATAGGTACCTTGCACATAAGCACTAATATCTGATATTTATTGGTTATTATGCTCCTGTAATATCAGTTCAGGAGAAGGACAGAGGCCTGATGTGGTCCTGACCAATTGAAACCCTGCTAAATCTCTTCCAGGTCCTAGAAGCAAGTGAGGAGTTGGTGCCGTAGGATCATTTATCATTCAATAGACAAACCTGTTATTGTTGAAGAAGTCCTGACTGGGAATCATAGAATCTTGAACTCATGGATTTCAAGCTAAAAAAGAAGTTCAGAGGTCATCTCATTTACTATTTTTATTATATAGATAAGGAAGATGAAGCTTAGGGATGTTGTGACTTCCCCAAGGCCACAGAGTTCATAAGTATTTGAGGCAGGATTCAAGCTCATGTCTTCCTGGCTCCAAGAATAGCGATTTCTCCCAGGCTTTTACTCCTGATTCTGTCATGAACAAGTTATGTCGTTTTGTTTTATTTTTGTAATGTGTGGCTTAAATAAAAGTAATTTATTATCCAAGAAGTATTTATTGAACATTTACTATGTGCTAAATTTTATTGAGTTCCCAAAGACTAAGATAGACTAACCCAAATGGAACTTTTTTTTTAAAAGATTATTTAAAAATGAGAACAAGATGTGTAATGTTGGGCTAGTTATTTTTCCTCTTTGATACCCAATTTTTCCTTTTATAAAAAGAGGGGGCTGGCCTAGATAGGGTATAATATATATAGCTGGTCTTATAATCAGAAAACTGCAAGTCTTGACTTTGCTACTTGCTTGATGATTTTGAACAAGTGATTTAACCTCTCTGAGTCTCAGTTTCCTCATGAAGTAAAATCATGAGGTTGGACTAGATGAGGTAAAAGGAATGTGCCCCAGGGCGAGCAACATTAGGGCACCCTCTAATAAGGTCTTTTAGAGAAATTCAGGTTTTGGAGGAAGAGACAGAAAACCCTGGAGGAGAGACACTGGGGGTTATTTTGGGAGTTGAGAGTGGGAGGGGGAAACATAGAAATCTCAGGTTATACTTTGGTGAATCCCAAGCTGGAATGGGGGGGGGGGCATTGAGGTTCCCTATCAGAACAGAACATGCAGATTTGAACCCTTGGAAGATAACCAGGGAAGGGAAGGGATTGATTCTGAATTAATGGGTGCCAGTTCTATTAGATGGAGATATGGAAGCATGGCCACTTTTTTGGATAAGGTAGGATGCTGCAGAGGCCGGGGGCAGATGGAGAGAGGATGCTCTAGTTGGAAGGCACCTTTGATCAGATAATTATTTTGATGATATCCTGTGGCCTCTGAGGTTCAGCACTTCTGATCTTTAAGCAATACCTCCTGATATATGTAAAACTCAATACTAAGAAGACACTGTGGTATAGTGGAAAGAACACTGGATTTGGAAACGGAAAATGGGTTCAAATTTCTTACTTCTCTACTTACTGTCAGAGTGATCTTGGGTAAATCACTGTCCCTCTATGGGTCTCAATTTCCTCATTTGCAAAATGAGAAGCTTGGACTAGATAATGTCTAAGGGGACCTTACAGCTTTAAGTTCAAAACCAAAATTAGAATAAGGCAATGACTATCAGATGAAGACACAGACTGATGGGAAGCTGGGGACCTAGATGGAGATAGAAAAGAGGAGGATTAACACAGTAGGGAACCAGGATGTGGAGTTGTTAATGGGACCTTGCTCTTCAGTGGGGCCCCTATGTAGGTCAACCCCTAAGTCATGTGGCTAGTCCAGATCCTTAGGGAAGGTTTATAGGCCCAGAAGGCAGGGGTTGCTACTTGATTCCCTAAACAACCCTGAACTCTTTTTCCTTTTAGAAGTAGTCTCACTCAGGGTGTTACCCTAAAAGCTTGTGTAAGTTCCTACAGGTGGTCCTTCAGAGGGTAGGGTTGCTTGCCTTCCTAACATGACCCTTGCTTAGAGTAGTGTTATGAGAGCAATTGTATAGCTCCTTGAAGGAGAGAAACCCATCAGAAGGAAGAATTTTCCTGCTTATGGACTTGGGTGCCAGGATAAATAAATCCATTCCATTTTTGATGTTTTGTTAACCTGAGTGCTTACCTGAGGGATGAAGACTCTTTTAGGTATTACTAAGTTCTAATTACTAAGTTATACATAAAACAAATTCTAATAGTCCTAGGGAAAAACTTCAATTGGCCATAAACCAGAGTCAAAGAGAGAACTATTGAATAGTCTGCAAGAATGAACTGGGTTCATGTGAGCACAGGGTTTTGGAAATGAGCCATGGGATACTTTGTTATAATATTCTTCACTGCTCTGAAATTCTTGGAGTCTCAGATTGCATAAAACATATGATTTTCTATGCTTCTGATGTGATTCCAAGTTAAGTCTGGCCTGTCTTCTTGAGGTAGTCCTGGAGACTTACAAATTAGCCACATATGGAGCTCCATATTCCATAGAGTACAACAGAAAAGAACCATCATCCAGGGACCAGAGCTCAAGGTCAGTACCTTTAAGGAAACACATTCATTGATTTGCCACATAAGGCACAAGGAACCTAGCCATGGAATACTTAGCCAGGGGTCAAGATTAAAATAAAAAATGAAAATAAGAGTTTCTTCAGTTAAGGAAGAAGTTAAGAGGGGCCAGGGATCTTGAGCTGGTCTATAGTAGCTGGAGTAGGGATCATTATTGAACCTTGATAAATGACTGTTTCATGACCCATAAAAGTTGTGGATTTGGGGGTTTTCAGGACAGTACACTGTACTCTGCCTTTCCCTTACTGTTTCTGCATGAACTGGGGATCTGATAGTTGAGTGATAAACTGCGGTGACCTGAAAGAGGGGGGCACCTTCTTACTTGAGACCAAGGACATGAAGATGATTTGCTAAATTCTAAGAAGATGAATAAAATATCCATTTTGACCTATATTTAGCCCACTTCTAGTCATATACCCCAAGGAGGGCAAAAATAGGAAGATCCCCAATCCACTAAAATATTTATAGCAGCAATTTTTGTAGTGACAAAGAAATAGGAATAAAGTGAATGCTCACTGATGGGGAAATTTCTAAACAATTTGTGGCACATGAACGTAATGCAATGTTACTGCTCTGTAGGAGATGGAATATGAAGAATATATAGAAATATGGGAAAATTTGTATGAATTGATACAAAATTAAATAGACTGAACCAGAGAATCATATGTATAATACTTTAACAATGTTAATTGAATAAAATATCCTTGAATTGAATATATAATTATTGTAACCTCCTCTGGGGCCCACTAATCATGATATATACTTTTAGTGACAAAGCTTGACTTGGAAAATAAGATAAGGAGATGAATCTTCCACCTTCCTTTGCAGAGGGGAGGAACAAAGAGTACAAAATATCACAAAAATGGTCAGATTTGGTTGATATATTGGTTGAATTGCTAAACTGTTTCCCCTTTTTTCTTTTTATTCTTAGTTATTGGGGATTGCTCTCTAGGTAAAGGGATATATTTGGGAATGAGGGTGATGTAAAAATAAAATTGTCAAAACAAAAGTTATTTTTTCAACTGTACTTCATCCAGGGATCATGCCCACTGTCATTATTTTTTTTTATCAAATCATTCCTGACATCTAGGAGTGGTGGTATGGAGGAAACCTTAAGAGGGTTGTGTTATGCATTGGTAAGATTGTTGGATTTGGTCCCAGAGAGCTTGAATACAAATTATAGTTGGTTTTTTTTAACTTACAAGGAAGGAAAGAAATAAGTGAAACAAGCATTTATTAAGTGCCTACTATGTTCTAGGCACTGTGTTGAATACTTGACAAATATCTCATTTGATCCTACCAACAATATGATATTAGGTATTATCATACATATGATCTTAGGATCTTAGGGGTCTAGCTCTCTGAGCTTCAGTTTCCCATCTATAAAATGACCTCTGGGTTCTCTCAACTCTGTCTATGATCTGTGAAATATATAACATTCTTTTTTATGCAGGTTATAAAGGACCTGGCTCCCTCTCTTGACCTGAGAGAGATTACATTAGAAAAGTTCTTTTGAATGATTCCATCTTAGAACTCCACTCCTAAATTGTCCCATGACCTGGCTCCTATACCCTACATTATGAAATGATATGTCTTTTTCCAGAACTTTGGGTTCTGATGTAGGAGAGATTGGTCTGATCTTTTATGTCCCCAGGAGCATGGACATCCTTTGTAGGTATATGTTTATTTGTACATATTTTTGTAGGATTGGAGTGATTTGGAGATGAGCTCTAAACTGGTTAGTTTATGCAGATCAATAGTCATGAAATTTGACTTCTGCACAGTCTAGCTTTATAGTCTTAAGAATGTGTTCTGAGGGGTCAGTTAGGTGGTACAGTGAATAAAATACTGACTCTGGAGTCAGGAAGACCTGATTTCAAATTTGAAGTCATACACTTAAGAATTGCCAACCTATGTGACCTTGGGCAAGTCCCCAAATCTCATTGCCTTTTATAAAAATAAAAATTAAGAAAAATGTGTTCTGAGGTTCCCTTTGCATTGAGCATTTACTCAAAAGGGAACCATTTACCCCTTGAGGTTGATTCAGAATAAGTCTGTTTCCATTCCTCTGGAGTTTAAGTGAATCCAATACTGAAGAGGAACCTTTGACTTGGAATCAGTGGGAGATGTACATTTTCCCTGAGGAAAATAATAAACTAGATGTCTAAGCAGGGACTTGATTTGCATATTAAGGCATTCAGAGTTAGGTATCTCCAGGTGGATTGTACAGTTGTGTTTCCTGGAGCCTTGTTCAACTTATTGACATAAGAAATTGTCATTCAGGGACTTAGCATAACCATTCCTTCAGGCAGAGTGTTACCTATAGATATATTGCTGTAGAAATCTATCTCTTATTTGTAGTTTTTTTTTCAGATCTCTTATTTAGGTTGAATTCTATGTGTAGAGTGCCATAGAATGAGAGAGGAGAGAGAAAGGAGAACACAGTGGTTCTTTCCTCAGGAAGAAACAATATATAAAGAAAACATTTTCTGAGCCCATTATAAAAATCTCAGTGAAATCTATAATACTGTAATTCAAAAGAGATCAGTTTTATTTTTAGGTTTTTACAAGGCAAAAGGGGTTAAGTGGCTTGCCCAAGTCCACACAGATAGTTAATTATTAAGTGTCTGAGACCAGATTTGAACCCAGGTACTCCTGACTCCAAGGCCAGTGCTTTATCCACTATGCCACCTAGCTTCCCAGAGATCAGTTTTTTTTTTAAAAAGTCTATACCAGAAAACAAAATAAAGTAATATGTGTATTACTCAGATTATGACATGCATCTGGATAAGCAGTCACTTTTATGGAACCTATAGTAAGCTGGATCCAGATTTGAGGAGGAACAAGAGATGGGGCTAGATTATCTTTGAGAAATTCAGGAAAAAGAAGGAACTGGGGGGTAAGTCTCAGGAAAGAACACTAGATTGTTAGATCTAAAAACATTTAGCTTAAAGAAAGTACTTGATGACCAAAGAGAGGAAATGATTTACTCAAGGTCCCACACAGCAAGATGGAGGTAGAGTTGGGATTAGAACAGTTTTCTCTCCTGACTCTCACTCTAGTGTATTCCCTCCCACTATACCACACTGCCTTGGAATGACTTGAAGAGGCTCTGACCTAGGATAAAAGACAAGATAGGGATGCTTAACCTCTGATTTCTCCCAAAACTTTGTGAGAATCTTTCCTATAAATTTCAAAGAGCATTTATAAAATGTTCACTGTATGCAAGGCCTGTACTAAGCAATAGGAATATAAAGACAAAAGGGTAAACAGTCTCTGTCATTGAATGACTTCTATTCTGTTGCTACCATGTAGCCTTTCTATGGTTAAGGAAATATGGTAAGATCTGAGAAGTGAATGCTTAGAGCCGGAGTTGGGGTGGGGAGCACTGAAGGAAGGTATCCTGTCGGAGGTGGCAGATGTTCTGAATCTCAGAGATGATGTTTGTCCTTCATACTTGAAGAGGACCATAACATCAGGCTGGTGAGGCCATAACATGCAGATGAATTGGATTTAAATGGGGGGATGCTGTGTTAAGTCAGAGTCCTCTGTTAAGTCAGAGTCATCTGGATTTAGTGGCCAGATATATGAATCAGGATGACTGGACATGGTCCTGGATGAGAGGGAATTAGGTTTAAGTGACTTACTCAAGGTCACTCAGCTAGAAAGTATCTGAGACCAGATTTGTACTCAGGTTCTCTTAAATTCAGGGCAAGTGCTCTATGCACTATATCTTCTAACTTTCCTTCTAGCTAGGCCGCTCAATGGATAGGGAGCCAGTGCTGAAGAAAGGAAGATTCATCTTTCTGAGTTCAAAAATAATGATTATAAGAAGTGGAAGGAGGAAGGAAAACAATCTAGTTGTATGAAATAGGCCTGGCAAAAGAATGAAGGTGGGAGACAGAATGTTTATTTGGGTGAATAGCAAATAGGCCAGTCTGGCTGAATTGTACAATTCATGGAGGGGAGTATTATGGAATCACTTTGGAAAGGCTGGAGCCAGGCTAGGAAGGGTTTCAAACATTAAGCTGTGGAGTTTGCATTTTATCCTGAATCAACAATAGGTGTTCCTTTGGCAGAGTAATAACAAGATGAGACCTGTGTTCCCAGGCAGATTATTTGGAGAGCTGTGAAGAGGCTGCATTGAATCACAGTTCTTTGTGTATTTGGCCTTCTCCCTGTCTCCTCCCATTAGATTTAGAAAGTCTTTGAAAGCACAGGGGATGTAGCTTTTGTCTTTGTCGTCTTAGCTCTTGGTACTGTATCTTGTATACATTAGGTGCTTAATAAATGTTTGGCGAATTGAATTTCTCTACTTCTGGAAAACTGACCCATTGGAACAGGAGGTCCAGAAAAAGGTTTCTCAGAATCCCAGGATGACTCACTGGTCCCACATCGACAGCTTGATCGATTCCTTTGTCTTCTGAAGCTTACTGGTAAGGCTAAACACTTCCTAGAACCAGGATCTTTAAAACACATGTTCTTATCAGCAGAGAGACCTGGTGGCAGTTTCCACCTTGGCTCCTGAGAACCCAAGCTATTGATTACATTCAACCCCTGCTAATGGAGCACAGGAAAATGGTCTTATAAATAAAGACAGGCTCAGAGTGTCTTTGATGCTTGAGGGAGGCTATGGAGCTTGTTTCCTGCAAGTAAATGCTTTTTCTTCTTGCCTTTCTTCTTTTTTCTTACTAAAAAGTCAGGGAAAGGTCAGAAGGTCTGATCCCAGGTCTACTGTGTGACCTCAATGAATTATTGAGTTTTTCTGTGCTCAGTAACTTAATTGACTAAATGAGATCAGAAAAGGGACTGGACCTATGATTTCATTAGTATAAGAAAAACCTCCAAATGCAGGGCAATTTTCTCTCTGTAATTTAGAGGCTTAAATTGCTGTCCAAAATACTGAGAGGTTAAGTGAATTGCTCAGGGTCACATTGCCAGTATGTGTCCAAGGCAGGATCTGAACCTAGGTCTTTCTGGAATGTACTAAATAGAGTCTACAAACAGCTTTCTCATCAAGTCCTATTGAAAGGAAATTTTTAAAGAGAATGACTATATACATATATATTTAAAAATATGTATTTATATACGTATATTTACATATATATGTATTTATATACATAAATACACACACATTATATATATATATATATTATAGCACTTTATAACAGTATGTAAGGTGTAGTAGAAAGTGTTGTAGTTGATATGAGAGACTGTCAGCTTCTATTTGTAAAAATCAATGTCATTTGCCATCTCTGGGACTCAGTTTTCTCATCTATGTAGTGGTATCTTCTTTGGACTATTTTCCAATTCCTGCTTGCTTTGGCAGACTGGGTCCCCAAACAGCTTCTTTCCCTTAGGGTTCCAAGGGTGTATTTGTTGTATCATTTCTTAAAAGTTCCTATCTAATATAATCAGTCAACCATTAGAACTCTATTCTTTTAGACTAGAACTTTGTAAAAAGGGAATTTACTGAGAAGAAATGACAAGAACAGTAGAACAAAAAAATTCCCTTCAAACTAGGGCACATTCTCCTCTTGCAAATATGAATTATCACTGGAGAGTGGGTTCAAACTTAAAATAAGGAAGAGAACTTCAAGGGATACCTCAAGACTTCTCAGTCTTTTTCTCCCTTTGTGTAATCTCTATGAACATCTCCATAAATGGAGCTCTCTGCTAGGTCATGAGAATCTGTGTATTTCTAGAACATATAACTTATGACTATACTTCTTCTTCTTCTTCTTCTTCTTCTTCTTCTTCTTCTCCTCCTCCTCCTCCTTCTCCTCCTCCTCTTCCTCCTCCTCTTCCTCCTTATTTTTCTTCTTTCTCCTCCTCCTCCTCTTTTTCTTCTTCTTTCCACTGTTAAGATTTTTTCCATCACTCTTAAGTCTGGACAATCAATACATAGATCCAGAACAATAAATCAATTCATGATTTTGCTGATTCCTGAGATGTAAATACTCACACTGAAAATTTAGCAATTGATTGTCAAGAACTGGTAGGAACTGACTCCAGTCATAGCCTTGCTATCTTTCCACCTCTTCTGTTATTGAGACTTCCATCATTAACTATTACTCTGGTGGACTGTTATTAATTCTGTTTGTAGGACCTCTTCTGACTCTGATAGATTACTGAGACAAGTATCATTCCTCTCTTAGAATATTCATTCATCCAATATTAGGGATGAATTTACCCCAAAAAACAGAGGTGCCATATATACTAATGGACACATGAAGATTAGGCTGGGGTATCCAGAGTACTTACATTACAATTCTTGAAAAGAGCAGGAAGCTTGAAGGAGGGGCCCATCATTCCTTTTGTTGGCACAATCAGTTCTGGTACAATAACTCATGAATCAAAGTCTTTTTATTCCTCAGTCAACCAGAAGACTGTCACCACATATTATCACCCTCTCATTCACTCATATCTGAAATAGGTTCACCAGGCCTCCACAAGTGGTTGGTTTGAAAGAAGATAGAGAAAAGCTATGTGTTTCCTAAGGACTAAAAATTGTCTGGGAATATCTATTAGGAGAACTGAGCTCCCACTGACCAATTTATATCTATTGTATCTTTTATATTATTATATAAATTATTTTTGTACCATTTCTAGATAATCTCCAAGGCCTTCTCTAGTTCTGGATCCTCTTTCCCTTTTGACTAGAGTTGTGATTTAATTGTCTATAGAAACTCTTGAAGGGCAACTAGGTGGTGCAGTGGATAGACTATTAGGTCTGGAATTAGGAAGATCTGAATTCAAATTTGACCTCAGATACTTACTAGCTATGTGATCCTGGGCAAGTTATTTTACCTTGATTGCCTCAGTTTCTTCATCTATAAAATACTCCACTCCAGTATTTTTTGCCAAGAAAACCCCAAATGGGGTAATGGGAAGAGTTGGACAACTGAAACAACAACAACAACAACAACAGGAGTTCATGATATGGAAACTTTTTCCGTTCATGGAGACGACAAAGTTTTGAGCAATTTACAGTCAGCGAACCTTGACTGGGGCAATAAGAGATTAAACAATTTGTCAAAGATTGATACCACTAGAGACAATAACTCAATTCATGTCTTCCTGACTCTAAGGGAGGCCTCATATACACTATGCCAACTAACTATTATGATTTTTAAAATGCCAGGTAAGTATGAATTATTATTATTAAAATTGTTTTTAAAGCATAATAAAAGTGTGACTTCCACTGTTCTACTATGTTATTAACTGAATTCCTCACTTTTAGAACAAAGAATTTGAAAACAAGCCCAATAGAGCTAACAGGGGAGCCCTTACACCTTGTCTTCCAGCCTCTCTTTCAGAGGAGGACAAATTTTTCTATGCCCATGCAAATTCATGGAGGATTTGTTTCTGTAGGTTTAAAAGAATTGGCTATTTAATGAAAACAGGTGAAAATCAGACTGATTATGTTGCTAATTCTTTTAATCTAATTCCTTCTACCTCTTTTCAGAAAGCAACTTCCTTTATAGCCAGGTGGTCAATTCATTGTTCCCCTCACACTCTTACCTCTGTATCTTTGCTCATTCTGTGCCCCTCCCTCTCCACTTGTTTTTTGTTTATATAAATTCTATATAGTCTGAGTATAAATCCTCTGGGATACCTCCCAGATCATTCCTAGAGGCCATAATTTCATATTCCTCTGAACTCTATGACAACCTCTAGGAATTTGACCTTAAAATTTAGTTATGATTTATTTTTAGTTGTTATTTTTTTTGCAAGGCAATGGGGTTAAGTGGCTTGCCCAAGGCCACACAGCTAGGTAATTATTAAATGTCTGAGGTCAGATTTGAACTTAGGTACTCCTGACTCCAGAGCCGGTGCTCTATCCACTGTGACACCTAGCTGCCCCCAAAATTAATTATAATTAATTTAAACATGGTATTAATCTTCAGAGTTTGATCTCAAGAATAGTGATAATTATACTTCTCTAATCTAAGCTGTCTTGTTGCTCAAACACTGTTTCTGGGAACCCCTGAGCCTAGATCTTCTCCAGACTTCTGACCTTCCTCCCTGTTGCCTATCTTAAATACTTAACCTTAGAACAGTTAAGAAGGTAGAAATCAACACCTCTCTTCTTTTGGTGAAATACTCTTTCCTCTACCTCCATTCCTAAAGTAGAATTCCCTTTAGGCTCCCTCAGATGCTGACCCCATCCCTGGACCTACTTGCTGAGCCCTTGCCTGGAACAGCCTCAGGCCTGTTGCTCCTTCACTTCCAGCTTCTCCTGCCTTCTTCTAGACTGTAGGACTAACAAGAACAAGGCTTCTCCTGCCTATTCCACCTCCACCTCTTTACTTGATGAGATGGCCCCTAGATGTACCTCCTTTCACTTCCCTCATCCTCCTTCTTACTCCTGTTTTTCAGCTTCTTCTATTAGAATGTAAGTTTTTTGGAAGTAGGGATCATCTTGTTTTGTTTTGTTTTGTGAACTCAATGCTTTCCATGGGGCAAGGTACATAGTAGGTTTTGAATAAACATTTTATCTAGTTATTTAGAATGACCAATAAGTGAAAGGTCTAGGAAGAGGACAGAAGGATTGAAGAGAAGATGGAGGGACTAAAGAAAGGCCAGAGGAATTTGGAAGAGGAAAGGAGGGGTGGGAAGATGACAAAAAAGAAGACAGAAGGATGGAGAGGTAGTGGGGAGAGAATAGAGGGGTTCTAAGGAGTAGAAAGGCTACAAGGACCTGGGAAAGAAGAGTCAGGGAAAGGACAGAGGACCTAGGGCCCAGGGAAAGGACAGAGGGACTAGACAGAAGACAGAGCAAATAGGGAGAAGACATAGGAGGTAGGCAGGGGACTGAGGAAATGGGAAAGAGATAGAGCTTGAAAATTAAGGGGGTGTACTTCACTGTGGGATCCCCCAGGCAGCTGTGGGCAGGGACAGTGATTTAAGCCTTAGTGGGTGCTATTTCTTAAAAGGCTTCTGTCCTGGCTGTGGCGTAGTTTCCTTTTGTTCTCCAGGGTAGACACTGGATCCATTACTCTGGATTCTGAAATCTAGACAGTACCTTCTCCAGCCTGTCTCCTTTATTGGCCTATTTGCATTTCTGTGGCTTCCCCCTTTGCCCCCACCACCACTCCAGTGTTTTTTAAATTAGTTTTCTGTTGCTAACGGATTTCTGCTTGGCATTTGTTCTCTCTGTTATCTGGATGGATTATGCTCTTGCTGAGAGGGAGAGTTACTCTCATTTGGAAGGGTTTTTAATTAGGAGAAAAGAACTAGAATTTATTCCCTCCTCCCTTGTTATTTGTGAAGGCTTAGTTGATGAAGGAGGTAAGGCAGGAACAGTTAGAGCCTGCAGAGAGAATGTCTTAATGTCACAGCCTTAGAAATGCAAAGTTGAAAACCTGCCAGTCTAACTTGAAAGGCCATTTGAAGGACACACCCAGACAGTATAGGTCATAGACACCCCCCTGGAGTTACATGGGTGTAGGTGGAGAGAGAGCTTGGAGTGTTAGATCTGGAAGGGACTTTGGAACAGGGTGTCATTGGTTAAAAGGAATCATAGGTTTAGAGTCAGAAGCGACTTTAGTTCCCTCATTTTACAGATGTGGAAACGCAGGGGCAGGAGAATAGAATAATTGTTAAAGATCACATAGCTAGTATGAGATATTACAGTGGATAGAGCATTGGTCCTTAAGTCAGGAAGACCTGAGTTCAAATTCAGCCTTAGATATTTACTAGTTGTATGGTATTGACATATCAGAAACAGAAGGGAACTAAGTAATTATCAAGTCCAACCTCTTAATTTTCAAAGGAAGGAAACTTCCTCAAAGAGGAAGCAATGGAGTAGGTTCTGACTTTGGAGTAAAAGGAACCAGTTTCAAACCCATCCTCAGACACTTACTGCCTATATGACTTCTGAACAAATCACCTATTCTCTCCCTGCCTCAGTTTCTTCATCTGTAAAATGAGGGGGTGGGATTAGATGGCCTCTAGGATCTCTTCCATATCCAAATCTATGATTCTAAATAATAGTAGGATTTATGTGGTGCTTTAAGTCTTGCAAAACACTTTACAAATATCATCTTATTTGGTCCTTACAATGATCCTGTGAGGTAGGTGCTATTATTATTTCCATTTTACAGTTGAAAAAACTGAGGCAGACAGAGGTTACATGACTTATCTAGAGTGTCATGACAATTAAGTAAAGTCAAATTTGAATTCAGATCTTCTTGACTCTAGGATCCAGTGCTCCATTCTCTGTGTCACCTAAATGACTTGTCCAAGGTCACTAGGTACCTGGAAAAGTAGGTAGGAAGTTCATCAGGGCTATGATGAAATAAAAGGAAAATATGGGTTTACTAAAGACAAGATTTATGTCTTTAGCTAGTTAGCTCAGGATCTAGATCTTCATTGGATCTTAGCTTGTGATTGTGCTGGTCTGACGAGGCCATGGGTTCAGGTTGTAAGAACTCAAGGAGGCATCCAAGATCTATAACATTCTCTCATTGAGTTTTTGTTTGTCTCCTTTACTCTCTAAGCTTTTTTGTTTTCATGAGCAGGACAAAAAGCACATTGTACAGCAGTTAAATTTTATTTAAATATTAATTTCCAAATGAAAATTTGGGTGGATAATTAAATTACTCTCTAATTATGAACAGCACATCTGCGGATTCAGTTTGAAAGAGGGGAATGGACAGAGGTAGGCGTGGCAAAGAGAAGTCTAGTCAGAGCATCTGGCATTATGCCAGGTCTGAGACCTTCATTTAGTTCCCATTACATTTTAATCACAGTGCTCCTGGCTGTGAGGGACCTAGATTGAACAATTCCATTACTCTACCATGGACAGAGGACAGATACACAGACTATGTGGGTTACCCCATGTGCAGTTCATCAGAAAATTCGGTCCACAGATGTTTCTGACTGGTTCCAGTTAATTTGTGCAGCTGTTCAAATACATGTTTCCTCCTCTATTCTTGCTCTACCCTCCAATCTCAGGATATAGGGATTTGGGAATGGTAATGTCAGAAATTTCGAAGTCTCAATTAAAAAAAATAATAATAGCTTCTAGGTCAGCACTTCACAGCATCTGTCAAATCAACCACAAATTCAAAAACCACAGAAAGGCATTTGAAATGAAGCATTGGAATTATCGCTTACTAAGTGGCATGATGGAATCAGCTGAATATCCGAGTAAGGAACAGTCTCAGCAAAAAGAGAAAAAAAACATAGTTTCATATGTCTAAGTCTTAAAACTTGTTCCTCTTTTCCTGGGCTCTTCCAATGAATGATAACTCCTTTACTATCATGTATCTGACCTTTAGGTGCAATGATGATTCCTCTTGCTTCCCCCTTCTACTCAGGGCTATGTCTGGTTGGAACACTGCAGGGAATTAGAGACTAAAAGAATATGATTTTAATGTAACCTTGCAGATAGGGTCCTAGAGCCTGTAGATCCATCAACAGCTATATTCAAAAGCCTGGTCAGTGTTTCTCTTTCTTTCTTTCTTTCTTTCTTTCTTTCTTTCTTTCTTTCTTTCTTTCTTTCTTTCTTTCTTTCTTTCTTCCTTTCTTCTTTTCTTTCTTTCTTTCTTTCTTTCTTTCTTTCTTTCTTTCTTTCTTTCTTTCTTTCTTTCTTTCTTTCCTTCCTTCCTTCCTTCCTTCCTTCCTTCCTTCCTTCCTTCCTTCCTTCCTTCCTTCCTTCCTTCTCTCTAACTCTTTCTTTCTCTCTTTCTCTCCCTCCCTCCCTCCCTTCCTTTCTTTCTTTCTAATGCAGGATATAGTGTGGTTTCTCAGGAGATACCCCCCCCCCCCAATCAGTTGCATACCCTCTTCCTTGAAATTAAGAGATGGACAGCTAAGAAGACATGGAATTGTAATGGTGAACTGCTTTTTGGAATTCCAGTGGTCTTTTTCTCTCTTCTAAGACTTTAGAGTGACTGACTGAAACTTGTAAGGATAGTGAACATTGGTTGAAGTCAATTGATAATTAGCTATGGGTCTCAACTTTAAGTCTTGTGGCCAAATGATGGCGGCAAGGAGGTACTAGAAATCTGATTCTTACCCCCATATTCTCCAAAGGGGGAAGCTAAAAGGTATAGGGAAACCTCTTAAGGTCTTTCTTAAGAGTTTAGTTCTTCCTCTGTAATTGATTTTCTTCTTGAATGAGTCAGTATGGGACCAACTTGGTTTTCATCTATATAAATTCTTTTTTCTCCCTGCCAATATAATCTACTTGAATCTCACCTGTCTGAGTTAAACAATAGATTATTGTAAACTTGCAGAAGCAAATCCTCTAAGGGTTTCTATGGGCATTTGTTACTCTCTACAATAGTACAGAAGTCAAGGCTTGAGGGCTCTCTTGTTCTATAAGTCTTATTTTAGAATTCATTGTGCTAAATAAAAGTAGGGAATCAGATTCATAACAATATTAGAATTGAAGCCACATCTAATTAAATTTTAAAAAGAAGTATGATAATTATACTTCATATTTATATAGATGAAATCAAACTATGGAGAAAAGAACCCAACTCTTCAGGGAGCTCTTGAGAGTTCTCTCTGTGTCTTATATAAATTGTTCTCCTGAGTCTTTTCTCTACTCCACATCAATTCATCCTACCCAGGTGAATTGATAATTAATGCATAAAATTATGAAATGGGGCAGGCATGCCTGATTTTTGGGGTACTCTTGGGAAAAGACCATAATGGTAACATGACAGTGGGAATGGAGGCTTCAATTATGTTTTAATAAAGCAAAGAGGGGCAAACAACAGAGACCATTGGTCTGGGGATGGGAGATGGCATGGTGAAGGAAGGCAGGCAGTGATAGGGAAGAAGATGAGGAGTAAGAAGAAACATATTATCACTTATGTAATCATGGATTTGAGTTGGTAGCATTTAGCAGCATGGACCTGATGGAGAAAGAGAAGTTCTTAGGGTAGTAAAGGGTTTTAGGTCTTATGTATGATAGAGTTTTTAAGGGGAAAAACTAACTCTTATCTGTACCACCTTGGAATTGGTTTATTATCATACCCAAATCATCTCAAAGTTGTCAGTAAAACTTTGCAGTTAACATGTCCATGACACCCCAAAGTCTTCAGTCCCATTTGGTAATCTGCTGGTTTTATTGCAGATGTCTGGAACTTTTCTGAGATTTATATACCATGAGACCAAAAGGTCTTCACATCAAAGTTTAGATGCTTTCCCTGATTCAACACAGATTACCAGGATATGATTATACAATTTATAAATTATGCTCTTTCAATCTTTGGAACAGTTTGTATACAATTTCTAGGTTTCCTTTTACAATCTTACTTCCTTCTATTACTACTTTATACTAGTTTCTTATAAACTTACCCACTAGAAGGAAGTCATTTTAATACATAATCAAGACTCTCTGAAATTGTCTCATCATAATTTTTTTGAAGCACAACAATATTCTATTTCATTGACATGCTATGTCTTCCAACTGCTCAAGTAAATTTTCCTTTCTAGGTTTCAATGAACTATTCAGCTCTGGTTTTTTTCAGTTAAAATGCTTGAAAGTATTCTATTCCTTTTAAAACCCATTTTTCCCTACCTGTAGCATTGTTGTTTGTCCTTTATTTTCAAAAAGGGTCAATGACATCACAGGTTAATGTCTTGCCATGTGCATTAATTGGATTTAAGTGGGGCAGAGCTGCAAAAGTCATCATCATCATCATCATCATTCTCTCTCTTTCAGAGTCATTAAAATTTAAGGTCAAGACAAAAGTCAGAACTGTTGACAATGGTCTGGGATGCAGTGGCTTCTTCCATGTCTGACCGAGTTCTAAGTGCTCCACAGTGCCTGCTTTAGCCACATTTGTGGCAATTGGAACAAATTGTTCTCATGTGCCCATTCCCTCCCCAGTAAGTCTTCACTTACTGGGAGTAGACTTCCCCCTAATTCACTGATGAGTCCTGTTTACAGGACAAGTTATTCCTGATTGCAAGCCTGCATCTTTTTCTTTTGGGGTTGTACTCCAAGATCTCTTCTCATTTATGGTGGAAAATACCCAAGCTTGTATAATCTTGACTGTAGTTCCTTGGTACTTGGACTGCTTCTTTTTAGATACTTAAAGTATTTTTTCCCTTGGACATGAAAGCTATAGATTTTGGCTGTGACATTCCTGGGATTTTTCTTTTAGTGGTTTCTTTCAAAAAGTCTTTACTTTGCCCTCTGGTTTTAATAGATCTGAGCAGGTTTTTGGAAAGAATGCATCTTAGCTTTCTCAAATCATGTTTTTCAAGAAGTTTCATGATTCTTAAATTATGCCTTCTTGATTTTTTTTCCAGGTCAGTTACTTTTGAAGTCAGGAATCTTACATTTTCTTCCACTTTTTTTAATTTGTTTCTATTTTTCCTCATTCTTTCATGGAGTCATTGTTCTCTGTTTGGCTTTACCCCATTTCTTGGGTTGTTTTATCATTTTCTCTTCTAATTCACTCTTCTTTGAATTCTTTCCTTGCACAGCCT
Organism: Macrotis lagotis; assembly: GCF_037893015.1. Lineage (NCBI taxonomy): Eukaryota > Metazoa > Chordata > Mammalia > Peramelemorphia > Peramelidae > Macrotis > Macrotis lagotis. The sequence continues at coordinate 250,826,757 of NC_133658.1, read as the reverse complement.
TATTTTATTTTTTATCTCTTGCTTAATTTCTTTTTGGTATTCATGTAGTTCTTGTAGAAAATTCCATTTTTAGTCTTAGTTGTTAAAATTACTTTACTTCTAAGCTGGATTTCAGACATCATTACTTTTATAATACTTTTTTAAATCTAGTCTGTTAGCTAGTCTGTTAGCTTCCAAGGACTCTGTTCTGGGTTTCTGGATGCCTTAGAGATACTTTATAATTCTATACTTTTTTTGCCTCTAGACAGAGTTTTTTATATGTATAACCAGATAGTCTCAGCTTACTAGGAGGTTGTGCCTGTTCTGGTGCTGGCCTTGGTCATAGCTCCTTTTCTTACTAGCCTCAGTCATTTATTAGTTGTGTGACCTAGACAAGTCATTTATTTTCTCCAAGACTCAGTTTCCTCATCTGTAAAATGAGGATAATAATAACACCTACTTTCCAAAGTTGTTGTAAGGCCAAAATGAGATAATATTTGTAAACTACTTTGCAAATTATGACTACTACTGGCTATTACTACTACTATTACTACCACCACCGCTGCTGCTGCTGCTGCTGCTACTACTACTATTATTATTACTGGGGAATAGAGCGTGTTCCAGGAAGACTACTACCCTTTTTTCTCTCCCCCCTCCCTGTCTCTGTCCCCCCCTCCTTTTCCCCTTTCAATACTTGAAAGGGAAGATGTTTTTTTAAGTTAACTGAGTATGTGTGTAAGTTAACTTTAAGCTAAGTCTGATGAGAAGAAGATTCAGATGTTTCTTATCTCCTCCCTTCTTCCCCTCTATTACCATAGGTCTTTTGTACCTCTTAATGTAATGATATTTACCCCATTCAATCCCCTCCCTCCACCTGTATCCTTTTTTTAAATATTTTTCAAGGCAATGGGGTTAAGTGGCTTGCCCAAGGCCACACAGATAGGTAATTATAAAGTGTCTGAGGTCAAATTTGAACCCAGGTACTCCTGACTTCAAGGCCAGTGCTCTATTCAATTGTGCCACCTAGTCACCCCCTCCTCCCATCTCCTAAGGAATACTAGTACCTTTGGTGTGAGCATGGCATGGATCTTTTCAGGGTTGTTTTCCACTTTTGATGTCCACCTGAGGCATCTAACTCTCACCTGTGGCTCCAAGAAACTATAGCATGCACAGTGGCCTAGGCAGGTGGGCTAAACCAGGTTGAGGGCAGTTTTAAACTCATCAGTGAGTTTAAGGGTGTCTACCACAAGCATGTGAAATCTTCTACCAGTGGAATGGGAGGATGAGAAGACTTCATTCCAATGATCATGAATGCAGCTGAAGCAGATACTGTGGAGTGCTTACAGCTTGGTCAGACATCAAAGACACCAACATCATCCTTGGCATCTTTGTATCTAGAGATATTTCCAATGTTTTGACTCTATCTTGCCATGGGAAAATGATGACTCTGGAAGAAAGAGTGAGACTGATGATTTTGTACAACTCTACCTCACTTAAATTCCATTTACACATGAATCAAAAGATACCACTCATACAACTTTACCATTCTTGCTTCAAATTCCAGTGGTGACAGGCAAATGACAATGCATCAGGTACAGATACCCTGGGAACTGTAGTCATACCCCTGTACATAGATGACCCAGGTCATTGAAAGTGGCAGTGAAATTCAGCAGCCCCATGGGTGTCTGAGCAGCTTAAGAATTGCATTGCAGGGAAACTAGGTTGTGCAGGGGATAGAGCACTGGCCCTGGAGTCAGGAGGACATGAGTTCAAATCTGGCTTCAGACACTTAATAATTACCTAGCTGTGTGATCTTGGGCAAGTCATTTAACCCCACTGCCTTGCAAAAATCCTAAAAGAAAAAGAATTGCACTCCCCATTTCCTGGTGTGCGAAAGGGACTAGAAAAGGTGCCCTAAAATTGTCTGCTTACCTAACCCTGGCTTGATTACTGTGGCAGGTGAGGATCCTACCCTGCAGTCAAAACACATACAAAAAAGTACAAAAACTTCTTAAGAAATTCCACTCACCATTGGTACTTGGAATATACTCACACTCACAGACAACATAAGATTCAATAGACCTGAAAGACAAACAGTTCTTGTTGCAAGAGAACTTAGCAGGTATCACATCCAAATAACAGCCCTGAGTGAATCAAGGCTGGCAAATGAATATCAGATTCCTGAAGTTGGAACTAGATATATGTTTGCTGGAGTTACCCTAGTGAAGGGGAGCTCAGTGAAGCTGGTGCAGGTTTTGCAATCAGAACTAATCTAGTCAAAAAGTTTGTATGTCTACTAAAAGAGGTAAAGGATAGGCTCATACAGGAAAACTCCAAACCACTATCATAAGTCTCTATGTTCCCACTGTGATGAACACTAATGAAGTCAAAGAAAAATTTTATGAAGACCTGGACACTTTTATTACCAATGTACCAAAAGAAGACAAGCTTAAAATTCTGGTTGACTTTAATGCTAGAGTAGGTTCAGACATGATTTGGAGACCCTGGGAGGAATGGAATTGGAAACAGTAACAGCAATGATCACTGATTACTGAAGACTTGTGCATCTCATGACTTTCTCATCATAAGCACTGTCTTCCATTTTCCTGAATGTAATAAAACTTCCTGGATGCACTATGGTAGCAAACAGAGACATCTATTAGATAGGTGATTGTAAAGAGAAGAGACAGACACGATGTGAGAGTGCAAAGACAATGTGTGGAACAGAGTGCTGGACTGATCACAGACTCATCCTCCTCAAGTTAAATATTTACATTCAACCAAAGTGGCAGCCCCAAGGCAAAATGACTATCAGAAGAATTAAGATAAAGAGACTATGCCACTTTCAATGGGAACAGTTTGTTGCTAACTTGGAGGAAATGTTGAGCCAACAGCAATATATGGTTTCCAACAGTGGAGCAGAAAAGGAGTGGACAGCTTTCAGAATCTGTTGTATAGCACTGCATTTGCTCATCTAGGTCAGAATATTTGCACACAAGTTTGATGAAAATAATGGGGAAATATAGAAGCTGCTAAATGAAAATCAAGAACTCCACAGGGTTTATCAGCAGGATAGCTCATCTATTTTTAAGAAGGCAGCAAATTCCATCAAAAGTAAAGTACAAGTGAAGCTTGTAGAGAGATTCAAGATTCTTGACTGAGTAAGAAGGAAGATGAAATTTAGTTTTATGCAGGTAACAATCCAAAGTGCTTTGATGATGTCCTGAAGGCTATTTAAGGGCTGAAGACATATGGTGCATCTCTCCTACTCAGTGCTGTTACAGCCACATTGATTAGTACAAGATCCTAGAGACATAGGCTGAACACTTTCATAGTGCTCTTAACAGACTATCATCAATCAGCACAGAGGTTATTAACCATTTACTTCAAGTAGAAGTCAAACTGATCCTCACTGAAGCTGCAACTGAAGGAGACTCTTTTCATGTGGCAAAGCACCTGGTGCTGATTCTATTCCAACTGAGATTTATAAAGTAGGGAGGTCTAAAGTTAAAATATTCCAGGTTATATGGCATGAAGAGATTATCCCTCAGGAATCTATTGTCTAACTCTATAAAGGTAAAGGGAATAGATTGTCCTGTGACAATCATAGGGGTATTTATCCTTTAGTCACTGCTGGTAAGATTCATGCCAGAGTACTTGATAGGTTGATCCTCCACCTAGAAGATGATCATCTGCCTGAGAGCAAGTGTGGCTTCAGAAAGGGTCGAACAACAGTTGATGTATTATTTGCTGACAACTCCAGAAAAATTGCCAAGAACATCGGGAGGCTAGGTGGTACAGTGGATAGAGTACTGGCCCTGGAGTCAGGAGGACCTGAGTTCAAATCTTACCTCAGACCACTTAATAATTACCTAGCTGTGTGGCCTTGGGTAAGTCACTTAACCCCATTGCCTTGCAAAAAAAAAAGCTAAAAAAATTTTTAAAAAAATTCCAAGAACAGAACAGAGGTCTGTATACAACATTTGTAGATCTGACCAAAGCCTTTGATACCATCAGTCATGAGGGTTTATGAAAAATTATGTCACAATTTGGTTGCCCATAGAAGTTTAGCAGTATTGTACATCACTTTCATGACATCATCTTTGCCTGAGTTAGGGATGGTGGAAGATGCTCTTGAATTTCTCAGTCACAAATGGAGTGAAACAAGGCTGTGTCTTTGCTCCCATGCTTTTGATGTTTGCAGCCATGATAACAAAGACCTTTGCTGAGAATTAACACGGCATTGAAGTCAGCTACTGCACTGCCAGTAAATTCTTCAACTTGAAAAGGCTAAAAGCAAAGACCAAAGTGGAGGGAGTGTTGGTGTATAATTTTCTACTTGCAGATGATTGAACACTCAATACAACCTCTGAAGCTGAGATGTACTACCTTGGTAGTGTACTTTCTAGGGAGGTGCACATTGATAATGAGGTTGACACAGGCATTGTGAGAGCTAGCTCAGTATTTGAGACACTCCAAAAGAAAGTATGGGAGAGAAGAGGTATTAGACTGACTACCAAACTGAAGGTCTACAGAGCCATTGAGCTGACCTTATTACTGTATGCTTGTGAAACCTAGACAATCTACCAGCACCATGCCAGGGAACTGAATCACTTCTATTTAAATTGTCTTAGGAAGATTCTGAAATTTACCTGGCAGAAGATACCAGACACTGTGGTCCTTTCTTGAGCTAAACTGCCAAGCATTCATACATTAGGGCTGTCTATATTGTTTGAATGCCCAAAGGACTATTTTATGGAAAACTTACACAGGGCAAACACACAGAGGGTTGGGGGAGGGTGGGGGCAGAAGAAGCATTACAGGGAAACCTCAAAGGTCTCTCTTAAGAACTTTGGAATTGATTGTACAGCATGGGAGACACTGGCACAGGATTGCCTAACATGGTGTGCCCTCATCAGAGAGGGTGCTGTGCTCTATGAGTAAAGCAGAATTGAACCAGCTCAGAGGAAACATGAGATACATAAGCTTAGAGTAACTAGGTGTTCACCTGAACAATTTGTGCCTAACCTTTGGTAGAGCATTCTGAGATTGTATTGGTCTAATCGTCCACAGTCAGACACAGTAATTTGTCACTATAATGATGTCATTTTGTTCTTCTTTGATAACAAAGGACAAAAACCAGAACTACTACTTCTACTACCACTGCCATTACCACTACCACATCTACTTCTACTACTACCACTACAACCATCACCACTACCGCTACCACTAACACCACCACCACCCTTGGGCTACTGGATGACATTTTGTGCAATTATGGGGTGGACAAAGTTCCTTATCGTAATTTATCATTCCTTTCCTGGCTGTACTTTGACTTCCTCTCAACTCCTCTAGGTCTTCAATCTTAAGTTCACCCTACCCTTAAAATTTACACATTGGAAGTATCTTCCATCCATACAGCTTCTTCCGATTGAATGAATTCCACCAGAATCTTTACTTTTAGAAGAGTGTTCAGGCCACCTAGGTCTCATTCAATGCACTCTGGACTTCTATTCCTCTCTTCCTTGCCTTCAGGTACCTCCATCTGACCTCATGTTGCCCCTTGTCCTCTTCTGTGTTGATTTCTGTGTTTCCTTCCCTCACTTGTATGTAAGCTTCTTCAGGGCAGGGACTGGTTTTCTACTTATATTTGCATTCCTAGATTTTAGGAAAAATGTCTGGACATAGTAAATGCTTAACAAATGATCATTGACTGACTAATCAGTTTCTCATTGGAGAAACTCATTGGATTTCTTGATCATTATTTGGTCTGGAGGGAAATTCAGTTTCAGAATTTTCTGCAGAAAGTCTATGGGAACCAGACTCTCTGTGTTTCCACTGAGGAGTGCATCTTGTTAGGAAATTTAAAAAGTATTTTCCTCACAACAGCTTGGTTAAGTTGAAGACCTAGAGGATGAGAGAGGACATCAAAGTACAGTTATTTTTATAGAGGATGAAACTAAACTGAAAGGAACTATAGTGGAAGGGAACAAGCATCTCTTAAATGTGTTAAATGCATTGTAAATATTATCTCATTGGATACTCACAACAACTCTGTAAGTTAGGTATTATTATTAACCCCATTTCCTCAGTTGAGGAAACAGACAAACAGAAGTTGGGTCTTGCCCAGCATCACATAGTTTATGGTCAAATTTGAACTGAGGTCTTCCTGACTCTAGGCCCAGAACTCAAATCTACTGCATTGAGGGCACCTAACTAGTTAATAGTTAATAGTACTGTGTGTTTTTGGGTATGGGAGATGAAGGAAGGTTCTCATCCCTTTGGCTTTCTATTTTAATTTAAAGTTCTATTTCACAGTTGAGACTTCACAACCGAAACATGGTAGTCAATTCACCTCTGCCTTGGAGCTTGATGTGAAAGGCCTTAGGAACCTGCTCAGCTACATTCCTGCAAACTCCAGACTTAGAAACCTTGGATAAAATAATCTTTTTCCATGGTTCAAAAACTGGGAGCATCTCCTCCTTACCAATGCCCAGAATTTTCAACCACCAGCAACCCCTGTCAGCTAGAGATTGTCTCCTCTCTTTTACTCTCTTAGGAAGAATGGACAACACATGGAGGATGGGCTCCAAAGGGACTCAGGGTCTGTTTTCACAGATGGAGATGGCAGTCCCTATCAAGAGGGAAATTGGGTTCCATGAGCAAAAACCTTAGGCGGGGCTTCCCTCAGTTTCCTAGTCAATGAAAAGTGCCTTCTGTTGGTTTTCCTGTCTCTGTTTGACCTCTTCCTATGAACTATCGCTAGCTTGTCAGTGTCAAAGTAAAAATGCAATTCTCAGCACAATGCTTTTGGAGTCTCTGAGCAGATGGTGCCCTCCCCCTGAATGTCAAGTCTCAGGGCAGCATGATGCTTCTGCCTTTCACATGAAAATTTAATGGAGATGTCCGGACAGATGTAGGACAAAGTGGTTCAGGGCTGGACACAAAGGGAATGAGGGCTGAGTCCAACCCAGGTGGCTTGAGAGACTGAAAGAAATTGCTCCTGATGTGGTCTTCCTACTCCCAGGGGCTCACCCAGGCTGGAAACAACCCAGAGCCCTCTCCAGCTTCTCCCCACCCCAAGTAGTTTAATCTGTGCTACACTGGCTCAGCTACATTCTTCATTTATAAAAATCACAATTACCCCTTTCCTTAACTTTCTACCCAGCAGCCATCAGAGGTACACATGCACACACACACACACACACACACACACACACACACACACACAAACACCCATACCCATGCCTGTGTATGACCACACACACAGACACACACACACACATTCTTCAGCTGATGGCTAAATGATGATGATGATGATTAAATCCTGAAAATTTAATTTCAGAACCTTAGCACTGAGTGATCTTTGTCAAATACTAAGAAGACTGGCAATCCTCTGAACACACATACACACACAAACACATACACACATCCTACCCAGGTGATGGCTAAATGATGATGGTGATTAAATCCTGAAGATTTAATTTCAGAACTTCAGCACTGAGTGATCTGTCAAATACTAACAGGATTGGCCACACACACACACACACACACACACACGCAAGTCACCCTTATTTTGGTGGGTGATGATGTTGCTGGTGTCCGCCCAATCTCCACTTTCCTCAGTGGTTGCTCTAGAACTGGTCCCCAGTAGCACTTATAACACTTTTAATCTGTATAGGATGTTCTAGTTTTCACTTTGTGACATTAATGGATTGAGAGAAGGAAGATCTCTGCCATCCTTCACATTTTGTAGTTGAGACCACTGAGGCCCTGACAGGTGAAGAGGCTTGAGGGCTCCATTCCCTACAGTCCAAAACCCCGGAGGGCCCCTTTATTGTTTTGGTCTTCTAGCATCCCAAGTTCTTTCCTCAGGGAACCCAGTTCCACCTGGGTTGCTGTTACCATTTGTGAACATAACCCTTCTCTCCCTTTGAATGTAATTTTCCCTCTGATGTGGGTAGTAACCAGAGTAACCAGGATCACAAGGTTAATTAGGAGTAAATCTCCTGACTCCCAACCTGGAGCTCTTTCTATCAGACATAATGACCCTACCAGAGATTTCCATAGAATTGTTAAGTTTTATAAGACATTTTCCTCATAACAGTTCTATATGGTAGGTCACATAAATATTATTATCACCACATCTTCTCCATATTTCCCAAAGCAGTTTTAACCATTGCCCCTTTCCCTCCCAGATGCCCTCTGCTCTGGATCTTGCTCTTCTGATTGATGAGACCCTAGCATAGACTGCCATTTTAGGAGGGACCCCAGCCATGCTCACTACTTTTAGCTCAATTCACTCTCCAGGCTTCTTTCCCTCTTTCCCAGAAGCTTTGTTTCTAATAAGAGACATTCCTTGCTACCAAACCCCTTCTGGTTCCCTTTTCTTTTCCTTATTTTTTTTTGTTGTTATTCTTTTTTGGGTTTTGTGAAGCAATGGGGGTAGGTGACTTGTCCAAGATCATGTGACTAGTATGAAATTTCTGAGGATAGATTTGAACTCAAGTCCTACTGACTTCAGGGTCCATGCTCTATCCACGATGCTGCCTAGCTGCACTTCAAGTCCTTTCTTTTTTATCTTTCCAAAGCAGAATGGAAATTCTTTAGGGACTGTTCTGTATTCTCAGAACTTAACACAATGTCTGAAACAAAGGAAAAAGTAAATATTCTCTGTTTCTGTCTCTTTGTCTCTCTTTGTCTTTCAAATACATTTCTGATGAAGAAAGTGAGTCTAAGAGATCTAAAATCACAAGCTAGTAAGTGGTGAAAGTCAGAATTTAAAAGCAAGTTTCCTGACACTAGATGCAGGGCACTTCCTATTACTCCACAATATTTTCTCATACTGAAGCTATGGAAGGCTTGGGAAAAATAGAACAGAAGATGAATTCAGTTTGAAATATGAGTAAGTTGTGATCTTAAGAGAAAGAGGAAGATAGCCCTTCAATCTTTTCTTGAGTAGAATCTATGATCTTTAAGGGCAGGGACTGTTGAATTTTTGTTCTTGTTCCCCTAGGATCCAGCACAGACTTTGGGCAGTTTCATTAAGACTGGCTGAATTGAACTAAATTGAATCACTCATTTTCTGATAGAGAGGAGCCCTCATGTCAATCACATGGAGGTGATCTACTCTGACTCTTAACTCGACATGGGGATACCCATAGTAGTTCCCTCGTTGGAACAGGGGAAGCCTGTAACAAGGATGCAATACACTAACCTCTTCATTAACCAACCAGGATAGACAGGGGAGCTTGAGTTGAGACTTTCTTGTAGGGAAGAGTGGTATATTATCAAGAGCAGCATGGTATAGTGGAGAAAGAACCAGCCTCAGTCAGTGATAAAAATAATAATTGTTATTATTAGTAGTGTTAACATTTATTATAGCATTGTACAATGCATTATAAATGGAAGAATTATGTGAGATTATGGATATATATGATGTATAACAGTATAATAAAATACAATAAAATATATGATGTTATTATATAATGAATTATATATATACATGTTATTAGTTTATATATAGTGTTATATATATATGTATGTATGAATACACACATATGCACACTCACACAATCTCATTTAAGTGTCAACTCATATTAAGGAAACTCCCTTATTAATGTAGGTTACTACCTCCTCTGCAACTGATATTCTTTTAAAAATGTTTATTTATTTTCCAATTGCATGTAAAGATAGTTTTTTCAACATTCATTTTTTTGTAAGCTTTTGAATTCTACTTTTGTCTACCACTCTCCCTTCACTTTCTTTCCCCCTCCTCATGGCAGTGACCAATTTGATATAGGTTGATGTACATGTACAATTGTTTTTAAACATATTTTCTTATTAGCCATTGTTGTGAAAGAAGAATTAAAACTAAGGGGGGGAAAACCAAGAAAAAGGAAGAAAAAAACATAAAAGACATTTGAAAAAGTGAATATGGTATGCTTTGTTCTGCATTCAGACTCCATAGTTTCTTCTCCGGCTGTTGATGGCATTTTCAGATCTCTCATGATTGTCCTTGAACTGCTGGGAGGAGCTGTGCCCATCATAGTTGATCATGTCACAATGTGCAACTTGTATTCTTAAAGTCTTGGGAAGGCACTGAGAGGTTAAGGGACTTAACCAGGGTCACACAGTCTGTATGTGTCAGAGAAGGGAGTTGATTCGAGGTCTTCCTGCTAGGTGGCCCAAGGTATAGAATCCTGAACCTGGAGGCAGGAATACATGAGTTAAGTTGTGGTTTAAGACATAACTAGCTATGTGGGTTTTTTTTTTTGGTAAAGATATTGGAGTGGTTTGCCATTTCTTTCTACAACACATTTTATGGGTGGGGAAAGTGAGGTAAACAGGATTAAATGACTTTGCTTAGGGTCACATGGCTAGTAAGTGTCTGAGGCTGAATTTGATGAAACTTCCTAACTCCACTCTATCCACTGTACCAGCTAGCTATCCTTTGTATAGATATATGTGTATATATTATGTATATACACACACACACACACACACACATATATATATATATATATATATATATATACAGACTTAAATAATCTCATTTAAATGAGATGTACACATATATTAAGCACTTTGCAATTGTTAAGGTGCTATAGAAAATGCCATGATTGTTATGAGAATCAAATTAAAAATCTCTATATATCTGTATTAATTCTGTATATACACATATAAGACTATGTAAATGATATTGTATCTATACATATATGTAATCTCAATTGATTTTCACATATGTTTCATGAATTTAAAGTACTATATAAATGCTAAAAATAATAATGACTATTATTATTATTATTATTATTATCCTTGATTCTGAGGCTACCTCTTTATTTACTATTCCACTGCTTATGATTAACTAGAAATCTCAATTAATTGAAAATATGATGTGTCCTTGGGTAAGTTGTTTTCTTGAGCTCAGTGTCCACATGTGTAGAATGGGGATACTTGTTTACAAACCTCAGAAAGTTATTGTTAGGAAAGCCCTAAATAAATGTGAGGTAGAATGATGAGGTTGTTGTTGATGATGATGATGATGATAATGGTGGTGGTGGTGGTGTGGTGGTGGGGTGGTAGTAGTGGTGGTGGCAGTGTTGATGTTGATGATAGTTCACATTTCTATTTCACTTAAGGTTTCCAAAGTGCTTAACATATATTTTCTAACTTAATACTCACAATCCTGAGAAGTACATGCTGATATGTTTTCTGTTTTACAGATAAGAAAACAGATTCAGAGAGGTTCAGTTAGTCATTAAGACCTGGCCAGGAAGCAGTGATGTGGGACAGGATAAAGAACCTGGCATTGAGTAGGACCAAGTAGGATCTTTGGGACTGCCTAATCTGCCACCAGCTTGTTGTATGACCTCAGGCATGTCGGTTCCCTCTCTGAACTTCAGTTGCCCTTTCTACTTAGTTTTCTCATTCATAAAAGACAGTTTTATATTATTGACCTCAGGGTTGTTGTGAAAATAGCTCTTTATAATGAAATTATTTGTGAATGTGAATTATTAAAAGGTCTGTGTAACTTCTTTCACTGACCTAGGTCATGAGTCTTTTGTTAGGGATCTTCTAGAGCTTCTGTGGCCAAAATTCAATACCTTGAAACCAACCTTATTTGGAGCCTCTCTAGCCTTAGCCAGAATACACAATCCTAAGAAGACCAGCATATACAGCCTTCAAAAATCTAGGGTCAATCCTATGTCATAATGAAATAGAACTATAACTAGAATGGAGAAGCTGGTACTATGTCCCTGAGCACAAGCTTCTAGGAGGTGCACTTCTTCCCTGTGGAGTTCTTCAAGTTGATAGCTCTTTGCCAAGAGCCCCGATATCTGTGCTACAACTAGTTCTATTTAATTGTCAAACCCTGAGTTATTCATGAAAGTTCTCCTATTATGGTGCTTCTTCTCTTAGAGTCTGCCTTTCCCTGTTGCTATTTACCTCATGAGTTACTCGTCAATATGGCACAATTGGCAACAGCTTTAATACCATATTTGCTTGCCATCCATAGAACTATGCTGCTCTACTGTTAGTAGAATCCCTAGAGCTCAATCTCTAAGACATAGCCAGAGACTCGACATTTTGCAGTGTGTGGGCTGATGATTAGTCCATTGAGAGACAGGTTAGGTTATATCGGGTTGTCATATTCTGTTGCCATTTAGCACATGTTGGTGCTTGTCTGGCATTGGTGGTGCTTAGTTGTATGTCACTGTCACGGGAAGAAATGAAACAAATTCAAAGCGAAGGAACTCCTGCCACAGCCAGACCATCACCTTAATTCCCCTTAATTAGGCCATGGGAATGGAATGATTCTGAAGGTAAAGGCAAGTGAGAAGGAAGCCTTGCATAACATACCCCTCACTAAATTAGTAATTGTGCAACTCACTTCCCCAATCACTTGGTTGGTGAATATGGCCTACTTCAATACCAAAGGACTAGTAGTAATAATTGTATCTGAATGCATAGACTATTTAGCAGGTACTCCACTAACTCTCACTCCAAAATTGCCTTGGATACTAGACATGTTAGTATTATCTCTGATAAAGCATTTAAAGAAGACTTTAGTGAAAGTTTATTAGGATCTGATTATATAATTATAATGCATAGATCAGCATGAAGTAGACTCTACAGTGGACTTCTCCTACAGATGGGGAGCTATGTGTCCTTGAACTCCAGAACGTTAGGAAGAGATCCAGCTTCAAGTCTTCCTGATTAAATATGGAGCCCATCATTATACTCTATGACTCCCTGGCCAACCCCAACCCTTCTCAATACCCCCCCCCCCACTACTTTCCAGCTGGGGAGGAGGAGTTGGGGGGAAGGGTTCCAGCTGCCAGTTCTATGAGCAAGTCATTTCCATGTGAAAAGAACTGATCCAAGTTAATTATCCTAGAGACACAAGCCTGGGTATGGATATTCATTTCTCATTAGAAAGGTCTGGCTTCCCTCTCCCCAAGGAGCTACTGAGAACATCTTCTCTAAATGGTGGATAAAGGTCTTGCAAACACCATAGTTTAGGGGGAGGGAGGAGTCAAATGGGGACTCCAATATTGTGAAGGATCCCATTAGGCTCACTCTGTTAAGGGTCTTTTTAGCCATCCGGGCCTCTGGACAATTTCAGTGAAAAAGAATTCATAGAATCACAGAATCTTAGAGTTAGAAAAGACCTCAGAGGACATTCAGTTCAAGATGGAAATACATCTGATTGGATTTCTGACAAGTAGTCCTCTTAAACGCATCTAGTGACAGGAAACTCATAACATGTTTCTTGGGGTGGTAGCCTATGTCATTGTTGGACAGCAAGCTTTACTAGAAAGGGTTTGTAGTCCCTTCCAACCCCCCATCCCCACCCCAGTCCCAATACTCTGTATCACTCTTAATACTACTCACTAGGGCCAAGTAGAAAATTATTATGGATATTCAAATGCTTTAATTAATTCTATGCACCAATCTTTTCAGGGAGAAGTCTCCATTCTTTTTATTGTCCTGGTTGCTGTCTTTGGGATGTATGTTTTCCAACATCCTTCTAAATATGTGTTTTTTAAGTGGAATTCCAACAGGATCTGGCCAGGGAGCAGTGGAGCAGGACTGTCACTCTTTTTGTTTTAGATAGACAGTTATAGAGGCAGCTAGGTGGCATAGCAGATAGCACCCCGACCTTGGAGTCAGGAAGTTCAAATTCTCCCTCAGACACTTATTTAGTCAAGTGACCTTGATCAAGTTCCTTAACCTGCTTTGCCTCAATTTCCTCATCTGTAAAATAAGAAGGAAATGGCCAACCATTTTTGTATTTTTGCTAAGAAAACCTGAAATGGGGTCATGAAGACTCAGATATAACTGGAAAACAACAAGAACAACAACCACAGAATCACAGGAGTTTTTTGGCCTCCATGTTACTCTATTGATTTATATTATGTTTGTAATTCATGAAACCCCCCCAGATCTCTTCATACAAGTGATTGTCTACCCATACCTTTCCCCAGTCTTCATTCCTTATCTGAAAATTTGATTTTCCCTTCTCAGTTAACCAGAATACCTATTAAGTGGAACATTCATTCCTCTACAGGATGAGTTTATTTTAAAACAACTCCTAGGTATCTTCTAGTCTCAGGTCATTTCCTCACAAATCTCCCTTATCTTCTCCATCTTTTATCTTGCTCGGTAGAATTTATTTTTAGAAAGATGACCTTGAGCTTTAATTGTCTGTCAACAATGATTCAACTATGGACTCTATTTCATTATTACTTGAATGAGCAGGAAGTCAACAATTATAGTTCTTCCAGTAAGATGAGAGGCCAAAGGATCCTATTATCTGTCCAGACAATGCAGGCATAGCGATGTGACATGTCAATATGCCTTAAAGTTCACCAGACCCTTCCATTGCTTTGTAACTGAATGTTCTTAACTGCATTGTCTTCCCCAATTAGAATGCAAACTTCATGAAAGCAGGGATTGTCTTCTTTTTTGGTATGTCTCCCCAGAATTTAACAGTGTATAGTATGGACACAGAATGGGCTTAAAGCTCATTCATTCATTTATCTGAGAGCTCATTGATGTAGATGCTCCTCTCTTGAAATAGACTTCAACCCATTTATGCTTTCTCAGTCTTCTAAAGAATATGAGTTGAAAGGTACCACAAAGGCCATTAATTCATCTGGATTTTTTTTGTGACCTCTTAAAATTTCTCTATTGGGTAAAAGATCTACCCAATAATCATCACTGACATTTATATAATTTTAAGATTTGCAAAGTGCTTTATACAAATATTTCATCTGATCACTTATAACAATCAGGCAAATAGGTTCTAAAGTTATTGTTGATATTCCCATTTTACAGATGGAGAGAGAGGTAAAATGATTTGACCATCATCACACAGCTACTAAGTATTACAGATGAGAGTCCAAGTCAAGCACAGTGTTGTCTCCCACAATGCATTCATGGTTTTCCTCTAGGTCTTTCAAATACTTTAGAGATATCAGTATTCCTTGCTCTCTGCTTTTCTGTTCCTTTTTTTTTTTTTGCCTACAGAGTGATATGTTGCCTTGCCCTTTGAGCTCCTTGAAATAATGCTTCTTTGGATATTTGCAGTCACGTCACTGGATGAACAATGACTCATCAAATCATAGAATTAGATCTAGAAGGGACCTAATCCAACCTTCTCATTTTATAAATGAGAAAAAGGAAGCCCATAGAAATGAAATTCAATTCAATTTATTAAACAAACATCTATTATGAGACTAATATGAAGTCACCAGGCATACAACGACAAAAAGCAAATCAACCAATAAGCTCACTGTTCACAAGGAGCTGTCATTTTGCTGGGGAGATATAGTTATAAAGATGAAAAGGGATATGGATTACAATTTCATTGCTATAGGGAACCCTGCAAAGGTGTGTTGGCTCTCCAAAAAGAAAATCTCTCTACAAATGCAGGTTGGCATCTTCTGCCAAACTTGTAGCTTTTGAGAGTTAGCTTTCAGGCTGAGAGGTGAAATGATTTGCCTAGGGTCACATGAACATAAGTAAGACTTTTGGATTCTGAGGCTAGCTCTCTGTCTTTTACACCATTTTGATGAGAATACTTAAGAACTAGTACTAAAAACAGGGAGGACTGGGCTTTTGTAGAAAGTTGACCTTGGAAGGAGGCTACTAAGGATTCTAAGAAATGGACATTTAGAGGGAGAATATCCCAGGCATGGAAGAGACTTCCTGTGCAAAGACTATCTTTCTCTTTATCAGAGATAGAATGCTGTATTTATTCTTAGGGGCATCCTTAAATTAAAATTCACATAAAAGAAAAATGGATCCCAAAGAACTTTGGGAACCTGAAATTAGTATCTGTTCTTTGAACCTATTCTCTTCTCTATTTTTTTAGTTGTTTTTTTTTTTTTTGCAAGGCAGATGGGGTTAAGTGGTTTGCCCAAGGCCACACAACTAGGTAATTATTAAGTGTCTGAGACCAGATTTGAACCCAGGTACTCCTGACTCCAGGGCCGGTGCTTTATCCACTGTGCCATCTAGCCACCCCCTATTCTCTTCTCTTAAAAGTTTTCTGTTGATATTATTCTTGTTATGAACAAAGAGTTCATGTCAGGAACTTGTTGAGATGCCCATATCTTCCACCTGTGAACCCTGTACTGAATATTTGACCAAAGCTGAATTTCCTATTCCTTAGGTTTATTAACAAAGAAACTTTGGGACCTTACTAAATTCTGAACTCTTCTTTTCCTTCCATATCTATGGAGTTCACAAGCAATACTAATAATAGCAATGCAGATAGCAAGAAGAGCCTACTTTTCTCTTTTTTCCCAATCCCTTGTCCCACCTTCTTTTACTGATCTTGTCTTCTTGACCTAGGGTCTTGTTCTTAGTTAGCTGCCAAGGAGTCTTGTTGAGGTTTTAAAGGTGTTGCCCTTCTACGATCTAGATAATAATTCAAAAATTTTAAATAACCGAAATCTTCCCTTGTATTCCTCTCCTATCACAGACTTATCACAAGCTAAACTTATAACCATCAGATAAAAATCAACAATGTAAATAATGTTCCCTATCCGTAAGACTTCCTCCTACCCTCCTACAAATACAAAGGAACAGGGAAATCATTTTTTATATTTTTTCTTTGTGGTCTAGCTTATTTTTTTGTAATTTTGTATTATTCAGTTTCAATTGTTTTGAAACTGATTTTTTTAAAATTTGCATTGTTGTAGTCATTGCATATATTGGGATTCTTTTTGATTTGTGTTACATTTGCATCAGTTCATGTGTCTTCCCATGCTTCTCTGTAGTTATATTTGTTGTTTCTTACAACACAGTAATATTCCATTACAGAACATACAATAACTTGTGTAACTTTATTTCCCAGTCATTAGGCATCTACTTCGCTTCCAATTCTTTGCTACTATAGTGTTGCTATAAATAAAAAGAATTACTCTTTTTTTCAATTGAAATTTTATGCAATGGTAGTTTTTCAACATTCATCCATTTGCAAATTTATGAGCTCCACATTTTTCTACTGCTCTCCCTCCCCTCCTCCCTATGATGACAAAGAATCTGGTAAAAGTTGTAAACATTAATGTTAAACATATTTCTATATTAGCCATGTGAAAGAGAAATCAGAACTAAGGGGAAGGAAAAAAATAAGAAAGAAAGGAAAGCACAAAAGAAGTTTTAAATAAGTGAACCTAGTATACTTTGCTCTGCATTCAGACTTCATAGTATTTTCTTTGTATGTGGATGATATTATTCATAGCAGATCTTTCAAGATTGTCCTTGATTTCTGAACTTCTGAGAGTTGCATCCATCTGATCATCTCACAATATTGTTGTTAATGTGTACAATGTTCTCTAAAAGTTCTGTTCACTTCACTCAGCATCAGAATAATTGCATTTCAATAGGCAATCCCAGAGGAACTCAAAGGAATGAATTTCTAAAGGTGAAATTTTCCAAATTAGTGATCCAGGTAGTAGGGGAAATAGTTTTGGCAAAGGGTAATAATATATAGTATCCCTGAATATCCAGAATAGGCAGCCATCTATTCTTTTAATGTTCGGAACAAGTCTCCAGCGAACACTTATTTCCTTGTCAGAGGTGGCATAACATTCTAGGATTCTATCTGTGTAATCACTTCCAGCTCTGAGATTCCAGCTATGACAAAATTTCCTCATGTGTAAAAGAAAAAGATTGAACTAGACAATCTGTAAAGTCTTTTCCAGTTCTGATATCCTAGGTTCTAAAATTCCTTCTATTTCAAAGTGAGTCTGGTGGCTCCCTGACTTAAATCCAACTCACATGCATGTCATGGTGTCACCTTCCTGATGTCATGGTCTTTTTCAAGAATAAAGGACAAGGGGCAGCTAGGTGGTGCAGGGATAGAGCACTGACCCTGGAGCCAGGAGAACTGAGTTCAAATTCGACCTCAGACACTTAATAGGTACCTAGCTGTGTGATCTTGGGCAAGTCACTTAACCCCATTGCCTTGCAAAAAGCAAAAATAATAATAATAAAAAATGAAGGACAAACTACATACAACATGTGCTTTACGTTGAGATGTTTTCCAGTTTTAACATTCTTTATTCTAAGGTTCCTTCTAGCACTGACGTTCTGTTTTAAGGTCCCTTCTTGCACAGATATTCAGTATTCTGTAGTTAAATTTAAAGTTCCCTCCAGCTCTAACAATATTCAATGTTCCATGTCTTAAGAGCACTTCCAGTTCTAACAGCTTATGTTCTATGGTCTCTCCCAGCTCGCGTATTCCATGTATTTAGGCCTCTTTTGGACCAGCCATTTTCTCTTCTTTGATCTCTAATGTGAACTAGAGTGGTTGGGGAAGGCTTCATGGAAGGGATGGAGAGAAGAGAGTCTCTGAGCTGGGCAGAGAAGAGAGGCAAGCTGTTCTAAGCAGGGTGAACAGCTCTGACTCCAAATCAAATACAGTTTCCCTGGGGCTTGGGTTGCAGATAGCACAGGTTTTATCTTTTTTATATTTTATTCCTGGGCTTTCGATCTCATGCAGCCTGGCAATCTTTCCTCAGCAATTAATTCAATGTTTTATTCATCCCTGAATTCTTTAAGGCTGCAAATCAAACCTCACTCGGTGCATTGCTAAGCACATTAGGAAACTCCTGTATTGCAAACAACTCTGTCTTCTGCATACCAAGCAGACTCTCCTTCCCTTTGCAGGGAAAATGAATTTCTCCCAGTATTTATCGCACTAATTGCATTCAGAGTAGAGCAGACCAAATATCTTCTTCAGATTTACATTATGCAAAAAACCCAATCTCTGAAAGTTACTAAACCAAAGTGAGCTATTCCCAACCTCTGGAGAGCAGGAAATGCATTGTTTGAACTGCCAATCCATAGAAATGAGATTTATCGAAAAAAAAAAGAGCTCAGATACTATAAACTATCAGAGAATAATCACCTCTGAGCATGTGTGCTCCATAAATTTGCTACTTAGGAGAAAAATGGGACAGCTGACCGGGCACACATTGTGGGATTTATATCCTTGGTGCAATTAGAAAAATGAGGAGGAGCAGTGGACTCCTCAAGGGTGCTGGCCTCCCACTAGGGAGACCTTGAGGACCAGCCCCAACAACTGCAGAAGGTGAACAACGCCTCCTGTCATGCCAGCTGTCCTCCTGTCAACACATCCAGAACATGGAGCTCAGGGCTCCATGAATCTCAGAGCTGCAAGGCCATTTTAGTCTAAATCTCGCTTTTTGGATAAATTCCTTCTAGTGCATCCTTAACCTCTTCTCAACTACTGTCCTCAATGGGGAACTCATTACTTTCCCTCTCTCCCTCTTTGCCAAATTATTGTAAGTCATTGGAAGATGCTTTCTTATATTTGATTGGGCTGAAACCTACTTGCCTTGTAACTTCTATTTGCTGGGTTCAGTTCTCTTTTCAGTCAAGCAGAATACGTCAAATTCTTCCCCATGGTAACTTTTCACCTTCCTGGTCAGATTCCTGGCTCTGCTTCTTATATACCTGTGTGACTAGGTCATCCTACCTCTCTAGCTCATTTGTAAAAAAAAAAAAATGAGCTAATTTAGTTCATGTTCTCTTAACCTTTTTAATGTTATGGTTCTTTTTGGCAATCTGTTGAAACCTGTGGACCCTCTCTCAGACTGATGTTTTTATACATAAAATAAAATACATAAGAATCAGGAAGGAAATCAAGGGTTAGTGAAATCTCTGAAATCTATCTTTATATGACTTGTTGGTCTGTGGACCCCAGATAAAGGACCCCTGGTCTGGATAATCTCTAAGGCCCCTTTCAGCTCTCACTCAGACCAACTATCTTAAGATAACTTAAAGAAAGTGAACCTAATTAATTCCCAAGGATGTCCTTGGCTCAGTCCCCAACTAATCCAACCTTTCTCCATCTTCCAAGCACAGTGATCACTGAGTATTGTGACTACAGGAAATTGAATTGATAAATGAATTTTCTCTTTGGTTTTTAATGGATGACAAGAGTTGGTGTGTTCTGTCTCCAAGGGATATTTGAATTTTTCCAGAGGACTCCTTGGAGATAAAAGACCTTAAATTAAAGAAATGGCTTTTCACAGTAGAATTTCAGATTTTGAAGTAGCTTGGAAGAGGAAAGATTTGAAGACAGGGACTCCTTTCAGCCCACCTACTTAAAGCTGACTCTGAAACCATTCATTTCAGCTTTTTTGGATTTTCCATCCAATGTGTAAATTCAGCACCCCCACTCTGTTACCCATGACACGCTCAAAGTGATGATAAAGATAAACAGTCCTTTCATTTCTGTCCTAAAGGCAGTTAAGATGATGCACTGGCTAGTGCCCTTCTAACCATAAATTAAGTCTGTTGCAAAGTTTTTATGGCTATTGGTTGTGAGCTCAGACTCATAGGTCTTTGGAGATAAATGCAGATGCTTCAATACAGCAACTTCTTTCAAAAATCAGTCAATAATAATTCAAGGAACAAATATTTACCAAGGACCTACTATGTGTAAACTCTTATGCTAAAGTCTAAAATATAAATATAATATTGACAACTCATATTTTTGTAGAACTTCAAGATGCTTTTATCAAACAATTATTCAAAATAGGGAATAATAAGTTTTATTGACATTCCCATTTTAATAGATGAGGAAACTGAGACTAAAGGAAATGAAATGACATTATGGCAGCCACAGAGTTGAGTAAGCTTTAAAAACTGAAAGTCTACCCTAGGGCTCCTGACTATAAGAGCTCTTTTCAGTGTCATAGAAAAAAATCCTACTCTTTTCCATTCCATGTATAGGACAAGACACTTATCCTTACTCAGGCTGTCATAATCAGTTACCTAGATAATTGTAATAGTCTTCTAACTAATTTGCTTCCAGCACCTCATCTCTCCATTTATTCTTCAGGCAGCTGCTATTTCATATTCTTAGAGCACAGTTTTGACCATATCATTCCCCTGCTCAAGAAGCTTCAGTGGCTCCCTGTTGCCTCTAGGATAACATATAAAACTCTTATGTTTGGTGTTTAAAGTCCCTCACAATCTGGATCAGCCTACTCTATTTTCATCTTCTTGCCTGGAAAACAGTTTTCTTACCCTCCCTCTTTTTTTTTTTTAAAATATGTTTTTGTTTATGTATTAACTCCAATCGAATGTAAGCAAGGACCTGGAGGGCAGGGGCTCTTTTGTTTTTATCTCCCTATCTCTAGAACAGTAGGCATTTAATAAATGTTTAATGGATGAATAATAATAATAACACAAGCTAATGTTTAAATATCACTTTATAATTATCTCATTTGATCTTCATAACAACTCATTTGGGGTTTCCTGGGTAAAAATAATGAAATGATCTGGGTTTTGATTTCCAGCTACCCAACTTGGCTAGCCTACCTTGAGCATCTCCATTAATTCCTCTGAATCTTCATTTCTTTATCTATAAAATGAGAATGAAAATGTGGTGTGTGGGGGGTCAGTGGTGGAGTCAACAAAACTTGAGTTCAAATTCTGCCTGATACATGTTTGCTACATGCCCAAGACTACACTTGGCCTTAGTGAGGAACTATCTGCTCAGCTAAGAAATGGCTCTCAGTGTCATCCCTTCTTTCTCCAGCAAGATCATCCTCAAAGAGTTAAGTTATAGATGAACTGATGATTTGTGTTGGTGAAGAAAATTTTCAAATGGAAATTTTCATATACTGCTAAATAGCAGTTCCTTAACAAATATAGAAATAGGAATAGAGATCTCAAGTGGACTTAGGATTTCATTGATACAGGAAATTTCTGGATGAGGAATCTTCCTTTGTTAATGCATGTGTGAGCACTTTCTCAACTTTCAATAAATGAAATGGGAATAATCCATGTACTACCTACTTATAGGACTTTTGTGAAGTTAAAATGAGATAATATATGTGGTACTGTGAAAGCACTATATAGATCTTAATTATTCAATGATTTTTAAAAAATTTCTTCTGACCAGAGGTTCATATTATTTAGAGCTGAAAGGGACTTTAATAGAACATAGATTATAAAACAAAGAATATGGAACATGGATTATTAAAACTAGAATGGACCTTAGAATTCAGAACAAGGAATGGAAGAGCTGGAAGGGTCTTTAAAATATAAAATTGAGAATTTGGGAGCTGGAAGAGACCTTGAAGTTCATCTAGCCTAAACCCCTTCATTTTATAGATGAGAAAACTGAGAACCAGAGAGTTAAGTGATTTCTTTGGGGTAGTAAGTAGAAGACTCTAGATTTGAATTCAGTTCTTCTAATACAAGAATGAATGTGTCTTTTGAGTAAGCCATATGGATGTCACCAAATTAGCACCTCCAAGGAGATGATCCCAGGGTATTTGTCTGAAAGGATCTTCACTGCCACTGGAAGATTGAAATCACAGTTAGAAATTACAGACATGCCCCAATGTTTGTGAAATAAAGGGATGCAATGTTCCTCAAATGCAGTAAACACCTTTAATCACCTGCAGGATTTAGGTTCCAAGAAATGTTTCCCAAGGATAAGATGATATAAGGGACAGGCCAGTGAGTGAGTCTTTTTCAATTTTTCTGACCAAACCCAGAAAATAGCAGGCATATTAGCTGTTTGCTTCTGATGGGTCTTGGTGATAGACATTTCCCATTACCCTGGTTCTGGCTACTACCCTTTGGCTCCTAGATCATAGGCTAAGGGTGCCAGGCAGGGTTGGCCCTGACAAGGGGGCGGCAGGGTCTGCTCTTCAGCTTCGCATCCCAATAGCCACCTCTCCCCTTATTTATGAACTGTTTTTTTCTGCTTGTTCCTTTGGCTCAATCGATCCTCGAATGTCACCGGAGGAACATGTAAATTCGTGCTCTGCCTTCCAGGGAGCTTCCTGTGTCCTTTCTCAAGGATTATTTATTCCAAAAGTCAAGGAACAATGCAGACAAACCCAGGGAGACATAACTAGCAGAGACCCAGAGACTGTCAGTGCTTAGAACAGACAAATGCTTAGAACAAGCTATGGCCCTCTGCCTGGTTTTGTACTAAGAAACTAAGGATGGTGTTTACATTTTTAAATATAATAAAACTTTATTTAAAAATCTAAAAACTCTCCTTAGCTCTAGGGCTGTACAAAACAGTCTATAGTTTGCCAACTCTACTTAGTTATAGAATGTAGACTGCCAGAGCTGGAGGGGCTTCAGAACATGAAATAGAATATTAGAAATAGAAAGGGCTGGAGAAAAGAAAGCATAGAATGGCAGAATTGGCAAGGGCCCTTGGAACCCAATTATCATGGAGGGAAAACAACTTTAGAAACTCTTTTGTGTCTCTTCTTCCTTTTATTTCACAGATAAAGAAATTAAGGTCCCTGGAATTTAAGTGAGATGCAATGCATTGTGATAGAAAAATAGCAATGACCCAGGAGTAGCCAGGAGAGTAGAGTTCCAATCTTAGCTCTCCTGGTGAGTGACTTGCTGTGTGACCTTGGGCAAGTTGAAGGTTTTTTCTGGATCTCTGTTTTCCCATCTGCAGAATGATGGCATTGAACTAGATCACTGCTTTTCTTTTTGAGGCATTCGAGGTTAAGTGACTTGCCAAGGGTCACATAGCTAGTGTCTGAGGTCAGATTTGAACTCATACCCTCCTGACTCAAGGACTGATGCTCTATCAATTGCCCCTAGAGCATTAGTTTTCAGGGGAGGGATGGGGACATCTAGGATGCCCTAAGAGACTTTTGGGATCCCTTGAGAGGTCCTCAAGGTCAGAACTATTTTAATAAAGATACTAAGATGTTTTAATTGCTAATATTGTAAATATAGCTTTTTGGAGAGTCCTCAATAATTTTTTGAGTATAAAGGGGTCCTGAGGGAGGGAAAACATTGAGACCCATCAGAAAAATTGCAAAAGACTCACTCACTGGCCTGTCCCTTGTTATCATCTTATTCTTGGGAAACATTTCTTGGAACCTAAATTGAGGATTAGATAATCTCTGGGAGCCTCTACAGTTCTAATGATTTATCTTTGACTTTTTTTCAAATTATAGGGCCATATGAACTGTAGATTTGAACCAAGGTCCCATGTTCTTCTCCCTGGAACATTCACTTTACTTGTTGCCTTCTCCCTGTGGAACATCCCACCTTTAGGTCAGTACTCTTCTCCCATTGATGAATTCTTTCTGGGTCCTCCATTTTGAGAAAGGGCTTAGGTGGACCAAACTTCAGCTCCCTTCAGGACTTTGCTTTTTTTTTTTAGTTTTTTTTGCAAGGCAATGGGGTTAAGTGACTCACCCAAGGCCACACAGCTAGGTAATTATTAAGTGTCTGAGGCTGGATTTGAACTCAGGTCCTCCTGACTCTTGGGTTGGTGTTCTATCCACTGCACCACCTAGCCACCCCCAGGACTTTGCTTTTAACTTTCTGGACTTCACATGCAGGTAAATGCATTGTCTTTTCTCATTAGAATATAAACTCCCTGAAGGCATGAATAGTCTCTTTTTTCTTGTACTTGTGTTCTAAGGGCTTGGCCAACAGTGGAAGATAAACAAGAGTGTTTAACAAATACTTCTTGCCTTGCCATGTTCTAAACTGGATTTACTATGGATTTCAATTGAGCACATACTGGACCATATACCTATCATCAGACTGGGGATGTTGCTTCCTCAGCACTGTTCCTCCACTGCCATGTGTTCCCATTTTCTGCCTCAGTGGTTCCTCTGCTTTCTCTGCCAGATGTTGCCAGGGGCTATCCTGATGCCGCTTGCCTTCATTTGGACAGCATCTACTATAACTTTGCTGATGGTCGCATTTCTGATAACTCTCCAAATCTATCTACTCCAAACCTACCTAAGGTTTCTGTTGGATTTAGAAAAGCTAAATCCCCAAGGAGGCCATGAAGATGTGGCCTTGAATGAGATACTCAGTTTTCTCTACTCAAATATGAGCCCAGGCGGCCCCAGATACTATTGCAGGTCTATCTTTGGGATATGGTCCTAAGTTCTGGAACTGAGCTGCCAGGTAAGAAGAAAAGGCACTTATGGAAAAAATGGAGCATGAACCATGGAGAGGTTCATAAAAGGAAAACTGAATTGAGGGTGGGGGAGCCTGGAGGACCCAGGGAGTTGTCATGACTGCCACAGGGTAGGCAGGTGAAAAAAAGAAGAGCTTTGCAAAGTAAGAAAAATTAGGTTAACTTCCCCATCCTTTGCTGGCCTTCAATTCAATTCAGTTTAATAAGCATTTATGCTTTTGGCCTTGTGGTTTCTTTATAAGCACAGCTCGTCTTTGGCAAGGACAGCCTTGCCTTTCACGGTACACCTGCAGCAGTTAAGTGGTGGGCCTGACAAAACTCCCAGTGGGAAACAACAGCTGGCTTCAGCACCTGGAAAGATTCCACTCGACTCTCATCTTTTGTGTGAAGATACAGCATCACCATCTGCTGGCACCATCACCCTTTGCCACCTAACCCCACTGATCATGGCTGGATGCCAGCTCAGGACCCTTGGGCCTGGGGCTTTCCCAAATAGGCCACAGATTCTGGAAGGTCAGAGCAAGAAGGAAGCCCAGCACACAGGACATAGAATATTGACGCTGGGAAGGATATCAGAACACAGACTTGGTATAGAGAACATGGGAATGAGATGGGATCTTAGGATATAGGAATAAGGGATAAAAATCTGCAAAGTCCTTTAGATAACCATGTAGTCCAACACTTTTATTTTTTAAAAAATGAGTAACTGAGGCCCAGAGAATAGAAGTGATTCACTAGACATCACACACATAACAACATTTAAGCCTAATTCCTTTGACTCCTCATTTTATAGATGAGGAAACTGAGTCCAAAAAAAGTGATTTGCCCAAGGTCACTTGGCCTAGCAAGGGTATATGGATTCTTGACTCCTAAATCCTGTTTTTTCAATCCATTGTGCTATCTATCCTCCTTATTTTATAGGCAAGGAAACTGAGGCCCAGAGAAGTTATGTCACTAAGGTCACACAGGCAGACCTGGAATTTGAACCTAGGCCCTATAATGTCTAAAATCTAGTCCAGTGAATTTTTCACGACCTGACATAGAATTATTTAATTTCACTCTGACACCATTCCTGAGAGTTTGAAATGAATAATGAATTATTATTCCCATTTTATAGAGGATGAAACTGAGCCCTGAACCTTTAAGTAACTTGCCCAAGGTCACAAAGATGTACACCTAAGCAGTTATGAAATGGAAGCCAGGATTTGGTTCCAGTTTTTAATGTCATCCATGGGCCTTTATCTATTTCACCATTTTGCCCAAGGCCAGACCCAGTCACTCTCCACAACAAATCCTTCCCTCTTCCCCCCTCTCCCCCTTTCTTTGTACTATAATTCCTCGAGAGCCTTTATGGGGAAATGCGAAATTGGAAATTGAAGCTTGGAGGTCATAAACAAAGAGACAAGTAAAGTGGAGCTTTGGGAGTTTTTAAGGGGGGAAGGGGTGGGGAATGGGAGCGGGGATAATGAAGCATTATGAAGAGGGTAGGGCAGCTTTTGGGAGTCATAAATCTTTCACTGACCAAACTGCCCATTCTGATGGAGAAGATGAAGATTTTAGGGAACTGATCACATGGTTGGACTGATGCCTGATACAAGGGTGGGAGTGATGGTGGGGGTGGGGTGGTAGTCTGGGAAACACTGAAGCCAGGGACCATCTGCAAAGAGAGAACTTTGCTTGGGGGGCAGGGTTTGAAAATATTGAAAAAGAAACATATAGGGGAGAAAGAGAAGGGAAGCTTGTTTATTGAACTGGGGAATATTCTACCCACCCACCCATCTGGAAGACACATTTTATGACCAGGTCTGAAATGGATACAGACTGGGCCAACTGTTCAAAAACATCCAGGGGAATTCCCTTAACACTTAAGAATTATGACTAACCCTTAAGAATTGTGTAGCAGCTTGGTGCTTCATGGTTAGAACGTTGGACTCAGAGGCAACAAGACCCAAAAATCAGATGAGTTAACATGGAAAAAGACTTTGCAAAGCTTAAAGTCCTATATAAGTGCTAGCTATAATAATAATAATAATAATAATAATAATAATAATAATAATAATAGTAGTAGTAGTAGTAGTAGTAGTAATTATAATAATAATAATTATAGTTCCTGTTTAGAAAATATTTTGTAGATTGGGAAAAGCTTTTACAATGGCCCTAAGAGGTTAAAGGTAGAAAGAAAAATTATCTCCATTTGACAGATGAAGAAAGCGAGGCTCAGACCCTGGCCATGTATCTAATTATCTGTGGAGCCAATAGTCAGACCATGTCTTCTGACTCTTTCTCTTGTACTATCCTGCCACATATTATATGTAAAGTCTTATCCTAGGGACTGGGGAAACAAAGATAAAATAATAATAGTTTATAATTCTTCAGTGCTTTATTGGTTACAAAATGTTTTGTGTATATTGCACTATTAGATTCTTACAATGAACTTTGGAGGTAGTATAGGTATAAATTTCTCCATTTTGCAGATGAAGAAACTGAGATTCAGAGGAGTGAAGTATTTAAGTACTATACTTGTCTTGGAGACATTAAAATCCTTAAGAAAATCCTCACATTTACTAGTTGTATGACTTTGGGCAATCCATTTTATCTCTATTTTTTCAGTTTCCTCATCTGAAAATGGATAAAGGCACCTACCTCCCAGGTTGTGAGGATAAAATGAGGCAATATTTGTAAATTTTTTTGCATACCTTAAATTGTCTTACAAATACTAGCAATTATTATTAGGTGTTATTAATAATCTATGATTTTATACAACATCTGTCAATTTCACATCCATTACATCAGTATATTCTTAAGAGTCCCATGAAATAGTTATGGATATTTACTTTGCTCATTTGATGGACTTGAATCCAGTTCCTTTGAATGTATTTTCTTGTAATCTTCTCACTAAGTTCTATCTCTGATTTCAAGTTCTATTTGGTCCATTAGACTATTAAGGTTTTTCTAAGAATTTATTCCTCCTTTCCCTTTTTTGTACTCTAATAAAAGTATCATTAATGCTGAATTTCTCTATTTCCTCGGGCACAGGTGTGTTTTCCTAGAGAACCTCAGTTTGAGTGGGTGTCTCTATGGTGCCTTCAACACAATAGGACAATAGAATTTTGAAGCTTTGATAAAATTGTGACATATGTGAGTTGGTCATAAAATGCTCCTGATCTGTTTTTCCTGTTTTTTTTCCTTCTGTGTCACATTCTCTATCCCCCCCCCATTCTGTTCCTTTTCTCTCAAATAAGGTGTAGGAAGAGATTCTGATACATTCTTTCACACTCAAGTACAGTTGACTGACAACATCTATGATAAGGAAATACCTCAAATTTTTCCTAGTTGTGTGGCAAGTTGCTTACCCTCTATCTGCCTCAGTTTCATCATCTGTAAAATTGGCATAATAATACTAATTCTTAAGTCCCAGGGATATTGTAGGAATCAAAAGAGATAATATAGGAGTGAAATGCTTTGCAGACTCTAAAGTATCTTACAAATGCTAGCTTTTATTATTATTACTAGCTGTATGACCTTATAAGTTTGTAAGTTTCTGTTTTCTTATCTGAAAAATGAGGGAGTGAATTCCTAAGGTCTCTTCCAGTTCTAAATACTATGATATAATCATGCTGTGTACTGACAGTCTCCAAGAGTGGTCCTACTTAAGGCTTTATCTATATTAACTTATCTGATCCTTGGGTCTTACCCCCATTCAGTCTAACATTCTAAAGCTGAGGCCATTCCCTCATGTCCTTCCAAAGGAATACTATTTTTCAGTGGTCAAAGCACACCCTTACTTTAAATGTACATGCATTCATACTTTGGATCAATATCTCACTATTCTACGTTGTAGATAGTAATTCATAGGATCATAGATCTCAGGGGCTATCATGTTTAGTGAACTGGGCCTGGACTTTGCCTTAGAAATGTCAACTTTTTTTCTCCAAAATTCACTCAGGTGTCTATTCCCACCCTGAAGGCTTTTTGGAAACACAGAAGATGGTTATGGCAAGTGGGAGGTCTTAGAGAGAAACAAGTTTGTGTTCCCAAGGGGGAGTTGATCATTTCTACATTCACTGGGTCTGTTTTCCTTCAAGTTTGTCTTCTCTCATCATTTGGTTTGTCTTAGGCTCCTAAAAGAGGCAAGTAGATATTTTCAGTGCTGTTTAACAGTGAGGGATAGAGTCAAGGGAAATGGAATTCTTCTCTTTCTATAGGGTCACAGCTATAAATACTTCTTCTTGATGTGGTAGGTCCCATGTCAGTCCCTCAGCTTTAATACCCTTCGGTAATTGCTGCTATTCCAATTGTCATTCTGAAGTTGGCGGTAAAGAGTAAAATGCAACTGTTTTGGAGTCATGTGTACCTGGATTTAAATTCTTGCCCAGACTTTTACCACTTGTGAGACCTTGGTTAGGTTGCTTCCTCTCTCTAGGTCTCAGTATTTTTTTTTATCTGAAAAAAAAGAGAGGGTTGGGCTAAATAGCCATAAAGGTCTTTTTCTGGCTATGGATAGATAGATCTATGATTTTATATCCTTGAGCCCTGTATTCTATGTGGGTATACTGGTAATTATTTAACAACCAGCTCTCTGAAGAAAAAAAAAATATACATGGCATTTCTTTAAGTTTAATCTGCATTATTAAATTCTCCACCACTTTCTTAAGTCTAGAAATCAACAAAACAATGAATCAGTATCTGATTTTTAGTGTTTTCAGATTTCTGAGGTGTAAATGTTTTCACTGCTAATTAAACAGTTGATTCTCAGATACTTGGAACCAGGAGTTCCTATGACTTAAAGAACTAGTAACTTTCTTTTTTTTTTTTTCAAGGCAAATAGGGTTAAGTGGCTTGCCCAAGGCCACACAGCTAGGTAATTTTTAAGTGTCTGAGGCTAGATTTGAACTCAGGTACTCCTGACTCCAGGGTTGGTGCTCTATCCACTGTACCACCTAGCCGCCCCAGAACTAGTAACTTTCAATATGCTTTTGAGCAAGTTGCTTAACTTCCCTTCATCTCTAACATCTTGACCTGATTAAATCCCAAGAATATTGTTATTGTTAGGGTCTAAGAAGATGAAGTTTGTGAAAGTGCTTATCAAATACAAATTTGATATTTAATATTTCAACTGAAATAATATTTATTTAATTGATTTAATTGATGCAGAGAACTCCTGGTGATGAATTTCTTTTATCAGTGAAGGTTGGCACACTTTTTGAAAATTACAGTCTTAGACAATTTTTCTCTGACACCAAGAGTTTAAATGAATTGCCCAGGTCACACAACCTGTTTGTGCCGAAGGCAAGACTTGAAACCAGATCTTCCTGATTGAGGCCAGCTCTCTACAAACTGAACCACCCTGCCTCTTTTTTTATTGTTGTTGACATCTCATCCTCACCTTTTTCCTGTTAGATTCATATAGAAAAGGTTCCAGAACCATTTACAATCCTGCTAGTTACTGTACAGATAGGTATATGAATTGTTTTTAGTAAGTGCAGAAAGCTCACATTCGAATGGAAGTTCACCTTATATATGTTCACTGAAAGTATCATTGGGACAATTCCAGTAGCAAATAGGACAACAGGGTTGATATGTATCTCACCGGATTCCCGCATGACTTTTTTTCCTGAGTCAGATCTCTATACTCTGTTCAATGTAACTTGGAGGATATTTGGGATGGCATCATCTATGAAAAATGTCATTCTTAAGTTTTATGAGACTGGGTGATATGTGTGACAGTCTGGTCTTTGCTAATAGCTTAAGCCTAGTACCATTTTTGGCACTCTATTTTGAGGTTTAGATTTGTAATATAGGAATTTGTCCTCAGAAAAGCTATGAAAGATATTGAGCCTCTGATATATAATTCAAGCTACCAACTCAAGTCAATAAACATTTATTAAGTGCCTACTACATACCAGTTAGCATATAATTAAACATTTATTTATTTAATAAATATTTATTAGGAACCTACTCTGTGGCAGGTCTTATGAGGTTACAAAGGAAGATAAAGAATAGTCCCTGCCCTTGAGAAGCTCACAATTTAATGGGAGAGATAGAAAGCATGTAGAGAATTATGAATAAACAAGCTATATAAAGAAGGACTGGGAAAAGCTTCTCAAGAAGGGGTTTAGCTGGAACTTGAAGTAGGTCAGAAAAGGCAGAGAGTTCTATGACATTCAATGTTCTGGAGTCTCAGTCTATACTCTAAAGCCCCCCCTCCAGTTCTGATATTCTGTGTCATTAAGACTCTTCTGACTCTGATGCTTTGACATTTGGCATCCTACAGTCATTTTTAGACCTGTGAAGTCGGTTAATTTTGTGACTCGGAGGGAAGTTTTGGAACAACTGCCTAGCTAGGGCCATGCTGCCTGACTAGTGAGCCAGACAGAACAGACACACTGTGGGATATGTCTAGCTGGCTTCAGACCTCAGATCAGTTCATCAATAAGCATTTATTAAGTATGAGACTGTGATAAATGGCAGGGTTAGAAAGAAAGGCAAAAAGCCTAAAATGCGTAAACCAGTCTCTGCTCTCAAGGAGCACAGTCGAATGGGAAGACAACTTGTAAACGATAATGTACAAGGAAGCTATATAGAAAAAATTTTGGAAAAAGAATAGCTGCAGGGCAAAGTGAATAGAGTGATGAGCTTGCAGTCAGGAAGACATGAGTTCCAAGCCAGTTTCATTTGCTTATTAGCTCTGTGACTATGAGCAGGTCACTTAACTCCATCTACCTCAGCTTTTTCAACTGTAAAATGGAGATGTTACTGTCCCTACTTCTTAAGGTACGTTGTGAGGATCAAATGAGTTATTTGTATAGTGCTTAGCATAGACCATCAATAAATGCCTGTTTGTCATCCTCCCCTACTCTCTTCTTTCTCTGTCCACAAAGGGTATCATACCCTTATCTGATGCTCTTCCCAAAGGAATGGACATTTTGATTGCTGAAACTTGACAAGATATCTTGGGGTTTACCATCCCCAAATCACTTTAGTTTTAATAGATTGGCCAACAATTAGTCCCAGGCTATCCCTACTTGATTACTGTTTGGGCCCTGAATGACTCAAAATGAATGTAAATAACAATTGTTTCTGCACTCCAAGACTGATTTTTTTTGACTAAAGGTCATTCTTTGCCTCATTTCTTACTTAACTTAATAATTGAGTGAGCTCTGTCTCAGTCAAACTAGGACCTGGAAAAGACCTTAGCTGAAAAAGACCAAGATCTCCCATTCCATCCAAGGCCATTTTCAGTTGTTTTGATCTATATCTTGTCACTGAACCCATATGACTCTGGAGGAGAAAGAGAAGCTGGTGACTTTGTACAACTCTTCCTCACCTAAATCCAGTTCATGGCATCACTTCCCTGATGTCATGATCCTCTTTGAGAATAAAGGACAAACAACCCCTTTAGGGGAATAGTAATTCATTGTTATTATTGTTCATTTATTCAGCTGTGTCTTACTCTTTTTGACCCTGTAAACCATAGCATGCCACTACTGTCCATGGGATTTTCTTGGTAAAGATACTTGAATAGTTTTCCATTTTCTTCTTTAGTGGATTAAGGCAAACAGGGTTAAGTAACTTACTTATTCAGAATCTCATAGCTATTGTCTGGGATTGGATTTGAACTCAGATCATGGCTGCCTCCACAAGGGAGGTATAAGAAGAATTACTTTTGCTCCATTGAGGGCCTAGTTGAGATTATACAGCATAAATTTGTTGTGGCTCCAGTTGGCATTTTTGGGCAGTTTTCTTGGTTTGCTTCAGCAGCACATGAATACAAAATGTCTTGCTGGGTATTTGTGTTAAAATTTTAAAGCCTACAGTGATACTTGCAGTTTCTTTTCTTGAATGATCTACATTGATCACTGTCTGAGTTCCTTAAGGATAATCTTTTTTGTAGTTTCTGGAGTGATGAGCTGGTCTTCAATTGCCATCCTGAACTCCTACATCTCCATGAACAAATCATTGTACAAACACATTATTATCTTCATCACCATCATCACCATGATTTTCACCATCAATTTTATTTTTATTGGAAGTCACAAGGAGTCCATCCCAGGAGTTGGAGGCAAGCATTTCCAAATCTGGAGCTAAAAATCAAAGATACCCCTAAAAGAACAGCTATTTCTGGAAGTGGATTTGTTTTTCCCTTTGCCTCTGGTCTTCACTTTCTCCTCATATCCTCCATTCTGGTCACTTTCATTCCAGCTTTTGGTGGGGAAGGAATTTGAAGGTAAGAAAATATTACCCCCTATTTCCCAGTGGTAGAATTCTCTCATGGCTGATTTAGTTATTGCCATAGTTCTAAGTAAAACTGATTAGTTTCTAGGTCATAGGCAGGAAATCTCTGGTCCCATAAGCTACAATTCTCATTGACGTCTCCCTACCAACCCCACAGTCTCTTGAAGGGAGCAGGGCTTGACACCAAGGGCAGGAGCTCTTTTATTTAAACACAGGTAGACCCCCACAACTTTGAACCCCTAGAATCATGAATATCAAGTTGGAGAAATCTTGGGTTAGAGTTCCCAGGAATTGTCCAAGAGAAGAGCAGAGAAGAAGAAAGGAAAGAAGGGGAAAAAGAAATTCCCCTCTTGGCTAGTCACAAGAGATTTCCAAGATGCCAGTGCCATAAAATAGGTGAAGGTTGAGTAAAAAAAGATGACTGCCCTCCTTCCTAAACCACAGAGAAGAAAAGCAGCATCATTTTCCTTTTCTGCAGATTCTCAGTCAAACTACAGACTTGAGAACATTACTGTTGTTTTTGAATTATTTGGATTATATCTGACTCTCCTTGACCCCATTTGATATTTTCTTGGCAAAGAATAGTGATATATGTTTGCCATTTCCTTCTCTAGTTCATTTTACAGATGAAGAAACCAAGGCAAACAGGGATAAATGACTTGCCTAAGGTCAGAGAAATAATTAATGTCTGAGTCTGGATTTGAATCCAGAAAGATGAGTCTTCTTGACTCTAGGCCCTGTATTCTGTCTGCTGAACCATCAGAAGTGTTTGGATTTGATCATTCTATTATATTCCTCAGGTTACCAGTATAATTCCAAGACTCATCTGATGCAGAGTTTTGACTCCAGAGTTCTAATGACTTCAATGTCAAACTCAAAAGGGCAGGGGGTACTTTCCCTTGTAGTTCTTGAACCCTTCTCAAACTCTTTATAGTCGATACCACTGTTCATCCCATCACAAAACCTCCTAAGGTAGTAAATTCTGTATATTTATTCTCAACTTTGAGAAATCTCTGATGTGTCCTCAGATTACCTTCTTTGAGATCCAAGGGATTGCTGGGGAGGGAGAAGACCTAGTTCTAATAAAGCCTCACCCTGGTTGACCCCTCAGTTTTTTCTAAGTCATCATCTTTTCTCTCTGGCTGGGAGAGCTTTGTCTGCTAAAATAAATTGCTGGCATTTATGGTGTAGGTGGCACTGAGGTTGGGGAGGAGAAAGGGAGAGTGATGTAAGAAGGTGAGAGCTGGATTTGTAGCCTGGAGGTCTAGTTTAGGCGCTTACCTTTGACATCTATTATTTATAATGAATTACCTTAACCATTACTTTTTCTTATTTTTATTAGTATTAAATAAGATAATGTATGTAAAATATTTTGTAAACTTTAAAGCACTATATAAATGCTGTCTAATATTATTATATTGCTATTATTATCATTTCTACTAAAACTACAACAACAACTAACAATAACAGCAGCTACTACTACCACAACTACTATTACAACTATTACTACTACCACAATTTCACAAGCAAGTCATTTTAGCTTCCTTGGTCTGTTTCCTCATCTGTATAATAGGGTAATAATTCTTGTGCTTCCTGCTTCATAGGCTTGTCACAGGGGAAAACACTTTGTAAACCTTAAAATGTTCTAGAAATATGAATTATTATTGCTTAGTACTTTAGAGTGACTTCTTATTTTCTCATCTCAACAATCCTGTGAGACTAATAGTGCAAACATTATTTTCCTTGATTTACAGGATTTATGTTGTTTAGTCATGTCTGACTCTTCAAGACCCCAGTTGGGATTTTCTTGGCAAAGATACTAGAGTGGTTTGCCACTTCCTTCTCCAACTCATTTTATAAATGAGGAAACTGAGGCAAACAGGATTAAGTGTTTCACAGCTGGTAAATGTCTGAAGTCATCAGGAAGATGATTCTTTCTGAGTCTAGGCTTGGTCCTCTATCTACTGCATCACCTGGCTGTCTGACATGATTGATAGGATCATAGATTTAGAGTTGAAGGGACAGAGGCCATCTAGGCCAACCTTCTCATTTTACAGATGAGGAAGGTCAGACCCAGAGAAATTAATGACTGATCCAAGGTCACAAGGGAATAAGTGACAAAGATTTGATATGAACTCAATACCTGTGATTCCATGCTCAATCCTTTTTCCTCTGTACCATAATGATAAATTAGCAGAGCCTTCCAGAGAAGAAGTGAAAAAGATGGATTTTGAACCCTGGTCTATTGACTCCTGGTTCAGTGCCCTTCCCGTAATAATAACCATTCTACTGGTTTGATTAGCCCTTGGGGGAGGGGGTTGCTTTCCATTTGATCAACCCCTGCTCCTGGAGAAATCATCTACATTTCCTCTTTTAACGGGCAGAAAGTCAATGGGAGCTGGAGTTCTTGTATCAGAAGATCATTTTCTGTCTCTGTGCTGGGTCTTCTCTGAAGGCAGATTGTGGGGGCAGTTCTGTCTGAACTCTTCTCTGCAGTCAGAACCCTCAGAGAGATCACACAACCAGCCTCCTGTTTCAGAGAACAGCTGAAGGACTGCTTATTTCACTCATTAAAGCTGAATAAGACTGCAAATTATGAGATGTAATTACAGTAAATACATCTTTGGGCCTGTGCAGGCAGAGAGGAAGCTGAGATGTGATGCTATCTCTGATAGGCTGCCATCTTCCTTGGTCAGCAGGTACTTATTACTGTACATGGATGCTCCTACCTTGGTCCCTGGAGCTGTCTTGGGTATACAAATTGTTGGATAGTGACTGTTTTCTGAGCCTAGAAGAAGCCTACCAGTTCCTAACCACCTTCCTTGAGAGGATGAGTTTGAGATTGCCTAGGCTGGCAGAGGGAGGAAAGACCAAAGACAAGACAAGGAGGAAGGGGTGACTGGGTCTGAGTCATCTCTGTTCTTGTCTGCTGAGGGAAGTTTGGTTAGCTCAGTCTGAAGTAGTGGAAAGATAAGGCTCTTCTAAATCCTAGAGAAGATATTTAATAATAGTAATAAGTCCCTGGAATAAAAATGTGAGAACTGGAAGCCATGCAATATAAAAAATTAGCCAATAAACATTTTTTTGTAAATAATATTTTATTTTTTCCAATTACATGTAAAGATAATTTTCAACAGTCATTTATTATAAGATTTTGAGTTCCAAACTTTTCTTCTTTCTTTTCCTTCTCTCTCCCCAAGATGGCAAGAATTCTGATAAAGGTCATATATGTGCAATTGTGTTAAGTATGTTTCCACTTTAGTCATGAAACATTTCTTGAGTGCTAACTGTATACTAGGATGGGTGGCTGGGTGCACAGTGGATTGAAGATCTGAAGACTCATCTTATAGAGTTCAGATCTGGAGATAGGAAACCAGTCCAATCAGTCAAGAACCATTTATTGTGTTTACAATATACTAGGCACCGTGCTAAATCATGGATTTAGAATAGAAAGAGAACCATAGATTTAGGACAGAAAGGGACCTTGGGGGCCAACTATTCCAACTTCTTCATTGTACAGATGAGGAAACTGAGGTTCAGAGATCACAAAGGTTAAGGGTCAGAGGTGGGATTTGAACTTGGGTTTTCTGATTCAGAGTTAATGCTCTTTGTGCACTATACCAAAAGATTCCTTTTACAGCTGTTTTATCACTTGATTCTTTATCAGTCCTATGATGGGATTTTTGTGTTAGTTTGTCTCCATTTGATAGCTAGGAAAGCAGAGATTTCTCAAAGCCAAATGTTTTTCTCAAGGTCACATAGCTAAATAAATAGGTGACAAGAGACAGGGCTCAAGTTCAGGCCTTCTTATTCCAAATATTTCCTCTATCCATCACTGTCTTCCCACTGAGGATAACTCAGGAAATTCAAGTTGAGAGCTCTTGGGGCAATTTTAAAGAGCTCTAGGATGATGTGGGGAGTGGTGGTGGGAATCTTATTAGGGATGAGATATGAGATATGAAATGAGATATGAAAACACTACAAAAAGCATAAATCACAATAGAGACAGGAGGGTTTGTTGCTTCTTGTTCAGAAGATTGCATTAAGATACCCCTTTGAGGATCATACAGACAGATCAGGGGAGCAACTTATTAAGCTGACACTTTCTATGGATACTCTCTGAATTTATCCTCTACTGGGAGTCACCTTCTAAGAATTGTGACCTAATGGAGAGAGTGCTGGGGGTAGAATTAGAGAAGTTGGCTTGAGTCTTAGCTCTGACTCTTAAAACCGTTGGGACCTTGGACATATCACTCCTCTGTTTTCTTATCTGTAAAATGAGGGGGGGGTTAGATTAGATGAATTTTAATGTTTCTTCAAGCTGTAAATCTGTGATGATGTTATCCTGTGCTGAATGTCATTGATAAGCAGAAGCATAGCTAGAAGATGATGACTCAGATAGTAGGTGACTTAGTCATGCCATAAGAAAACTTAGATGATTAGTCTTAAGAAAATGATATTTGGTCTGGGGATATGGGGGAACAAATGGCAATTGTCTTTAAATATCCAAAGGCTAGAAAAGAGGGTGCCCAGGATGCTTGAAAACTTGCTAGCTTTTCTTATCTCAAGTCCTCTAAGAGTCTAAGGATGAAATGACCTCTTCTGGTTCCAGCCCCATTTAGTCCCTCAAATTAACAGGGTAAGGGTGAGAAGGATTGGAGCTCAAGTTATATAATGTATCAGTCAACAAATGCTTATTGAATGTTTATTAAATAGAAGACTGTTCTAAACTCTGGAGAAATGAAGCCAGTCAGACAGTCATTAGGCATTTTATTTACATCCCTGTAATGTACTAAATAATGAGATAAAAGGGAGGCAAAAAGAGTCTCTTCTCTCAAACCCTTTATCATTTATGTTTTACTCTGTATATATATTTTGTTTTACATAGTTGTTTGCATATTGTCTCCCTTGGACCACTATGTATAAACAAAATATTTATAGAGTAAAGAAAGTTACAAATGTGACAAAGAAAGGTTAAAAAATAAAAGGCTAAATCTACCTTTAAGGAACTCACAGACTAATGGGGGAGACTTCATGAAAGCAGTTCCTTATAAATAACTATATACATTCAGATGTGGGGCAACTTGGTGCTGCCATGGTATATGGAGAGGCAAGCTTGGAGTCAGAAGACTCATCTTCCTGAATTCAAATCTGGCCTCAGATTCTTTCTAATTGAGCCAGTAACTTAACTCTGCCTCAGTATCCTCATCTATAAAAAGAGTTGAATTAGAAAATGGCAAACTAGTCTGCTATCTTTGCCAAGAAAACCTCAAATAGGGTCATGAAGAGTTGGACATGACTGAAAGATGATTGAACACACAAGATCATACAGAGTAGATGGAAAGTAATTTCAGGGGGGAAGGCACTAGCAAGATAAGTGTGGGTAGATGGATTTCTTTATTTTTTTAAGACCAAAGAAGGGAGGCAGAAATGAGACCATGAAAACTATCTTGAATTTTCTGAAATATTTGTGAAAAAGAAATGAGACCATCTTTGCTGAACTCTCACAGGAAAATTAGAATCATTGGGGAAGGAAGGGGAGTCCAAGGGAGGTAAGCATGAGTTTAATAAAAGGAGTAAATTCTTCAGAGTCAGAAAGACCAAGCAATGAAATGGGTTGCTTTAGGAGGTAGTGAGTTCCTTGTCCCTGGAGTTCTTTGTTTAGAGACTAGATGTTGCACACAGGTTTCATGATTTGCATAGGGTTGAAACTGGTGTTTCCTGAAATCCCATCCAACTACAGGTCTAGAGGTTGTGATCTTTGTAAGGTTCATCATACCCAACCGCCTCAACAGTTCCTTATATGATGTGATATCCATACCCTCCACCAATTCAGTTGCCCTCCTATAGTTTGTCATTGTCTTCCTTAAAGTATAATCCCCCATGTTCTTTTCTAAATGCTCACAAACCATCTGTATTTGGGGAGGATTTAACATCTGGGGCTTGGAAGGAGCAATTCTTCTGGGATATGAGTTCAATAGTGAACAGAAGCATCCAGATGTTACTACTTGTTAAGAGCAGTTATCTGTCTGCAGGAATGGAGGCTTCTTAGCCAGGGTATGCACGATCATGCATGCTGACATCTCCGTTGAGTCCCCAGTTTGGCTCTTATTTCCCAGCAAACACTGGTCATTTTGTTTCCAGTAATACAAGTCCAGTGGCTAAACATGCCTGGATGCTGTGTCCAAGAAGTTACACCTTTGGCTTTGGCTATCCCTTCAGCACAAACACGGGTGCTCCCCTGTGTTGATCTAACAGCTTGACAGCTCTGTAGGTGGAGAGCTGGCAGGGGTCCAAGCCAAATTTTCTGTTTCTTCCTTTTAATATAAACAGTGCCTTTGATGTACTTGGGATTTCTTGAATGAACAAATGAACTTGTTTATGTAAAAAGACCCAGAAAAAATTTCCACTGCATAATTGCAGTTTGTTTTCCAGTGGTTTGGTGGTGCATCATTGGAGATGCTTTTCATAGAGTAAGAAGTTGCTTTCTATATAAAGGTCTAAGTACTCAGCAGTTTCTGGTATGTCACCCAGTCAGTCAGTCAATGAGCATTTGAGCTCTTACTATTATGAAGCTCTGTGAAGAGTTGCTATATTTACAAATGACTGAACCTTGGCTCCAGAGGCACTAAGTTGATTTCTTTGAAAGAAGAAACAATCTCAAATGTTCAAAGCCATTTTATGGCACTTTAGCAACCAGAAAACTAGTATCATAGACCCATAGAGAATATTGAAGTATAGAACATAGGATGTTAAAATAGGCAGAGCCCTAGAACACAGAACATTGCTTTCAGAGCTCCCAATGACCCTAGAACAGAGGTGGTTATATTATCAAATAAAAAAAAAATGATGTTTGACCTTAGAACACAGAACATAGATGTTAGAGAAGGAAGGAACCTTAGAACCCAGAACAACAGTGTTAGGGTTAAAAGGAACCTAAAGAGAAACAATATTAAAGTTGGAAGGGTTCATACAGATCATTTAAACCAATAACTCTTTTTTTGTAGATGAGGAAACAGACTGGGGGAAGGGATTTGTCTAAACTTCCATGACTTGTTCTAGGTATCAACATTTCAGATCTTCTCTAGTATAAACACAGCTGGATAAGTTGAAATTAGGACACTGATTTGTAAGTCCCTGTAACTGGGGTTGTTCAAATAAACTGTCAGGGAGCCTGTGGATAAGGAGATTGCTGCATTAGGTAGGGGAGGTTCCTTTCTGAGGTCCTTTATAGTTTAGGACTATATAATTCTGAAATTTTAATTGGCTTGTGTTTTACTAATGGGTGGTCCATCTTCCATTGCCCTAATAAGGACAAAGCTTCAGGGATGCAATATCATGCAGTATGGTGGTTCCTCACTGTTCCTCACAGTGGTTATTTCTTCCCAGTCCTTGAAATTTTTACAACTCAAATACCTTGCTTCTTAAAACCAGTTCTATTACTTCTCAGATGTGTGATTTTGTCATTTCCCTCTCTGGGCCTCAGTCTCCCAAGAGTAGCTAGGTGCACAGAGCACTGGGCCTGGAGTCAGGAAGACTCATCTTCATGAGCTCAAATGTAACCTGAGACACCGACTAGCTGTGGGATCCTGGACAAGTCAATTAACTCTTTTTGTCTCAGTTTCCTCATCTTCAAATGAGCTAGAGAAGGAGTTGGCAAACAACTTCAGTATCTTTACCAAGAAGCCCCCCAAAAGAGTCTTGAAAAGTTAGAAAGGATTGTAATGATTGAATAACAGAAATTGCTGTGAGTATGCTCACTATCCTTGATGCAATTCTCTGCCTGGAAAAGACTGAGTCACCTGTTTGAGATGTGATCATATGTAATGAAAGTACCTTGGAGAGACTTTGGAGCATTGATAGAAAATCTGGAAATGATTCTCTTCTGTGAAACACACAGTACACAGCAGCCATTCGAAGAATACTCTTTGACCTTTCCCCCACTTATGATTGATATAATTTGATGTCTTCTCTTCAATTGACTCCTTCTAGTTAAAGAGTAGCCCATGAAAACAGCCTTGGTCCTTAACCTCAGCATTTGTTCTTTTGTTTAGTTGAAAGAGATTAATCTGGAGGCTAAAATCTTGTGATTTTTGAAAGGTCAAGAGGAGCCACCCAAAAAATCTATTAATTCTCATGTTTT
This sequence comes from Macrotis lagotis, assembly GCF_037893015.1. NCBI lineage: Eukaryota > Metazoa > Chordata > Mammalia > Peramelemorphia > Peramelidae > Macrotis > Macrotis lagotis. The sequence goes on along the minus strand of NC_133658.1, from coordinate 250,785,415 downwards.
TCAGTCAGTCAAACATAGATATCCTAAGGACTGAGAAATAACCTTCAGGACTGAACCCAGGAGTAGCTGAGATGAGTACTCATCTGGCAAACATTTGAATGTGACTTTGTTATAGGACCTAGACTATGTTGATATTGAATTAAGTTTGAGTCCATTCTCCTCAGTGACTGGAATGGTATGGGGAGAATTGTGCCTCTGAAGTGGTGGGGGAATATGTTTGTACTGCTGTTCCTTCTATGTTTTTGAAGAAAATATCCTTCTGCAAAAAGTAATTAGTGTTAATTGGTTAAATGGAAGTGGAGCTCTAGTTGCTAGAAGGAGCAACATACCTAGAACAAGGACTTGAATTAATAGCATTAAAGAAGAGACACTAACCCTTCAGGGGTATCCCTGATGCCTTAGGGGAAGATGTAGCCTATTTCCCTTTTGAAGAATGATTCTTGAATAACTGGTTATATACAAAATATAATTTTCCTGCTTAGGAGGGCACTTACACGTATCTTCAAAGGTGTTGGAAAGGTCAAATGAAATAATAATTGTAAAGCCCTTCAAATGATGTCCAGGACATACGAAGTGCTTTGAAAATGTTAGTTGTTATTGTTGTTATTTCATGTTTAAGATGTTCCTTGAAGGAAATCAAGGAAAATTCTTTGAGGTAGAAATGAGGAAGAAGGACATTCTAGGCCTGGAGAAAACCAATGCAAATCCATGGAAGACAGGGATGAAAAGTCATGTGTTTTTAATAATAGGAATTGTTTTATTTATTGTCTTCAATACCTAGCAGAGTGACTGGCACATAGTAGGCACATGAATACTGATAAATAAATACTCCTTAAGAAGGTCAATTTGACTGAATCATAGAGAATGGAAAGGACTTATAAGAAGGCTGAAAATGTATGTTGGGCCTAGGTTGTGAATTATTTTAAAATAAATTTTTATGGAAATTTAAAGTTTGTGAAGTAATTTCCTCAAAATAATTTTGTGAGGTACATGATGTATTTATTGTTTCTACTGTTTTATAAAGGAGGAAACCAAGGCTTAGAGAGGGGCAATGAGTCATCCATAATCACTCTGCTTATCAGGGTTTTGCCCCTCCAGATGTAATATGCTTTCCATTCTATCACATTGCCTCTTTAAAACTTATGATTATCAAAGAATGGTGTGTAAAATCAGAAGCTCTAGAACTCAAGGAGAAGGAGAGTAAGAGGGAGATAGTATGTAGTGAGGCATTGGGTGGATAAGTGAGGGAATGACTATTGTAATGAATTTACTGTTGAGGACTCAAGAGTGAAACTTAGGGACATGAGACTTAATCTCTTGTCTATCTATAAGACAACAGGATCATAGATTCTAAGATTATTGAGTCATAGATGGAGAGTTAGAAGACTCCCTTTGTTTTACAGATAAAGATACTGAGTCTCAGTCACATATCCAAGGTCATACATTTACTAAATATCAGAGGTAGGATTTGAAAAGAGACCCTCCTACTTCTCAATTCTTCTTTTTTATTATAATCTTAACAAATATCATGAATTACAAGCATTTTAATAGCCAAAGATTAGAAAGGAGATTTATATGTATGTACATCTTACACTAAAGTGAATCAGAGACTATTGTGGGCTGAGGTGGTCAGAGAAGTTTTCCTGGAGGAGGTTTGATTCAGCTGATTTGGAGAAGAAAAATGGTGGGTTTGTCCAGAAGGAGGATTAGCTCAATAGCTGGAGGTGATGGGATCAGCAGTGAGGCCAGGATAACTGTGTTGATGGTTTAATTGAGAAAAGGAGGAGACCAGTTCTAAATGGTGGAGAAGGTTTGGGTCAGTTGTGTATACTAGAGCAACCAGGGGCATGCTGGGAAATATTAGTAGATGATGGACCAAGAGGAGATAGAGGTAGGTAGATTGAATCAAATACTCAGAATTCTGTTTATGGATCAGCTTCTGATTGCTTCTATCTGCCTTAGGGCTCAGTAGGCATGTGCTAACTGCTAATTAAAAGCTGAACCATTGTATTGTCCTTGAGAGAAAAAAGTGGGAAACTTGCCCTAAATAAATTAAGGTTTACTCTGGACATCCCAGTGAGGAAACCTGTAAAGCTGCAAAAAGGTGTGGTAACCAGGCAATTTGCCATTGCAGCTAACCACAAGGGTTAGCCAAGAGAACTAGCAAAAAGAACACAGAAAACCAAGAATCTGGCTTCAAATAAGCAAAAAAAAAGGCAAAGAGAATTTTGCCATGATCTATAAAGAGGAAAAATGTTTGTGTTTCAGCTAGAACCAAATCACACTTACATAAGCACCAAATACAAATTGGTCTCACTCCTAAAGGAAGAAGGAAAAATGGTGGGCAGAATTTGTCTCTCTAGGTTTTCAGGGAAAATGAAATGATCCTTTAAGAAAAGGGTGGGGGAAGTATTTCAAGGAGGAAACAGAAGAAAAGGCATAGAATAAAAACAGAATAAAAAGATGGCAAAGGGGAATTCTTACCTGGATCAGGAGGTTGCAAGTTGTATGTAGAGCAGAGAAAGGAGGAAAGTAAAAAGAGTACAATATTTGGAGAGTGGGGAGGGTCAGGGAATAAGCCTACTATATACTAGGCCCTGTCCTAGCACTTTATGCATATTTTCTCATTTGAGTCTCTCAACAATACTGTCAGATGTGTTATTTATTTCTTTTGTTTTTTCCTCCCAATTACATGCAAAGGTAATTTTCAACATTAATGTATTTGCAAGTTTATGAGTTCCACATTTTTCTACCACCCTTCCCTCCCTGCCTTGTCCCCATGGTGGCAAACAATCTGGTAAAAGTTGTCCATGTGCAATCACATTGAAAATATTTCCATATTAATCAGGAATTAAAGCTAAGGGGGAAGAAAAAACCATGAGAAAAAAAGAAAAAATGTAAAAGAAGTTTAAGAAAGTGAACATGGTATGTTTTGCTCTTCATTCAGACTTGGTAGGTTTTTACTCCATAAAAGGCTTCTCAGGGTTGTAAGAAATGGTATCAGTCAATCTCCCCCTCTAAGAATCAAAACTTAAACTGAGGTGAGCACCCTGTTTATTATGATTCTCACAAGAAGTGGGAAGAGAGCTTTTCCGAGTATCCACACCTTTACAGAACCAAGAGTAAGCTTATATATTATTAGTTCCATCCAACTCATTCCATCAGTCAGGATTGGTCCAGGTTCCTCCAGGTTTCAACTCTTTCTCCCCTCCCCTCTTATGAATTCCCTTTATATGTTCCCCCACCCTGGTCCTGTCTTCATATACATTGTATATTATTATAATGAACCTTAAGCTCCTTCTTGGCCAAAGATGTTAATATATATGAAGCTAATTAAGCTTATGCAGTGACTAAGGGCATGGTGATTGGGCCATGACTTAGTGAGTCCAATCTGGTCTTGTCTAGTTTGGATCTTCCAGTCCCAAAATTGGGGTCTCAGATAGTTTATCTTATAGCATAGGACAGTCTTAAGGCTTAACTCTTATTCAACTCCTTATTTGTCACTATCTGTGGAAGTCTAGAATGGGGTCCTATATTTTACAGGATTGTCTTTGATCTCTGAACTGTTGAAAGGAGCTGAGTCCATCCTGATTGATCCATCTCACAATGTTGTTGTTAATGTGTATATTGTTCTCCTGGTTCTCCTCACTTCACTCAGTATCAGTTCATGTACATCTTTCCAGGCGTTTTAGAAGTCCAACCCCTCATGATTTCTTCTAGGACAATAGTACTCCAAAACATTCATATATTATAACTTGTTTAGTCATTCCCCAATTGATGGGTACCACCTCAATTTCCAATTCTTTGCCACTACAAAAAGAGCTGCTATAAATATTTTTGAACATGTGGAACTTTTCCCTTTTTTTTATAATCTCTTTGGGATGTTGACCTAGTAGTAGTATTGCTGGATCAAAGGATGGGCACAGTTTTATTGCCCTTTGGGCATAATTCCAAATTGCTCTCCAGGATGGTTGGATTATTTCATAACTTCATCAACAATGCATTAGTGACTCAGTTTTTCCACATCTTCTCCAACATTGATCATTTTCCTTTTTTTGTCATTTTAGACTATCTGATAGGTGTGGAGTGGTACCTCAAAGTTGTTTTAATTTGCATTTCTTTAATCAATAATGATTTGGAGCATTTTTTATGACCATAGATATCTTCAATTCATTCTTCTGAAAACTGACTATTCATATCCTTTGACACTTTATCAGTTGGAAAATAGTTTGTATTCTTATGAATTTGACTCATATCTTTATATATTTTAGAAATGAATCTTTTTTTCACTGTGAAAATTGTTTCCCAGCTTTCTGAATTTCTGATTTTGTCTGTGCAAAAAACTTTTAAATTTAATGTAGTCGGGGCGGCTAGGTGGTGTAGTGGATAAAGCATTGGCCTTGGAGTCAGGAGTACCTGGGTTCAAATCCAGTCTCAGACACTTAATAATTACCTAGCTGTGTGGCCTTGGGCAAGCCACTTAACCCCATTTGCCTTGCAAAACCCTAAAATAAAAAAATAAATAAATAAATAAATGAATTTAATGTAGTCAAAACCATCCATTTTGCAATTTATAGTATTCTTTATCTCTTGATTGATCATAGACTTCTCCCCCCTCCATAGATCTGACAATTTCTTGTGCTATTTGATCAAATGTTATTATTAATTAAGTGTTATTATTAATCCCATTTGATAGTTAAGGAAACTGAGGCAGACAAATGTTAAGTGACTTGCCCAGGGTCACACAGCTAGAAAGGGTCTGAGGCAGACCCTGACTCTAAAAGTAAGGTATAGAATTCTTTCTCATTGAAGAGAGAACTTGAGAGTGTCAGGAGGAATCACTTCTTGTACCCCTAGAAGTAATAATATAGATCTACAAGTGCCACCAGGGAAACACTCAGCTAGTATTAGCCAGAGGAAGAAGAGACAACCATAGGATGGCTCCATGCTGTTGGATGCAAAGATAGCTGGAATGACAAAGAATTCTGGGATTCTCCCATCTATATATCCAGGACATTCTGGAAAGTCTTTCTGAGACCTGACAGCCTGACAAATATTATCTACTCTTAGAACCAGAGCTGGGGAAAATCCCTGGAGAGCATTTAGTGAAAGGCCAATGCAGGTTGAAGGAGAAATAATATTGTCATAGGACTGACTCTACTAGAGATTACCTGAAGAGTTGGAGGAATTACATAAGCACTCTAAGAAACAGATCAAATATCTGACCTAGAGACACAGTATGGGATTGACACAATTTGCCAGATTGAGTTCAATGAGGGCAGAGTTCAGTAGATTGTGTCTTTCTTATTTCGGACATTATGACTCTTTTAATTAATATAAGATTGCCTTGGCTTTACCATTTTGGGTCTACCGATCAGTTTATATATATGTATATATATATATATATATGTATATATATATATATGTATATATATATATATACATATATATATATATATACATATATATATTCCCTCAGTAGAAAGTAAACACTTTGAGAACAGGAACTATTTTGTCATTTGTCTTTGGATTCTCAATACTTAGTAGGCACTTTGCACATAATAGATTCCTTAATAAATACTTGTTGACTTGGCTTGGATTGTAGTGACAGGGACATTGGTGACTGGGCATCTTCTGGAGAACTCACTCTACCAAAAGCAGAACATTTGATAAAGTTATGAATTTTTTAAATTATAGTTTCATACTTAAAAATATGGAGGAAGGAGAACTGTTGCTCTGGACCTGTTTCTAGCCAACAAGGAAGAAGTGGCTACTCAAATAGGAATGTTGGCAGCAAATGATTGACTGCATCAGAGTTTGTGGAGAAGGGAATATGTGCTCTGTAGGACAGAGTGATATGAGGCATGCAAATACATTTATACATGTGGAATGAAATAAATTATATGCATATATACACATGTGCATGTATAAATATAATATTAAATACATGTATGCATACACAAGCACAGATATACATATGCATCTATATATACATGTAGGATAAAATAAATAAATGTATATACATACATACATACATATACACATATTTGTGAGAGAGCAATCTGATAGAGTGAAATCAAGAAGATTTGAATTGTTGCTTCTGTCATAGGTAGCTGTGTGAATATGGTCAAACCATTTAATTTCCCAAGCTGTCTAAGCAGTTTGTTTAAAATGGAAAGCTGGTGGAGTTAAGATGGCAGTGTGAAAGCAGGAATTCTTGTAAACTTGTTTCCCCCAAATCTCCAAAAATCATCAAATTATGACAATAGCCAAAATTTAGAGGGGCAGAACCCACAGAAGACTGAGTGATACAATTTCCCAGGCAACTTAGAAGATCCACAGGAAAGGTTTGTTTCACCAGGACTGGGGGTTGGAGAAAAGCTGCAGCTGCAGCCACAACACAGCCCAGGGATCACCAGGAACAGCTTGAAGAGGTGGTGAGAGAACTCTGCCTTAGCAGAGTGAGTGCAGAGCCAGTGCTGGCCTCAGAGCCGCCCTGCAGTGAGAACCTGCTGTAGTAATTGGGGAAGCCAACCTGCACATCCAGAGTGCATCCCACAGATGGTAAGGGGATTGGGGGAGACTGCAGAAATCTCTCTTCTCTCTCTGGGGCAGAACTCTGCTGTTGCCCACACTCAGACCAGGTTGAAGTTTGGACTTCCATACTATGATAGCCAAGCAGGGACTCTCCTCACAACTCCAGGACAGAGGGGAGGGCCTGTGGTCATCCACATATCAAAGCACAGTCAAGAAAGCAGTTAGAGCCTCTCATAAAACCTTGGAGAAATTAAGATCCCAGTGGGGTGTCCCAACCCCCCCCCCAAAAAAAAAGCCTTGGAAGTTCACTAAATCAGTCATAGGTTAAGGAAATGAGCAAACAAAACAAAAAGAAGAATTTGACCATAGAAAAATACTTTGATCCCATGGAAGATTCAGAAGATGACAAAATAGAAGCTTCTGTATCCAAAGCCTCTAAGAGAGAAATAGAAAATGGGCTCAGGCTATGGATGAGCTCAAAAAAAGACTTTGAAAAGCAATTAATAGAGGTAGAGGAAAAATTGGGAGGAGAAATAAAAGCAATGTAGATAAAACATGAAAACCAAATCAGCAGCTTGGTGAAAGAAATACAAAAAAATATTAAAGAAAATAATATGTTAAAAACAAATTTAGGCCAAATGGAAAAAAGTAACACAAATGGCAAATGAGGAGAAGAATGCCTTAAAAAACAGAATTGGTCAGCTGGAAAAGGAGATTAAAAAAGCTCTCTGAAGAAAATAACTCCTTCAAATGCAGAATAGAACTAAAAGAAACTGATGACTTTGTGAGAAATCAGAAAGAAATAAAACCATTTCAAAAAAGTCAAAAATTAGAAGAAAATGGGAAATATCTCATTGGAAAAACAACTGACCTTGAAAACAGATCCAGAAGAGATAATTTAAAATTTATTGGGATACCTGAAAGTCATGACCTAGAGAGCCTAGTCTTCATTTTTCAAGAAATAATTCAGCAAAATTGCCCCAAGATCCTAGAAGCAGAGAGTAAAATAAAAATTGAAGGAATTCATTGGTCACCTCCTGAAAGAGATCCAAAAAGAAAAACTTCCAGGAATATTATAGCCAAATTCCAAAAACTCTCAAGTCAAAGAGAAAATAGTAAAAGCTGCCAGAAACAAACAATTCAACTAACATGGCTCTATAGTCAGGATTACACAGGATCTGGCAGCATCTACATTAAGGGCTTCTAGGGTTTGGAATATGATATTCTGGAAGGCAAAAGGCAAAAGAGCTTGGTTTACAACCAAGAATCAACTACCCAACAAAACTGAACATCCTCTTTCAGGAGAAAAGATGAAATTTCCACAAAACAGGGGACTTTCAAACTTTCCTATTGAAGCAACCAGAGCTGAACAGAAAGTTTGACCTCCAAGTACAGGACTCAGGTGAACCATAGAGGGGGGTGAACAAGAAAGACCAAGTGTGAGGAACTTAATGATGTTGAACTGTTTGCATTCCTGCATGGGAAGAAGATAATGATAACTCATATAAACTTTCTCATTTATAAGAGCAGTTAGAAGGAGCATATATAGACAAGGCACAGGAAGGAGCTGAATATAATGGTATAATATAGTAAAAAGATGGAATCAATGGTTGATAAAGGAAAGTATTGGGAGAAAGAGAAAGGAGAGGAAGAAGGGGCTAAGATATTTCACATAAAATCCAGAAAAATCTTTTTCAATGGAGTGGAATGGAGGAAGGTGGGGGGGTGGAATGAGTGAGGCTTCATTTTCATCAGAAATGGCTCAGAGAGGAACTAACATACACACTTAATAGGGCATAGAAATCTATCTAACCCTAGAGAAAAATGAGAGGAAAGGGATGGGATAAGGGGGAACAGGGGGAAGGAAGGGGTAAATATGTGATAGAAGTGAGGGAAGATTGTGGGAGAGGGTACTCAGATACCATACATTTTTGAAGAGGGACAGGGTGAAAGGAGAGAGAGAGACTAGAATAAATGAGAGTGGGGAGGAATAGAGTGGAGGGAAATACAGCTAGTAATAGCAACTGTGGGAAAAATAATGAAGCAACTTCTTTGGTGGACATGATAAAGAAGGCAACTCATCCCAGAGACAGAGCCATTAGAATCTGAACACAGACTGAAGTACATTTTTTTTCTCTGTCACTATCCTTGAGATTTCTCATCTTCTTGGGTGGGGGAGAGGGGGGTTTATGTTTACTCTCACAACAAGATTATTGTAATAATATAAAATGAATAAACCAAAAAAAGAATAAAATGGAAAGCTATAGACCAGTAGGCAATCTGTTTTGAGGGAGTATGGGGAGACTTTCTATAATAGAAGTTTTCTATGCTATGTAATCATAGGAAAATCCCATGCCTATTTATATTTATCTGTGAGTGTGTGTGTGTGTGTGTTGGAGATTGAGAGCAGTAAATAGAATTGAGGGAGAGGAGCAGCATTTGTAGTATATTAGATAGAGAACTGACCTTGAATCCAGGAAGTCCTGGGTTCAAATCTCAATTCTAACATATACTTGTTTTGTGACCTGAGTAAGTCACTTAACTACTTGGTGTTCTCTGAGACTATACGTTACAGAGAACTGTCAGCCTGAATTTCTTCACCCAACTGCTTTCTGGCCTAATGAAATCATAGGGCCAGACTCTATTCAATTTCTTTCTCCTTTTGTGTCTCCATTTTTCTATCTCTGTTTTTCTCAACTAATAGAAACATACTCATATACATATATATACACACATATAAGATGTAAATATATGTATATATTAACTAAGATACAGGAATCTTTGTCCTCCTGGAAAGTTCTCTCAGCAGGAGCAAACATGAATTATTCCAATAACCTGAAATGCCAATATCATTAACAAAATCTTTTCCATTCCACAGCCTAAATGGTGAGTCTGTGTGGACACTGTAGAACCATGCTTGGTTTATGGAGTGGAAGAGCTGCCTGGATTCCCCAGCAGTAATTTCATCTTCCAAATATTTGCTCTTAAATGGGTTAATTGTTTTCCCCTAACCACACTGAAGCTGGCACCAGGGAATGTACAGTTAACCTTAACACACATTTTCCCAGGGAAGAGAGTCATCTATCACTGTGTTGAGGCCAGGCAGTGTGAGAAGAGGCATTAATAGCTTGCCAGCCCCATGACCTGTAGGGAGTAGGTCAGTTTAGCAGTCCCACCTAGGAGTCTGGTACACTCCTGTCTTAGGAACCCTATCTAGCATCAGTTCATTATTTTTCTGAGGTTTTAGAGCCAATCCTGCTATCAAGGAGGAAATCTATCTAGTTTCCTCAGTACTCTGTTTGGGTCAGGGGATAGGAATTAGACTTATTTCATGGATATAGGCAACTCTGAGATAAAGAAATTCCCTTCTCTGCAACTTTTAGTCTTGGAGGGCTGTCTAGACTACTCAGCAGTGAGTGACTTGCTCAGTCACACAGTCCATATGTGTTAGAAGAATAACTTAAATCCAGGTCCTCCTGGCTTCAAGACTAGCTCTCTGTCCTCTCCAGAAAGGAGCTCCCTGGGGGCAGCTAGGTGGCACAGTGGATAGAGCACCAGCCCTGGAGTCAGGACTACCTGAGTTCAAATCTGGCTTCAGACACTTAATAATTACCTGGCTGTGTGTGGCCTTGTACAAGCCACTTAACCCCACTGCCTTGCAAAAACCAAACAACAACAAAAAAAGAGCTCCCTATCAGACCATAGGAATGGGATACAATTCCATTGTGCTTTAAGAAATGACAAAGGGAAGTTTTAGAGACTAGAGACGCATAGGAAGATTTGTGTGAACTGAGGCAGAAGGAAGTAAATAGAATCAGGTAAACAATTTACATAATAACAATAGACTTGGTAAAGACAACTCTAAATTTTTTTTCTTTTTTTCTTTTTGTACTCTAAAACTCTTAAGATCTCTCATCAAAGCAGTGATCAATCAGGACTCCAGAGAACACATGATGAAACATGCCACCTACTTCTTGGCAGAGAGGTGATGGACTGAAGATGCAGACTGAAGCATATATGTAAATATAATATAACACATGTGCTTGCACATATTTGGACTATATATAATATAACATTTCTATATGGGTTATATGTATAATATATATAATATTTCTACTAGTATATGATATACACTTGAACATGAAGAATGCAGAAGTTTGATTTGGTTAATTATATACATTTATATACATTCTATATACATTTTATATACATTATATACATTCTTTTTTTTCAATGGGGAAGATGTAAAATTGGGAAATAAGGTAGGTTCTGTTTATTAAAAACAATTTAACTATTAAGAAAAAAAGAAAAAACACATCTATTTTAATAGTACTATAAAATTTGAATTTTTTTTACCTCATTTGATCTCACAACAAACCTGTTTGTTGGGTTCTCTTATTATCCCTATAATATAACAGATGAAGGAATTGAGGATCACAGAGGATCAGGTGTTTCAGGGTGGCACAGTTTCTGAAGCAATAGTCAAAACTATTTTTTTTGACTTGAGTCTAATGTCTTAATGCCCTTGGTCATATTGGGCAGAGCTTTGGGAGAATGCCAGGTAAATCTTGTATGAGTAGCTGCTTTGTAATACTGGCAACCCCAGACCCATTAAGGTTGATGGAAAGAGCCCTGGATTTGGAGTCAAAAGACCTGACTTTAAATTCTGACTTTACTACATATGGCTTGATTGGGCAAATCATTTCATTTTTCTAGATTTCCTAAAACCAAGTGGCTTAGTTTTAAAAATCATTTCCAGCTTTAAATCTCAGGACCACAGTTTTCTCATTTGTAAAATAGGGATAGAAATGCTTGCCATCCTTCTGTCTGGATTGTTGTCTAGAAAGTTCTTGGTAAACCATAGAGTTCTGTGGAAGCAAGAATTGTCATTAGAGAAGAAGCCCAGAGAGAAGAAGTCGCTTACTCAGGAGCAAGTGGATTTTAACCCAGGTCTCCCAACTCCTAGACTCTGCTCTTTTCCTTTCTGTGGGTGAGAATGACTGAGTATAGAGGAAGAGAGGAAAAGAGATCCTCAGTTTCCCCATCTGTGATCTGAGGGGGATTGGATGAGGTGATCTCTAAAGTGCTTTCCACCTCTAAGTCCTATGAAAATCTCAGAATTAAATGAGTACCCCCCCAACCCCAGTTCAAATTGTTGCTTCTTTGGACTTTTCCCTATTTTCTTCCCATATTTAGCTTCCCAACTTGAACATGACCATTCAGGCTCTTGATTAAAACCTATCTTCTGTGAGAGGCATTTCCTGGTCCCACTGGCCACTGGTGCCTTCCCCTCTAAGATAACCTTCTACTTAACTCAGTATTCTATCTTGTATGTACCAAGATGTTTCCATGTGATCTTCATTAAAGTGCAAGCCTCTTGTGGGCAGGGACTGCTGTTACCTGTCTTTATATCACCAGCACTTAGAACCACCTCTGGCAGATTTTAAAATTAATAAATTGATTGTCTTCTGGGGACCAAAGTTTGTTCCTAGGTTCTATACACCTGTGGAGCCTCCAACCCTGTTATTCTTCTTGGGCAGCATGGAGGATGCCATTTGGAATTGGCCACTGAGTGAAGGCAACCAAGGCACACCTTATACTTGGGTTCAAGGTCGAGCTCTGCTACTTATGTGTGAATGTAACCAAGTCACACTTTATACCTCAGTTTCTTAATCTGTCAAATGGGGTTAGTCATTCATGACAGCATAGTATGGTTGGAAAATTGCCAGATTTGGTGTCAATAAAGCCCATAGCCATATTAATCTTTCTGGGCCTCAACTTTCTCAACTGTAACATGATAATGTAAAAGGAGCTAGAACTGGAGTTAGGAAGACCTGGTTTTAAATTCTTCTGATACTTATTAGCTATTTGCCCCTCTGAACTTTAGCTTTCTTATCTTAATATGGAGTTAATAATAACACCAACCATACAAGTTTGTATAAGGCTCAAATAAGAACATGTATTTGTAACCCTTTGCAAATGTTAAAATTTACCCCAAGAGATTGTTATGAGACTCAAATGTAATGATATAGGTAAAATATTTTTCAAATTTATAATATAAATATATTTCCACCAATTATATGTTAAAACAATTTTCAACATTTTAAAAAAGTTTTGAGTCCCAAATTCTATTCCTCTTTCCTTCTTGTCTCATCTCTCCTCCCTGAGACAGTAGCATTCAGAAATAGCTTATATATGTATAAGCTTGCAGAATATTTCCATATAAGTCATTTTGTACAAGAAGATGAATAAAAGAAAAGGTATGAGTGACAGTGAAAAGTAGTATGCTTTAGTATGTATTGAAGCAATAGCTGTAAATTTCAAAGTTCTATAAAAATATTAGCTGTTGTTACTGACCTTACATGTCATCTATCATTAACTACTCAAAAGTCTATGGTCAGGAAAACACTTTGTAAACTATAAAATAAGAAGGTCAAAATGATAAAAAATGTAAGGAACTATTATTATTATTTAAGAAATGTTTCATTTCTTTCTGCTTGGACAGAGGAGACTAGTGGGATCAATTAATAAGCATTTGTTAAATATCCACTTTATATTAGACTCTTTACATAGTTCCTGCCTTCAGGTAGCTTATAGGTTGATGTAAAGACCAGAATATCTGAGATGGAACCTGGATGTTCCTCTTTGCCAGTGATTCTTCCTAAGATCTTGGGTAAGCTCTTTTGCCTTTTCAACTGCCTCAGATTTTTTAGTTCTAATATGGGGATGCTGCTGTGTCTTCTGCAAACTCAAGAAGTCTGTTTGTTGGACATTTCTAATGATGTAATCACTGTAATTACTAGGAGTATAGAATCTGATGTGATCTCAGAACAGAGACTATCAAGCCTGGGGAGGGACCTTGGAATATAGATTGTCTTTGCATCCTCAGCATTGAATATACACTTAACAGATGTTCATTGAATTGAATTGACTTCAGTGGAAAGGTTAGAGCTGGAAGGGACCCTAGAGGCCATCTAGAAACCAACTTGTTACTTTCCAGAAGGCTGGCACTGTGCAAAGGCAAAAAATGTTGGCATCTGGTGGGAGGATGATGAGAGATGTCCCATAATGAGACGAGATGAATTCAGTTTTTGAACTTGGATTCCTTAGGAGAGATGCTGGATTGCTGGCACCAGCAGATGCCTAAAGAAATGAAGGTCTCCCTGCCAAAAACAATGTTTTCCCCTTCGAAAGAGCTGGTAATTAACTGCTATTCCCTGGTAATTACCTGGCAGCATCCTCTGGGCATGTACAAGTGAATTCTCCCCTGACTGAGCTTGGGCAGCTCCCCCAGTTCCCCATCAGCCCTGCTAAAGCTGAAGGCTTTCCTTCAATTTTCAAGGGAATTGAATCTCAAGGTCAGAGTGTGTGTGTGTGTGTGTGTGTGTGTGTGTGTGTGTGTGTGTGTGTGTGTGTGTGTGTGTGTGTGTGTGTATTTGTGTGTGTGTGTGTGTGTGTGAGAGAGAGAGAGAGAGAGAGAGAGAGAGAGAGAGAGAGAGAGAGAGAGAGAGAGAGAGAGAGAGAGAGAGAGAGAGAGAGATCAAGTTTCTCTTGTCTTTCTACCCAAAATGCAAGCTTCTACCCCTTGGGGACTTTTGGCTAAACACCAGAGAACAGGGGTAGGATACAGTGTGTGACAGCAGAAATCTCCATTTACCTTTTATCTCTGTCTCCGTGCCTCTGCCTTGGCTCTCTATGTATTTTGGACTTTTCCTCCATTTATTATTCTTTATTTATTGTTCTCTGTTTCTTCTTTTTTTGTCTCTATCTTTCTATTTTTATCTTTGTCTTTCATTAATTCATTCAACAAACTTATCATTCATTATGATGTACTACACTGAACCCTCAAAAAGGTACCCAGCATATTAAGTTTCTCACCCTCACAGAGCTTACAGTCTTGTAGGAAAAACTAGAGCAAAAGTACATAGTAAAAACATAAAAAAGAATTGATAAATATCTGAAAAGTACAGAAAACCATGAAAGGTCTTCCTTTACTTTTATTATTCTCTCCTGTCTTTGTCTTTATTTCTCAGTCTGTCTCTTCTTTTCAGTCTTCCACTTTGTCTCCCTTGGCTTTTCTGTCTTTCACTCACTCAATTAGAAGTCTTTGTCTGGTTTTTTTTCCTCTCCTTATATTTTTGGCACTCTTTCTTCACTGCCTATTCCTGTCACTTTCTCCATTTTCTGCTTTTCCCCTTTATCTCTTGGAATAACTATTTTAATTTTCAGACATGGTTGATTCCTGTTGCCTTCATTAATTCTTTGTGTTTTTTGACTCCTCTGCCTCTCTTTCCCTCAGAAGGCTATTTCATCTAGTAAAAGATAAACCTTTTGAGATCAGAGTATGCTTTATTTTTGTCTCTGTGTCCTTAGTATTTAGGACAATGTTTGGTTCATAGTTAATGCTCAATAAGGATTTATTGAATTTTATTCTCATCGTCTCTCTCTATCCTTCCTTCCTTCCTTCCTTCCTTCCTTCCTTCCTTCCTTCCTTCCTTCCTTCCTTCCTTCCTTCCTTCCGTCCTCTCTTTTTCTTTCTTTCCTTTCCTTTTCCTTGTGGTTCTGTTACTGTCTCATTTCTTTCTCCCTGACTTTGTTACTTTGTCTCTCACTTTAGATCATAAAGTAACTCTCTCTTTTAGAGGTAAAGAAACAAGATGCTCAGAAAGAGGAAGTGATGTAATTGGGGGGGATAACATTGAAACTGAAATCAGAGGACCTGGATTAAAGTTCTACTTTTATCAGGCTACTTAAGTGACTTTGATCAAATCAGTTAACCAGCCTCTCAGGGTTTATGGTTGCTCATCTGCAAAATGAGAAGGTTGGATGAGTATCTAGTCGCTAGATGGCTTTCAAAATCCTTTCTGTGTTTAAGTGTTTTTTATGCCTTCTCTTCCAGCAGCTTCGTCTGGTCTCTTGCTTACCCTTTTCTCAGGTACTAAATGAGAAATCTTAATCTCAGATTCTTGAATGGTTGACCAGCCGAGGCTTATTCTCCAAAGAAACTCACAATGAGGGATTTGTTCCTAGTCTCCCTTCCACCCTCAAAATGGCAGGATTTGTTTGGGCGCAAATGTAATTAATCCGAATTCAGTAAACACCTTATGTCACAAATTGTAATAACCTTTTTGCGATTAGATGTTGCAGATGGTTTCTGTGTACAAAATATTGACAGTGCTGTTTCCAACAGCGTATGGCCAAGAGGAAACAGAAATTCAGATTCAGGGGGTAAGATTATCTCTTCATGAGCTGTGTTCTCCCATTTCAAATTCCCCTTTAGACCTGTCTGTAGACTTTGAGCAAGCTGTAACATTAATAGTAATGATGATGATGATGATGATAAAAATTGACATTTATTAGCAATTTATAGAATACAAGGCACTTTCTTATAAAAATCCTCTGAGTACAAGTGTTTTATCTCTATTTTGCAAATGGGGAAACTGAGTCTCTAAGAGGAAGACTGACTTGCCCCAAATCCCATGGTTAGTGAGTCAGAACCTGAGCTCAAATTCCAGTTTTCTGACAGATACAAAACAGGGCATGGGGGTGGGGGTTAGGCAAAACTTAGTATGTATAACATCTAGGGGTCTTAAGTAGATCAGTTTCAATATAAGTCAAATGAATAACATGGCTGCATTTTTTAAAAGCAGAGATGTTTTTAGGTTACATTAACAGAAACATAGCATCTAAAATTCAAAAACTTATTGTGGTGTCTTATCATAATGTATCAGTGACTCCAGATTTTCAGACTGTCACCAGAGTGCATGTCCTTCAAGTTGGAGAGACTTTGAGTAGTCTATGGTACAGTATAAATAACACCAGCTCTTGATTCATAAGTCGTTTATTTGTCCAATCATTTCTGACTCTTTGTGATCCTATGATCCTTCTGTCCTACACTATCTCTCAAAATCTGTCCAAGTTCATATTTGTTGTTTCCATGATGTTATCTATCCATCTTATCCTTTGTTTCTGTCCCCTTCTTTTGCCTTCAATCCTTCCCAACATCAGGGTCTTTTCCAATGAATCCTGTCTTTTGATTATGTGGTCAAAGCATTTAAACTTCAATTTTAGTAATTGGCCTTCTAGTGGATAGTCTCAATTAATTGTTTTAACTATTGTCTCATTTGACCTCCTGTATGAGGGACTCTCAAAAATCTGAATTTGAAAATGTGGACTCTGTGGCCCTCAACTTTCCTTAGAGTTAGTCATATATTAATTTTTAGGTGTTTTTTTTTTGCAAGTCAAATGGGGTTAAGTGGCTTGCCCAAGACCACACAGCTAGTCAATTATTAAGTGTCTGAGGCCGGATTTGAACTCAGGTACTCCTGACTCCAAGGTTAGTGCTCTATCCATTGTGCCACCTAGCTGCCCCCATGTATTATTACTGGAAAAAATCATAGCTTTGGCTACTGCATGGACTTTTGTTGGCACAGTGATGTCTCTCTCTCTCTCTCTTCTTTTTTTTTTGGTATGCTGTCTAGATTTACCATGGCTTTCCTTCCAAGGAGCAAACATCTTTTATTTTCATATCTGCAGTACTGTCTGCAGTGATCTTTGATTCCAAGAATATAAAATCTGATACTGCTTCCATTTCTTTTTCCTCTATTTGCCAGTAAATGATAAGACAAGTTGCCAAGATCTTAGTTGGTTTTTTTTTTTTTGCGTGTGTTAAACTTCAAGCCAGCTTTTATATTCTCCTCTTTCACCTTCAGTAAGAGGCTTTTTAATTCTTCTTCACTTTTTGCTATCCGAGTGGTATTGTCTTGTATAATTGAGATTGTTGATATTTCTCCCAACAACCTCTTTGATGTTTCCTCTGTATAAACCTGGAAAAGTCTCTTAATGTCCATTTATCATCTGTAAAATGAGAGGACTGGATTAGATAGTTTCGGGTCTGTGATTTTTTCTCAGTGATGGATAATATGTTGTCTGAGAACTTGTCTAGCTAATTTGGAAAGGTTCATTATTAGGCTGATTTCAGGGTGATAAATATTTCAATTCATCAAGATCATTCACTAAGTTTTTGAGAGGCTGTGACTTGTTTTGGAAGAGACAGAGCCCCACAACAAAAAGGTCATAGATCCTTGAAGTAAAAAAAAACAACTTCTGAACACATAAGAGCTGATAGCAAAACCATAACTAGTGTAGGGCTAATGGGGCTTTGACTCAGAGTGCCGATATAGGTAGGGGCCACTTTCATCTTGGGAAATTTAATCACAAGCCTTGCCTCTAGGTTCTCTGCTATAATCACCACTCTAGGAGCAGGTTTTTATCCCTTTGAAGGAATCTGTAATTATGTGGTTCTTCCCCTTGTTCCCCAGACACGGTGGAGTTAAAGATTAGAGTGGTTTAAACAATTGCATCTGAAATCTAATTGAACTTCACAAGCTTCTGCCTTTTGCTCTTCTTTCCTCCCCTTTATGCTATTAGTCTGGTTTATCTTGAACTCTTTCTCCACTTGAAAAAATTCTTGTTCCTTTGTTGGTGTTTTCTGATGCTTCATCATGTTGTTGAAGTTATAGCAGAATCTCAATACTGGAAGGGACTTCAGAGGACATCTAGTACCACCTGAGTGTGAACCCAAACTACATTTGAAGTAGGAGGACTTCTGTTCAAATTCTGTCTTGCCACCTACAATCTGTGTGACCTTGGACCTCTTTGTCTTCTCTTTGGGTCATTTATAAAACAAAGGGATTAATTCAGATGACCTTTTGTGCTTCCTTTTAGCCCTTGATCTATATTCTTTTTTTTTAAACTTAATTTTTTTTTATTTAAGGCAATGGGGTTAAGTGGCTTGCCCAAGGCCACACAGCTAGGCAATTATTAAGTGTCTGAGGCTGGATTTGAACTCAGGTACTCCTGACTCCAGGGCTGGTGCTCTATCCACTGTGCCACCTAGCCACCCTCCTTGATCTATGATAAGTGGGCAACTGAGACTTTACCTGAGGTACTTTGGGTTAAATTTGATTGTTAGAATTACTGAGGATCTACATCTGCCTCTATGTGACTTGTACCCATTTCTCCTAGTCTTGTCTCCCAGTCCATGTGTATTTATTTTATTTTTTTGAAAAGGCAACAAGAGTAAGTGACTTGCCCAAGGTTATACAGCTAGTAAGGATGTGGTGTCTGAGGTCACATTTGAATTCAGAGTCTTCTGACTCCAGGACCAGTTCTCTATCCACTGCATCACCTAGGTGCTCCCTCCTCCCACCCCCTTGTATACTTATTAACCACAAGTTGAATGGAAGTTCTACAGGACAACTCTTTTAATATTAGAAATTGATTTTTATCCTAACTCTATCACTTACTATTGGTCTAGTCCCTTCATTGTTCTGAGTCTCAGTTTTTGCAGCTATAAAATAAAGTAATGATATATAGTAATGTATGCAATATATATCAGGAATATATATGAAATAGTAAAATATACTATTTGGATTTAGGGAACTTAGACTCAATTCCAAGTTCTAATTCAAATGTCAGTGGCCCTGTGAACTTGAACTTTGACTTCTCTAGTTCCTTCTTGAGCTCTTTTCCCAAGGTAAAAAAAATATTCCTATTATGATTGTCAGTGATAGTCTTCCTGGGGTCTGTGCTAGTCAGATCACATCTGGAATACTAAGTCTGTCCTGGGCATGACATCATTGTCAAGCTGAGGTTCATTAATAGGAGGGTGATCAAGATGGCAAGAGATATTGTGCCATCTAAGGAACTGGGGATGTTTAGCCTAGAGAAGAGATTTTAGGGGGAGGGAGGAGGGGAACATAACAGCTATTTCCAACTATTTGAATGATTATAATGCTGAAGAAAGAGTTGACTTGTTCTGTTTGACCCAGGAGTGTGGAACCAGAAGCAATGAGTAGAAGATTCCATGGGGTGGTTTGGGTTAAATATAAGAAAATGCTTTCCAGTAATCTGAGCTGTCCCCAATACCTTAGTGATAGTGAGTTCCTCCTCACTGGAGATCTTCCAACAGAGCCTGCACAGGCACATTTCAGGGATTTGGTAGAGTTGGGGTAATCTGGTTCAGGTTAGTTTAGACAGGATCCTCTGGGAAGAACCTTCCAACTCTAAGAATCTGTTATCTTATAAATCCAAATATAACTTAATGTTCTTTCCATGACACCAGACTACCTCATCATCACTCAATCAACAAACATTTATTAAGGGCCTGCTATCTGCCAGTTAAGGGCAATTAGGTAGCACAGGAAGACTCATCTTCCTCAGACACTTACCAGTTGTGTGACCCTGGGAAAGTCACTTAACTCTGTCTGCCTCTGTTTCCTCATCTGTAAAATGAGCTGGAGAAGGATAAGGTAAATTACTCCAGTATCTTTGCCAAAAAAATCCCAAATGGGGGGCAGCTAGGTGGCACAGCGGATAGAGCACTGACCCTGGAATCAGGAATACCTGAGTTCAAATCTGGCCTCAGACACTTATAATTACCTAACTGTGTGGCCTTGGGCAAGCCACTTAACCCCATTGCCTTGCAAAAACCTAAAAAAAATTCCAAATGGGGTCACAAAAATTCAGACACAATTGAAATGAATGAACAACAACACACCAAAGATTAGTCTAGACTAGATCACCTCAGGAGCAACACCATGGACATATACAAGTATATTTCAGAAAGATTCAAAATAAAACCAAGGTAATTTCAAAGGGGATTGCAGCAGCAGTCGAGGGGATCAGGAATGGTTTTGTATAGAAGAAGGGAGTGTCTGAGCTGAGTTTGGAAAGAACCTAGGAATTTTAAGAAGCAAAGATGAGGAATGAGAGCATACCAGACCTGGAGGATGACCAAGGCAAGTAGACAGAGATGGGAAGGCAGTGTTGGATTAGAAGTACAAGAAGACTCTTTGGCTGGACCAGATAGTGGAGGAAGGGGAATACTGTGTAACAGGGTAGGAAAAATAGGTTGGGCCATCTTGGGAAGAACTTTCAGTGTCAGAGAGAAGAGTTTATATGTGATGCTAGAGGAAACCCTTGGAATTCACTGAGAGGGGAATGAAGTGGTCAGGCTGTGCCTAAGAAAATCTCTCTGGCAGCTGTGAGGAGGCTGGATTGGAGAGAGTTGAGACATGAGGCAGGGAGACCAATTAGGGGGCTATCCCCACCAGAATGAGACAGCAGATGGGAATGAATTCAGGAGAAAGGAATCTAGCACACCTGGATTACATTTCCCCTGAACTCCACATGGCTGAGAACCTAGGAGACAGGGGGAAAGGTTTTGAGAACAAAGTCTGGGCTGGTGCTAACTTGAATGTTTCGGCAGGAACTGTCCTGGTTAAGGCTAGGGAATGGGTAGAGTCTGTGAAGGGTCGGTGTCCCTGGCTTCATCTATGTGGAGCATTTTTCCCTTGATGGTGTCTTCTTTCCTATTTTCTATTCTTTCCTCCCTGTCCTCTTTCCCTCCCCACCCCCTTGCTTCCCCTGCCAGTTTATACTGTGACTTCCAGTTCTCCCTTCAGAGGCATGATAAAATGGAAGGAAAGAGTCCTGAACTTGGAGTTAAGGCTCTGAGTTCAAATCCTAACTCCATTACTTACTTCTTGTGCAACTTTGGGCAGATTACTGAATTTATCTAGGCCTCAGTTTCTATCAAAGGACAGGTTTGACCTAGATGCCATGCCCTATTAAGGTTCTTTACCTGTTCTAGAGCACAGCCATTGTGGAGTATTCCCTGGGCCACAAGTATACATTGCTCTTCCTGCTCATCTTCTTTCTTTTTTGCCTTTCCCTTTGGCTCTTCCTAATTAATTTCTACTCATCTTTCAAGGTGTGCTCAAATGCCCCCATCTTCATGAAGCTTTCCTGTATCTCAGGCCCCCATATTCTTGTTGCCCCTTCATTTTCTGCTTTATATGGCAGTCATTTGTATATGAGTTTTACCTCCCCTCCTAGATCAAGAACTCCACGAGGGAAGGGATATTGTCATCATTATAGCTCACACTTCTCTAGTTTGACAAATATACTTTCTTCATAACAACTCCATGAAATATGTAGTGTTAGCATATTATCCCCATTGTACAAATCAGGAAACTGAGGCCCAGAGAGAGGTTAAATAAATTTCCCAAGGTCATACAACTAGTGAGTGGCAGAGATAAGACTCAAATGCAAGTTTTCTCACCACAAGACCAAAGCTCTTTCTACTATGTGATGACTTTTCTTAGGCCATAGGCCCTTCACAGATTATTCTTTATATACAGTCTATGGAGTGGAGGAATGGATTCCCACCTGAACTACTTAGTACAATGGAAAGAGCCAAGCTTGGAAGTCAAGAGACCTGGGATTCAAGATCTTGCTTGCCCAGGTGACCACCTCTTGAATTTATTATGCTCATCTGTGAGAGGAGAGGTTAGGTGCTCTAGTCCTTTCTATCTGCAGGGTTCTACATTTCATGATATGAGGCCCCTTGGAACTAGAAGGGGAAGGGAATAAGCATTTATAAGGTGCCCGTTTTTTTATTTAAAATTTTTTTTATATTTAATATTTATTTATTCTCATTTTGTGCAAATGTTTTTTTATTCATTAATAAAATATTCTTGTTTAAGAGTAAACAAAATACCCCCCCCAAAATATAGACTCGCTTGAGTGATAAAGTAAAGGGGAGAGAAAAAAATTAAAATTAAAAAATAATAGTAATAATTGTAGGTATGACCAGGTGGTGCAATGGATGGAGCACCAGCCCTGGAGCCAGGAGCACCTGAGCCCTGAGCCCATATCTGGCCCCATACACCCAACAATCACCGAGCCATGTGACATGCAAGCCACCCCAACCCCACTGCCCTGCAAAAACCAAAAAAAGAAAAACAAGAACCAAAATAAAATAAAATAGTAATAATAGCAGGGGTGGCTGGGTGGCAGACAGAGCACTGGCCCTTGAGCCCAGAGCACACGGGTCCAAATCCAGCCTCAGATACCCAATGGTCACCCTGCTATGTGGCCCCAGGCAGGCCACCCAGCCCCATTTGCCCTGCATTCCCCTCCCAATAATAATAATAATAAAAAATGTGCTTCAGTCTGTGTTCCAACACCACCAACTCCATCATGGGTGGATCACATTCTTTATAATAAGTCCATCACAAAAGTTACTTCCATATTTTTCCACCATTGGCATTGCTAATCTCAACTCCCTCCTTTCGTATTTCTCCACTACCATGTACTATATTTTCTCTCTCCTTTCATTCTGACTCTGCTGTAGGGTATCTGAGTGGTGCAGCAGACAGATCCCTGTCTCTGGGACCAAGAGGCCCTGAGCCCCCCTACCACCCCTTAGGCCCAGCATCTACCTGGCCCTATGGTCCTGGACAGGCCATCCAATCCCAGCCCCTTGCAAGAAGTATAAAAGAAAATGTGTTATATCTGACCACTCTCCCCCCATGGTCCATCCTCTCCTCCTTTATTCACATCCCCACCCCTTCCTCCTGCTCCCCCCTCCTTACTCCAGCTGTCTATAACCCATTGAGTATATATGCTGTTTCCTCTCCTAGCCACCTCTGATGAGAGCAAAGGTTCCCTCATTCCCCCTTGCCTCTCCCCTTCCATATCATTGCAATAGCTCATTGTAATAAAGAAAAATCTTATTATATGAAATATCTTGGCCTATTCCTCCTCTCCTTTTTCTTTCTCCCATTACATTTACCTTTTTTTCTATTGACTCCATTTTTATACCATATTTTATCTTCGAATTCAGCTTTCTCCTGTGCTTCAACTATAAAAGCTCCCTCTACCTGCTCTATTAGCTGAGAAGGTTCATATGAGTATTATCAGTGTCATTTTTCTATGCAGGAATACATGCAGTTCATCATCATTAAGTCCCTCATATTTTCCCCTTCTCCACTCTCTATGCTTCACTTGAGTCCTGTATCTGAAGATCAAACCCTTCTGTTCAGCTCTGGCCATTCCAAAAGGAACATTTGAAATTCCCCTGGTTCATTGAAAGTCCATCTTTTTCCCTGGAAGAGGACATTCAGTTTGGCTGGGTAGTTGATTCTCAGCTGCATTCTAAGCTCTTTTGCCTTCCGGTATATTATATTCCAGGCCCTATGAGCTTTTAATGCAGTTGCTGCTAAGTCCTGTGTGATCCTGACTGCAGCTCCATGGTATTTGAATTGTGTCCTTCTGGCTACTTGTAATATTTTCTCTTTGACTTGGGAGTTCTGGAACTTGGCTATAATATTCCTGGGGGTTGGTTTTTTGGGATCTCTTTCTCGGGGAGATCGGTGGATTCTCTCCATTTCTATTTTGCCCTCTGCTTCTAGGATATCAGGGCAATTTTCCTGTAGTAATTCTTTGAAAATGATGTCAAGGCTCTTTTCTTGATCATGACTTTCAGGTATTCCAATAATTTTTAAATTGTCTTTCCTAAATCTGTTTTCTATATATCAGTTGTTTTTTCAATGAGATGTTTCACATTTTCTTCTAATTTTTCAATTTTTGGGTTTTGAAGTATTGAGTCCTGATTTCTTGTAAATTCATCAATCTCCCTGAGTTCTATTGTTTGTCTGAAGGATTTGTTTTCCTCAGAGAGCTTTCTTATCTCTTTTTCCATCTGGGCAATTCTGCTTTTTAAAACATTCTTCTCCTCAATAACTTTTTGAACTGTTTTATCCATTTGACCTAAGCTGGTTTTTAGCATGCTATTTTTTTCAGTATTTTTTTTGGATTTCCTTGACTAAGCTGCTGACTTCATTTTCATGTTTTTCCTGCATCTCTCTCATTTCTTTTCCCAGTTTTTCTTCTAACTCCCTCATTTGATTTTCAAAGTCTTTTTTGAGCTCTGACATAGCCTGAGCCCAATTTCTATTTTTCTTGGAGTCTTTAGATGCAGGAGCTTGTGCTTCCTCATCTTCAGACTGAGTATTTTTTCCCTTCTTGGGATCATAGATAATGTATTTCTCAATGGTGTTCCTCTTTTTTCTCTGCTTGCCCATTTTCCCAGCCTAAGCCTGTTTTGGGGGTGCTTCCTGAGCTTTTGGGACACTCTCACAAGGGTCTCAGTGTGTGAGGCTCTGTCCTCCCTCCTGGTCTGTGAATGACCACATGCACCCCCTCCTGCCACAGGGCTGAGGTGGTGGGGGCCCTGCTGTTCTATGAGGGGGGGCCTAGACTGTGATCAGGATCTGAATGTGTTCAGAGCCCCAGAGTCCTGTTCTAGGGGCAGAGCTCAGCAATCTCTCTCTCTCTTCACTCCCTTCCCTAGGTTCAATAGGCTCATTCCCTGGGGGCTCCTGCTTACTGGCTCTGCCTGCTTCTGTTTCCTGGACCTGGACAGGCTGCTTACTGTGTGCCCTGAGGGCTGGGCTTCACATGCTCTCTCTGGAAGGGGTCCCCCATTGTTCCCTCAATTTGTGCCCGGTGCTCCCCAGGGCATAGGTCAGGAAACTACCCCGCTGCTATGAGCCATGGCTCCCAGTGCCCTGGGGCTGCCTCTGGGAGGCTGAAGTTCTTTTACTCTGGCAGCCCACCCCTCTGGTGAGCCGCTCCTCCAACCCTGGGGAGCAGAGCCTTTCTGCTCTTTTCCAGGTTACCTTGAGTAGGAGAACTGCCTCACTGTGTCCCTCTGTGGGTTCTGTCTCTCGAAAGTTTAGTTAGAGTCCTTAGTTTCAAAGATTTATGAGAGAGTGCCTAAGACAAGATACAGTCTTGTCGCCATCTTGGCTCCACTCCAAGGTGCCTGTTTTTGTACAACATTTTTTTAGTTTTTTTTTTTTTTTTTTTGCAAGGCAATGGGGTTAAGTGGCTTGCCCATGGCCACACAGCTAGGTAATTATTAAGTATCTGAGGTCAGATTTGAACTCAGGCACTCCTGACTCCAGGGCTGGTGCTCTAGCCACTGCACCACCTAGCCACCCCTAAGGTGCCTGTCTTATGTTAGACATATACTAAGTCTTTTTACAAATATCTCATTTAATCCTCACAAGAACTCTGGGAAGTAGGTGTTATTATTATTATTATTATTATTGAGGAAACTGGGACAAAGTGATACAGTTGGTAAGAGTCTGAGGTTGGATTTGAATTTAAGACTTCCTGACTCTAGGTCCAGTGCTCTATATAACTGTTCTACTACTTCTAGATAAGGAACCTCATAGGTATCTAGTTCAATCCCTTCCTTGGTGAAAGGACCAAAGTGTATTTGCCTTAAGTCCCTAGGTAAAAGTCAGAGGTGAGATTTGAACCCAGGTTCCATGATTTTAGAGTCAGGGAGCTCCATTCCATGGTCCTTCAGCCAAAGGAAGTGGCTTCTGGTGGAATCTCAGGTATGATCTAGCAGATCAGGGAGATAATTTTAGAGCAATGGCTGACAGAATTGCAGGGACCTACTTAGAGACAGGGCCAGATAAGGACACCCTGGATCCTTGCCAACTGTCTGAATTATGAGGTCTCCCAAATCTGTCCATCTGTCTGTCTGTAGCCCAGGGCCAGGGGAAATCTCTTGGTCTCTGTTGCTGTGGGAATTCCATGAGCCCTGTCCCTTCCCCCTCCTGGCAAGCCCTGGCTGTGTGGGTTTATTTTTATTTTTGATTAAATAATGTATGCTAATATATGCAACAGCGGAAGGCCACCTGGGGGTCCTGGGTGGCTGCCAGAGGAGCCCGGCATGGGGTTGAGTGTGGCCAACTAGGCCTGGCTGTGGCCACGTGCTGAGAAGAGACTAAACCTCCTTCTTCCAGCCCACCCCAGCCCCAGGCTAGGGTTGAAAGGAGTCTCTGATTTCAGAGCTTGGGAAGAGGTGGGAGCTGAGAGGGAACAAATTATTCTAGAAGTTATGTTGCCTCCCACAGGGAAGCCTCTTGCAAGCCAACTGACTTCCAGGAAGCCTCTGGTGGGGATTTCTTTACTTACATTTCATGCCCAACATCCCAGGCTCCCATCCTGCCTAGACTTTTGGAAAGAGGCAGAGTGTAACAACAGAAAGGATCCTGGATTTGGAGTCCAAAGATCTGTTTTCAAGTTCTGATCTCCATATTTCCTTGTCAGCCATTCTGTCAGCCGTTGCTCTAAAATTATCTCCCTGATCTGAGTCACTTCACTCCTTCTGCCTCAGTTTCCTCATTTTCAAAATGATTTCAATGAATAATGCTTTCAGAAACACTAGTAAATGCTGAGAGGGAGGCCAAAATAAAATAAGATGTGCTATCGATGTCCTCAGGGAGTTCAAGCTTTAAAGGGAGGTTATATAGATATGGACAACTACAATATAATGTGATAAATGGAATCATGTGAGGTCAGAGCCATTCTTGAAGGGACCTCAGAACATAGCAGGCTAGAGTCAGAAGGAACCTTAGGACAGAGAATTAATCCATAAGGCAACAAGCATTTCTGAACTTAAACTTTTCTAGGTTTCAGGTTTTGGGAATACAAAGACAAAAGGGAAATAATCTCTGGCTTCAAGGAATTTACATTCATTGAGGGAGACAACATGCATACACAATATATGAATATGTAAGTGTATATACATCTGTATATATATATATATATATTCAATATATGTATATATATATATATATAAAACATTAGAGCCAGAAAAGGACCTTAAAACATAGATTCTCTGAATTGGGAAGGATTTAAGAACATGAAATGAATCTTAGAACATAGGACCTTAGAACACAGAATGTTAGAACTACAAGAGACTCTAGACACAAAATATCAGAGTTGGGAGGGACCTCAGAACACAAAATGCCAAAATTGGGAGGGATTTTAGAACATATAATGTCATGGTTGGGAAGAACCTTAGAACACAAAATGTCAAAGTTGGGAGGCACATTAGAACACATAATATCAGAGTTAGGAAGAAACTTAGAACAAAAAATGTCAGAGTTAGGAGGATCTTAGAATAAAGAATATTTAAACTGGGAGGGGGGCTCTCTTAAAGACTATCTTATCCATTCCCTTATTTTATAAAGAAGAAAAAAGTCCCAGGTAAAGAAAGTGGCTTGCTCAAGGTCACATAGTGGAGTTCATGGGAGAGTTGAAACTTGAATCCAGATCTCTGAACTTCCCTTCCAGTAATCTTTTCACTGGACCAGATTTGTTCATTTGACTTTTATCCATTCATTTCACATATACTTATGAAGCACTTACTTTGAAGATCCTGTACAGGATTCTTTCACTTCTGACCTCCCAGAGTTGTGGTGAGAAAATTGCTTATAAACTGTAAAGCACTATGGAAATGTGAACTGTAATTATTATTGATGATGTTAATAATGATTTTATATGCATAGAAACTGAGGTGGGAGAGTGACAGAGAAAGTCTTTATGATTCTCTTGAGGAGTTTGGTTCTCCTTGGAATTAACCTTGGGAAAAATCCTTGGACTGAGAGTCAGGAGACTTGGCTTTCCATTTTGCCTATGCCAATGGCTTCCTGTGTCCTTGGGAAAGTGACTTAATTGCTCTGTGCCTCAATTTTTTCTTTTGTTAACTGTTATGGTTGGATTATTCTGGGGGCCCCTTCTAACTCAGACATTCCCTAGTTTTCTACTTCTGTGACCTGATATGTATCAGCAATTTCCAGTAGTTTTGAGAATGGGTGACTTGCTGCCATTAAACCAAATTAGGGAGAGAGTAGAGAAAGCCTAGGGTTGGACATAAGTGATAGAGGAGTAGGAAAGTTCAGTAGAAACCCATTACTATTTAAGGAGAATTCTTTACTAGTCTTCTGTCAATACCTGAAATTGTGAAAATTTGAGGGTTTTATTTATTTGGGGAATCTGCTAAAATACAAATACCTTCAAATAGTTGACACATTCAATCATATTTATTTACCACATCTTAGTACAACTTAGGGAAAAATGGTAATAATGTAGGTCACCATCCAGTGGGGTGGGGGGATAGAATTTGGGATGAGACATTGAAATGGGGGAAAGACTGTGGCAGATCTGGGCAGTATTAGGACTTCGGGAATCTGAAATGAGGGGCCCAAGAAGGAAGAAACACCAGGAGGGCAGAGAAAAGCTCAGCAAAGGAGATGGAAGGGCACAGGGATCCCATTTTAGCTCCTCCTGGATTAGTGGGAAAAGTGTTGTATCTGAATTCAGGAGACCTGATTTTGAATCCCAGACACATGGTTGGTTGTTGCCCTTTGTTCTTCAAGAGGTTCAAAATGACATCACTATGTTGGGTCCAACTGTGGCTGATCATACATTATGAGCTCAGAAGACTCTGCCCCAGTTCTGGTATGAATAGTCCATATGAACTTTTGGAGTGGAGATGTCTCCAAATTTTCACATCTTATGTTTCTTTTAGGCTTCTGCAATTCTGCTTTGCTAACAGATGTCGGTACACCGTGCTGGGTGGTCCTTTGCCACTGTCTTTCATGTCATGCAATAAATTCCGACGTTTTTTTCCAGAGAGACCTTCAGAGTGTCCTTATATTGCTTCTTCTGACCTCTATGTGATCACTTGCCTTTTGTGAGTTCTTTGAAAAATATTCTTTTAAGTAAATATATGCTTGGCATTTGACCAATGTGGCCAGTCCATTTGAGTTGTGCTCTCTGTAGTAGAGTTTGAATGCTTGAAAGTTTAACTTGAGGAAGGTTCTCAGGGTCTGGTACTTTGTCCTGCTGAAGGTAACCTTCATTACCTTCCTAAGACAATTCAAATAGAAGCAATTCTAATTATTGGCATGTTACTAGTAGACTGTCCAGGTTTTACAGGCATACAACAAGGAGGTCAACACAATGGCTCTGTAGACCTTCAATTGGCTTAGGCAAAATGGAAACCCAAGTCTCCTGACTTTCATTGCCAGGCTCTTTCCAAGGCACAAAAGCTGAATGGATGAATGGAGAACCAAGCTCCTCAAGGGAGCTATATGGACCTTCCCTGCCACCCTCCCTGCTCAGCTTCTTTGCATATAAATGTATTATTAGATCCTTAATAAATCCTTCCTTCCTTCTACCTTCCATCCTTTCCTTCCTTCTTTCCTTTCTTTCCTTAATCCTTCCTTCTTCTTGGGGTACCATTAGTACCCTAAGCAGTGAAAAGTGATATGGGGAATCACTTTGTTGGGGTCATGTTACTTGGGAGGTAAAAAACCAAGAAATATAACTAGATAAGACTGGATAAGAACATACAGGAGTCATATGCTTTCTTGAGGGAAGGCAGATTGATGTAGACAGATTATGTTTTAATATTTTATTTAATATATATTATATATATATGTTACTATATTTAATATAAAAGGGGAGTTTTTAGTTAGCTGGCATTTCCTGAGCCCAAGTTGCAGCATACAGAAAAGATATTTTCCTTTAGGGCAAGGAATCATGAACCTCTAAGGGATCAATGCATATATTTCAGAGGGTTCATGAACTTAATGGGAAAGAATTGCATCTTTATTTTGTTGTCATTGATTTGTGTTGTGATCCTACATATTTTATTTTATGGATTTAAAAACATGGTTCTGAGAAGGAGCCTGTAGTCTTCACCAGAACACCAAAGGTAACTATGGCCAAAAAGGAAAGAATCCTTGCTTTAGTAAAATAGTAGAAAGGTTGGTTTGGCAGTTAGGAAACTAGAGTTTGAATGCTGGCATTGACATTTCTAGCTCTGTCACCTTGTCAGGTCATACCTTATTCCCGAGCCTCTTTTTTTTTTTAATTTATAATAAGGAGAATAACAGTAAAGTACCTGATAAACCTTAAGGAGCTAGAGAAATGGAACACATTCTATTTTTGTAGCTGACTTTTTTCTATCTTCTTTTGGGGACCCAGGTTACAAAAGAGAATAATTCCCTGAGCATGGGCTCTGAGTCTGTGCCTCAACTATGATGGCAGTCTTCTTGTGAGGGCTACCCACTCCTATTAACCAGTCGTCATTTGGCTGCTTAATCATCAGAGGCAAAGCTGAGGACCTCTCATGGCCTTCAAAGTCTGCCATTAGCTGTGGTAATGACCGATTCTACCAGGGTTATGACTTCAATAAAACATATTCTGTGACTCTCTAATGCCAATAATAGATTAGAGAGCAAAGCACGGCTCAGTAGCCCCAATGCTGCTCTGGGGACCGAATCAGCCAGTTTTGTACAGGTAATGACCCCTCTCCCTTCACAGACAGAGAATGACTGTTTAGGGGTTCATAATTCATGTGAAACGAGAAGAAATACCAGACAGAATTCTGTGTGGAAGGGGAAGGGAACTGAAACAACCCAGCTAGGGGGATTGGTAGGATCTTTCAAGGCAGCACAATGAATAGAGCTGAAGGCTGTAGAAATGGAAGGGACCTCTAAGCCCAACCTCTTCATTTTCTAGGTGAGGAAATTCTGGCCCAGAGAAGGTAAATCACTTTCTCTTGGTTATTCAGCTGACTAATGGCAGAGCTGGGTTTTTGAACTTGGGTTTTCTAATTCCATGTTCAAGGTTACTTCCATGTAGGTCAAAACAGTGGGGGCAGATTTGAGGGGGATTTTAGTAGCTCATGTGAAGGACCTTTCCCTCTGACACTTTCACTTCCTTGTGTCTTAAAGAGGCAGCTATGCTGGACTTGGAATCTGGAAAGACATGGATTCAAATCCAAGCTCTGATACTCAGTATATATGAATTTAGGGAAACCAGAAGCCTCGGTCCTCAGTTTTCTAATATGTAAGAGACTAATAATACACATAGGATGTATTTCGCAGGGTTGTTTTGAGATTCAAATGAACTTATATGAAATGAAATATAATTAATATCAATAACTAATATGTTATATGTTATTTTATTAATTTTGATACTATTTTGATTACAAGATATCCAAAGGCAAGGACATTAAAAAAATCTTGAATCTTCTTGATAGAGGAAAATAAGATAAATGGAACTTAACTGCTACTCTCACTCAGCCATATGCCTACTCTCTCATTTATAGGAAGGTCATCTTTACATCAATTGAGGGCATTCTTGATGAGGGATTTAGTAGGGGGAAAAGTAAGCATTTGCAAAAGCTATTTAACAGTGGTTCACATCTTTGCTATCTCACAGTTGACTGAAGCATATAGAGAATATAAAATCCTGTTGTTTTTGTTGTTTGTTAATTGAAAATGTGTTTGACTAGGTAGAATGAAATGCCACTTTAGAGATATTTTTACAACAGTGTCTTCCATTCATATATCAAGAGCATTCTAGATTTCTTTAAAGATGTAACAACATAAATAGCTCTGTTCAATGACCCTCTGATAATTAACTTCAGGCAAAGCATAAAACAGGAAACCATAAGTTCTCTGATGAAGGATATCATAAAGTCCAGGTAAAGGAGGGATTCTTTGGGAATGATGAGGGTCTCCAGATGTTCCTTCTTGTCAAGGACTTTGTATTGACTGCATCAATCCCTGAGGTACTTAAGAGCCTTCTGGAACTCAAAGAAGTTTGGTCCATCTATCCACACAGGAAAGACCAAATGAAAGAGGATTGTCTATTGCCTGGATTTTAACATATGAATAGACTCCTTATAGAACTTGTCTACCAGTATGTCTGTCTGAGACACACACACACACATATACACACACACATATACATATTTATATGTATATATATATATATACACACATATATATATGTCTACAGATAGATATGTGAAGAGATAATGAACTGGACTTAAAACTAAAAAGGAGGGGGAGAGAGAATGGGTCAGATTTCTTTGGGGAAATTTCAAGACATTTTTACTGACTTGACCTCATGCTTCCCAGGACTGCAATGACCCAACTTTTTGATGCAAACATTTTTACCAATGTTACTGTATGGTAATAAGATCTGGAATACCACTGCTTCTGAAAATCCAAAGATAAGCACTATACAGAGGGCAATGGAAAGGCATAACATGGATGTGAATAGGCTGCAGTATAGAACCAATAAGAAACTCCAAAAGACAGGAGTAAAGGATGTCATCAAGGAATTATGTGATAGGAAGAAAAGATGGGCTGGTTATATGCTGAGAGCAAGTCATGATAGGTGAATGATAAGTATATTCTCCTGGTATCTTTGAGGTATTGGGAGAAAATGAGGAAGATCACTAGGGAACACATTGAATGGATACTTTTGATGAACTCTAAAGAAGATGTGGATAAGAGTGGCACAGAATGGAAATTCATGTCATTTGTATTGCTGAAGGGAGTCCTTGAACTAAAGTGATAAACAGAACCATTTGATTATTTAAATGTCGACTGCCATTTTTTGTTGACTGCCATTTTTAATGGAGCCTCAGAAATATTTACATAGTACATAAAAATGCAAATAGATTAGAGCAGCTTAGAAAATATACATTAACTTCTTGTCAAATGATTCTTTGAGTATCCCCTAATGAGAAAATAAACTCAAGAAAATGTGACTCTGTTAATAATCTTAGAACTGCAGACTATCAGAGTTGAAGGACTTTTAGAACATAAAACATGTGCTAATCAATAAACATTTATTTAGTGTCTACTATGCGCTAAACACTTGGTTAAGCATTGAGGATACAAAAAAATAGGCAAAAGATAGTCCTTGTCCTCAAGGAGTTCACAATCTCATGCAGGATACAACACATAAAAGGTGATGGAGGGGGCAGTCAGGTGGGAAAATGATGATATAGCTGTTTTGGGTATTCTCCTTAAATGGAAGATCTTGTAGGAGCTCATAATTGCCTACCTACTACCCCTTCCAGTCAGAGGGAGAAAAAAGGGGTAAAGTGTGAGTTTCAGAACTGATGTGATCTTGAAGGATAATGAGAGTCCATAAAGCATGATGAAAGATGTAGAGTTCAGTTGAGTAGGGAATGATTTAGGGCTGAGACCAAGATTATAGAATCCAGAAAATAGACTGTTAGAACTAAAAGAGACCTTGGAATATTAGAGATGGATATTCCTTAAGAATAAAGAACATAGGGGCAGCTAGGTGGTACAGTTGATAGAGCACTGAGCCTAGAGTCAGGAGGACCTGAGTTCAAATTCAGCTGCAGTCATTTACTAGCTCTGTGATCCTGGGCAAGGCATTTAACCCTGATTGTCTCCAAAAAAAGGGAAAAAAAAAGAAAAACAACATAGAATGCTAGAGCTGAGAGAGATCTCAGAGATGATCAAGTTGACACCATTTTGTAGGTGAAGAAATGACAGCCAGAAAGACTCAAAGTGACTGGCCCAAGATAGTGTTCTAGATCCAAGGGCCCTTGATTCCCACTCCCAGAGGTATACTGGAGACTGCTTCCTACCTACTCAGAGATGGTTGCTAGTTAAATTTTCAGTGATCTTTACAACCTTGAAAATCAGCCAATGCAACAGATCAAGGCTTGATTTATTGTTTTGTTGATTGTCTTGACTTAAGAAAGTGATGGAGAAAATATTAGTTGTGTAGATTAATCTTAGAAGTGTGGAATGGGTACATTTTTCCTTCTAGAAAGTCAGTTGTTAGACATTTAACAGCACACTGCTGCCCACTGATATGCTTTCCTCATTATGTTTATATGAGCCTGTCAGATGTCATGATCCTAAGATTTAGTAAAAACCATAACCTCTAAGGGCTTTCTGAGTAAAGAGACAAGGATAGGAATGCAGGGAATGGCCTGTGGTGAGGGGGGGAGAGAAGCTCCCACCTGTTTGGGAAGGTTTGGCATACTTTCCTAACTCTCAACACTATTCCCTTCCCTCCCCACCCTTGAATCATCTTTGCCACTTGTCCCTTCCTGTGGGCTTTGGAAGTAACCATCTGGGTATGGGGAACCCCACCTGTGTGCTTGATGAAATCAGTTCTTTCTCATCTATGGCTTCCATGTGCTTGACCCTGAAGTGACTGCTTGGGCTGAAGCCCCTCTTGGGACAGAAGGCATTTTTTTGGGAAAGGGGAGCTCTGGCATTTCTCAAACAAGCCTGAGTCTGGAGCAACACTTACCTCATCCTGTCTAGGCTTTTAGCACCTGGCTCTGACATTGAGCATTCGGTGGAGAGTCGGCTCTTCCAGGGGGCCCCTCACAGCTAGACTGTGAGTTCAGTCAGGTTTCTGTGGAATTCAGGGGAAAAAAGCCAAGATAATCTTCCTCCAATTTTTCAAGTACTTGACTGGTCTTGGAAATAACCAGAGTGGGATGCTTTGTCTGATACATAGCAGAATATTAATAGCTACCTGTTGATTAAATTGATTGATATACAATAGACAGAGGCCTTAGGAATCAGCTAGCTCAATTCTTTCATTTTACAGATCACAGGAATTGAGGTTCAGGTATCATCTTCCTAGAATAGTTTTGGGGGATGATGAGATACAGCAAAGCCTAGAATTTTCAGAATCTCTGTCACCAAATTTCAGAGTTAGAAAGATCTCAGGGTAATCCTGAGAGTCTCTTGAGGGTTATCAGAGGGCATCTTGACCAACTTATACCTGAGAATTTCAAGGGATGGGAAACTCACCATCAGTCTATGAACAGTCATTTGTTAGGGACCTCATATGAACCAGGCACCATGCTAGGCTCAGAGGATTGCAAAGCAAAAAATGAGACAATCTCTGTCCTCCAGGAGTTTACATTCAAAGAGACTAGGAGGAGGAATATATGTTTACAAATGAGTTAATAGAGGCTTTATACAAAGAAAGTATAGTCACTTACTGAAAATTTTTCTGACATTATTTCATGCATATATCTTGTCTGAACATAGTTGGTTGTTTGTTGTTTCCCCATTAGATTGTGAACTCCTTGAGAATAGGTGCTGCCTTTGCCTTTCTTCATATCCCCAGTTGGTGCTTAATATATGCTTGTTGACTTGATTTGAATCAGGAAAGACATTTTGAATTATGAGCCTTGCAGGCGGATTGAGGGTCTAGAACCCCTGAAATAGCTTATGCTTCTTTTAGATAGCCCTATACTGTTGGGAAGTTTTCCCTTAAATCAAGACAAAATCTATTTCCGTGTTAGATCTATTCATTGCTCTTAGTTTTATTATTTGAGACCAATAAGTGCAGGTTTATTTTCTCTTAACTCTCTTAAAACATGAAAACTCTTATGTTTGAAGCAGCTAGTGGCACAATGGATAGAGCACTCAGTCTGTAGTAGAAAAATCTGATTCAAATCTGACCTTTCACACTAACTGTATGTCCCTGGGCAAGTCATTTTACCTGTCTCTTCTGTCTTACCTGAACTATACAGTGAAGGTCAAACAGTTCCTACCTACAGGTTGTTGTGAGGCTCACTGTAAAAATACTTGGCATAGAGTCTGACCCATCATCAGTGTCATATAAACTTTTCCTCTTCCCTTCCCCCATATCTCCCCCAAGCATTTCTCTGATACTTACTAACTGTGTGACCTTGGAAAGTCACTTAATATCTCTGAGCCTGAGCTTTTTCATGTGTAAAATGAGGGGATTGGACTCGATTTCAGAAGTTCTTTCTAGTTCTCTCTCTCTATCCCAAAACATATAATGTCTTTTTTCTTTCCAGTTCCTACTTCTTTGGCTTCTACCCTCATATCTTAATATATACAACTCTGCCCTTTTAGCACCTAAACCCCCATAACCTACCTCTTTCATTCCAGCTTAAGAACCCACAGGGATTTGAGATTACAATGTCACCTATAAATGTGTTACCTCCATGATTCACAAATTAAAAGTTGAATTGAAATTCACAAAAGTGAAAATTCCTGCTCAATTCTAACATCCTATATGTACAATTCTCCCATTATCTCCCTGTTCTTCATCCTTCATCTTCATTATTTCTTTCACCCTCTTCTTCTCCCTCACCAGCCCAGCTCTGGTCTTATTTTTCTTCCTTCACTGTCTTGAACATATGGTTGACCAGTCCATATAGATATGATTTTCTCCCTCTGTATCTTTTGCCTCTCTGTCCTATCACTCATGCCTAGTTAAACACTAACTCTGTCATCTGTCATGTTCCAATTTGTGTATTGCTGAATGTTGCTAGTTGTGCTGACTTGGTCTCCTATAAATTTGTCATCTGATCTGAACTGGACCCCTGCTACTCCATGCTGAACCTTTTACTATTATTCACCCAATAAATCAATAACTATTTTAAAATGTCTGCTGAGGATACTAAGACAAAAATGAAACAGTTTCTCTTGTCAAGGAGTTAACATGCTAGTCCATAATTGACTTTTTAATCACATTCCTCAAAATGATTATTCCAAAACTTTTCTCTTCAAATTTCTTATACCACTCACTCCCCTGTCTCCTTCTCAGTAGAGGACTACTTTCTTGATAAAACTCACCATGAGTCCTCTCTTCTCTCCTAGTTTATATCTTGAAACCTTTCTACATCACGTAATAAGTCAATGATGACTGAAAGCCCAGCCCTTATGAGCTGGTGCAGTGTGTTTGACCTGATACAATGTCCCACGTGGGCTTTGGGGCAATCTCAGGTATTCATTCTATGACTGTTTCCTTTGCCTACTGGATGGTGAAGAAAAGGCCACTTTAAGTGGTTGCTAAGCCAGAATTGAGCATTCACTCAAAAGACTCCTTAAGTGGGGAGATTCGGCAGAGGGTGAGGGTGGATGGGACTGGGGGCTGGGTGGGTGAATGTGAATCTTTCTTTCTTGTGTGATTGTTTGTACTATAAAGCAACAGGGTGGGGAGATTAGGCTCTGGTATTAACTATTTCTTTCCCCACCTGAAAGCTGACAGAAGTCCATTACAGCTAGGCAAGAAAGAGAACTTGTGCAGTTGAGAATTTTGATATCCTTGATCAATTCCAGTACAAAAATCAGCCAAAATAATGAACTGACAGATAGTAATTGTGCTTATGCTAAAGTAGAGAATAGGGTTTTCTGTTATGCATGTCTAGAATCAATCTCACCAAATATTCATGTGCGCACAGAATTGTCTTCGGTTACTTATTTGCCCAATTTGCTAATTTCTCCTTTTCTCTGGCTTCTAAAGAAGAGGTGGCTCTTATCCTTGCCAAAGCTAACCTCTCTAATTTGTGCCCTTAATCTGATTCCTATCTCCTCTGGGACCTCCTTTTCCTTCCTTTCAATATCTCCAATCTCTCCTTCTCATTGACTGCTTCCCTTCTGCCTACAAACATGCCCAGGTTTCCTTATCCTTAAAAAAAATTCACTTGATACTGACATACCTTCAATATCTTCATATCACCATATTTCTTATCCCTTTCACATCAAAATGCCTACCAAAAATTACTCATTCTCATTCTTTTCATTTCCTCATCTTCCATTCATTTCTTAGCCTCTTGCAAACCGGCTTCCAACTCTCCTATTCTACAACTGCTCCAGGCATGGTTACCAATGAGCTCTTCATTATTCAATCTAATGAACTTTTCTCAGTTCTATTCTACTTGTTCTAACTGCAACTTTTGACATAGGCATACTTGCTATTTTCTAGTCTCTCTTCCCTTGGTTTGCATAATACTTATTAACACTCTTGCTTATTTTTTCTTCAGCAGGAGCTTTTTCTCAGTTTCCTTTGTAGGATGACTTGACTCTCCATTTCTCTCCTAGCAAATATGAATGCCCCCCAGCATTTTGTCCTGGTTCTTTGTTCTCCTTTTTTGCTGACCTCATCAATAGCTACAGATTCAATTATTCTCTAGTCAACTCAAGAAGTCAAAACCACAAACATTAAGTACTTACTGTAGGGCAAGCAGGAACTGCAAGGTGATGCAGTGAATAGAGTACTGGGTCTGAAGTCACTAAGTCTCATCTTTTCTGCTTTCAAATTGATCCTCAGATACTTGCTAGCTATGTGACCCTGGGCAGGACTTATCCTTCCTTGCCTCAGTTTCCTTATCTGTAATAGAAACTGGAGAAGGAAATGGCAAACCACTCCAGAATCTTTGCTGAGAAAACTCCAAATGGGGTCGTGAAAAGTCAGACATGCCTGAAAAATGACTGAATATTAGTAACTTCAAAATACACTAGTCCCTGGATTTATACTAGAGATTTATACTAGAGATATAAGGAAAGGCAAAAATAGTTGCTACCCCAAAGGAACTCATTGTCTAATGGGGGACAAAGCATGCAAACAACTATATAAATATATATATATATATATACACACACACACACACACACACACACACACACACACACATATATATATATGCAAAATATATACAGAATTAATTGGAGATATTTTGGATAAATTTGATATAACTTTGGAGGGAAGGCATTAAATTTAAGGAGGATCAGGAAATGGTTTAATTTTTTAAAAAAATTTTATTGTGAAAGGTAGGACTTATTTAAGACTTGTAGGAAGCCAGGGAAACCAGAACGTGGAGATGAGATGGGAGAGTTCCAGGCACGAACAGTTAGCAAAAATACTTGAAGTGAGGAGCTGAAGTGTGTGGTTAGAACAGCAAGGAAGCCAGTATCACTTTATCCAAGAGTATGTGAAGGAGGAGGAAGAACTAAAAAGTTTAGAAAGTAGAAAAGAATCAGGTTATGAAGGATTTTTTTGGGGGGGGGTAAATTGTACTTTATTTGTTTCAACTACATGCAATTTCAACATTCATTTTTTATGAGATTTTGAATTTCAAATATCTTCTTCCTCCTTTTCTCCCTCTCACCCTCCCATCTCCCTTCCCCAAGACAGAAGTAATCTGATATAGGTAATATGTGTAAGGTCATGTAAGCACATTGCAAATTAAGAAACAGAACAAAAGGGAAAAGATACACATATACACACAAAGTGAAAATATTATGCTTTGATTTGCATTCAGACTCCAGAGTTCTTTCTCTGGATGTAGATGGCATTTTCCAACATGAAACTTTTGGAATTGTCTTACTGAAAAGAGCTAAGTCAATCACAATTGCTCATTGCATGATGTTGTTCTCCTGGTTCTGCTTACTTTATTCAGCATCAGTCCATGAAAGTCTTTCCAGGTTTTTCTGAAATCTACCTGCTCATCATTTCTTAAAGCTCAATACTATTCCATTACATTCATATCAAATTATGAAGGGTTTTAACAACCAAAGACTTTTATATCTGATGCTGGAGATAATAGGGAGTCATAGACATTTATAGAGACATTTGCATGTCAGACTTCCTCTTCAGGAAGATTACTTTGACAACTGAGTGGAGGATGGACTGGAGTGTTGTTGGTTCCTCATGAAACAATATAGGACCATAGACTCTTGTAGGACTACAGATGTAAAAATGGAGAGGAACTTTGATGTCACCGAATTCTACCTTTTCATTTTACATTTGGGAAAAATGAAACCTAGAGAGGTAAAATAACTTGTCCAAGATAACACAGGTAAAAGAAAGTGGTAGTAACATGATTTAAACTAAATTCTTATAACTCCAAACCTCTGACTCTTCATTATAATGCATTATTATATTAATTATATATAATATATATTATAACATTATATTATCTATAAATATAATATATTATATTCATTATAATGCACTATTTATACCTAATCTCTCTTCTAAATTTCAGTTCACTATTAGTCATTTATTCCTTAGAATGAAGGTGAGGAATATATATATATATATATATATATATATAGATATAGATATATAGATATAGATATAGATATATGTATATATATATGTGTGTGTGTGTGTACATATATATACATACACACAGATGTAAGTATATATATATACAACTGTATATATATATATATATGTATATATATATATATATATATACACACACATGCACATACATATCCATATCCATGCATACTAATTCATTCAGAGTTGGAAGGGACTTGACCAAGATCACACAGCTATTAAGTGACTCAGCTGGGGAATTGAAGCCAGGTCCTCTAAGATCCATATCCAACATTCTTTCTGATTACCTCCTAGGCCGGTCCCTGGAAATTGGTTTTGATTGGGAGAGGTAGAACAGAGTTGAATATTTGAACAAGGAAAGGGAAGTGGTATCGTCAAGGAAGGGAACATAGGCCTGGAATGCTCAGGGCAATCATTTGTTAGTTTTGTGTTTTTCAATAGTATTTTTCCTATTTGGAGGAGAAGGGAACTTGTAGAGAAATACAAAAGGAAATTCTTTCTGATGGACAGCAGAGCAGTAGCCCAGGAAAACTCCAAGCATGTCCCCATAAAAGATAATGAACATTTCCGAGGTTGGCCCAAGGGTAGGGGTGAGGCAGTGATAATGGATTTTCA
Source organism: Macrotis lagotis (assembly GCF_037893015.1). Lineage (NCBI taxonomy): Eukaryota > Metazoa > Chordata > Mammalia > Peramelemorphia > Peramelidae > Macrotis > Macrotis lagotis. The sequence goes on along the minus strand of NC_133658.1, from coordinate 250,744,843 downwards.
TGGAAGGGGGTTTAATGATTTCCAAGGCGACTGCTTGGCACATGCTACTTGGCTGTGTGGGAGAAGAAAGAGAACAAATTGCCTCTCGGGTCACTCTGAACAACTTCAGCCCCATTTAATAAACCAATATGGAACTAGGCACTGTAAACTATATTTCAATGGGCCTGGAAATCATTTGTTTGGAATGGCCTGGAATTACTACCAACATGAGGTGATTATATGCTATTTGGCACAGCCAATGCATGTATTTAAATATGAAAGATAGGCTGGGTCTGTGAATCTGAGCATCCTGGGCTCTGTTCCCTTGTTTCACAAAATCTCAGAATGCCAGAGCTGAAAGGGACCATGGAACAAAGAAGTTAGAATGTCAGAGCTGGAAGAGACTTTAGCAGATAGTACAAAGAACAGCAGAGCCAGAATGTTCCTAAGAATTAAAATTGAGTTGATTTTAATAGAACTATAAGAGACTTTCACTTATTTTACAATTCTACTCAGTTATTTTACTGATGGGGAAACTGAGGTTGTGAGAGGGGAGATGGTTGTATTGGTCACAGTGAATTAGAAACTGAGAAGTCAAAACTCCAAGGTCCTTCCTTGTACTCCTTTCCCACATTTGCCTTCTCTGTTGCCCCCTTCATTTTTAGAAGGTAGGCATAGTAGGACTTGAAAGATGGATAGAATTTCAACAGTCAGTGATTGGAGGAAGAGGAGCATACTAGATGGAGGAGATGTGAACAAAACTGGAATGTGGTTGAGGAATAGTGAGTTAGTTGTTTGACTGGACAGGAGTACAGTTGTGAGGCAAGGTGAGAAGGGATCATCAGATTTGGAATTGGAAGGAACCTTAGGATGTTAGCTCTGAATGGGATTTTTTTTTATAGATTCAGTGTTCTCATTTTAGGAAGTTGGGTAATGGCTTGCCTAAGTTCAAACAAGGGGGTAACTAGGTGGTATAGTGAATGGAGTTCTGGGCTTGGAACAGGAAGATTCATTTTTCTGAGTCTTCAGCATACTCAGCCTCATATATTCACTACTTGTGTGACCCTTGGGCAAGTCAGTTATCCCTGTTTGCATTGGTTTCCTCATCTGTATAAGGAACTGGAGAAGGAAATGACAAACCATTCCACTATCTTTCCCAGTTGGGGTCAAGAAATGTTGGACATGATTGAAATGAACATCAATAACAAAGTCATAGAGGTAGAAGAGAGCAGAAATGTGATCCAAACCCAGATCTGATGACTAATTCTCTCTTTCCCTACCTTACATTACTCTCCTAGGCTGGAGTTGGATTGTGAATCACAGAATCACTGAATATGAGATTTGGAAAGAAAGTCAGCTGCTATCTAGTCTAACTCATACTTGAGAAGGAACCCACACTATAACATATTAGACAAATGGTGTGAGTTAGGAGGAAGGGCTCTGAGGGCTTGGCTCCAGATTCCATATGGGATGCTTACTAATTTACTCATCTATAAAATGAGGTGAGCAGCTAGGTAGTATAGTGAATAGAGTGCCAGATCTGGATTCAGGAAGACTCATCATTTTTTGAGTTCAAATACAGCCTCAGACCCTTACTAACTGTGATACTGGGCAAATCACTTAACCTTTTTTGTCTGTTTCCTCATCTGGTAGTACTCAATGACTTCTAAGGACCCTTCCATATATAGTTTCATCATTCTATAATTCTGTGATCACAATATCTTAATTTGAGAGTTGGATGGAACCTCACAGGTATCAAACTCAAATAGAAATGTGGGGCATTAATGTAAAGATCTCTGCAGGCTGAGTACTAACTTAGAAAGCCACACATGTGTGTGTAAGTATGTATGTGTATAAACACATTAAAATCAGATAGGAACTACATTTTTAATCTGGTCTGGACCATACTCAGGAGTGACTTGGGCCTGACATGAACTCCATCAAGTCTTTCACCACTCTGATTGTTCTCTGGACAGTGTCCAGCTCAACAGCATTCTTAAACTATAGTGCCTAGAACTGAACATAATTCTCTAGATGTTGGTCTGACAAGGGAGGAGTTCAGAGTTCAAAGTTCACCTTCTGATTCCTGGAAGTTATGCCTTTAAAAAAAGATCAAACTTAAATCAAATTAGTTTCTTTGGCTGTCCCATCACACTACTAACCCATATTGCACTTGGGGTCCACTTAAAATCCTAGATCTTTTCCAGAAAACTGCTGTCCTGTCATGCCTCTTCCATCCTGTGCTTAAAAGGTCCTTGGATGCCAGGTTCAGAAGTTTTAACTTGTGTTCATATATATATATGAATTGTAAACAAGCATTTATAAAGCACCTTAGCACAAAGAGTTTTTGGTTTGCAAACTCTTCTCTGGTCAGAACTTTCAGGATCTGGCCACAGAAATCACTAGAGATGATCCCACGTTTGAGACTGGGGATAGCCAGGCAAAGCTCAAGTCCATTTAGGTTGAGGGTCCATGGGATTTGACTTTCTGTCTCCTGATTCTGCTGTGAATGCTACAGGGATGCCATTGCTGGTGGATGGGGACACCATTTCTGGTGGATGGGTTGCCATTGCTGGTGGATGGGGACACTATTTCTGAGTGGATGGGGTTGCCATCTCAGGGTGGTACACTGGGTTACCAGGCAGTCTCTGCAGAGTTCAGACTCATAACTCCCAATAGGTTTCAAAAGCATCTCCTTTACTCTCTTAATAATAACCCCCCAACACATGCTGATAAAGAAACTTCCTCAGCCCCAGCTACCAGCTGTCTGTGTGTGCACTAATGGATACCAGCTATTCTCAAATCTTCTCTTTCCTCTTCCTTCTTGGTCTTTCCACCTTCCCACTCCCCACCCCCAAGTTCTCTTTCTCATACATTTCTCACAAAACACATTCTTACAGATACACACCCACATTCATTACTGACAAACAGCGTCCCACAATACACCTCAATAAACAACACATCCCTACACATTCACACAAATTAGAATAATAATCTTTGCCCTTTTTGCCTTATTAGGTTGTTGTGAGAAAAGAGTTTTATAAACTTTAAAAGCTTGGAGAAATGGGAGCTATTATTATGGTAATACATGCCTGTAATAGGCACCCAAATAAATAAATACACTCCTACACACAGAAAAACATATCCCTACACACATACACAAAGAGACCTCTACACACTTCAACATACACATGCAAATAGACTCTCCCCTGACTTAGACAAATAGAACTTTTCAGTTCTTACAAAGAAACTGAAATGCACACCCCCACAAGCATATACATAAAACCCAATGTTTAATCATGTATACAAGCATCCTCCTCCCTTCTGTCTACCTGTGTTCTTCATCCCCTCCCCCTTTCTGGACACACAGAGATACATACAAAGTCGTGTTCCACAGATACTCATTTCTGGACATATACAAGCCCCTCCCTCTTTCACCCACTCACAGGAACCCACCACTCTTTTTGAAAAAACATTGATAGTTTCCCATGGCCTGGAGGCAATTGTCTGAGACCCTTAAGGAATGTCAAGATAGATGAAATCACCATGGAGATGAGAAGTCAGACATGGTTCCCTGCCTATAGAAAGAAGATCCTTAGGTCTCCAGTAAGGGTATTTTCAAAGAAATAACCCTGTCCTATTCATTACGTGTGTGTGTGTGTGTGTGTGTGTGTGTGTGTGTGTGTGTGTGTGTGATACGGGATGTGGAGTGGGAACATGGGGTGACCTGTGTCCATAGCCTCAGGTATCATGTTATCAAGTGGATTGGGTACTGGACTTAGAGGGACAAAAGATCCAAACTTCAGATATTCTTCTACTCAGATCCTTACTAACTTTAAGGTCCCATGAAACACACTTAAGCTCTCTGAGCCTCAGTTTCTTCATCTAAAAATAAGGGGGCTATACTTAAAAGTTCCCTATCAGTTTAAAATCTATGATCTTGGCAGCTAGGTGGCACAGTGGATAAAGCACCAGTCCTAGAGTCAGGAGTACCTGGGTTCAAATCCGGCCTCAGACACTTAATAATTACCTAGTTGTGTGGCCTTGGGTAAGCCACTTAACCCCATTTGCCTTGCAAAAAAAACCTAAAAAAAATCTATGATCTATGACAGTATAATTGTGCTAGAGGAGAGGAAGGACTAGAAAACTATGAAAAAACAGGCAGAAATGGAGAATGCTGGTGCTTTTGAGTCAATATCTAGGTATTGCTTTGAGCAGATTAAGGGGAACCCTATAAAAGATGTTTGACTTATGACAAGTCTGGGACATATACCTGGAAGAATTATCTAACCTTGGAGGAAAAAGCAAGACAGCTGTATCTAGTACAGTGGTTTTTGGTTCTCTAACTCACTAAGAACTGAAGAGAACAGCCTTCATCCTTTTTACCTTTGCTGGAAAAATCTGTTTAACAATTTCTTTAAACTAATGATTTCAGAATGTTCAGAAGAAATTCTGTCTGGCCTCTTTAAGCAATCAGATGATTAAAAAAAAGAAGTTCATTCCCACAGAGAAGAAAAACACAGAGTGCATAAATTAGGTAGACTAGATACATGTACCAGGAGAGAGGTGAAAGAGTTTGAGAATGAAGGTTTGATGTGTCAGATCTACAAAAGAAAAAGTCACAGCTCTGAGGGAAACTAAAGATTGCTTTAGAGAAGGGGTGTCCACCCATGCCCAGTGGGCAGCATGCAGCACTCAAAGCCTGTACTTTGTTAAATTATTACATTTTATTATTGTTGTTAATATGGCTTATACTGTACTCATAAATAAATATTAAATTCTATATGCAGCCCTTGACAAGTTTTTGTTGGGTAATGCAGCCCATGCTTTAGAGACGACTCTAAAATCATATATGGAGTAAACAATTAGCAGCTGTATGGAGTAGAAGCTGGGATGAAGGGGCCCATAGAGAGGTACTATAATGTAGAGAATATAACCATAGGTTATAGAATGTTAGACCCACAAGTATTCTAAAACCTAGAATGTCAAACTTGAGAGGAACCTTACTACACAGAATGTTAGAGTTAGTCTTGTAGCCTTGGATTTGAGATCTGCTTTCAACATGTTCTAGCTGCATAGGAGGCAATATGGTATAGTGGAAAGTAGGACATCTCTGGAGTCTGGGGACCTGGATTCATATCCAGGCTCTGACTTTTATTAACTATGTCACTTTAAGTCACTTTACTTCCCTAGGTCTCAAATTCTTTTCTTTTCTTTCTTTTTTTTTTAAGGTTTTTGCAAGTCAATGAGGTTAAGTGGCTTACCCAAGGCCACACAGCTAGGTAATTATTAAGTGTCTGAGACCGGATTTGAACCCAGGTACTTCTGACTCTAGGACTGGTGCTTTATCCACTGCACCACCTAGCCGCCCCTTAAATTCTTAATCTGTAAAATGAGGTAATTGGACTAGAAGGTCTCTCATGTCCTGAGTTTAAATTTTTGACCCTATTAACCTATATTTGACCTTGGACAAAATCCATCTTTGGAAATTCCTCACTTAGATGTCCAGATTTTTATTTTTATTTTAGTAAAGGGTCAGTGTAGTAAGAGTTAAGGGAGGAAAAATGTCCTGGAGCAAACTACATATGAGAGAAACAGAAAAAAGGCAAATATTTCAGAGAAACAAATATTTGAGAGAAACAAAGCTTAGGACAAGTTGGCAAAAAATATTCCCTTATGCTAGGAAATTTTTGTTTTATTTTAGCCATTGTTTCAACTGAGGCACTTAGAACCATTGAATTTAGAAGTAAGAGAAACATTGTCATTCAGTCCTTCAGTCATGTCTGACTCTACACGGCCCCATACTGTAGCCCCCTAGACCCTTCTATTTTCTCATATCTGTCAAAAATGCAGATTCATTATTTCCATGATACTATCTCATCCTTTGTCTTTTCCTTTTCCTTTTACCTTCAGTCTTTCTCAACATCAGGCTCTTTTTTTTTTCCACTGAGTTCCATCTTCTCATTATGTGGCCAAAGTATTTAAGCTTAACCTTCAGTATTTGACCTCCCACTGAATAGCCTGAATTAATTTCTTCAAGTATTGACTGTTTTGATCTCCTTGCTATCCAAGGAACTGTTTAGTTATAGTATCATAGGATTTAGAGTTAGAAAGGATTTAACAGGCTATCTAGGCCAGACCCTTCATTTTGAAAGATGAGGAAATAGAGGTCCAGAAAGTTAAGACACTTGACTCTAAAATCACATGCAGAGTAAGCAATTGAGCTTACTGTTTTTTCTGTTTTTATGTATAGAAAGCAGGCTAAACAAGTATGTGTGTGTGTGTGTATGTTTGTGTATACATACAACAGAAATATATATACAAATAAACATATATGTGCATAAAATTCAAATGTTAATTGACAATTCAGATATCCAGAGATATTGACAGAAAAGATCAATAAAAAAGTAAGTTCTTATTTTTGTTGTCATATGATAATTATAAGATTTAAAACCAGAAGGAATCTTAGAAATCATCTACGCCTCCCCCCTTTTTATAGATGGGAAAAGTGAAATACAGAGATTAAATAACTTGGCTAACATTACATAGGTAGTGAGCATTATGGTATGGTAGAAATAGCACTGTGACAGAAAAGGTTTTAACTTTTATCAGAAATGTAACTAGAACATCCTGGGCCCTCAACAAAATTTCTTCCTCTTTAAAATAAAGGGATGGGGGCAGCTAGATGACACAGTGGATAGAGTACCAGAGTCAGGAGGATCTGAGTTCAACTCTGGTCTCAGACACTTAATAATTGCCTAACTGTGGGACCTTGAGCAAGTCACTTAATCCCATTGCCTTAAATAAATAAAATTTAAAAAAAATAAAAGGGATAGGATAGAGGACCTCTGAAATCAGTCAGATCTAAATGTCTTATGATTCTAAGCCAGGCACTCTGACTACAGGTCTATTACCATAACATCTTAGCCTCTTCGGCTCCATAACTATTTAGGGGGAGCAATTATTACTGATTCCTATAGGGAGCCAAGAGGTGGATCTGACCCTGCCTGGAAATATTCTTTTGAAATATTAGGAAGAATCTTTGGTTTGGGGAGACTAGACATTTTCATCTTTATCGAACCATCAAGTATTTTTGAATTCTTCTGGGGTTAGGAGACAAGGTTCCTGGTAATTTTTATCTCTTAATCATTATTACTTGGCAATGATCCTGTTATTAGAAGTGACATGATATAGGGCTAATTCGCTGGTTTCATTGAGATCTTTATTCTAGAGACCCACTAATTGCTGTTGAGACATTGAGTAAGGAACTTCTTGTGAGTCTTAGGTTCCTTCTCTCCAAAATGAAGGGGATGGGGTTAATCATCATCAAAGTCCTTCCTGGTTTTGATATTCCAAGTTCTAAGAATGCTTGCATCTCATACAATCCATCATTCTATATGCTAAGGTCCCTCTCCATTCTATATTCTGGGTTCCAAAAAACATTCATAGGTCTTTCTTTCTGTGTTCCAAGTTCCCTCCCAGTTGTAACATTCTGTGTTCTAAGAACCAAGGTAGATCTAACATTCTGTTTTAAAGTCCCTATCAAGAAATTCAGATCTCTATGGATCTAATATTGTATATTCTAAGATCCCTCTCAGCTCTGATGTTCCACAATTATGATTCTCTTCCCTTCTTTGTTTGAATCTTTCTCCCTGTTTAATGGAGACATTTTTTGTGCCTATCCTGAGTTAGATGGAGAAGGTTCTAGTTTTCAACTTGAACTTATTGAAAACCTCTTTTAATATTGCTTTGTGGGAGGCTATGGGGAAAGACAAGGAGAAACCATACTTTTTAATAAAGATTCAAGTGTCTTCAGTCTTTAGAGCCTCAGGAAGGCTCATCCTAGCATCCATCCCTGTGCTCACTCATCCTTGGCCCAAGGTAGGCATGAGCAGCTCCAGTCCCCAGGGATGCTTATCTTATTTGCTTTCAATTCTCAGTCTGGAAGACAAAAGCCTGGGAGCTCCCCTCTGCTGAGAGAAGGTGGCCCCAGCCTGCAGGTCTCCATGGAGACCGTGTAAACACATCTGTTTCTTTGCACACTGTGAGAACAATATCCTGCTCAGAATCTACAATGGGCCAGACATGAAAACATTCTCTCATACTGGACCATTCTAGGGGCAGAAGTCGGCCCTGAAGCACATGCCTCCCCACGGGGAGGGAGAGAGGGAGGGAGGGAGGAAGGGGCAGGCAATAACCAACTTCTTTTTGCCACCCAGCAGTGAGCTGGGGGCGTCAGGAACAAAAGGTTACAGCTCTAGAGTCATAGCTTAGAATAATAAAAATAATAGCTTATATTTCAAGACCATTTTAAGATTTACAAATCCATTTTATAACATCAAACTCTGTGATAGATATAGAACTAGTATTATTGATTCACACGTTACAATATGGGGAAACTAAGGGGAAAGAGGTAATGTGTCCTCTCTGTTGGCACATATCTAGTGTCAGAGCTGGGATTTGAACTGTGTTCTCTTGATTTTGAGTTTTGGACTCTTACTATTATGCTGTGATTTAAAAGGGTCCTCTGAGAATTTTACATAAAGGTATATGGGAAAAATCAAAATGGTATGGTGGGGAAAACAATGACCTTGGAGTCAGGGGGCCTGGGATAGACTCCCATCTCTGCCACATCATCTCTGGAGTCTTGGGCAAGGCCTTTCCTTTCTCCCTGTCCCAGTTTCTCCAATTGTAAAAGGATAGAGCTGCATTAAATCAAGGTTCTTTATTTTTGGAGGGGGGGAGTTTTGAACCTCTTTGACATTTCTGGATAAACATATAGATCCCTTCTCAGAATAGTATTTTGTCTACATAAAATAAAATACATAGGATTACAAAGGAAACCAATTACAGGCATACTTTGGAAATATTGCAGGTTTGGTTCCAGATCACTGCAATAAAGAAAGTCACATGAATTTAGGGAGGCCTGAGGAAAGAAAGAGAGATCTAAGGGCATGTTGGTGGAGCAGTCAGACAATATTTATCTATTAAATTCGTTGTCTTGCATGATGTTGGGATGTCCTATAACATCAAAGATCACTGATCACAGATCACTATAATAGAATATTATTGAAATGTGACACAGAGAAACAATGTAAGAACATGCTGTTGGAAAAATGGCTCCAACAGACTTAAAATTGCAGTTATCTGCAAAGCACAATAAAATGAGTTATGCTTTTAAATTGAAATATAGTTATCAAAATATTTTTCTAAAAATCACAGACTCCAAATTAAGAGCTCCTGCATTATATGATTGTTAATATTCCCTTCTCCAGCTTTGGATCTGGAAACAAAAAGGTCTGAGTTCAAATCGACGCTAAGATACTTAGTAGGTTTGTAACCTTGGGCAAATCACTTAACTTCTGTATTATTTCCATATCTGTAAAATGGACAGTATAATGGCACTCTACCTCCCAGATATGGTGTGAAAATAAAATGAGATAATATTTATAAAGTTCTGTGTAAATCAATGCTACCTTATATTATGTTCTTATTTTGAAGCTAAAATCTTATGATCAACAGTATCCACCAGAAATAGACTCCATACACTACTTTTTTGAGGGGACTGGGGATTTTTTGTACACTGCCTTTGGACTTCTTTGGAATTTTCCATCATGCTACTTAAGCAGGAAACTCCCCTCTACATTCCCCTTTTCAATTTTTTTTGGGGGGGTATAATATCTTCTCTAATTAGATTGTAAGCTTCTTGCAGGCAGGACAGTCTTTGTTTTGCTTTATGTTGTCTCCCCAGGGCTTCACAATAATTAATTAATGAATGTTTACTAACTGATCAATTATCATACTAATCCTTTAGGGTTTAGTTTGAGCCTGCAGCCTTAAGAGATCTCTAATACTCCTGAAGTTTTGACTGGGCTATACAATTTAGCTCAAGTTTAACGCTTCTCTATATTCTTTTTTTAAAAACAGCTTATTAACACAGTCAAACCCTAAATCCATGGCTTTTCCCAAGTTTGACTAGTGAGATGGAGAGAGAACACACAGGCTGGAAGAGACATGGAAGGACCGGGAGGATGAGGAGGTTAGAAATGACTCCATCATATGGGGAAGAGGATGAGATACGCCATCATCAGGCAAAAGAGCCCCAAGACAGGGCAAAGCCCAGTATGATGGAGAAGAGAGCTGCTGCTTCAGGGAGGGCTTCCCGGCTTAACAGTGATTAGACTTCCGAACTGAGTTCCAGTCCCAGCTCCAGAGCTGGCCACCTCCACAGCGGCAGCTTCAGCCCTGATGAACTTGGCTGATGTGTCCTCTTAGACGGCGCTAGTTAAGGGACCTGATGCCACCAAAATGTTAAGGTTCTCATGTGTCTGAACCTCTGGCTATCTTAACACCACTGCAGGCCAGGGTCTGCCCAGCGGCTGGGAGCTCTCCTCTTCCCTGGCAGGGGTAGAGATGAACTTGGCGTAGTCGTATGTTCTTGGGGGTGAGTAGATGAAGCCCAAGAGCTGCCGGCAGAGCAGAGGAGACAGATTTGTCCTTTTATTCTTGTGCCACAATTTTCTTTCCCTCTGTAGACTATGAATTTCCTGATGGCAGAACCCATATCTTATTCTTGGGCAAGCCATTGAACTCTGCTTACCTCAGTTTCTTCATCTGTAAAATGAGTTGGAAAATGGCAAACCAATTTAGTATCTTGCCAAGAAAACCCCATATGTGGCCATGAGGAATTTGATAATGACTGAAAAACAATTGAATAAGAAATCATTATTACAGGATTTAAACCCTTCATTTTACAGATAAGAGTCAGAGAAATTAAGTGACTCATCCAAGGTCAAATAGGGAGTAGTTGTCAGGGGGAATTTGATTCCAAATCTAGGACTCACCATACTGCTTCCTTTTATTCCAGTACTCAGCATGCTATCTTATACAATGTAGGGGCTTAATTAACTGCTTATTGATTGGTCAATTGATTTGTGTGGGTTACTGGTAAGGGATGTGAAGGGGAGAGTTCTGATCAGATTTGGGTTGGGTTAGATGCCCCCCCATTTTAAAATTTCTAAGATTTTATTTGTATATGTCTGTTATGATTGACAAAGAAATTTTCTTTTTTTTTTCTGGAGATCCATGAGACTTCTTTGTAGCAAGCAATTCTGTCCTCATTCCTTGACCTTTTCTGGAAACTTCTGGAATTTTTCATTCTTTGTGTCCAGGTAGAAGAGACTTCATGACCTATTTTCATTGTTTCCTTATCTGCAACAGGAGGAATGGGGAAAACAAAGATTCACATGTGAGAGAGATCCTCTATAATAATCACATGACTTTTCCTTCTGCCATCAAAATGTCCAAATGTGGAGGAAATGGATCTTGAAAAAGTTGGGTGTGACAAGAATAGGGACAGCTTCTCCAGAGGAACATATAGTATCTTTAAGTGATAGTTTTCAGTGAATATCAGAAGATAGGAAGAATTAGAGAGGAAGGATCATGAGTCCAAGGGACCTTGAGGATCTTGTCTAACCCTCTCATTTTACAGATGAGCTAACTCATGTCCAGAGAAGTTGACTAACCTGACCAAAGTCATTCTTGAAGTAACTGAGTTAAAATTTCAGCTCATTTCCTGACTCTCTGACCCAGTTCTCTAACCTAATCACAGTGCCTCTTCACATGACCCAATAAACCTTCCTTTATTAAGAGTTCCTCTGATTTCAGCATTGTGCTGGGTACCATGGTGGTTCTGGGAAAAGAAAATGACATGCTATTTAATTTCTTAAAGAACCCTATGCTAACTTTCATTCCCTGTAGTATTCTCCACATTGATTACCTCTTATCTACCCTTTCTTGGGGGATGAGGATTTCACTGTAAAACAGTAGCTGAGAAGCTTTGGGGCTTCCCAAAATTTTGAGTTTTTATGTCATCAAGATCTTGGAGTCCCCTGCTGCCTTGTACTTCCCAACTCAGGGAGATTTAAGCTCATATTTGTCCTTTGCAAATTGATATTCAATTTGGTTTGGGATACTTGGTGCAATATTCCTTAGTATGATCTCATGTTTTCTTCTCTGGTGTTTTCTTCTCTGGTGTCAATTGCTACTCATCTAGCCATGCCTGCCCATCCAATTTAACTATTCCTGGTTTTTCATAAGTTCACCACAGGAGTTCTACCCACTATTCTAGGGGCCTTTATCAATTTTTGGGGTTTTTTTTGTTTTTTTTGCAAGGCAAATGGGGTTAAGTGGCTTGCCAAAGGCCACACAGCTAGGTAATTATTACGTATCTGAGGTCAAATTTGAACTCCAGGGCCAGTGCTCTATTCACTGTGCCACCTAGATGTCCCAATTTCTCTTGTTATTACAAGGATGTCAGTAGTTCCAACAGATGCTCTATATAATCATATGGCCTATAGATCTTATCCAGGAGTCACTGCAATGTACTAGAGATTGAAGCAAGAAGAATAGTGTTACTAGAGAGAAAAAAATTTCTAAATTAGCTATCTTAGAAATCTTAAACAGGAATTTTAATTCAGTTCATTTCCACAAAAATAAATTGAGCTTCATTCATTAAAAGCAACATGGTATAGTGGATAGGTCACTAAAATTGGAATCAAGGAAATCTGGGTTTAGATTTCACCTCAGACACTTATTAGGGGGTGAGATCCTGGGTAAGTCCACTTAACTGCTTCAGTTTCCTCATATGTAAAATGAAGGGGTTAGTCCCAGTGATTTCTAAGGTCCCTTCTAGTTGTGATCTTATATGATTCTATGTACAGGGAATTGGAGGAGGTTCAAGATGAATGAGAGATAGTTCAAACACAAAAATAACTTGGGACACATATGGTGTGTAATAGGTTGTGTAAGGGAAAGACTGATAGATTGAAGGGAGGAGCCCAGCATGAATCCTGGCTAATATTTAATAGCTAAATGACCCTGAGTAAGCCACTGAGAACTGAGGCTTAGTTTCCTCATTTATAAAAAGGAGCTAATAATCTCCTATGATGCCCACATCTTGGGGATATTGTAAGCATCAGATGGACTAGTGTTTATGAAGGTATGTGGTAAATTGAAGAGCATGGCACAAATGTGTTGGAGCCAGCTTGAATCAATGCCGGAGAGCAATTGTTCAATTTTCAATGTGAGAACTTATATCTGAGAAATTGACAAACTCCACAAATCAGTGTTTGATTTGTTGTTTTGTTGATTGTTTATATGAAAGAAGCTGATGGAGAAAATGTTAATAAGGCAGATAAAACTTTAAAATTGTTTGTTATGGACAGTCCTCTCAATTAACACAATCATATGGATGACAGGTATACTGTTCCATGTCACTAGGTAGTGCAGTGGATAAAGTACTGGACCTGAAGTCAGGAAGACTCATCTTCTTGAGTTCAAATTTGGCTTCAGAAACTTATTAGTTGAGTTGCCTCAGTTTCCTCATCTGTCAAATGAGATGGAGAAGGAAATGGCAAACCATTCCAGTAACTTTGCCAAGAAAATCCCATATGGAGTCATGAAGAGTTGGACATAACTGAAAATGAATAAAAACAACAAAAACTACTTCTACCCCATTTGTATAGCTATATAAAACATTTTTCTCAAGATAACCTTGTTTGTAAGTTATCAATATACCTATTTTAAATGAGGAAACTGATATTCAAAAAGAGGAAGGATTAAGATATTCATTCTAAAACCATTTTTTCCCACATCCTTTACTTTCTCAGTATGTTGACAATGTATGTTATAATCATACATGCCTGGTGCTATTGCACCCTTTGGAGTGAGGTCATAAGTCAGGATTTGAATCTAGTTCTTCTGAGTTCAAATTCAGTGAACAGAGAGAGGGAGATAACCCATCTTGGATCATTGTGAGAGGGTGGGAAGAGAAATAATTTATGCTTTATTTCCCCTGGGGAAAGAATGATTTAATAATATGGTCATGCTCCCTATAGAGCATGATCTGGATGATTTGGGCTTCTAGCTTTGAAGATAAGCAGTGTGGTATAGAGCAAGAGGGCTGAATTAAAAATCTGAGGACCTGGGTTTGAATCCTGACTATCTGTGGCCATGGGCAAGTCATTTCACCTCTTTTGGGCCTTGGTTTCTCCATCTGTAAAAGGAAGGGGTTAAGCTAGATAATCTTTGAGGTCCCTGATGGCTCAAAATCTATTTCCCCATGTATTCTATCCCCCTGTTTTGGGGGAATACTCTTCTTTTACCCTTTCCCAATCCCTAAGTATAAACTACATGTGTGATTTGCAACAGGCAGCAGGCACCTGGCAGGACAACAGTCAGTCAACTCCCTAGGGGGAAGCATGTGTGCATGCACACACACACACGCACACATGCACACACGCACACACACACACACACACACACACACACACACACACACAGACAAAACTGGATTTAGTGGTTTTAAAATTTCTCCCCTCCATTTGTTGAAGGATTACTATTCCTTGAAGACTCCAGCACTATAAGATAAGTGTTAATACATTATTTCTTCAGGACTCCAGGGCCCAGAGTTGAAATTTAATGTGAACTGAATAAAACCATTTGCTTTTTATCAGCAGGGTCCTTGGAACCTCGTTTGCAGCCTACGTGGGACTATGGAGAAAATGAATTTAGCTCTGGCTCCCTAATCCCTGTGAAGGGTTCAATAAACTCATGGTCTATCACTCAGCATGACCCAGTCAGAAGTGTCTGCTTCTTCCTCAGAATAAAAGTCAACATGAAGCAGAGTGATGTAGCACAGGAGAGAGAATGCCTAGGCTCTGGGACTACCAAAGGGCTTCCAGTACTGGGTTGAAGCTTACTCATCTAGTGCCTATAAATAAGTTATTTCCCTTCTCTGAGTCTTAAGTTTCTCATTTGTAAAATAAAGACAATAATACTTCCTCCACTAAAGTCTTTTCCTCATGTCTGATTCTGGAGAGATCCTAGGAACTAAACCTTCAAAGACCAAGTTCTCAAAGATCCCATTTAATCAGAAAGACTGAATACAGGGGGGCGGCTAGGTGGCTAGGTGGCGTAGTGGATAAAGCACCAGCCTTGGAGTCAGGAGTACCTGGGTTCAAATCTGGCCTCAGACACTTAATAATTGCCTAGCTGTGTGGCCTTGGGCAAGCCACTTAACCCCATTTGCTTTGCCAAAAAAAAAAAAACCTAAAAAAAAAAGACTGAGTACAGGTCCAGACATCATGTATTTGTTTGTGATCAAGTTGCCTGATTAAATTGGGAAGGACTCACTATCAAGTTAGCAACAGGCTGATCAATTTTTATGACTAGGGGTATTCAAAAACCACCTGTTAATTCATTGTATAGTGGAGCAACAAGATAGTATTTGAAGCAGAGATAGGTTGGAACCAACTCTAACCAGTGGGAGCTGATTGTTAAAATTTCAATGTAAGCATTTATACCATGGAAATCAGAAAATTCTAAAGACGAGGATTTGATTGTTTTGTGGATTGCCTAGTCTTGCTTAAGAAAGTGATGGAGAAAATGTTAATACAAATTCAACTTAAATGTGCATCATGCAATTTTTTTCCCCGCTCTAGAGATCTGGATGTTAAATATTTACAGGCATACCTCTCCTATGAAAACCTTTCTTGTTCTTTATTTTACTCTGAAATATGAAAAAACAACTTTAAAGCAATATAGAGCTTCCAGCCAAGATGGCGGAGAGAAGACAGGCACAGTTCTAAAGTCTCCTGATCTTTTCCCCATCTACCACATGAAACAAACCTCTTAAAAGAAATCCGACTCAAAAAAAAAAAAAAAACCCAAAAAGAAAAGCCAGAAGAAAGAACATCTACCTCGGGATTTGTCTCCAGCAGGAGCTGTGGCTGAATTCGGGCAGGTGAGTCTGGGCCCAGAGGGAAGATCAGCCCTGATCAACCAGACTAGCAGCTGAATTGGAACCAGAGAGCCAGACCTGCTGGATCAGAGGTGGGGCTGGACTGCAGGGCGTGAGTCTGCGGGGGAGCAGAGGCGCTGGTGTTGGAGCTGTCCCCCTGGAGATCCCAGACAGGGCTGGGGTGAGAATTCTGGAGCAGAGGAGCAGCGGACACCATCCCTGGGCTCCTCTGGTCTGAGTCCCATTACAACTCAGACTTCTTCCCTAACAAACAAATGCAAACTACTGCCTCAGGCCCAGGTGTGTGAGCAGAAGAACCAGCCCAGTTGAGGAAAGACCTCAGGCCAGGGTAAAGCCCACCAGTGATTGAAGGCAAAAGAATTCAATACCTCCAACTTCTCCCTTCAAGGAAAAGGAGAGCGCCTCAACCAAGGTCACAGACACTCCAGAGAAAGCAACCAGCACCTCCTACTGGCCAGCCAGAGAAACCGCACTCAGTGAGTAAAGCCTTTAGTGATCCCAAGCCCCTGTGAACCAGCCCCTCCAAAACTCAGGTCTCAGCAAAATGAAGAAGGGTCAGCGGAAAGGTGGATCCATAGAAAAAATCTTGGAAGGGAAAGACACTAACTCAGAGAGACCTGGAACCTCTGAGGAGAATACAATCTGGTCTCCAGCACAGAAAGACTTCCTTGAAGAAATAAGGAAGGAGTGTAAAAATCAACTAGAAAATTTGGGGGAGACAAGAAAACAAATCTCTCAGATCTTCAAATGGGCAAATGGAAAAAGAAATTAATTCTCTCAAAACCTCAATTGGTCAAATGGAAAGCTCTTTCAAAAGTAGAATTGATCAATTAGAAAAGGAGTTGCAAAAGGTTAATGAAGAAAACTCCTCCCCCCAAAAAAGAATGGAGTCTACAGAAACTAATGACTCCATGAGACAGCAAGAGTCAGTTAAACAAAATCAAAAAATAGAAAAAATAGAAGCAAATGTAAAATAACTCATCAACAAAACCACTGACCTCGAGAACAGATCGAGGAGGGGCAACCTGAAAATTATAGGACTTCCTGAAAACATTGAAGAGAAAAAAAGCCTGGACTTAATATTACAGGATCTAGTGATGGAAAACTGCCCTGATATCATGGAATTGGAGGGCAAAATAGTTATTAAAAGAGTACATCAATCCCCATCAGAAAAAGATCCTAAAATGAAAACACCAAGGAATGTTGTGGCCAAACTGTAGAACTATCAGATAAAAGAGAAAATCCTGCAAGCAGCCAGAAAGAAACAATTTAAATATCAAGGAGCCACAGTAAGAATCATGCAGGACCTGGCTGCATCAACTTTAAGGGATCGAAGGGCCTGGAACGGAGAAGAGCACGGGAGCTTGAAATGCAGCCAAGGATCTACTTTCCTGCAAAGCTGAGCCTTCTCTTCCAGGGAAAAAGATGGACATTTAACGAAATGGAAGAATTCCAAAAATTTCTGATGAAAAGACCAGAGCTAAACAGAAAATTTGGGCATCAAACAGGAGGTTCAAGAGAAACATGAAAACATAAAAGGGGGGGGCGGTAAAAGAAAAAAAATTGCTATCCAGTAAGTTGAAACTGGCTATATCCCAGCATGGGGGTAAAAAAAAAAAAGATTCTCATAAACCTTGAGAGATGTAACTCTAACAGAGAGAATACACCTAGCCAGAAATGATGGATATTCATGACCTATCCATGAGACTACTGTCTAATGGGAGGTAACTGGCTTTAACCCCACTTGGGAGAAAGACTCTAATAACTCTCAGGAATTTCGACTCTATTCAATAGAATATACCGAACTAAAAGGGACAGACACTTAGAATTTTCTATGACTTAGATAGAATGATCTAAAAAAAAACACTACTTCCCTAAAAAGGGGGACAGGAAAGAGATGGGAGGAGGGAGGGGATTGAATGGGGTAAATCTCCTTACACTAAGAGGTACAAAAAACCTATGGTAAAAGTGGGAAGAAGGGAGCAGAGGAGAAACACCTGAATCTTCTTCTCATCAGACTTAAAGTCAACCTACACATACTCAGTTAACTTATAAAACATCTAACCTTTCAAGTATTAAAAGGGGAAAAAGGGAGGGGGGATGGAGAAAGGGAAGGGGAATAGGGGAAATAAGGGGAAATAACAAAAGGAAGGGAAGGGAAAAGGGAAAAAGGGAAAGGGGAAAGAAAGGGGAGGGCGTGATATAGGAGGGCAAACACACTGAAGGGCGTGGTTTTCAGAAACAAAAGACCAGGGAATATGGATAAAAGGGGGGGAGGGAAGGGGGAAAAATACAAACAGAGGGAAGATAGCATGGAGGGCAATAAAGAATTAGTAATCATAACCTTGAATGTGAATGGGATGAACTCTCCCTTAAAATGTGAGCAAATAGCAGAGTGGATTAAAAACCAGAATCCTACAATATGCTGCTTACAAGAAACTCATCTGAAGCAGAGAGGTACATAAAGAGTAAAGGTAAAAGGCTGGAGCAAAATATATTTTGCTTCAGCTGAAGTAAAAAAAGCAGGGGTAGCAATCCTTATCTCAGACAAAGCAGCAGCAAAGATAGATAGCCTTAAAAGAGATAAGGAAGGAAACTTTATCCTCCTAAAAGGCACCATAGACAATAAAGTCATTTCAATATTGATTATATATGCACCCAGTGGGACAGCACCCAAATTCTTAGAGGAGAAGCTGAAAGAATTACAGGAAGACATAGACAGCAAAACTCTACTAGTGGGAGACCTCAACCTCCTGCTATCAGATCTAGATAAATCAAATCATAAACAACAAAGAAATTAGGGAGGTAAATAGATTGTTAGAAAAATTAGATATGGTAGACTTATGGAGGAAACTGAATGGGGATAGGAAGGAATATACCTTTTTCTCTGCAGTACATGGAACCTATACAAAAATTGACCATGTACTAGGACATAAAAACCTAATGATCAACTGCAGAAAGGCAGAAATAGTGAATACATCTTTCTCAGATCACAATGCAATAAAAGTCATATGCAATACTGGGCCAAGGAGATATAGACCCAGAACAAATTGGAAACTGAATAACCTCATTTTAAAAATGAGTGGACCAAAAAACAAATTATAGAAAGAATTAACCATTTTATCCTAGATAATGATAATAATGAAACAACATACCAAAACCTATGGGATTCATTCAAAGCAACTCTCAGGGGATATATTATAGCTCTAAATGCTTATATGAATAAATTGGAGAAAGAGGAAATCAATGAACTAAACATGCAACTAAAAAAATTAGAGAAAGAACAAATCAAAAATCCCCAATTAAGTACCAAATTAGAAATTCTAAAAATTAAAGCAGAAATTAATAAAATTGAAAGCAAAAAAACTATTGAATTAATAAATAAAACCAAAAGTTGGTATTATGAAAAAAACAATAAAATTGATAAACCTCTGGTCAATTTGATTAAAAAAAGAAAGAAGAAAACCAAATTGCTAGTATCATAAATGAAAAAGGTGAACTCATCACCAATGAGGAGGAAATTAAAGTAATAATTTGAAATTATTTTGCCCAACTCTATGCCAATAAATTTGATAATCTAAGTGAAATGGATGAATATTTACAAAAATATAAGTTGCCCAGGTTAAATGAAGAAGAGATTAAATACCTAAACAACCCTATCTCAGAAAAAGAAATTCAACAAGCCATTACTGAACTCCCTAAAAAAAATCTCCAGGGCCTGATGGATTCACCAGTGAATTCTACCAAACATTTAAGGAACAATTGGTTCCAATCCTATATAAACTCTTTGGAAAAATAGGGAAAGATGGAACTCTGCCTAACTCTTTCTATGAAACCAATATGGTACTGTTACCTAAACCAAGAAGAGTTAAAACAGAGAAACAAAATTATAGACCTATCTCCCTGATGAATATAGATGCAAAAATCCTAAATAAAATCTTAGCAAAATGATTACAACAAGTCATCACTAGGATAATACATTATGATAAAGTAGGATTTATTCCAGGAATGCAGGGTTGGTTCAATATTAGGAAAACTAGGGGTGGCTAGGTGGCGCAGTGGATAAAGCACCAGCCCTGGAGTCAGGAGTACCTGGGTTCAAATCCAGTCTCAGACACTTAATAATTACCTAGCTGTGTGGTCTTGGGCAAGCCACTTAACCCCATTTGCCTTGCCAAAAAACCTAAAAACAAATATTAAGAAAACTGTTATTATACTCAATTATATCAACAACAAACCTATCAGAAATCATATGATCATATCAATAGATGCTGAAAAAGCTTTTGACAAAATACAGAATCCATTCCTATTAAAAACACTAGAGAGTGTAGGAATAAATGGACTGTTCCTTAAAATAATTAGCAGTATCTATCTGAAACCATCAACAAGCATTATATTCAATGGGGAGAGGCTAGAGACATTCCCAATAAGATCAGGGGTGAAACAAGCGTGCCCATTAACATCCACTACTATTCAATATTGTATTAGAAATGTTAGCATCAGCAATTAGAGAAGAAAAAGAAATTAAAGGAATTAGAATTGGGAAGGAAGAGATAAAAACTCTCACTCTTTGCAGATGACATGATGGTCTACCTAGAGAATCCCAAGAAATCATCTAAAAAACTACTGGAAACAATTAGCAATTTTAGCAAAGTTGCAGGTTATAAAATAAACCCTCATAAATCCTCAACTTTTCTACATATGTCTAGCAAGAAACAGCAGGAAGAGCTAGAAAGAGAAATCCCATTCAAAATAACCTCAGACAATATAAAATATTTGGGAGTCTATTTGCCAAGACAGACTCAGAATCCTTTTGAAAACAATTATAAAACACTTCTCACGTAAGTTAAATTATATTTAAATAACTGGGCAAATATCAACTGCTCATGGATAGGTAGAGTTAATATAATAAAAATGACAATTCTACCAAAACTAAACTATCTGTTTAGTGCCTTACCAATCAAAATTCCAAAAAATTACTTTAACAAGTTAGAAAAAATTGTAAGTAAATTCATATGGAGAAATAAAAAGTCAAGAATTGCCAGGAGCTTAATGAAAAAAAGTGCAAAAGAAGGTGGCTTAGCCTTACCAGATCTA
This sequence comes from Macrotis lagotis, assembly GCF_037893015.1. NCBI lineage: Eukaryota > Metazoa > Chordata > Mammalia > Peramelemorphia > Peramelidae > Macrotis > Macrotis lagotis. The sequence continues at coordinate 250,723,944 of NC_133658.1, read as the reverse complement.
AAATTATATTATAAAGCATCCTTCATCAAAACTGTTTGGTATTGACTAAGAAATAGAGTGGTGGACCAGTGGAATAGACTAGGTGTAAAAGCAGGAGATGATTATAGTAATCTGCTGTTTGATAAACACAAAGAGTCTGGCCATTGGAATAAAAACTCCCTCTTTGATAAAAATTGCTAGAAAAATTGGAAGTTAGTATGGAAGAAACTTAGATTAGACCAACACCTCACACCCTTTACCAAGATAAGATCCAAATGGTTACAGGACATAGACATAAAAAACAATACTATAAGCAAATTAGAAGATCAAGGACTAGTCTACCTGTCAGATCTATGGAAAGGGGAACAGTTTATGACTAAGGAAGAGTTGGAGAACATCACCAAAAACCAATTAGATGATTTCGATTACATTAAATTAAAAAGCTTTTGCACAGATAAAACCAATGTAACCAAGATCAAAAGAAATGTAGTAAATTGGGAAACGATCTTTACAACTAATGATTCTGACAAAGGACTCATTTCTAAAATATACAGAGAACTGAGTCATATTTTTAAAACAAAAAACCATTCCCCAATTGACAAATGGTCAAAGGATATGCAAAGGCAATTTACAGATGAGGAGATCAAAGTCATCCATAGCCATATGAAAAAATGCTCTAAATCATTAATTATTAGGGAAATGCATATTAAATCTTCCCTGAGGTACCACCTCACTCCTCTCAGATTGGCCAGTATGATCAGGAAGGATAATGATCATTGTTGTAAGGGATGTGGGAAATCTGGGACACTATTATACTCTTGGTGGAGCTGTGAACTCATTCAACCCTTCTGGAGAGCTATTTGGAACTATGCCCAAAGGGCAAGAAAAATGTACATACCCTTTGACCCAGCAATACCACTACTGGGTCTATACCCTGAAGAGATGAGGAAAAAGGGTAAAAACATTACTTGTACAAAAATATTTATAGCAGCCCTGTTTGTGGTGGCAAAGAATTGGAAATCCAGTAAATGTCCTTCAATTGAGGAATGGCTTAGCAAACTGTGGTATATGTATGTCATGGAACACTATTGTTCTATTAGAAACCAGGAGGGATGGGATTTCAGGGAAACCTGGAGGGATTTGCATGAACTGATGCTGAGTGAGATGAGCAGAACCAGAAAAACACTGTACACCCTAACAGCAACATGGGAATGATGTTCAAGCTTGAAGGACTTGCTCATTCCATCAGTGCAACAATCGGGAACAATTTTGGGCTGTCTGCAAAGGAGAGTACCATCTCTATCCAGATAAGGAGATGTGGAGATTGAACAAAGTACAAGGACTATTCCCTTTAATTTGGAAAAAAAACAGCTTATTGTCTAATCTTGTTACCTCTTAGACTTCTCTTCTCTTTAAGGATATGATTTCTCTTTCATCACACCCAATTTGGATCAAGGTACAACATGGAAACAAAGTAAAAACTGACAGAGTGCATTCTGGGGGGGGGGGGAAGCAAGATTGGGGGAAAAATGTAAAACTCAAATAATATCTTTAATAAAAAATAAATTTAAATTAAAAAAGCAATTATAGAAATGGGGATTGTTATTGTTATTTTCATGTAACTAATATTAATGAACTTGCTCTATTAATGCCTCTTTTGGGCTCAAGTGAGAGCTTGAGCTGTAGCAACTTATTCTCTGTGAGTAATTAGGTGAAGTTGTCTATTCCAGCGACTTTGTGGTATTCTAAAGTGTCTCTGACCAACTCCTAGAATTCATGGGCACTGGTAGTAGAGAAGCAAGGTTGAAAAGTTCTCAAAAGATCCTTACAACTGAGTGGAACTGAAGCTGGACTTTGGAAGGAGACAAGGATTTTTACCAGTGAGCATGGGGGGTGGGGTATGCTTTCTTAGGACATGAGAGATGGCAGGTTCTCTCAATGCTCAGAAATAGGAGATGACAAATTGAGACTAAACTAGTAATCAGCTTGTCTGGGTTGTAGAGGGGAGACATGTGGGAGTGGAAATGTAACACAATAAAGGGGGTGGGGGGCATTCAGATTGTGGAGGACCTTAGATGCCAGGTTCAAGAGTTTCTATTTTGCCTCTGAAATGGTCAGATCTATGTATTAGGATAAATGATCATGGAAATTCTCTCTCCTGACTTCGAAGAACACTTTATTTTTATTGATAGACACATTATACGGTGACTTGAATCATTTTCTTTTAATCTCCCCTATCACATCTTAAACTCTGTGAGGGTAAAGACCGTGTTTTATTCATTTATAAATAAGATGCAGCTAATTAGGTGGCATAATCAATGATAAGAGTTCTTGACTTGGAGTCAGGAACATCCAAATTAGAATCCTGTCTGAGACAATTGATTTATGTGATCCTAGGGCAAGTCATTTAATCTCAGTTTCCTCATTTATAAATTCTGGATTATCTTAATCTTTAATCTTAAACTTAATCTTTCTTAACCTTATTTTAATCATCCATTATGAGGCAGCCAGGTAGGTGCAGTGAACCAGAGTCAGGAAGACCTGAGTAATCCAAACTCAGACATATCCTGCTGGGTGACCCTAGAAGAGTCATTTAACCTCAGTTTCCTCATCTGTAAATTGGGAATAACAACCACTACCAGGGTTGTGGTGAAGATCAAAGGAATTGTGAAAGGCTTGACACATCATAAATGTAACAGCACCTCCCTTCCAGGATTGTTTTGAGGATCAATAAGATAGTATATCTGAAGTACTTTGCAAACCCTTTATATGCCAGATAAATGTTAGCATCTCCCCAAAGCACCAAGTATGGGGTCATATGCATTTAGAAGTAACTCACTAAATGTTTAAATGAATGAAAATGAGTAAATTTTAGCCTAAGTCCTTAAATAGTCTCAGGAAAGAATGAGACCTCATAAAGTCACTCTTCCCTTTACACCCTCCAAGAAGATATTACAGTCACTCTTCCTTCTCCCAGTTGTAGCATTATTCTTGGTCTGATTATCAGACAAAAGTCTCTCCTCCATTCAAGGAATTCCAGTGTTGGATGAGCAGGTGAGAGGAGATTTGGGATGCATAGGGACTTTTTCAGAGTTTTCCATTTGACAAGGATAACCCTAATCACAACCAAATCATCTTAATTTTCCTTTGGTTTGTCTGACTTTTTTAGCACAGTGCCTAGCAAATAGTAGATGATTTATAAATAATAGTTATTGTTATTCATATGTGATATCTCATGTCTCATCTCTGTCTTTTTGCATAGATTGATCCTCATGCTTAGAATGCACTCCCTCACCATCCTTACTATTTGCTAGGCACTGTGATAAACTCTATAAACATAATTTCAATTGTTTTTCACAAGAACCCTATGAGGTAGCTGCTATTATTACTTTCACTTTATTGTTGAGGTGACAAAGTAAACAGAATTTAAGTGACTTACCCTGGGTCACATAGCTAGTAAGTATCTGAGGCCAGATTTAAGTCCTGATCTTTCTGTGGAGCTGGGAGGCCTTGAGTTCAAATTTGTCTTCACTTACTAACTGTGCGACCCTGAGCAACTTATTCAACTCTTTTGGCTTCAATTTCCTCATTTGTAAAATGATCTAGAGAAAGAAATAGCAAACTACTCTGCAAAGAAACCCCAAATGGGATCATGAAGAATCAGGCATGACTTAAAACAACAAAATTTCCTGACTTCTGGTCCAGAATTCTATCTACCGTGCCACCTACTGTGCCTTAAAGGCTTCTAGTCTAACTCCCTCACTTTATAGGTGAGGAAACTGAGGCATAGAGAGGATAAGTGACTTGCCCAAGGTCATACAGCTATTAATGACTTGAGTGAGGATTTGGACTCGGATCTTTCTCACTCTTCATCTAACATTCTATATATTGCACCCCCTGGCCACTTAGATATACTTTGTTACCCCAACTCTAATCCTTTCAGTCCCCTGCTTTTAATCAGTCAGTTTTATTTTGATTGCTGTGACCCAGTCCTCAGTTAGAGGTGTTATTATTATATGGCTTTCTTCCAGTAGAAGTGAAGCTAAGGGATGGATCAAGCCTCTGTTGTTATTATTTTGTGCTTATTATTATCCCTATAACTGCAAGTGCAACTGTAATGCCATTTTAGGGAAACTCTTTTCACAAGTAGAAGCTTCTTTTGTGTTAAGTGAAACCTTTTTGTTTGCCTAGTACCATGGTGCAAGTCAATAAATTGTTTTGTTTTTCTTAAGCAAAACAACTTGTAGACTCATAAATTGACTGGTAGAAAAGTACAAAAGGTATTTTCTTTTCTTCTAATTTTTACTTAAGGTTTTCCCTCCTCTCTCCCACTCTATTAGTAGTTTCTCTCTAAGTCTTCAGGATATTAATCTGTATCCAAGCTGAGCAGACTCCCCAACCTGAGATAACTCACCCCACCCCTTCCCCCAATGTCCTTAGCTGCATATTATCCTTAGGTTAATTATGAGAACCAGTCTATTATAGGCTTCCCTTCTGATAACAGGCACTGATATTTGAGGCTGGAGGATGGGAGACCAATTAATTATAAGTACATACAGAAAAGACTGCCCATGAGCTAGACTTAGATGCTCTGGCCAATTAGCCCTCAGAACAGACTGTCCAGGAGCTTGATCAAGCACAAGTCACTTTGACAATCAGTACTTGTATATCTCCAAGAACCCTTGAAGATCAAGGGGTCTGCTTGATAGGGATTGACGTCAAAAGAGGAGCCTTTTCACTCTATGAGATGTTCCAAAATTCTTGGTGTGGTTTTTAAGCTATTAAAGCTTTAATTGCACTGAGATATGTGGGATGTCCTGGATGAGCAAAAGCAAGTCGACCTCAATTGACATTCCTTCCAAAAGCCTTATTCTGATACAGAGACTTATAATGGAGCTGGCTGACCCAGAACCAGTAGATGTTACAGTCCATAGTAGTGTGCCTATCCTTTGGAAGTGCCTGAAGGGCAGCATTTGTGGTCCAAGAACTTGTTCTCCATCTGAAAAGTAGTAATCCATAACTCATCTTTGCAATAACTTACATCCTTCAATAAAGCTTGCTAGAATAAATGTGAGTTGTACATTGGGTTTTGTTTAGGGGCCTCTTTGTGGTGTAGGTGTAATGTTTATCCCATGGCCATTCATTTAGAGAGCACTGACAAGTTGCTAAGGGTCTGGGCATAGGCAGAAGGGTCTAATGACCTCTCTAGAATTAGCCCCATGAACCTAGAACATTGGGGCGGGGGGAAAGATCAGAGAAGTTGGTTGGACTCAAATGTCCAGTCACCTCAAGCTGCAATGTGGCTACTTTGCTTATTCTGGGCAACTATTCAACTGGGATTGCCTGCAACCACAACCCTCAGCAAAGATGGAGTTGGGAACCAATACTTCCATGCCATAGAGATGCAGCATCCAAACTGACAATCAGGGGAGCTGGATTTCAGTCCCCTTATGATGGTTTCCCACTTATGAACTATGTCCTCTTGGACCAGATACAACGTAGTAGAGTGGAAAGATTTCTGAATTTGGAGTCAGGGATATGAGTTCAAATCCTGTTTTTTCATTTGTTCCCATTATGAGGCTAGATAACTCAATCTGGGGTTCAGTTTCCTTATTTACCAAAAGAAGGGCCAACTTTAAACGTCCCTTCCAGTTCTAAATCTTTGTTGCTAGAATGACCCTAGAGAGAGTGTTGGATGTGCTTTGTCCTTGTCAATCAAGTGCATATCTTCATCTGCCTTGTATTCCACCAAAAGACACTCTGGAATAACTACCAACCTTCTTCTGTCCCTGCTAGCTGCCTCTCACCCATTGCCTGCATCTTTTTATGGATATTGTGTATACATGTTTCCACTAACCAGAAAATTGGCTCAGTCCCATACTAATATCCAAGAATGTCTCTGTATACAGGTTGTAATTTGTTTTTTAACTGTGTCTGACTCTTCAAGACACTATTTGAGGTTTTCTTGGCAAAGATACTGGACTAGTTTGCTATTTTCTTCTCCAATCCATTTTCAGGTGAGGGAACTGAGGCAAAAAGTTTTAAGTGAAGGCAGTAGCAAATGGATTAAAGAAAAACAGAAGGAAGGGTTTTGTAATTTGTCCAGGGTCTGATTTGTCTAGTGTCTGAGACTAAATTGGAACTAAGGTCTTCCTGACCCCAGGATCAAGATTCTATCCATTGAACTACCTAAGGTGGTTAATGGACCTGTACATACCTTAATCTGTGGCCCTTCAGTTTCTTCCTTAATCATCATCAGTGCTCCTAGAAACAGGTAGGTTGAAATCCAGTCAGGTCCTTCCATCTTTCAACCCATGATACTCTCTTTGGGAAGCAGGTAAGGGTATTTACTTGCAATTTTCCATTCAGGATAAAACTTCCATATCTGGTAAGTATCTTTTTATATGATACAAGAGTGTTCATCTAGTCTTTTGTGAAAATATTAAGAGCAAGACAATGGTTGATGAATATTTGTTGCTTCCTGATCCCCAGTGACTACCTACATTTAATTTAGAATGGTTCCTATAGTTTTTGGAGACTTCCACAGAATTTTCCCTCTCAGTGGGGGTATACAAATTATCTAGCTATCACAGTTCTTTTAAGGCAGTTTAAAAGAGAAAAACGTATGTTTTGCTAAACAGGGAGTCATTTTCCCAATCTCACTTTCCAGGTTCTACTGTATCCTCTGGCACTCAGGTTCCTCTGTCCACCATATGGCTATGCATATTGCTTGGCCATATTCATTTTGGAAGCTTTCTGTTGAAAGAACATAGGCGTTACTCTGTAGTCCTGTGAACTTAACCTGTCTGGGACTGTGTATTCTCATCTGAAAAATGAGAGATTTGGACCACATACTCTCTAAGGACTCTTCCAGTTCTTGTTTCATGAAACTTACATATTGAGAAGAAGAGAGGAGAGGTTTGAGTTGGTCCAGAAGAGTGATACATTTTAGGGGAAATGACCTAGAGTGGCATGGCATAGAGTCCAGAAGACTATAGATTTAAATTCCACTTCTGATATAATCTGTGTGATCATAGACAAATCACTGAGCCCAGTTTTTTAGGCTGTAAAATGAGGGAGTTGGACTAAATGTTTTCTTCCAGGTAGAGATCTATGATCTTTCTGATTTCTAAAAATTCATATAATAATCATAATTCATGTTATAATAGGGTTCAACTATACTTTTCTCTTCCTTACTCATAGATGGTGTCATTGTTTGCAGTAAGTCTAATTCAAAGATGTCTTGGGATTTAGAGATAACTGTAGACAGAACTGGAATATCCTTGGATCAGCTCTTGTTTTGGATAGAGAAGCTTGTCCAGATATTAACCAACAATAGAGTCCTATGACCCACATAGTCAACCTAAGCCTCAGGTTCCTCCTCTTTAAAAATGAGAGAGTTAAGTCACAGATTTAGGATTGGAGAGAACTTAGAAGATCCTCATTGTACAGAAAAGAAAACAGAGTTCAAGAGAGGTTAAATGATATGTCCAGGATCACAAAACTAGTAAGTGATAGATGGAAGGTGTCAATCCAAGTCTTCCTGACTCCAAACAAGTGCTTCATAACTATTCCACATTTTCTTTCTGAGATGACCTCAAGTGTCCCCTTCAGCACTAGATCCTTTAGGTATCTCACTTTCATCCATCCAAAGTACATTTATCTCCTTTGACTGGTCTTTGGACAAAGCCTGGATAATTTAGAGCATCTTTAGGGTGGTCATATTAGGCACTAGAATCTCCTGGATTCGCTAATTGGCCTAGCATGAAACAGGATAGGAATATAAAATAATAATGGAACTGGGTCTGAGTCCTTGAGAAGGGGCATTTGTACAAGATGGACAGGGAATAATTCATCTTGGATTGAAATGAGATGGGCATGCTTTATAAGGTGTCAGTTGAGTAAAAGAGGATAGAAGGATGCGTGTGTGTGTGTGTGTGTGTGTGTGTGTGTGTGTGTGTGTGTGTGTTTTATTGACTGGACTCTGTCCAATATTTCCATTTCCTTTAAAGCTTAGGAGAAAATTATGCTTTTTTTGATGCAGTCAAGTGTCTATTTTTTGTAACCAGGAATAGCTCCAAGACTTGGCCTGTCAGTCTGAGGGAAGTGATGGGCCGAAGATAGCAAGATTTTGTCATCTAACAGGGAGGAATAAAGAGAGCCAGGATTGTTCAGAGAAACCTGAAATAGTCACATATACACACAAATAACCAGCTACTCTGCTCCTGTTTGACCAGAGAATCAGGATCGTTCTAGTGACTCAAGGAAACCAAAAAAATCAAATATGTTGCTAGTTGGATTTAAAGTTATTAGAGCTGGGAAAGTTCTCAAATCCTAAAATGTTAGAAGTAGATCATAGAACATTAAATGTCAGAGTGAAGAGGGAGGAAAATAAATTCTGGAACATAGAATTCCAGAACTAAGAGGAACCTTAGAACACAAATGCCATAGCTGGGAAGGACCTTTAAATATAAAACACAGAGTGTTAGAGCTAGAGGGGATTTTAGAAAAAACAACATAAAATATTCAGAAGAACAAAAAATTTTCAACTGGGAAGAGATCAGGTAACATAAAAGGTTAGAACTAGACCTTATAGCTCTTTATTGTACAAATGGGAAAATGATTTTTCAGCTCACATTGAACTTGAAATGCACCCCCCCGACTTTTATACTTCAAAAGTTCATCAATTTTTATCTTCAAGTGCACTTCACTGGTGCAGGCTGTAGTCCATGCTTTAGTAGATAGACTTCTTGCCTTGCTGTGGTTGAAGTTAGAATGTGATGGAGTAGAAAATGTGGCAGACTTGGAGTTGATAGGCCTGGTGTCAAGCATAAGTCACTACCCAAATCCTCAGGCTCCATCACTTAACTTTTTAAATGGAAGAAAGTAATGGCCAGGAAATTAGGAGGCTTGAATGATAGACCATCAGAGCTGGGAGGGACCTTTGTGGTCAATTTATCCAATCTCTCATTTTAAAATGTGAAAAAAAGAAACTCTAGGGGAATGAAGTGACTTGCCCAAGGTCACATAGCAAATAGGAGGCAAAACTGGGATTCAGACTCAGTTCTATGCACTTTCTGTTTCATCATAGTAGTGGTTTAATTACTATTTTATTGTGTGACTTGCTCCTGGGTTATCAAGAATTACATAATTAGAACTTTTTACTAATCAATCAAGCAATCAACACATATTTAGTGGCTGTGCCTGGAGTTAGGAAGACCTGAATTAAAATCTAGCCTCAGTCACTTATTAGGTATGTAACTCTAGACAAGACCCTTAACCTCTGTGCCTCAGTTTCTTCAACTGTAAAATAGGGATAATAAGGGGTGGCTAGGTGGCATAGCGGATAAAGCACCGGCCCTGGAGTCAGGAGTATCTGGGTTCAAATCCGGTTTCAGACACTTAATAATTACCTAGCTGTGTGGCCTTGGGCAAGCCACTTAACCCCGTTTGCCTTGCAAAAAAAAACACCTAAAAAAAATAGGGATAATAGTACTATTTCCCAGGGTTGTTGTATGAACAAAATGAGTTATTTATTTGTTTTTGGGTAAAAAGTGCTTTGAACAGTGTCTAGTGGAAAGTAGGCACTAGAGAAATGCTTATTTCCTTCCCCATTTATTAAATGTTTGCTAGGTTCCAGGCTCTGTGCTAGTGACAGAAATGAAAAGTCCCTGCCTTTAAGCAGTTTACATTCTATGCAACCAATGTCATGTAGATATTAAATTTCTCTTTAAAATTTGTCTCATTTTAGGCCTATACCCTAAGGAGACATTTATCATAAAGAGGTCAATGATTTTTTTTGTTACTATATATACCAAAATATTTGTAGTAGCACTATTGGTATTAACAGAGAACTGGAAACAAAGCAAATGGCTATTGACTGGAGAATGTATAATAAAGCATGTAATAATGAAATTCTATATTAACACAGGAAAGGATAAATATGAAGAATCCAGAGAAGTATGGGAAGACCCATATGAAAAGATGCAAAGTAGAGTGAGAAGAACCAGAAAAACAATATTCATAGTGATTAAAGCAATTTAAATGGAAATAAACAATAGAACAGTTGGCACTGAATGCTGTGAAATTATAACGGCCAAGCTTTCCCCAAAGAAAAGATTTCCTTCCTCCTTTGGGTGAAGAAGTGGAAAACTATGGGTATGGAACTCAGCCTGTAGGATAGGACTTGGTTGCTTTGTTAGTAACACAGAACTGGATTTTTTCCCTTCCTTTTTTTCTTCTTTGCTATACCTGATGGGGATAGCTACATGCAGTGGATAGAGCACTGGCCCTGGAGCCAATAGAATTTGCTACTAAAGCAGGCCTCACACTCTTGAGACATACTAATTGTATATCCCTGAGTAAGTCACTTAACCCCTATTTCCTTGACAATAAAATAAAATAAAAATATTAGTGATGGCTCTCTTGGAGAGGGGGGGGGACTTATTTGGAAATTTAATTGGTGTCAAACAAAAGATAGAAATAAAAATTTTAAATGACAAAAAATAATAAAATGATTTTCAAAACTTTTCTCTTTTCCCTAAAGTAGTTGTTTGCAAAAGGGTAAATCTGTGGGACAAATGAAGCATGTCATGAGAAGAGAGCATATACCGAAACCGATGGATCCAAAGTTCCAAATGGTCCCATAATAGAGGTCCAGGACCAGATACAAATTATACATAATACTTGGTGCTGATCAAATATGTTGAAATATAGTTCCAAATGAACTTTACAATTAACATAGTAAAGCTTGAAAGGTTTTTATCCATTTACATATCTTTTAGAAGATTTGGTGTCCTAGAATCTATTTTGGGGACTCAACTTCTAGACATCTTGACAAATTTAATTTAAAAAATTCTTTCTTACTAAGATGAAGTTATGCTCAACACCAAGTCTGCAGTAAGGAGCTCTGATCACTTCCTATCAGTATGATCCTGGAAAAATCACTTCCTTTGTCCAATTAAAATAACTTTTTGTACAATTCAATTTCTTTTCTGTAAAATGAAAATAATAATATTTCTCTCTATCTCAGAAAACAGTCATGGTGAAAGTACTTAAAGTTGTAGAAGTGTGAATTATTAGTATTAAGTTAGAGGTGTTGTGAAGTATGAAAAATAATTGAATTAGTAGAGCAGTGTAAACTCTCTAGTGCTAGTGAAAATATTAAAAGATGTAAATTGTAAGCTTGGGAAATTGTGACATACTTTGCCTCACATTGTGAATGGTAATGAAGGGAAGAAGGTTGGTGGTGAAGTGAATAAAGCATCAGTCTGAGAGTCAGGAAGACCTGAGTTCAAATCTAACCTCAAACACTTTTCTAGCTGTATGACCCTGGACAAATCACTTAACCCTATTTATCTTAGTTTCTTCTTCTGTAAAATGTGCTAGAGAAGAAAATGACAAACCACTCCAAACCCCAAATACTGTCATGAAGAGTCATTCACAACTGAAATGACTGAAAAACAAAAGTATAACAGAGTTTAATAGTCTTAGAAGAGAAGACTTTGAGTGTCTCCAACACATACATAGTTTATAGATGAAGAGCTATGAGACTACAGAGACCAGCATGTCTAACCCCTTCATTATACAGATAAGAGTCCAGAGGCTGAGAGAACTTCAGTGATTTGTACAAAGTTACATAGGTATTAAGTGTCAGAGAGGTGACTGGGACACAAATCCTAAACTTTCCAACTTTGAACAATATATATTTTTAGCCCTTTTAAAGCTTGCAAAAGGCTGAGAAAGACGAAGTGACCAGCCCAGAATTATACATATGGTAATTTGAATTTAGACCTTCTTTACTCCAAATCTTGCCCATGTATCTTTCTACTCTACCTGTAAGTAATGTTATATTCCCAGGTGTCAATTTTTATGCCTCCAATTTGGAGAATATAATAGCTATACTACCCTTTTCACACCAAAATTGCTATGGGGAAAATGCTCTCTAAACCCTAAATTGCTGAAGAAAATGTGATTTGTTAGTATGATGTCAGTTCTAGTTAAAACTCGTTAGTGAGCTGACTTTGTGTAGCCAGTAACAGAATTGAAAAGCAACAGGGTTATGGTGATTTAGAAAGAATTTAAATCTCTCTGCACTACTTACAAGCTCCTGGATCACATCCTACCCTTAATGAATTCTTGGATTTCCTGGATATGATCCTTCCTTAGTACTTAGAAATCTTGTCCAACATTCACCTTTTTATTGTTAACTTTTGTTTTTATTTCACCCATATTTTCCCTGATGTTCTTTCCCCTTCCTCTTTGAGAGAACTATACTTATCACAAAGAATTTTAAAAAGAAAGAAAAAGAGAAAGAAGAATAAAAAATAATTCAGCTAAATCTATCAGTACATTAAATAAACATGAGATTATATGGACTGGCCAAACTCCTGGACCACTTCTAGTTCTTCCAAGGAGCAGGTATAGGAGAGTTTTCATATCTACTCTTTGGGGTCAAGTTTGCTTTTAAAATGTTTTATATTCATTTTTATTTTGTTGATTATTCTTTGCATTTACTATTGTATATTGTTTTCCTGACTCCACTTATATAATTTTGCATCATTTGTGCAACTCTTTCCATGTTTCTCTGTATTCCTCATAATTGTCTTTTTTTACAGCCTTGTGATGTTCCATTACATTAATGTAACATAATTTATTTAGCTTTTCCCCAATTGATGCAACCCTTTCTTTTTAAAGATTTTTACCATAGGCACAAAGAAGGACCTGTGATTAGACCAGTCATCAGAAAACTCAGAACCTATATTTTGATCTTTAGACTTTTCATTATATCATGCTTTGGAGCATCAGTTTAACTCAACAAATCTATATTTTTAACAGATTTTTACTGGTATCTTTTGTTTTACATCACTTAGATTCTTCTCTGATTTTTCTTTCTATCTTCCTCCCATTCTGTGTAATAAAGAATTTTAAAAGGAAAAGGAAAAAGAGGAAGAAGAGTAATAAAAACATCCAGTCAAACAACTTGTTATATTGAAAAAATATGACATATAGAAAGATGTCATGGAATCTCTCATATATGCAAAGGAGCAGGTGTAGGTATGTTCTTTATGTTTTGTCTTTGGTACCACACTTGTTTTTTCAAATTTTGCAGCATTTCTTTTTGATTGTGTCATGGCAATCATTCTTTTTATGTACATTATTAGAGGCAGAGAATATGTTGTTTCCCTGACTCTGTTTCTTTCTCTTGGTATATATTGTTTTTTGACTCTAGATAGTTACTCTTTCATCAGTTTAGATAGGTCTTCAGATGCTTCTCTCCAGTCATCATATTTGTTAAATCTTATAACACAGTAATATCCCACGTAGCCATTTCTTGATTAATGAGCATCTACTTTGTTTCTAATCTTTTGCCACCAGAAAAAGTGATTTTGGAAATATTTTGTTGTGCAGGGCCTTTCTTGACAATTATTACCTTGAACTAAATTAGTCCCTCCACAAGGTGCTTATATTTTACTGATTCCCTGGTGGAAGATTATGGGATGGAACCAGCCCATCAACTAGCAATAGCAGTGTCCTGGTCATTCTATGCTACAACAAGTGGTAGGGAGGACAGAACCGGGAATATCATTAAAAGCTTGATATTTAATGCCAATTCCTTACCAGTAACAGCTTAATATAATGTAGCTCACTTGGAAGGCAGAGACCAATCTTGTTCACTGATCCTAGGCCAGAGCCATAACTGGGATGGACTGACTGGAATATTTTGCCAAAAGAAGATATTTAAAGAATGCTGACAGTACTTGGAATTCTTCAGTACTATGGAAACGATTTGGGTTTTGTAATTACTTAGTAAGAATCATTAGTAAAATTAGAAAGCTACCAGATAGTGTATATCCACCCCTCTGGAGAATGTATCCCAGGTGAGAGATACCTGTACCCATTCTCCATTGTTCCTTTCTGTAGTAGTCTTCCCAAAAGAGACCTCCTGGGAGCCAGAATGTTCATTTCTTCCCCTCTGTTTCTATGGGGACAGTATCCTCAAGTGTCTTAGTAATTACCTGCTACTTATCTCAAGGTACACTTTATATTGCTTCTCCCAAGTGCAAAAATTAAAAAAAAAATGCTAGTTATAAATTTTCCCCAAACTCACAGTAAAGTTATATGGATATGCTGAAAACCTATGGAATTTTCTTCCCACAAAGAGAAGGGGAGAGAGAGAAGGGAGGAAAAAAAGAGATAAGAGGAAAGAGAGGAAGGAAAAAAGAGAAAGACAGAGAGACAGAGAGAGGAAAAGGAAGAGGAAGAAGTAGAGGGAGAGGGATAGAGAGAATGCCAGCTATGACACATTGGGAATAGAAATAGAGGCAAGCAAAACAATTGAAGACATTCTAAGGGACCAAGATAACACATAAAGGAGAATGCAAGATTAAGTTTGAAAACTCACCTAAGGAACCCAGGATGGAGTTCAAATTCAAATGCAGAGGTGGATGAGAGAAGACCAAAATGGAAGTAGCATAGTCTTATTCCTAGGAAATTGTATATAATTTTTTTCCAGAGAAAGGAATGAGGCAAGCATATATAACAAGAAGTTAGTGGTTTAAGCTATCCCAATAGAGAGAAATGGAGCTATTATTATTCTGATTTTACAGAGGAAGAAACTGAGGCACAGAGAAATTAAGTGTCATTAAGGGTCACATATATACCAACAGAGTTTAAGCTGTCCCAAAAGAGGGAAATCAGCTTCAAAAAAGGAAAAGCCTTTAAAGAAAGCTTTAATTTTGCAGTTTGGATCCTAGAAGCTGTTTTCTTGGGATGAAATGATGTCCTTCTAGACAACAAGGTTAAAATGTAGTTGGATTGAAATCTGGAGCAGCCAAACTCCAAGAGTCAGGGTGTCCTTTTTTATTTCTCTGTTTCCATCAACTCAAACTTTTGTGATAGAGAGGCAAGAGTTCTCATATATGGACCTTGTCATTAACATTTGACACAATCCACTTTTTTTGTCATAAAGATAATGTATTATTTCTGGAAGTTTTTGCTGTGGGAGACTCTTCTCTCTCCAAAAGGAGAATCTCCATTTGAGCTTAGCTCTTCTGGAACACAGAGCAGCCAGTGGCTCTGTATTTTACAGAAATTTAGTCTTTGAGCTTCTTTGTCTGCTACTGAATTGTAACTCACTGTCCCAGACATTCATCTATATTTAGGGTTAAAAATTCTTTGTAACTCCTACTGAATTCCACGCTGAGATTCTATGCCCTCCAATATCATTATTATGATTTTTTTTTTTGCTTATGGGGAGGAGTCTTAAAAATCTCCAAAGAATCATGTGGACTTCAAGTCAAGTGTTTCTTCTGGGGAGCAATTAGGGGATGCAGGAGGTATATTGATGAGCTTAGAAAATTAGAGAACACATATCCAGCCTCAGATACCTTTTAGCTATGTGATTCTTATTTAGCATGACACAATCTCTCTGTGCCTCAGTTTCTTCCTCTGTAAAATCAGAATAATAATAGTCCTATCTCTTGGAGTTGTTGAGAGAATCAAATGACTTAATATTTGTAAAGTGCTTTGCAAACTTTATATGATATAGTATATAAAGTGAACTATTTTTTTCCTCCAATTCTAACCCTCAAGATCCTTTGGCTTCCCATACAAATAAAATATAGGAAAAATGGGTGAGAGCAAAAAGGGGTATCCTCATTCACCTAATCTGTTGTTCCACATTCTTGCCTTTATTATGCAGATATGGCTGGCAACAGAGGGAATGCAATAGCTCAGTAAGATGGAGATAACACCTGTGCCACTGAGTTCTTATAGCTGCTTCTGGGCTTCAGTGTGGTTACATGGTTATCGTACTGGGTACCACACAGGGACCATCTTCCATATCAGCAAATGTCAATTCAATTTGGCAATATTACAGAAGAGAATAGTGTGGTATAGTGGAAAGCATTTTGAACTCGGAGACACAGGACAGAGATTCAAATCTCATCTTTAGTTGGTTTTGTGAATTTGGGTCAACTCTTTCTCCAGGCCTCAATCATTAGAATGAGAATTCATTTAAAGTCTCATTCAGCCATAGATCTAAAATATTGTTAGCAGTCATCTAATCTAAACCCCTCATTTTGCAGATGAGTAAACTGAGGCCCAGAGCATTTGAGTGATATGCCCAAAGTAAATCATGTTAAGTCATAAAAACCATTTGCTTCAATTCTGAATCCATTGCCATCATGTCATGGTTCCTCTAAGTTTGCTTTCAACACTAAATTTGTGGAGTGGTATATTCAAGAACCTTGAAAAAGGAAAAGCCTGGGACTTTGGAGGAGAAAAAAAAGACTCTCCAAAATTATTATGTAATTTGGTCATGTCTGAGGTGGGCATCTGCTTGAGAGTACAGACATATATGAATATTAATAGTCCTTTTCCCCCAAGGGCCTGTAAATCAGTTAATTAGAAACCTGTCACCCTGCTTATATTGTCTAAAAAGAAACCCTATCATCAACAGCACATGAAATAAAGGCTACCATTAGCAGGTGATCACCATTTCCAGTTAAATGACCCAGTTCCCATTAGTACCTGTGTGGAAGGTGGTCTGGATCTTTCTTCCCCAAGCACATTTTAATCAAGAAAAAAATTATTGCAGCCATGGGATTTGCTGGGCTTTACAAGGAATGATCACCAGTATGTGGGAGTGTTAGAGGCAGCTGGTTGCAAAGTGGATAGTGTGTTAGACCTGGAATTAGAACAGCTTAAGTTCAAATTCAGCCTCAGACCCTTACAAGCCATATGACTCTGGGAAAGTCATTTAATCTCTTTTTATCTCAGTTTCCTCAACTATAAAATGTGAATAATGGAAACACTTTCCTATCAGGGTAGTTATGAGGATCAAATGAGATATTGCAAAAAGTATTTAGCACAGTGACTAGGACCTAGTAGGTATTATTAAGATACTTATTTTCTTTCCTTCCTCCTTAAGCCCCTTAATAAATTAGACTAACATTGAGGGTTTGAGAAGGAGAAAGGAAAGAATCCAGGCAAATGAGCAACCTCTTCCAAACAGTGGTTATGAAAGCCCCTCTGCTTCTCTTGTCTTCTGAAGGGGTTCTGGGAGTGCTGGACTTAAGAGAGGTTGTTGTATGTTCCTGGCTTGGATGGTGTCAACCTGCTTGTGATTTTTCTCAGATTCTGTGCAGCTGGGTTGATGAGTGGTCTGAGGTTATACTTCAGGCAGCTGGCTGGGGTGGAAAGACAGCTTCTTGGACTCAAGGAGACCTGTTTGTGAGTTTTACTAGCTGTGTGACCCCTTCTTGAAGCCTCAGTTTCTTCATCTCTAAGATGGTGCTTACCTAAGGAGGGGGGGTGTTGTGAGGAAGCTTTAAAGCATTGAATTAGTAGTTGTGATACAGGCATTTTTGTTGTTGGTGCTAAAACAAAGAGACAGTGTGATATATAGTGAAATCATAAAGATCTGGTTCCTACCTTTTACACACACTGAGTGCAGGACTTTGGATCAGTCTCTGGGTCTTTCAGTAACTGCCTCAGGTAACTCTCTAAGGCAGCAGTCACCAATCTGAATTAGTAAATGAGGCTTAGCTCACTGGGTGTGTCTACAAGCTACAGTTAAAAATATGTGTATCTGTATGTATGTGTGCATGTGTGTATAGACATACCTATATGAAATGTGATATGTGTATGATGTGTGTGCATGCATGCACATAGTTATATATTCATGCTTAATTGGAGCCTTCTGGGAGAAGGGGAAAAAATAAGTGCACAACAGAGAACAAAAGAGAATCTACAAAGAAGCAAAAAAAAAGATGGATAATTTTGAACACAATGTGTAGTATTTATTACAGTCTTTCTTGAAATGGAAATCTACTGCTTTATATTTTGAACTTCTTATGTTCTGTTGTGAATATGGCATTTTTTCTTTTCTAATTTTGTATTTGTTTAAAATAAAAAAAATCAGTGAGATTTCAAATGTGAGAATAAGGTAAAAATTCAAAGCAAGGATTGCAGTCAGACTGATTTCATGATGAATTTTCCTGAGTTAGGGATTTAAGGGACTTCATACATTCCCCGCTAGGAGGACTCATAAATTCCAGGGTTATAGGTGACCTAAATTGTTAATTGGAGACCTGCTCAATCATCTAATCCAATGTTTATTATAAAGGTGTGGAACTTTAACTGGGGTGGGACAACTAGAACTTAGACTTCAGGACAATAGCTCTGGAGACCTTCAGTGACATAGAAGCAACAGAGCTGATGAGTCAGCACAATTAGTTCAAATAAGAATCTTCTAGATTGTAAACTGGATAGTGCCAGTCTGACCCTATTCTCTGAGTGTATGTTGCCATCCCCTGAGTGACTTGGAATCATTTTCCTTCCCCAACTGCAGGTTCAGCATACCTCTTGCCCTGGGTCATGATGCTTGTGCTGAATACAAACATTTTAGATTATGACTCTGACAGAGTAATATGTTACCTGGGTGACACACTTGATGGCTAGGTAACATATTAACTGACAAAATAGTTAGTGGATGGAACACATTAGCTAAGTGACATATTAGCTGGATGACATGTTAGCTGGGTTAGCACATTAGCCCCATGACACATTAGTTGGATAACTCGTTAGCTAAGTGACATATTGGCTGGGCATCATATTAGCTGGTGTCACATTAGCTGAATGACACATTTGTTGGGTGACAGATCAGCAGGGTTATAGATTAGCTGGGTGACAGGTAAGCTCAGTTACAGGTTAGATGGGTGACAGATTAGCCACTGATAGGTTATTCAGGTTGCACATTAACTCACTAGAGGAGTTAATAGATGTTTAATGAATGCTTAGTGAATGAATTAAGCCTGTTATGGGGGTAGGGAAGTAAAGGTAACAGCAGCCTGGGATTTGGACACAGACCTACTCTGGATCATAAGCTAATTTTCCTATCCCACTATACTATCACTTCTATGATCCTCAGCTCCCCTCCCCCCCAGGTTCTCCACTTTTTGTCATCTTTCTCTCCTTTTGAAATTATTACCTAGCCTGAAGTGACATTCTAATTAACATTTACTACACAATATCTTTTAATTAGGATGGCTGTTCACAGTGTCTTTTCCCAGGAGTTTCTCTGGGTCTGACCACTTAGGACCATTCTGGGTGAGATTGAGTTACACTGAAAGAAGCCACAATTACAGAATGGTTCATACTCTATGGGGCTCTACTGATTTACCCTTGGCCATGGTTTCATTCAGGCTGCCAGTCCATGAACTGGCAATTTTTATCTAGGAGTGACTGATTTCTCCCATGGTCATGAGAGGGATGGATTTAATATCATCCCCAAAGGCAGAGATAAATTTTCCAGTAAGACATAGCTGTATTCAGTTGTTTTGGCTCAGTGAGAGAACAAAAGGGAAAACCCAAAGCCCCAAGATGCTCTCTGTGGCTTTGGGGAGACAGCCCAATAACATGAAGAGCTGAACCTGCAGTCCTGGGTTTGAAGCCGGATGCTGGCTGTGTAACTATGGGCAACTTAATCTAGTCCCTTTTTTTCCCCTCTCCTGAGTTTCATCTGTAAAAGGGGATAATGATAACTATGGCACTTACCTCACGGGGCATTGGAAAGAAAGCTCTTTGTATATCATAAAATGAGTTGGAAACGTAAGCTGTTGTTAGTGTTGGCTCTGAAGACAGAGAAAGGAGAAAATACTCGGAGGGAAAGAGCCTGCTTTGTGACTAGCAGAATAAAAGGCCCTGTGGTTTTTAAAGTGGAAATTATCCAGCTGTCCCTCTTTCCCTGAAACCTGGACCCTGCTATCTGGGCCTGGGTTCTCTAGTCTCCTAGCACAGTGACTGTGGGGAGACAGAATACTCATATCCTTTAGTTCTTAGATTAATTCACTAGAAAGAGAGTTTGTGAAATATAGAAATGGCACATTCCCATAGGATCTTTGCAAAGGAGCTAATAGACCACAGATATAGCAAGAACAATAGATGGACAGCTTCCGTTTTCCATTGGGATCTATGCATACATTGTCAGAGAAAGGTACCCAGCGTGTTAGATGGACCCCCTGAAGAGGTTTATGGGAAGAAATGAACCAAAGTCACAGGATGAGAAAGCATGGATGAATAGAGACCTGCACCTTTGGGGAAAATAATCACATAAAAACACTGAAGTATTCCTCATTGACCTAGAAAACAATTTTTTTGAGAGTGTGTTCTGACTTATAGTCTTTCCAGGGAAGGAATTCTTTCTGCCCATGCAGAAAAGCAAGTGTTCAATCAGTCAATAAACATTTAGTCAACTATGTAGAGCAGTGGATAGAGCACCAGTCCTGGAGTCAGGAAGACCTGAGTTCAAATTTGACCTCATATACTTGACCCTTACTAGTTATGCAACCTTGGGCACTTAATGCTCATTGTTGCACATCCAAGACCATCTCCAGTCATCCTAATTCATATCTGGTCATTGGTCTCTAGAAGAGAAAGTGAGGTTGATGGTTTAGCACAGCACCCCCTCACTTAAATCCAATTCACATGCTTGTTGTGCCCTTATCTCCCTGATGTGGTGGTCTTCTTGGAGGAAAAAAGACAAACATCAATTAAGCATCTACTCTATGCTAAGTGCTGGTGATACAAAAAAAAGGTAAAAGAATGTCTCCACTCTCAAGGAGCCCACAGTCAAATGAGGGAGACAATATTCAAACAACTATGTTCAAACTAGCTATATATAGGATGAATTGGAAACTGGGAAGACATTGGAATTAAGAGGAGGTGGGGGGGACAGAATGGGGAAGTGGGTGTGGGGGGTTAGAGGGGAGAGGGATGGGGAATGCTTTTAGAAAAAAGGTAGGATTTTAGTTGGGACTTGAAGGAAGTCAGGAAACTGAGATGAGGAGGGAGAGAATTCTAGAGATAGAGACAACCACTGAAAATATTCACTCAGGACATGGAGGGTCTTATGGCAGTTTTAGAGTTTGGGGACACAAAGGAAATTGAGAAGGAACACCTTCAGGAGAACCATGGGAGAACATTATTTTCACAAAAACCTAGAGAGGTGAGTACATCCAGGATGAGATAGTGATCAACACTGTTAAAAAGCTCCAGAGAGATAAATAAGGATGAGTATTGAGGAAAGTCTTTAGATCAGGTAACTAAGAAAATATGGGTATAAAGCAATTCCCATTGAATGGTGAGGTCAGAAATAGACCAGATTGGAGAAGGTTTAGAATTGAGTAAGAGGAGAGAAAGTAGAATCACCTGATGTAAACAGTTTCTCAATTTTAGCTGAGAAGAGAAGAAACACAGGGAAAAAGCTAGGTAGGATGTTTATTATCAAGCAAGAATTTTTTTTAAGAGCATAGTAGACATGGCATATGTGTGGAAAGCTGGGAAGGAACCAGTATATAAGAAGAGATGGAATATTAGAAAGAGGGGGGGGATGGTTGTGGAGGCAATCTTTTGGAGAAGTTGGAATGGATGGGTTCAAGAGTGCATGGAGAGGGATTTGCTTTAGCCATTTCAGGGCCACCATTTCAGACAGGATTGAAGTAGGAAATAGAGGGAGAAATTCAAGGAAAAAAACAGAAGAAAGTAACTAGCAGTGGAGAGCTCCCTGGATGTGAAGTATAAAGGTTTTGTGTTTTCTTCATTTGTAAACAGTGGATTGCACAAGTTACATGTCCCCAAGTCAACTAAAATTCCATCTTCTAGGAGTCTTTCCTTCCTCATCCTTTAATATTAGTGCCCTCTCTTGACCAGATTATTGACTGATTTATCTTCTCTCTCTCTCTCTCTCTCTCTCTCTCTCTTGTTTGTACATAGCTGTTTTTAGTGTCTCCTCCATTAGACTGTGACCTCCTTGAGAACAGAAGCAGACTTTTGCTTTTCTTTGTATCTCTACTATAAAGCTTAGAACATAGTAGGCATTTAATAAATACTTTTATTGACTGACCCTGATAGTTCTAAATCCCGAGTGAGTTCTTGCCAATAAAATATCATAAATAAAAATAACACATCTTAGAAATCAAAATAGGAATAGAGTTGGAAGGGACTTTAAGAGGTATTATAGGATCATTCATTTGGAGCTGAAACAGAATACTAAGTTTATCTGGTGCAACTGCCTTGTTTCACAGACGATGAAAATGAGGTTCAGGGAAGTTAAATGATTGGCCCCAGGCTATATAGGTAATAAGAGGCATAGTCTAGAATTAAAGCTTTGTCATCTAACCTAAACCCAGAATTCTTTCCACAGCTCATTTTTTCCATTGATTGCCTTTATAACATCATATAGTATTATAATGGCAATCAATGGAAAATATATATAATATTATACATTACATAATATGGCGATCAATGAGAAAATGGAGTTCACATTAAAGAGAGCTGTTTCCAATATCACTCTTCCAGAACATAGCTATCCCGTAAATCTAGACGTGGCTGACATTAAAATGAAATTAGAAACTAGAAGGGTTATTTATTAAGAGCCTACAATCTTTCATACATAGTGTAAAAATTTATAAAAAATGGAATGATACCTTCCTTTTTGAAAGCTATTGTTTCTTAGGAGACAAGATAAATAACACATCCAGGTTTAATAATATTCCTATTTGAATCTGTCATCCTTCATCCCACTCTAAGTACAAATATTCTGAACACCAGAATCAACAATTCTGTTTCTACCTTTTCTCAAATAGTTGGGTCTTTGGCTCATCCCATCTAATTTTCAAATTCTCTCTTGGTCTATATTTGACTTTACAGTTGTTAAAGGGCTTTCACACCCAACATTTTTTATACTTTTTGCCATCCAGGTCATTTTCCATCTTACTAATATCTTTTCTAAAATGTAACCTCTAGAACTGAGCATAAGGGCAAGAACCATAGAATATCAAGACCACGAGAGGTCTCAGAACATACTCATTCTCTTGTTGTGCAGTTGTTTCTAGTCATGTCTGATTCTTCATGACCTCATTTGGAGTTTTCTTGATAGAGATACCGGAATGATTTGCCATTTTCTTCACTAGTTCATTTTACAGATGAAAAAACTGAGGTAACAGGGCTAAGTGACTTACCCAGGATCACATAACTAGGAAGTATCTTTGGCCAGATATGAATTCAGGAAGATGAATTTTCTTTGCAGCAGGTCATTCCTAAAACACAGATCTGACCATATTACTTTCTTAATTTTAAATGGCTCCCTAGTGTCTATCATTGGCATTTAAAATTTCAATACTCTCTTCTCCCCCCCCTAACTTTTTCCCATTTTATTTTCCATCCTGAATTATCTATTCTAATCACACTGCCTATATAGCTTTTCCATTACACTGCATTCTATTTCCTGCAGGTGTCTAACACATCTGGAATGTACTCTTTCTTTACCTGTGCCTTAGAGAATGCCTAGGTTCCTTCAAAGTACAACCCAGATATCAACATAAAGTTAGATTTTTATATGACTTTTAATTTGCAAAAAACATTACATATATTATTTCATTGGATACACACAATGACCCTGAGAGGTGGATACTATTTTTATTATTCCCATTTTTCAATTGAAGAAACTGAGGCTTTCACAGGTCTCCACAGTCATACAATGTCCAAAGTTGCATTGAACATAACTCTGACTCCAAGTCCTTTTGGACTCTTTCCACCATGCCATTTAGCTGTCTCTGAGAGACCATTTGATCTTACACCTCCTCCCTTCTGAGTACTTCCATGTTAGAAAAGATAAAACTGAAACTTAGAAAAGAGAAATGATTTACTCAGGGTCACACAGCAGTGAATGACAGAGCTAGGAATCCTACTTGGGTCTTTTGATCAACAGGCTAGTTTTCTTGTCATGGTGCCTCATTGACTGTGTATCTCTAACTGGAGAGACATTTAACAGAGTTCCTCTGTTGAGGAACCTAACAGATATATGGAATTTCAATTTTAAACCTATTAAAATACAGTAAAACATATGCCATGAAATCGCTATCAAATCAAATGAATGCTTTTTTCATTGATCCAAAGGGCACTACAGTATATTACTGGGTCTTGGAATTATTATCCTGTACATCAGTGAGGCACACATCAAATAGGTCTATAGAATAAAGAATTAAGATTTTGACTTGTTTTGCATTTTGGAAAATGGCAGCTTTCTGGACAATCTTTCTTATTTTCATTTTCTTCAAGAAAGAAGAAAGTCAAACATCAAGTATTTATTAAGTTCCAGGCACTGTACTGGCCCTTGGGATACAAGGACAAAGAATGAAACAATCTCTATCTGTAAAAAAATGTACATTCTAATCGGGGAGACAACAAATACATAGAGAAATATATGCAGCAGAAATAGAAAGTGAATACATGCAAATAAATAGAAGGTAGTTAAATATAAGAAGTTTGGGAGTGAGGGCATTAGTCTTATCTTAAATATATGAGAGTTTGGGAGGAGAATCAGGTAAGTCTTCATTCAGAAAATGGAGCTTGAGCTGTGTCTTAAAGGAAATGAGGGACTCTGAGGCAGAGATGAGGAGGGCAAGCATTACCAATATGGCAGAGGCCCATGCAAAAGCAGAAAGATGGGAAATGAAGTGTGTGAGGAGCAGAGAGGAAGACAGTTTGGCAGGATTGGAGGAGTATGGAAGGAGGAATAGTATCCAGATAGATTGGGACCAGGTGGTATGGGGCTTTGAAATTTAAAACAGTTTATACTTCATCCTTGAGGCAAAAGAAAAGCACAGGAGTTGATTAGGTAGAGTTGTGACTTGGCCAGTCTGTGATTAAGGAAAAGATAAGATAGCAGCAGAATGATGTAGTAAAAAAGGCAAGTTAGGAGATAGGAGTAATGGGTCAAAGCAATGTTTCTTCTGGACCCATCTCTTGGTGGACATGTCACATTCTGGGCCTGGAAGCATCCCACCATAAGGCAGAAGACATGGGCTGGATTAGAGAAACATATGTCCATACCAGATGATCATAGCATACAAAAGACCAATACAAAACAAGGTCAAGAGTCAGGCAGAATATTTAGAAATCAAAAGACATGAGAAAGTGTGCTCAAATTTCAAAAAATAGTCTTATGACACTTCTCTGCATTTGGTGTCTTATTAGTATATTCATATTTTCATGTCTAAGGATGATTGAGGATATTGCCATCCTGTGCCATCGACTATCCCCTAAATTAAGTTCAGCTGGGTAGTGCCTTACTACCCAGCACATTCCAAGTGGCAACAAAAGGATTCTAGTACAGACTCTGCCATTAATTTTCTCTATTGTCTTGGACCACTCATCCTTTTGGGGTCTCAGTTTTCTTCTCTCTAAAATAAGGGCAGATTAAATCTTTTCAAAGACCCCTTTTAGGACTAACATTCTGCATTCCATGTTCCTAAATTTCCCCTCTGTTTTTAGCATTCCCTCCAATTCTGTTATTCTTTGTCCTCCATTTTAAGGCTCTTTCCAGATCTGAAATTTCAGTTTATAGATCAGATGATCTATATTCTAAGCTAGGATTTTCTATGTTTCAAGGTAATTTCCAGTTCTGAATTCTATAAATTAAGTTCCAAGTTTCTTCCCAGTTCTAAAATGTCTAAGATATCTTCCAGGACTGACATTTTATATTCTATAGCTTTAAGATTTCTTTTAGCTTTGGCATTCTATAGTCTACAACCTATATTCTGAAGCCCTTCCCATTTCTAACATTTAGAATTCTAGGACAGGGCTTCATGATTTAGCATTCCTGGGGAGCAGCCATCTGTTGCAATCTATATGTGTAGTATTTGTATCTATGTTAATTGATGTTGGGATGTATTCCCTTTAATAAATAGATTTTCACCCATCATGACATCCCTTGTTGTATGTGGAGGAAGACATTGAATCTATTGAACTGCTTTCAGCTGATGACTTGCAGGAAGGAACAGCTCCAATTCCAACTTTCTCATTCTCCACAAAAGGAAATTAGAAACATTAGAAAAATCATTATAGCCAAGCACCTCAGCGAGAGCTGTGAGTGGCAGGAGTGGGTCAGCCACCTCCTAGATCACATTGGGCTGGCACATCATTTGCAATCTATTAATCCTGCCACCAGTAAAACTAATTGCTTAAGAACTAAGGAGGGCATTTCTGCAGGCACCTTAGCCTTCCCATAAATGAAAGCATTGTAATTCCCTTTTACAGCCTGGAGCCCTATAAAAGGTAATTTGAGCAACATTTAATAATGCTGGTTTTATAGGGTGACTAGTGCCTTCTGGGGGTGGAGTAAACCTGGGCTCCAATTAGCTACCATTTGCAGCTGCATCCATCTAAAACTAGGTTCCAATCAGGAGAGCCAACTTCTGATCCAGGTCAGAGGGAAAGGGGTATGAGAAGCAGAGAGGATACTAGGGAATTTGGCACCCAAAAGGTAAAAGGTGAGATTGTGTCTCTATGAGACTAATAAGAGATGGGGCATGTATTTCTAATACTACTGTGATCTCAGGCAACTCATTTCCCAGGGTCTCAGGTTTTGAATTTGTAAAATAAGGAGAGGTGACTAAATAAGATTGATGGCCTCTGAGGTCCTCCCAGTTCTAGTTAGAACTAACCCTTCCTCCTTTAAAGATTCAATTGTCTTCCTCTGCTTAGCTTTCTCTACTTTCTCCAGCAAAAACAAACAAACAAACAAGCTTGGATTGTGGAGTCAGAGATACCAAAAGGATTAGCCTCATTTCTTCTGGGACATTGGCTGTGCACTTTGCAACTCTGGGTTTGTTTCCTTATCTGCAAAATGGGGATAATAATCCTTACCTATCCATCCTTTCAATGTTATCCTGGAGATCAGAAAACATGGTGGACTGAATTGTAATCTGTAAATTATTAAATTAAATAAGTGATATACAGCATCTTATAGGGGAGAGACTACTTAATTTGGAGTCAAAGGACCTGGGTTCAAAATCTGGCTGTGGCTTACTAGCTTTGTGGATCTTGGACAGCTAGATGGCACAGTGGGTAACGTGCTGACCCCTGAAGTCCAGACGACCTAAGTTCAAATCTGACTTCAGACACTTATTAGTTGTGTAACCTTGGGCAAGTCCCTTAACTCTGATTCCCTTGCATCCAAGGCCATCTCTAATTGTCCTGATTCATTTCTGGTGACTGGACCCAGATGACTCTGGAGAACAAAGTGAGATTGGTGAGTCACCCCCCCCCCCTTACACAAATCAAACTCATGTTCATGTCATAATGACACCTTCCTGATATCATGGTATTCAAGAACAAAGGAGAAACATCATCAGTGTGATCACTGATCCTCTCTCTCCCTCCTCCTTTCTCCCCTCTCTGTCCTCATCTCCTTTCTCCCCTCCCTTCTTCCCTCTTTTCTTTTCTTTTGGTGGCAATAGAGGCTAAGTGATTTGCCCAGAGTCACACAGCTAGTCTGAAATTAGATTTGAATTTAGGTCTTCCTGACTCTGGGGTTGATATTCTATCCACTATACCATTGGCCTGCCCCCACCTCCTCCTTTTCTATTTGAGTTTGACACTTGCTAAAGAAAATGGGTTTTTAGCTGAGACTTGAAGGAAGCCAGGGAGAGATAAAGAGGGAGAGTATTTTGGGGTAAGGGGGGGTAACCAGAGAAAACGCCCTATGTCAGAAGAAGACATGATCATTATCATCAATATATCAACAGCCCTGTGATTTCATCCAAATGC
This sequence comes from Macrotis lagotis, assembly GCF_037893015.1. Lineage (NCBI taxonomy): Eukaryota > Metazoa > Chordata > Mammalia > Peramelemorphia > Peramelidae > Macrotis > Macrotis lagotis. The sequence continues at coordinate 250,696,350 of NC_133658.1, read as the reverse complement.
TTTTTCACTCCAGGGTTACTGTTTTCAATCCCTCCTCATTCTGTGTGTCTTTATTTCTGTAAACTCTTTAGTTTTCTGAGTTCCTTTACATTTTGTAGGACACAGGGAGCAATAAGTCTATCTCTTTTACTGATGCCAAGCAGTGACTTTGGAATTAGGGAGTTAAAATTTTATCTTAATTACCTGCAACCTTCGTGATCTTGGACCAGAAATTTAAGTTCTCGGAGCCTCATTTTCCTCATCTGGAAAATGACCAGATTAGATAACCAGATGACCCCTGAGTCCTTTCTAGCTTTAATTCTTTGATCCTCTTCTGAGCATTTATGTCTTAAGAAATATTATTTTGCAGAGAAATGTTAAACGTGAATCTAGGACACAATGAATTTCAAGAAGCTAGTTCTGGTTATAGTGACAAAAAAAGAGCACATAAGTACATTTTTTTCTTGTTTTTTTGCAAGGCAATGGGGTTAAGTGACTTGCTCAAGGTCACACAGCTAAGTAATTATTAAGTGTCTGAGTTTGGATTTGAACTCACGTCCTCCTGACACTAGGGCCAGTGCTATATCTACTGCGCCATCTAGTTGTCCCCACATTTTTAAAAGAAAATTATTTTGCAAAATGTGAGCTCCTTGAGGTCAGAGACTTTTATTTTTTCTTTTTCTGTTATCCACAGGGTGCCTTGAGGATAGTAGGTACTTAATTAAATCAAATTGAATGGGAGATATAGGAGTTAAATAACAGTCTAAAGCCATATAGTTAAATTAAATACTTTGTCCTCCATTTTTGAAGGATCATAATATCAGGGAGGAGATGCCATGACATGCAAATGAATTGGACTTAAATGAGGGTGGGCTGTGCAAATCAACAGCCTTTCTCCTCTGGAGTCATCTGGGTCCAGTGGCCAGATGTAGACCAGGAGACTGCAGAGGAACCCAATGAGGTGAGAGAACTTAACCTTCTTAGGATTAAGTCTTTATCAAGTTTCAGTTTGACTGAGGCAAAGACCATTGATTAATTAAGGATAGGTGAAAAATGAGGCAAAGAATGACCTCTTTTTTTCAAATAAAAAAATCAATTTTGGAAAGGAAGACCCTTAGGATTTCTGAACAAAACAGAAACAATTGCTATTTACTTTCACTTTGAGCAATGAGTTCCCAAACAATGACCCCCTGGGTCTTGGGCTGGGACCTATTGTTGGCCAGTTACTGAAAGTCAGAAAGATTTGGGTATAAGGCATAGACCTTAAGAATGAAGTTAGTCCCAAGATTTCCAGCAATGTTTGTCAACAAAATTTACATTTCATTTGTATTATCAAAGGCAGTCCAAGAGAAATTGCCTAAAAAGAGGTCTATGTTGTGCTCTGGAGTTCATGTGAGGGAGAAATCATTCCCATAATCACAGAAGGCTTTTCAGGAGAAGCAGGGCTTAACCTAGACTTTACCAGACAGTTAAGATTTGGATCACTAGAAAAGGAGGATATTTTTTTTTTTTTAGGTTTTTGCAAGGCAAATGGGATTAAGTGGCTTGCCCAAGGCCACACAGCTAGGTAAATATTAAGTGTCTGAGACTGAATTTGAACCCAGGTACTCCTGACTCCAGGGCTAGTGCTTTATCCACTGCATCACCTAGCCGCCCTGAAAAGGAGGATATTTCTAGTTGAACCAGATATTTGGGGGGTCATAATGAGAGAGCAGGGGTAGAGTGGAGAGTCAGCAACAGCAGAAGTATCTGTGAGTTCTGACAAGATACTTGCCTTGGCATAGGGATTCTGAAAATGTGCTCCACCTAGGATCACCAGTGGGTAGAGATGGTAGGTAAGGATGGGGATGGGTGGCAAATTCTTAGCATTAAAGTTGGAGGCATCAGTGTTTCATTCTTAACTTTGTTGGAGGTTCATATAGAACTTTGCCAGTGCCCATGTTCACTTGTGGGAAGGATGCTGGCAGTAGGTGAGAGTAGGTAGAGGAAGAGGAGGAGCCCAGGCATTTTTCCCCTAAGTCATTCTTAGATAATAGAGCCACAGCTGAAAAACTCATGACATTTACTGCAGAGAAAACATGCAGGTTAGGCCTGGTGGAACATGAACTGGCTGCTTTGGTTTTTCTAGGTGTGAGTTTATATAAAATGCTGTACCTGTCTGAATCTCAATCTAGTATTTTAGGCCTATTTTGTTGTTGTTGTTAAATGATGTCCAACTCTTCATGATTCCATTTAGGATTTTTGTGGCAAAGATACTAGAGTAGTTTGCCATTTCCTTCTCCAGCTCATTTTACAGGTAAGGAAATTGAGGCAAACAGGGTCAAGTGACTTATCCAAAGTCACATAATTTGTAAGAATCTGAGACCTGATTTGAACTCAGGTCTTCCTGATTTCTAGATCCTGTGCTCTATCACTGAGCCATCTGGCTATCATTCCATGCCTATAAGGTCAGATAATTCCAGGGTTGCAGAGGACCTAAGACAATCAAACATAGATGAGCAGAACTGGAATTATGCAACTAGGTGACCCTGAACCTGGAGCTGGGAAGACCTGAGTTCAAATTCAGCCCCCATACTTACAAGTTGGGTGGTCCTGAACAAGTCACTAAACCTCTGTCTGCCTTAGTTCTTTCATTTGTAAAATGAGGGTAACAATAGCATCTACCTTTTTAGATTGTTGTGATGATCAAATGAGATAATATTTGTAAAGGGTTTTACAAACTTGGAAGCAGTATAGAAATACTATTTATGAAAAGGACCTTAGAACATAATGATAGAGATTTGGAAGGGATGTTTAAACACAGAATGACCAAGTTGGAAAAGACCTTTGAAATTATATGGGTTCTTAAAACATAGGATGTTAGAATTTTAAGAGAACTTCAGGTCTGGAAGGGAACTGGAACAAGGAATGTTAGAGTTTGAAGGGACCTTTGATGTTAGGATAGGTCCCAACATAGGATGTTAGATCTAGAAAAAATTCTAGGATATAAGATGTTAGCACTGAAAGGGAACTTAAAACATAGAAAATCAGATCTAGAAGTGAATTAGAACAAAGAAGGTCACAGCTAGAAGGAAACTGGACATAGAATGTTATATCTAGGAAAAAAATTCTAGAATGTAGGATGTCTGAACTAGAAGGGAACTTAGAACATAGAACATCAAGTCTGGAAGGGAATTTGAACATATAATGTAAAACTGTAAAGAATCTTTGAGGGGCAGCTAGGTGGCGCAGTGAATAGAGCACCAGCCCTGGAGTCAGGAGTACCTGAGTTCAAATCCAAGCTCAGACACTTAATTACCTAGCTGTGTGGCCTTGGGCAAGCCACTTAACCCCATTGCCTTGCAAAAAAAAAAATATTTGAACATGGAATGTTCAAGGGCCTAGGAAAAAATTCTAGAACATAGGGTGTTAGTATGATAAGTGCCCTTAGAACAAGGGTTCTTTGTGTTATGGACTCTTATGTCAGTCTGCTGAAAATTTTGGACCCCTTTTCAGAATAATGTTTTGAAATACACACACACACACACACACACACACACACACACACACACACAAACATATATGGGTTTACAAAGGAAATCAAATATACTGAAACCCACAAAAATCATTTTAATAAATTTCACAGATTTTACAGGTTAAGAGATCTGAAAAGGACTTCAGTTCTCTGGTTTTACAGATGATAAAACTGAATTACCAAGAGAAGTCACTTGTACAAGGTCACGCAGAAAATTAGAAGCAAAGTTGTTGCTGGCACCCAGTCCGCTATCTCCCAGGTCACCAGATCTTAGTCAAATGCTTTTTTAACTATTAGAGGCAGAGCCTAAGATGGTGCTGTCAAGTATTTGGAGGCCCTTCAGAGAGGAGTTTTCCTATAAAATGCTAAGTATTATCTCCTGGTGATCTAAGAATCATCCTTTGTTTACACAAACATAAAGCTGAGGTTCTTGCTCCAGGTGACAGAGAAAGAAAATTTGGTGGCAGTCAGTAATTTTCTCTGCCACCAATAGTCACATCTGGTTCAATAATAATAATAATAACAATAATAATAAAAATACCTTTCCCAGCTCACAGACACATTACACAAAGGATTTTAAAATAAAAGTTCATTTTTCAGTCCTGAGAATAGAAAAATCAATCCTGGAATGTGCCTGAGAACAGGTTTCCTATTTTCATGAGCTGATTTTGGTCAGCCTCCTCCATCATATGGGGCTTTTAGATGCCACAGCAGCTCTCTCTCCTTTCATCAATACCTTCCCCTCCTGCTTGCTCTTCAGCCCCCCTGGGTGGGGGGAGAGAAGAGAGACTACGCAATTAATATTGGTGATTGATTATTCAAGGAGGAGTTGAGCCATTGTGAGCCTCTCCTCCCAGAGATGGGCGCACATTTTTGTCTGTCCTTGCCAGGGCTGGCCGTGGCTGCCCCAGTTAGCCAACTTCCCAGCAACCAGCCACTGGCAGCTCGTGGAGTTGGGAAGGAAATAGGAAAAAAATCACAATTGCTGGCTGCTTCCCTGGCTCTGTTATCACGTGGATAACAGACAGATGGAATGCTCTCAATGAGGCATAGCAGGTTGAAGAAAGACTTGGACTACTTTTAAGTTCTAAGGCTCAGAGAGGTTAAATCAGCTCCCTGATGTCCAAGAACTAGTCCTATCCCATCTCCTGTGTCTTGACTGGTTGATATGCTCCTAGACTGCCATGCCTTTCCTCTTTCTGTCCCTCTCTTGTTGTCCACTTGGCATCCAGGAACTCAGGAACAGGTCAAATGTCATGTTCTATAGGAGGGTTTTTTTTCAGTCCCCCTAATATGCAAGTCTCTAAGAAAATCTTCTCTCTGTGTGTTTTACATGTATTTAATTATTATATGCTTGTTTATCCTTAGAATGTAAGCTCCTTGAGGGTAGGGATTGTTTTCACTTTTCTTTGTAACTTCAATACTTAGTCCCTGATACATAGTATACTTAGTAAACATTCATTGATTGACCAATTGAATCAGGATTTGAACTCAAGTCCTGAGACTATGAATTCAGGACTTTTCCAATATACCAGGCTTAAAAATGTAGTAAGTGGAAGAGCCAGGACTCAAACCCATATCTTTTTACTCCAACTCCAATATTATTATTATTAATAGTTCACATTTCTGTAGTACTTAAGAGTAGGTTTACAAAGCTCTTCATATCTGTAACTCATTTGATCCTTACAATAGAAATTAAGTTAACAAATAGTAATTCCTTTGAATTCTAGGAGGTAGGTTCTATTATTATCCTCATTTTTCAGATAAAGAAACTGAGGCTGAGATAGTTTAAATTACTTGTCCAGGATCACACATCTAGTAAATGGACTCAAATCTTCCTTGACTCCAGGTTGAGCTTTTGTCTACTGTATTAACTAGTTCCCTGAATGGGGGCAAACTAGTCACTCTTTAAGATCCCATCTGTCTATAATATTCTATGTTCTAAGGGCCCTCCCAGCTCTGACATTCTGGGTTCTTTTATTGATATTTTATTTTGTATTTCCAATTACATATGGAAGTTTTTCAACATTTACCCACTTGCATATTTATAATTTACACATTTTTCTACCACCCTCCCTTCCCTCCCCCCCTCCCCACAGTAGCAAGCAGTCTGGTAAAAGTTGTACAAGTACTTTTGTGTTTAATATATTTGCTTATTAGTCATTCTGTGTTATGAGAAATTTAGGACTAAGGGGAAAAGACAGAAAACTATAAGATAGGAAGGAAAAAACGTAAGGGAAGTTTTAAAAAAGTGAACAAAATATCCATTCAGATTCTGTGGAGTTTTTTTTTTTTGGTTTTCTTTTTCCCCCCTTCTCTAGATGTGGATGGCATTGTCCATAACAGGTCTCCCAGGGTTGTCATAGCTCTCTGAACTGTTGAGAGGAGCTGCATCCATCAAGGCTGATCAATACACAATGTTTTTTTTTAATGTGTACAACATTCTATTGTTCTGCTCCCTTTGCTCAGCATCAATTTATGTAATTCTTTCCAAGCTTCTCTAAAGTCCAACCATTTGTGGTTTCTTATAGAGCAACAGTATTCCATAACATTCATTTACCATAATTTGTTTAGCCATTCCTCAGTTGATGGGCATCCCTTCAATCTCCAATTATTTGGCACTTTAAAAAGAGCTGCTATAAATATTTTGAACATGTGGGATTTTTCACATTTTTTAATGATTTCTTTTGGATATATTTATTGCTGAGTCAAAGGGAATGATCAGTTTTATTGCTTTTTGGGCATAGTACCAGATTGTGCTTCAGAATGGTTGGATTGGCTCACAACTCCAACTTCAATGCATTTGACATTCTGTGTTCCAAAGGCCCTCCTAATCCTGACATTCTGTGTTCTAAGGTACTTTTGAGCCTTGGCATTGTGTTTTCAGGTCCCTTCCTCTAAGGCCCATTCAAGCTTGGCTGTCCTAAGTTCCCTCTCCAGCTTTGGTATACTATGGTTTAAGACCCCTCTCAACTCTGAATCCTAGGATCTCTTTCTTTACTTAGAACTCCAGAGCTTCCAAGTGGGTCAATAGCTTTGCAGATTTGGGAACTGAGCCAAACTTCTTCCATCTGGTGCAGCACAAAAGAGAACTATGCTTGCCAGTAGAAGTCATTGCTCTCTGCACCAACTGCCCTTGCTGAGCTTGCAAATTCAGGCCAAACTTGCTCACACACCCCCTTGGAGTTCAGCCCTGAGAAGTGCCAGGTCTTCTGCCTCTGGTCAGCTCCCTTTGCCAACCACTAGGAAGGAGACAAGATACTAACAAAGTCACTCTCTTCACCCCCAATCCCATGGTCCAAAATAAGGCCCTTGAGTGTTGGCAGAAGGAGAAAAATGGAAAGAACAAAGCTCACCTAGGAAAAGTAGGTCCTTGCAGGCCCAGGCATCTACTGAGTCAATGTGGTCACTGAACATGGCCAAATCACTTATCACCCTGGGACCTTCAGTTGCCTCATTTGTAATGTAGGCGAAAAATGACCCCAAGTTTGAAGTCAGAGGAGTTGGTTTCTAATCCTTGGTTTTGTTAATAATAATAACTATCAAATTAGATATCAGATCAAAAGAGATATTTAGAAAAGACTTAGCACAGTGTCTGAAATATATGGGTACTATATAAATACTATCTCTTGTTATAATAGCCAGCCTTTTTACAGTGATTTGTGTTATTCATTCATTCATTCATTTATTTGTTTATTTATTTTTTTTAGGTTTTTGCAAGGCAAATGGAGTTAAGTGGCTTGCCCAAGGCCACACAGCTATGTAATTAAGTGGCTGAGACTGGATTTGAACCCAAGTACTCCTGACTCCAGGGCTGGTGCTTTATCCACTGCACCACCTAGCCGCCCCTATTTGTGTTATTTTTACAAAGTGCTTTACATATATTATCTCATTTGGTCCTCAGAGTAGCCCTGGGAGAGAAGTCTATCATTATTCTCATTTTAGAGATAAGAAAACTGACATTAAGAGATTTGCCCAAGCTCATTATAGCAAGTTAAGTGTCTAAGACAGGATGTGAATTTGGGTCTCCAAGTCCAGTGTGCTATCCACGGTGTCATCCAGTCACCATAGAAGGAGGAAAAAAAGGAGAAGGGGAAAGGAGGGAGAGGAAAAAGAACAAAAGGAGGAGGAGGAAGGAAGAAGAAAAGGATGATGATGAAGAAGAAGAAAGAAGGAGAAGAAGATATAAGAAAGATGAAAGAAGAAATGATGAAAATGAAGAGGAAAGAAGGAAGAAGAGATGATGAAGGAAAAAGGAGAAAAAAATAAGGAGAAGGAAGAAGGAAGAAGAGATGATGAAAAAAGGAATAAGAAGGAGGAAGAAAGAAGGAATAAGAAAAAAAGGAGGAGGAAGAAGAGGAGGGAGTGGTTATTTGAATGCCTCAGGGCATTCTGACCTCTTATTGGCTCTGAAGGTGAAATTCCAGCTTTGGCAGATCCTACTAAGCAGGAAGGACTTTAATGTTGTGATCAGTGATAAGCTGTGTATCTGGGATTCAATGATCAGCCTAGTTCAATTCAGAGAAGCTGATCACTAGAGTGATGATGAACCTCACCATGTAAAGTTTTTCTTTAATCAATAGCAATTATTGAAACAGTCTCCAAAAACACATAAGATTTTTAACATTCCCTGATGAAGTTCTCACATTGGTGAAATCAAAGATGCTTAAAAGTACTAGCTGATAAAATAATAAATAAAAGTAATAGTCAAAACTCTCATTTCTTCAGATCTTTAAGGTTGATAAAGCTCTTTCCTCGTAATAGCCTCATGAGGTAAGGCAGTTTAAGTATTATCATTTTACAGTTGAGAAAGTTGAGGCATGTATGGTATTATTAAATAATGCTGGCATTAAAATTAGAGGAGCTAGATCTAGGCAAATCACTTGATCTCTGTGACTCTCAGTTTCCCTCTCTATTAAAAGAGAGGGTCAGACTAGATGACACCTAAGGTCATTCTAAATCTGTGATTCCATCAAACTAAGAGATGTAAATCAATTTGCATTAAGTTGTATGGGTAATAAACGGCAAGAGTCAGAATTTGAATTCAAGACTTAACTCTAGGTACAGTCCACAACTGATGAAACCCAAAGGAAAAAGAATTGATCTTGTTAGTTTTGTGAAAAGCTTACTAGGGAACAGAGTCCACTTACTTGAAACCTTGTATCAGGATTCCAGAGAGCAATGACTGAAAGTCAAGTGAAATTAGTAATGTCTTTGGGGAATGGTTTTTTTTTCTTTTTAAAAAATATTTTGGCAGTTTTTAGGGGAAGAGCAGAAGGTGGGAGAGAAGCCCAGTTACTGAGCAGGAATCTCTCATTCTTCATTCAGAAAGGACCAAAGCTGTTAGATTCTCCGCCAAGCCATTTTCCTGCCTGCCTGATACAAGGTGGTCAGAGAGAGTTTGCACTGTGGGATCCCACAAGAGCCCTGGGCTCACAGAGGCTACAAGAACAGAGGATGATGAGAGACATCAATGCAAAGGTAGGGATTGGTTGCTAAGTGACAGTGTCTGTCTTTACCTCTGAGCAGTGAGGCTTGGACTCCATGAAGATGTTGGCTCCATTCTCATTCATATTCATAGAAAATGCCTTCCAGACCATCTAGTCTGATTCCCTCATTTCATACAGGAGAAACCTAAGACCTAGAGAAAACTTTCCTGAATTCATATAGTGAGGGTGAGAACTCAGGTTTCCTAACTCCAAAATTAGTTAATCAATAGGCATTTTTAAAGCACCTATTTTTGTGCCAGTCACTGCACTGTAGTTACAAAGGGAAATGCTAATCTTTGTACTCAAGGAATTCTGAGTCTAATGAGGGAGACAACACTAAAACAACTACAGTTATCCTTCCACATCATGGGAGGTAGGCACACAGCACTTCCCATGCCCCATTCTCCATCTGGAAAACCCATGTAAAAGTTTCTGGCTCTCACTTCGTACCACAGAAGAAATTCATCTGTTGACCTTTCCATGTTGTCTATGATTTCTGCAAAATGCCCCCCCAAAATTCTCATTTAATTTCTTATGCTGACTCATGATATATCAAAACTACAATGGGGAAAGTTGTGAAGTGGAAGGAATAGCTGTACTAAAAAGATAGAGAGTGGATAAATTAGAGATAATAATGGAATCAAGGCACTCATGAGAGATCAGAAATGGTTTCTTGAAGAAAACAGGACTTTAGTTGGGACTGGAAGGAAGCCAGGGAAGGTAGGAGACAGAGATGATGACATGGGGAAGTCAGGGAAAATGCCCAGAGTTGGAGATGGAATCTTGTGGGAGGAATTGCAAGGCAGCCAGTGTCTCTGTATAGCAGAGTAAGGGGGTATGGTGGGGAATGAAGATGTAAGAAAGCTAGGAAGGTAGAAAGAGGCCTGGTTATAAAGGACTTCAAATTCCAAACAAAGGATTTTATGTTGGAGATTATTAGAGATAACAGGATAACATTCAAATTTATTGAATAGGAGGTTACATAGTAAGATCTACACTTTTTTTTTGAAGATTGTTTTGACAGCTGAGAGGAGAATAGATTGGACTGGGGAGAGAGTTTTAGGGTAGGGAGATCAACCAGCAGCCTATTGAAAAGTCCAAACTAGAAGTGACAAGGACCTGTTCCAAGATGGAGGTAATGTTAGAGCAGAGAAGGGGGATATATATGAGAAATATATTTCTCCCTCTAACAAGTTTCCAAAGAATTGAGACTGTGGATCACTGCAAGGGACGACTAGGGAAAGAAAGAAAGAAAGAATTTGTTATTCTTGTTGCTTATTTCAAAAAGCACCATGGTCATTATAATGTAAACAGAAAGATCATTAAAAGGAAGTTAAACCTGGCATAACCCAAAAAACCAATGAAAGTCTCAGAGGACAGATAATCAAACATACCACCCTCCATAGAAAGGAGGCAGGGGACTACATGGACAGGGTGTTGTATACATCGTCAGATGCGGTCCCTAAATCAGATGGTTTTCATTTTCAACTTGGAGACAGGAAGGATTTGGGACTTCTGTTCCCCACCCCAGAAATTACTCTTAAGTAAGGACAATGTGGAAGTGTATTAAAACCTCCTTTATAATTCAACTGAAAATATTAAGAAATAAGATTTTCTCCAGTCTAAAACCCTTTTCAGACTTTTCCCTTTACAAAAGTAGGGAATGGGTCAAGAACAAAAGAACCTCCTCAGGAATGGGGATTTAGGATGAAACAAAGAGGACCTCTCCTTGTCCAGTTCAGACCATTGTCTTCTCTATTCTAATGGCAATTGACAAAGAGACTTTAAAAGAAATTCAGAAAGAATTAAGATATTAATCACTAAGTCCAAGAGGACTGTGGTCAGGGAAGAGACTCCATAGTTCTAGTTGGAGATTGACTATTGTTTTATAATAGTTACCCCAAATTATAGCTTAACAATTATGACCTTTTTCTTGTTCAAGATCTCTATAAATGTCACTTCTAATTATGAGTAGAGAGATATCTTAGGCATGGGGGGGGTATTATGTTAATTTGGATATTTCTTTCTCTAAACTAGAATTGCTTTCATTTAGAATAATGCTAAATGACTAGAAATTATTTCTTAAATAAATTAAATTTGAAATAATTAAATTAACAAAAATAATTTTATACTTAAAATGAAGAGCATGGCTATATGTTTTTCTTTGGCAACAAAAAGTATCAATATAATTTAGTTCGATAATAAATAATGAAATATATTTTAATAATAATTTGATACTTTTGAAAAAGTATTGTAAACTATTTTCCTAATGATAGGGAAGCTGAATAATTGTGGAAGCCTATGACCAAGGGGAATTCAGAGCCTCAGTTAGTAGGTGGTATCCCCCTCTTCTACTACTTTGGGCAAAACTTTCTATTTTCTGATCTTCAGTTTTTTCATTTGTAAAAAGAGGAAATTAGGATTGGAAAGAGCACTAGTTTAGAACTAGAAAGCCTGAATTTGAATCCTAGATCTTCTTTTACTATTTATCCTTAGGCAAATCACTTTTTTCTCACTGGATCTGTTTTATCTGTAAAATGAACTAGACGTTTCTGTAAAAAGAACTAGAGTTCTTTTTTTAAAAAAAAAAGAATTTTATTTCTTCCTTTAAATTTTTTGCAATTCATGTAAATTTTTTTAAAATATTGATTTTTTTAAAATTCTGAGTTCCAAATTCTCTCCCTTCTTCTGGTCCCTTCCTCACCCATTCAGAAGGCATCAAAAAAGATATTGATTATACATGTGAAGTTATGCAAAAAAATTCCATTTTAGCCATGTTGCAAAGTAATACACACATATGCACAAAAATAAAGTAAAAAAAAAATGCTTCATTCTGTACTCAGAGTTCATTGTTTCTCACCACGGAGGAGGATGGCATTTTTCATCATAGGTCCTTTGGAATTTGTCTTGGATCATTTCTTGATTATAGTAGCTAAGTCTTTCATGATTGATCTTCTGTATAGTATTGCTGCAGACAATGTTCTGTCTGGTTCTATTCACTTTACTTTGCATCAGTTCATGTAAGTCTTTCTGAAACCATTCCCCTCATCATTTTTTAGTCCATCACAATCATTAACACAAGTTGATAAGCTATTCCCCAATTAATGGGCATCCCCTCAATTTCATACTCTTTGTTACCACAAAAAGAACTTCTGTAATTTTTTTCTATACATAGTTTTCCCCCCTTTTCTTTGGTCTCTTTGGGATATAGAACTAGTAGAGAAATTGTCAAAAGTTATGCATAGTTTTATAGCCATTTGAGCCATTTATAGCCAAATTATTCTATAGAACTCATTGAGTTCTACGAGTCTTTCCAGTGTGAAAGTGAATCTTAAGTCATGTTCCTGGGCAGCTAGGAGGGACGGTGGATAGAGCATCAGCCTTGGAGTCAGGAGGACCTGAGTTCAAATGTGACCTCAGACAATTAATGATTACCTAGTTGTGTGACCTTGGGTAAGTCACTTAACCCCATTACCTTGCAAAAACAAAGCAAAACAAGGAAAAAAGATTCATGCTCCTAATTATATATAATTTATTGTTTACAGTTCTAAGATATTGTGATCTTCTCTAAGATTCTTTGGTCCTCATTTCCCTCACCTATAAAATGAGAATAAGAAAAAATTATTATATTTAGCACTACACTTCTAAATTTAATGATCCCATGACCCTTTTAGTTCTAAAGATCTATAATTTTGTTCTTTCCTTAATTTCTATTCTTTTAATTTGCTGACTGAGCAAGGACCCTTCTCTTGTCTAGACCTTAAGTTCTCTATTTTTTTAAATGATGGAATTTTAGTAGATTTAACCTCCCCCTCTCGGCTTTACCATTATATATGATAGGGTCTTAAAAGGTAAAAAAAAGGAAACCAGCTCATAGAAGGAATTGGGGGTGGAAGAAGGTACAGAGAAGGGACCAGATTTCTCTCTCTCTCTCTCTCTCTCTCTCTCTCTCTCTCTCTCTCTCTCTCTCTCTCTCATTCTCTGACACACAGATACACATAGCGACACACAGACACAGACACAGACACAGACACACACACACACACACACACACACACTCCTTCTAGAGTCGAAAGAATAACAGACTTAAGGTTAGGTGATCTTAGTTTGACTTTTGGCTTCAATATTGCCCTTAGATTCAGACCTCAGGTACCCAAGCCCGAGAGGATAGTATCAGAGGCTTCTCGGAACTCTAATGTCACTCAGAGATCTGTCTGACCTGAATCAAGGAAGGATACAAACATCAACACCTGATTTTAGAATTGATCATAAAACCATATAAGCTACTATGATCTATATTTCTGAACCACTCTTACCACCTCAAACTGGGCCAAGACAGACCTGGACCTCCTCAGATAAGTTTAAACTCTTGGGAAGAACTACCATAAGACCTCTTCTTAGCAGGACTGAGCTAAGTCCATCCACTGCCTCTGATGCATACTAACTGTGTGATCCTGGGCAGATGACTTCAGCTTACTGTTCCCCAAGTTAATTATAGAATAAATGCTTTTCTATATGGAATTTCCTCATGGAGAGTTCTTTACATAAATGTAATCATAGGTTGGGCCCCAAAATATGTTGTTGTTGTTATTATAGAAAAAATCTCTGGTAATATCCTTGCCAAGAGCTTCTGGTATGGGGATTCTTGGTAGCCTGAACTGTTCTCAGACACCCATTGAAGAAGAATTCACACCAACACCTGTGCTGACAAGGGGCCCACTTGCAAAAAAAAAAAGCTAGAGAAAGGAATTGTCATCAGGCCAAGGGGCTGGAATTTGGCCCTGATAGGCCAGCAGCTGAGAAACTCTCCTGTCTAGGCCAACTACCATGGCCTGACTACACAGCTTGTGGGGATCCTTGGCAAGCATCAGCCTGGCCTAAGGCTGAATCCACCTCTTCATCACACATCACAACCCCTAGGAAGGAGGGAAAGGGCTAGGGGGCCCAGGCATCTCAGCCCACAGCTCTTCAGAGATGGAAGGAGAAAAACTGCAATCTAGTCCCTTTTCTGAAGCAGATATACAGAGACAGGGCCAAATCCTGACTTCTCTCCCCAGGTCCAGATCCATTTTCAAAATTCAAAATAACCTAAATTTCTATAGGTTCTAGAATCATAAAAGACTTTAAGATCATCATTTCATTTGATCCATTTTTTCCACAAGTTGACAGATTTTTAAATTGTAATCTTTTTATCCAAGTCAAAAAAGCAAATTACATACTCCAACAATTGAAAATAAGGAGAGTTTATACTTCATAAGCATTAGACATTGTGAGGCTCACAAGATGGTACTTGTATAGACCTGAAAGGAACCTAGACATTGCCTAATCAGCTTCTCTTCCCTCCCCAACTCCCATTTCATAGATAGGAAAACTGAGAGCCAGAGCAGGGAGCCACTGTGCCTATGTTTCACACAGCCAGTAGGTAGCAGAGGCAAATGGGTATACAGTGAATAGAGCTGTGGACCTAGTCTAGAAGACCTGAATTTGAATCTAGCCGCAGACACTTAACTAGTTGTGTGAAACTGGCAAGTCAGTTAACCCCTGTTTGCCTCCGTTTCCTAAACTGAAAAATGGGGATGATAATACTTCTAGTGTGCTTGTGAGGATCAATGAGTCATTTGTAAAAAGCATCTAGCGCAGTTCTGGGTTCATTGTAGATGTTCTATAAATGCTTATTCCCTTCCACTTCCCTCATCTTCCTCCTTCATACTCTAATCCTCTTCCTTCTCCTTTGCTTTCTCCTTCCCTCTTCCTATTTCTTATTTTTCTTTCTCCTTTGCTTCTTGCTTCTCCTCTTCTTTCTCTTTCCTTATCATTCTCCTCTTCCTTCTCTATACAATAAAGATTAGCCCCCAGGCCCTACCCTGCCCCCTTAGGAGGTGTCTGTGAGGAGTTGACATACTAGAGGGGTAGCATTGATGTGGGTCCCTCAGCTTTTGGGCTCTTGTGTTGACTGAGAGAATCCTGCAGATGTTGCCAGAGGAATTGGCTCAGTGGCCAGTGAAGGTAAACAGCACCGTCTAACACAGTGCTTGATTTTCCAGGCTTCCACACCCGCCTCATTTCTATGCACTCACTCATGTGTGAGGCAGTCGATTGCCAGATTTCACAGACCTCTGGAGAGGTGCATTCCACCCTGTCTGTGCTCCAGAGCAGAGAAATGGGGAAAGGGGGGGGAGGGGGCGAAAGGGAAGGAATGGGGGCTTACAAGGCCCTTTCTTTAGAGACTCCTAACTCCCACCCTCTGTATGCTGCTAAGACCAAGCCATCCTAGGTAGATACAACCCTTGTCTATTTTTTCTCACTTTTTAAATTTTTTATTTTTTCATTTTATTATTTTTCCAATTACATGTAAAGACAGTTTTCAATATTCATGCTTTTGCAAGCTTTTGAGTTCCATATTTTTCTACCATCCTCACCTCCATCCCCCTCCCCATAACAGTGAACAACATAATATAGGTTGTACATGTATAATCATGTTTAACATATTTACACATTAGTCATGTTGTGAAAGAAAAATTAGAACTATGAGAAAGGAAGAAAAACCATAAAAGAAGTTTTAAAAAATGAACCTAATATACTTTGCTCTGCATTCAGACTCTAGTTTTTTCCTCTGGATATGGATAACATTTTCCAAAACAAGCCTCTCAGGATTATCCTTGATCACTGAACTGCTGAGAGGAGCTGCCTCCATCATAGTTGATCATCTCTCAGTGTTGTTGACGATAGTACAATGTTTTCCTGGTTCTGTCCACTTCACTTAGCATCAGTTCATGCAAGTTTTTCCATTTTTCTGAAGTCTGACTGTTCATGATTTCTTACAGAGCAATAGCACTGCATAACATTCATATACCATAACTTCAGCCATTCTCTAATTGACAGAAACCCTTAGCTATTCAATATGAAAGCAGGTAGGTATACCTGCTTTTGGTTCCTCCTCCCCCAGCCCTACCTTCCCATGACCACAAAAGTGTTGGGGAGGTTTCTCAGAGAAGGTTCCAATGAAGTTTGGTTTCCCTAGGACACACTATTGCATTCTATTAGATTCCTTGGACACAGTGGCTCCAACCACACTTCACTGAGTAGTCAAAATAGCTAATAAATATCTAGTGCTTTATATATATTTGTCTAGACATAGCTTACTGGTCTAATGCATTATAGCAAATTCAAGCAAGTCATGGACCCTTTTCTTATCCTGCCTTGTTATTGGGTTGGATGGTTCTTGTTTCTATCCTGGATGGTTCATTTGGATACTACCTTCATCTCCTGTTGTGTCTTTGCTATACTGAAATAGAAAGAACTTGGAGTCAGGAGACCTGGATTCAAGTGTTAGTTCTGACACTTATAATGGACATTATAATAAGCAAATAACTTCTTGCTGGGACTCAGTTTCCTCCTCTATTAAAAGGAGGGGGGCTATAAAAATCAAGAGAAAGACTGAAGAGAATATGGCATATAATTACAAAGAAATACTATTGTATAGTAAGAAATAATGAATGTAAGAAATTTTGAGAAATGGAAAGACTTGTATGAATGGATGCCAAGTAAAATAAACAGAACCAGATGAATTATGTACACAATGATGAATAATATATAAGGGGAAAGATCACTATAGGGAATCCAGACATAAACACATCTTCCTTCTTTGACCAGAGAGGTAGGGACTGTGAGAAGAGAATGTTGCATGCATTGACAGTTGCCATCATTGTATCACTTAGTTTGCTTCACTAATTTTGTTTCTTTGTTGTTGTTGTTCAGTCATGTCTGAATTTTTGTCGAACCCATTTGGGGGTTTTCTTAAGAAAGATACTAGAGTGGGGCGGCTAGGTGGCGTAGTGGATAAAGCACCGGCCTTGAAGTCAGGAGTACCTGGGTTCAAATCCTGTCTCAGACACTTAATAATTACCTAGCTGTGTGGCCTTCGGCAAGCCACTCAACCCCATTTGCCCTGCAAAAACCTAAAAAAATTAAAAAGAAAGATACTGGAGTGGTTTGCCATTTCCTTCTCCAGTTCAGTTTACAGATGAGGAAATAGAGGCAAACAAGATTAGGTGACTTGCCTAGGGTTGTATAGCTACTAAATGTCTGAGACTGGATTTGAACTCAGGGAGATGACTCTTAATTCTGGGGTGGGAAGCTGAGTCTAATCAGAAATAATTGTTCAGTAGTACATCAGTACAACCTGAAGAAAAAAGGAAGGGTTTCTCTCTAAAGTACTTTTAGTTCTGATTATTTTTGCTCTCTTAGGGACTGAGGGATACAGTGTGAAACCCACTTGATTTGTAGTTGGAAAGCATAGCTTGAATTCCATCTTTGTTCTTTACCTTAGGCAAGTAAGTTCATTGTTTTGAGTCATGTTTATTTTTCTGAACATTGTTTCTATCAACCCTGTCAGGGCTTGGATAAAGAAAGTCCAAGATGCATGCAGTTACTCAAGACCAAGCTTTTGTACCTGTATTTTTACAGGTAAGAATGCATTTCATTGACTCAGCTAGAGAGAAGATGGCAGTATGGTTCAGTGGAAAGAGCATTGAATTGAGAGGCAGAGGACCTGAGTTTATATCCTAGTCAAGGGGAATCTCTTGGGGAAGATTTGGAATGTTTCCATAGTCATTACTAGCTATATGAGCTTGGGCATATCGCAACCTCTTAGAGATTCAAATAAAAGTAAACGGTTGGATTGGATAATCTCTGAAGTCCCTTCCACTTTTATGATATTTACCATATCTAATTTGTACTGCGGTCTGTGATGAGAGAAATACCAAGGTGCCTGAGACATGGCCCCTACTCAGAGGAGCTTAACCTCCAGTGGGAGTGTCACACATGTATATGTCTTACCTGGAACATGTAACTGGGACAGATAAAACATATATACAGATAAATGAAATATACTGTGGGATGTGACAAGTGCATAGGAGTAAAGAGGGTTCTGAGCTCTGATGAAGGAGGGATCCCTCTGTCCTGAAGATTTGGATTTAAGTAATATAATCTCAAAACAAAAGAACAAGGCCTGATAGCTAACTTGCCAGTAGGCAATGTGTCTTCTTGTGAAAGGTGAATCTTTGCATGACAATGTTTCTCTTTAATTATTTCACACCAAATTCTGACTTTTGACTCACCATCTCTTCTTTGAAGGGGAAGACAGAACGTATGGTTAAATGATTTGCTTGTTGGTATCGTTCAGTTATGTTCAACTCTTCATGACTCAATTTTGAGTTTTCTGGACCAAGATTCTGGAGTTGTTTGCTATTTCCTTTTCCAAATCAGTTTACAGATGAGGAAACTAAGGTGAACAGCTTTAAGTGACCCTCCCAGGGTCATACAGTGAGTGTCTGAGGTCAGATTTGAACTCATAATCAGTCTTCCTGATTGCAGGCCTGTGTGGTGTGGCACTACCTAGTTGCCCTCTTACAGTCAATCTGTCTAGGTCTACTCAACACCAAATGCCGGGTAAATCCTTTCAATTTCATCCAAATTTTAAGTCTAATAAATTGCATGTCATTGTGTAGAAGGAACAGTTCTCTGAAAGATTGACTGAATTAACTGGTATAGACCAGATGTTTTGTCAGAGCTTGAGTTTGAGCTTTTAGTTCCAGTTTCTTCAGGACTTTAATTAGAACCCTTGAATTGAACTGATCCAGATATCTACTTTGGAAATATTCCCAATACTGGACACTCCATGGAAGGCAGATTGCTGGCTAAGGCAAAGAGACTTAAAGGGAGAGAACCTCTACACAGATTGTCCAGGCATCTTAGTGACACTCCTTCATTGCATGATCAATCTGACTGGGGGTTCAAAGAAACAGAAAGGACAACCCCCTGGAGACCCTGTTTCCTTCCAACTGTAGGAAGTTGACTTTCAGCTACTCTCTAGAGTTTGAACAACGTATATTGTTGGGATCAGTGCTGGAATCCTGGCTCTCTCATATACTTACTGGATGACCTTGAGCAAGTCACTTCTACTTTCTGAACTTCAATTTCCTCATTTGTAAAATGGAAATATTATTCCTTACTTTTTGACTTTGGGGCAGCCAGGGACAGCTAGGTGATAGAGCATTGGAATAGAACACCAGAGTGTTCAACCTCAGATAGTTAATAGCTGTGAGACCCTGGCTAAATCATTTAATCTCAATCTACTTCAATTTCCTCATCTGTAAAATGGGGATAATGATAATAGGACCTAACTTTCAGAATTGTCAAAGGGATAAAATTAAATACAAATTGTAAAGTGCTTAGTACAGAGCCTGCCTCATTTTAAGCAGTATAGGTAGTGAAGTGGATAGAGTCAGGAGGATAGGAGTTCAAATCTAGCCTCAGACACTTGACACTTAGTAACTGACCTTGGGCAAATCACTTAATCCTGATTGCCTTGCATCCAGGACCATGTTCAGTTGTTCTGATTCATATCTGGCCACTGGACCCAGATGACTCTAGAGGAGAAAGTGAGGATGATGGCTTAGCATAGGACCCCTTCACTCAAATCCAATCCACATGATTGCCATGGTATCACCTCTCTGATGAGATGGTCTTCTTCAAGGAAGAAATAATGTCATTATATTCTTGTTCATGTCCTCCTCCTTCTTTTCCTTCTCCTCTTCCTTTACCTCCTCCTCTTCTTCCCTTCATCTGTTTTGAGGACTAAATGAGATAAAGAATCTAATATCTTGTATATCCCAAAGCACTATGTAAATTCCAGAAATTATTAATATTGTAGGAAGCAAAAAAATTGTGCAAACTTACTTTAATCTAGGTCCAGTCCAACCTCCTTAGGGCAGCTTTGCTTGATGAACCCAGCCCACAATGATCTCTCCTTCCTCTGAATTTCTACAACATTTTGAAAATTTCTTACTTCATTTTCCCAGGCTTCTTTGTGCAATGCTTACTTTTAAGCACTTGCTCCTTATTCCCCCCCCCCCCCCCCACTAGACTGTAAGCTACTGAGGGCAGGGAGTATGTGTCTTATTCAGCTTCATATCTTTCACATTCCTAATCCTGGGTCCCAGAGATCTGTGAAATTTAGACTGGAAGGAATACTAGACAAGGGTCAGAAGATCTGGGTTCTCCTGGAGTCCTGTTACTTAAAATGACCTTAGGTAAGTCTCCTTATTTGTTTGAGAGTCTTTTTCCTCATTTGTAAAACGAGATCAAGATTAATCTATAGTATATCAGAGAGATGTTGTTAAGGAGAGAGATTTCCAAATTGTAAAGCTGTTGGTTAAATGAGAGCTGTTAATATTCCAATACATGTTTATTGATAGATATAAATCTCAGTGGAACCAATCTGATAAGCAAATTAAACATCCATACTAGGCAGGGCCCCTTCTAAGTGTTGGGGATACAAAGACAGAATGAAAGACAGTCCCTGTCCCTAAGGAGCTTACATTCTACTGGTGCATGTATATGTGTGTGAGTGTATAAATATAAGCAGATAACTTAGATATGTTATAAATTGGGGAAAAGAAAGGAAGTACTAAAAATCAAAGGAATTGAGAAAGACTTCTTGGAGTACCCATAAACAAGAGTCTGGATGGAAAAATGTGATACAGAACACATAAATAATCTAAACTTTGTTCCCACCTGCTTGTATTTTACTTAAAAAAGAAAAAAAAAGGAATGGTGGGACTCCAGTCAGGTTTGGTGGCCCACACTTATAGTCTCTGTTTCTGGAGAGGTTGAGGTTTGAGTAGCTTGAATTTTAGGAGTTTGAGCTGAGTGTGGTAAGACAATCAAAGATGATTGAACTAAATAGGGAACCAATATGATGAGCCTCTGGGAGTAGGAGAAGGGTCACCGAGGTGCTTAAGAAAGGGTAAACCAGCCTAGGTTGGAAATGGACTAGGTCAGAACTCTGTGATGATTAGTAAGTGAGATCAGATCTGTGAGTATCTACTACACTTCCTGGGCATGATGGGGAAGCTATGTCTCCTACTTCTCAAAAAATTATTTTTAGAAAATGTGCTACAGTTATAATCATGCCAAGTGTCCTGTCCATCAAACAGATGGAAAAATTGAGGGACTGGCTACCTCCTGGCACTACTGGTCACAGGGATGAGGTATTCTCTTCTCAATAATGATACTCTTTGAAACTCTGTAAAATAAAAGTTTTGGCTTACCTGGGGTTTCCACCTGAATGACCCTCTGGTATACCAGTTGGTTTTGTAAGGTGGATGGATCTCTTTGCAAAGGCCTTATCTCTTTTCCCACCTGGCTCTACAGTCTGACCCAGGCTTTGTGAAAGTAGTAAAAAAAATCAAATCAAACCAGCTCTGAATGCTGGAACATTTCTCCAATTCAGAGGGCAGTCTGGTGAATGGCAGGTCCTTGGAAGAAGGTGCTGTCTGAAAACCTTCTAAGATTTATCCCCTTATCGGCACTCCCAATAATTTATTGCAAGGATATGGAGATGAAAGAGGAGTTCATTCTGGGGAGTGGGTAGAAATTCCTTTAAACATCTCTAGAAAAAATGCTCCTTCATGAAGAACATTTACTTTTTGAACACTATTTCTATCAACTCTGTCAGGGCTTGGATAAAGAAAGCCCAAGATGTATGCGGTTAAATTGGCTCAAGACCAAGCATCTGTACCTCATGTATATTTACAGGTGAGAATGTGTTTCAGTTACTTAGCTAGAGAGGAGAGGGAGGCAGTGTAAGTACACTGGAAAGAACATCAGATGAGAGTCAGAGGACTTGAGATTGAATCCTAGTTAAGAGGGACTCCTTGGAAAAGATTCAGAATCTTTACTTTGACATCACTATATGTGTGAGCTTGGACAAATTGCCTTCTCCTGGAGACTCAGTTTCTCATAGGATTATAGAGCCAGAAGACCTTAGGGGTTATCAAATTCAACCCCTCACTTTACAGATAAGGAAATTTAAGATTTATGGAGATCATGTGATGTCCCCATAGTTATATAGGGGTTTGGAACCCACTCTTCTGATTAGGCGGTTTCTCCTAGAGCTTCCATTTTAAGGAAAGTACCCAGATCTATCTGTTCATCTCTTTATTCCCTTCTGGGCTCTACTTCTGTCTCTTTGGACTTCTTTTCTCACCATGACCCAGAAACCTTTTCATCCCTAGAAGATCACTGTTCCAGCTGTCTTCTCAACCTGGAAGGTCATATTGACCCTGTTGCCCTTTCCTTTAATTGGTCATTTCCCCCTGGAATCTCCGTTTTAAGGAAAATACCCAGGTCATGCATATTTACTCCTTAATTCCCCTCTGGAGACTACTCCTGACTCCTTTTTTCTAGCTTGCTCCCTTATGTTCTTCTCTTCCTTTATAGCTTTTAAAAAAATATATGTTGTCTTCCCCTGTTAGAATGTAAACTTCTTGATGGCTTTTAAAATTATTTTTGTATTCCTAGTGCTTAGTATAGCACTTAGATAAATGCTTGTTGACTTGATATGAACTCAACTATTCCCTACTCTTAGTCCCATACCTCTCCATGCTGATTTCTTTTTCTTCCATCTGTAAAATGAGGGAGTTGGATTAGATTTACAATTCTTCCTATTCTAATTTTTACCATCTTATGCCTTTTATGTATATGATTCATTTTGGATAAAGCAATCCATTTCATGGTGAATATGGGGTCCAAGTCCCTGTAGCAAACCCATCTGTGGATAGGAAGGTATCAAAGTAGAAGGGATTAAAAACCAGAATACAAATGGAACTAAGAGTTATGATTTATGGACTTGGTGGATCAAAGAAAAATCTGGGTGTAGTAGGCTGAACTTTGGACAGGGATCCCTAGAAATGGCCCCAGATCCATATGAACTTGGGTAAGTCACTTCTTTGCCTACAGTTTCTTGCACTATAAAATGAAGAGACTCAATTAGTTATTTTTAAGATTCCTTTCAGCTCTGAAAGTCTTACCCTAGAGTCCCTTACACCTCTAAAATCCATGTTCTGAAGTCCCTTCCAGCAATCACATCTTTCTTCTATATTCTAAAGTCTCTCCCTGTTTTGAGGCTTTAAAATTCTAGCATGATGCAGATGTAATGGGGGTGGGGTGAGTCTGACACATGCTCAGACCCCAACAACTTCTTCAGCTCTCCATATGGAGGATGCTAGGGAGCTTGCTTCTGGGAGAATCGTGATAACAGGTAAGAGAAATGTGTGTTAGAGAAACCATAGAGCATGAATAGACATTCTGTAACTAGTTCTAATTGGCTGACTATGTGATGGAGGGGAAGGTCTTTGATGGCCTGTCAGAATCAATCACAGCTTATCTATTTCCCTAGAGTTTGGGGGAGCTCTGTGATTTATTCATTCACAGCATCAGGTGAGAGAACATGTAGTAAGGGAAAAGGCCTGAGGACCTAATCCTCTCTGAGGAAAAAAGCAGGACTTATCTTTGACCATTTTGTAGTTTTTCATGCTAAGTAAAGGGAAGGGAATCTCTGACCTTGGGAAGGGAGGAAGGACACTACTAGGTGCCAGTTGTGCTAAAAAATCTAAAAACATAATCTCATATGATCTTCACCAAAACCCTGGGAGGTAGGTGATGTTATATCCCTATTTTTCCAGTTGAAGAAACTGAGGCAACCAGGTTGAAGTGACTTTTCCTCCTAACAACAATCCTGGGAGGTATGTGATGTTATTACTCCTATTTTTACAGTTGAGCAAACTGAGACAACCAGGTTAAAGTGACTTGCCCTCCTAACAACAATCCTGGGAGGTATCTGATGTTATTATTCCTATTTTTACAGTGAAGTGACTTCCCCAGGATCACAGAGCTATTGAGTGAGGCTAGATTTGAACTCAGGTCTTCCTGATTCCAGGCCATCCATTGTCACATCTAGCTGCTCCCACCTTGAGAATTTCAAAGGTCAGGAGAGGGGAGCAGCTAGGTGGCAGTGGATAGAGCACCGGCCCTGGAGTCAGGAAGACCTGAGTTCAAATCTGACCTCAGACACTTAATAATTACCTAGCTGTGTGGCCTTGGGCAGGCCACTTAACCCCATTGCCTTGCAAAAAACTTAAAAAACCAAAAAGTCAGAAGAAGAAGTTAGAAAAACTGGGGACTGGAATCCAGGCTAGGTTTTGCAGCCAGGACATCAATGATGTCCCAAGAAGCAAGGAATAATAGTCTTTTGGAGTGACCTTTGGGTTCCATCTTAATGAAAGGACTCACTCAGCAGGCACTGGCACATCTGGTCATGAATTAGGTGGGACTGAGATATGTAGGAACAAAATTGTTTTTTATCTAATTCATCTAGAAACCAAAGTGGTATAGGGGTGAATTTACCCTAGAGGTATTGGGGAAATGCTTATATGTTTATCTTTCTAAATCTTTGATGTAAATGTCCTTGATTTAAATGGAAATGACTCCCTGGTAACTGGTTCAGACCAGTTTGGGGAGGGTGACACACAACTAGTGGGAGCTTGAGTTCATGGCATCAGAGAAGTGATACATACCCTCAGGAATTACTTTAAAAGCAGATAAAGCCAGACTGGCCTTGAATGAGTAGAACCAGAATATACAAGCTACAAAAGGGAACCAAAATCTCAAAAAAAAAACCAAGTAAGAGAAAGAGATTTCTGTATTCCAGAATGAAGTTGGAAAAGAAATCATTTCTCCTTAAACTTGATTAATAAGACAAAATCACAAGAAGCTGATGAGAACAAAAAAGATTTTATCCTGGCTTATCCTGCAAATTCCCATCAAAGTGCACATCTGATAGGAGAGGATGATTATTTTGTCTGATAAGAAAACTCAAGCGCTATCAGTTATTAAGAGACAGAAAAATTAGAACCCTCTGGCAAAAGGAGGAAGATTTAGCCCTCATTGGAAATAACAAGAATAATGCTGACAGTCAATAAGCAACCTGTCAGCCTAGAAAGAAAGATTGTAACAACACCGTGACAAGAAAAAAAACCAAGCCAAATATGTAGAAAAACACACTGGCCTGGGAGCTAGAAGTTTCTTTATTGCATTGGGCTAGGGCCCTGGACTTGGAACCTGAAGACCTGAAATTTAGTACTTATTAGCATGTGACTTGGGTAAATCACTTGAGTCCCATGGGTCCCGGTTTCCCTGTCTGTTAAATGAGAATTATTCCTTCTTTGTCCTGATTTCCTCATATTGTGGTTGTAAGAATCAAATGAGATATTGAATATAAAGTAACTGTCAAGTGCTATTAAACATGCAAGTTGTTTTTAATGATGACTATATTCATTATTAATAATTGTGTTTGATTAATAGTTATACTAGCAGCACTCTGTCCTTCACATACTGCACATTCTCATTGACAGTCAAGCCTATACTGTTCTCCCTTAGCTAGCCCAGAGATCAAACTCAGGGGATTCTTTGAGTCCTCCCCTTTGGAGTCTGGTTAAGAACCCATAAAATATAGATGAATGGGAAGTCAAACTTGAAATTATCTCCATATGAGACCCAGACTTGCTAAGGCCTGCCCTTGATGGTATACAGGTTCTGGAACATTGAATTTAGTGTATTCATGGTCATTTTGCTCCTGAAGGCTCTGGATAGGCCGGGTCAGGTTGGACCCTTGGTTGGAGCTCAGGTTAACCAAGAATCATGGTGGGCCTGGGAGATTGTAGTGGCTTCTCAAAAATAGGATAGGTGAGGAAGTGAGATATTGGGAACTTAACTGAGGTACCCAGCAGGCCAGTCAGTAAAGCTATTTCCCAAACACTTCTGCTTACCCTCTTTCCCATATTTAAAAAGCTCTGTACTCTCCTGAGACCTCACAAGGAATAAGATGGTTCTGTTCCTGGTTTATGGGAGGTAACAAATTTTTCTCAGAAATGAGAGAAATTGCTTCTTTACTAAGCAGGCAGAGAAGACAAGAAAAAGAGGAAAAGAAACTAATGATAAAAACATATCTATCCAGTGCTTTAGTGTTTATAAATCAACTTTTTTCAGGCAACCCTGCCAGGTAGATTGGATAAAGGTCCTTCCTCTGATTTTATAGATGAGGAAACAGATTTGAAGAGATCAAGTGATTTCCTCACAGTCACACAGTTTAATACATGGGAGATCTGGGACCTATGAGGTCCAAGACTTTCCTCATATTTTCTTAGGGAATAAGAGGTAAGTGACAGAGGCAGCTGGGTGTACAGTAGAGTGTTGACCTTAGAATCAGCAAGAATTCTGTTCAAAATCTGCCTCAGAGACTTAGCTTTGTGACCTTGGGCAAATCATTGAATATTTCCTAGCTTCAGATTCCTTATCTGGAAAATGGGGCTAAGAAAAGCACCTACCTCCCAGGGTTGTTGTGAAGATCAAATGAGAAAACATATAATAGGCCCTTATTCTCTGACACTGCATTCAACACCCTGTTCTTCCCTTCCCCACAACTATGCAGATAATAAAGAGGCAAGTAAACAATTTGCCATCAGAAGGTGGTTATGAAAGGTCAATAAAAATACCTGGTGGCTTAAATATGTCTCTCTGTTGTTGATCATCAGAACTAGAAAGGCCTTTTGTACCTGGTTGAACACCTCTCGTCCCCATTTTATACATGAGGCCTAGAGGAGGAAATGCCACTCAGGGCCACATAAAGGCTGGGCTACAGTCAAGAACTAGGGCTCTGGACTCCCAGATAATTGTCACTTGCTTCTCCTTCTGCCGTTCCTGTTGACTGAAAAAATGATTGATTGTACACTAACAGAGTTGGACTCTATTAAGCACCACCATAGGACAGAGTGGGGAGGGTGCTGGGAAAGCTATGGAAGGAGAAGTGGTAGTATGTCTGAATGACAGGGAAATGTATGTCCTCAATAGCTTTCTGTAAACATTGTGAAGGGGAAAGGGAGGAAGAGTGGAAGGGGAGGGGGCGAGAGGGGACTAGGAGAGCTGTATGATATTTGCTGGACCATGGCTGTGGAGGAGAAAACACTGCCCGAAGGATGTACATCAAGTTTGTCAACAATGGGGGCCCTGGAAGAAGCAGGTATAGACACCTGGGTCATACCGTCTGCTGGGGTCCTGACAGGGGCCTAAAAATTCCACTGTTAAACTATCTTAGTTCTTAGATGATTGCTTGGCAATTTATTTATTAGGTTTATAAGGAAGATTGCCTCTGAGGATGAAGTACGAGGTTGTAAAGGAATACTATTCTTTGCAAAGGTGTTGTGTTAACAGTGGAAAAAATTGTAGCATGGGAGTCAGGGGATCTGGTTTCAAATCTCAACTCTGCCATTAAGTACTTGTATGCTTCTTCTCTCTCTGGGCCTGTTTCCTCATATGTAAAACAAGATGGTTAGAATATATAACTTTCAGTGTCCCTTCTGTTTCTGAATAGTCTACCATCTAATTTTTAATACCAATGTGACCTGAGTTAGTCATTTAATATCTCTGGACCTCGGTTTCTTCATTTGTAAATCAAGGAGTTGGACAAGTTAAGCTTCTGAGGTCTTTTCCAAATCTAAATCTGTGAGCCTATAAAATTGCATAACTTAGCCACTATTGTACTTTGTATACTTGAAGAAAGTTTTGTCTCTGTCAAATAATTTTCATCCATCTGTCCATCTATCTGTCTGTCCATCTATCTGCTATCTATCTATCTATCAATCTATCTATCTATCTATCTATCTATCTATCTATATCTATCTATCTATCTATCTATCAAACTGGCAACTAGGTGGTTCAGTAAACAGAGCATCAGGTCTAGAGTGAGGAAGATCTGAGTTAAAATTCTTCCTCAGACATTTGCCTGCTATGTGACTTTGGGCAAGTTACTTAGTCCTATTTGCCTCAGTTATCTCATGTGTAAAATGAGCTGGAGAAGGAAATATAAACCATTCTAATATCTTTGCCAAGAAAACCCCCAAATGGGATCACAAAGAGTCAGACACTAATAAACAACAAATCTATCATCTTTTTATGTATCATGTGTTGAGCACATCATTTATATTTCCCATGGATGTACCATCTATATATGTATACATCAATCATTTATGTATGTGTATTGTGTTATACACATGCATCCATCATCTCTGCATATATATATCACCCATGTAATTATGTACCTATCATTTCTATACATATTGCACATGCATGAATGTTTGTTTGCACGCATCATCTATGGACATAACTCTCATCTGTGTACATAAGACCTATGCATGTAGATATCTATCATCTAGGCATGAATTTATCATCTATGTACATATTATTATACATGTGTTATTTACCTAGGCAGACATGCCTGGGTATAAATACCTATATCTATCACCTAGCCATGTATACACAATGCTTGTATTTTCACTATATACATGTACCAGCTAAGTAGGCACCACCATTTATGCATTGTGTGCATGCATATTTCATGCACCTGTCATTTATGTATGTATTTATGTATGTATTATCTATCATCTGTGTATGCATCTATCTATTCATTCATTCATCTTTCTTACCAATGGCATCTAACTTCCAGCACTGTTGTGAGGATCAAATAGGATAATATTTGTAAAGTGTTTGACCCCAGTGCTTGCACACAGTAGGTGCTTGTTCCTTCCCTTCCTTTTCCTATCATCAGTCTTTATCTGCTGCTATTCTTAAAAATCTTTAGATCTATGGATTCATGATCACTGGATCTCTGGATCCATGATCTTATCAATGCCTTTGTTCCCTTCACTGGAGCAGATCATAGCCTCTCCATTTTCTCATCCATATCATTCCACAAAAGCTCTGTATACAATCTTCCCAGTGTGTGTGGGAAGCCTTCCTCTGCTACTTTGATTATTGTGTAGATGCCAATCTAGTGCTTAGATTTTTGATTACATCATCTTTTGATTATACAATCAATCAAACCATAAATAATTATTAAATGCCTACTTATGTATCTGGCTCAAAGCTGGACACTGGGTATACAAAGACAAAAAAAAATGAGACAATCTCTTGAGACAATCTCAAGGGATTTACATTCTGTTGAGGAGATGACAACATATACATAAATAAGCATAGACAAAACAATATAGAAAGTTTCCATGGGGGTTATAGCACTAATTGTAGAGGGAAATAAGTCAAGACTTCGTGTAGAAGATTTTACTGGTACAGAGTTTTGAAAGAAACAAGGGATTCTAGGAGGCCAAGGTGAGATGGAAGCATTTTCTAGGCCTGAGGGCAGCCAGTGCCAAGGCAGGGAAGGAGAAGATGTATGCAGAATAATATCAAGTCCAGTTTGGCTGGACTGTGGAATCATATAATATAATAAGGTTGGAAAGAAAAATTGGAGCCAGACTGTGAAGGCTTTAAAAACTAAAATTACAAATTTATATTTGATCCTTGAGAAAACAGGGGGCTGCTGGAATTTATTAATAAGGGAATGATATGGTCACTTTTTCTGATTCAGGTCCTTGATGAGATTTTTAATGGAAATTCTCATATTCAGATCATCGTTAGTAATAAGATGCAGCCTACTTACTCTCTTTCCATTGTTCTTGGTGTACCTGAGGTATGATGCTTCTGAAATAATAGTGTTCCATAAATTACAGCCAAATAGTATGACTAGGAGAATGCTGGTATTTACAATATGCATTTGATAGCAAGAAGGAGCCTGGAACTGAGCACTATTAATTTTCTTTTTAAAAAAATTAATTAATTTTTTTATCCATATGCACATGTATATTTTTAAGTTACAAAATTTCCTTCCACCTTCCCTTCCCACCCCTTCCCCCCAGTGGTGAACAGTCAGTTTAGCATTGTACATACATATTTTTTTTAATTAAAGACTTTATTTTGAGTTTTACAATTTTCCCCCAATCTTACTTACCTCCCCCACCCCCCACAGAAAGCAATTTGTCAGTCTTCACGTTGTTTCCATGTTGTACATTGATCCAAATTGAGTGTGATGAGAGAGAAATCATATCCTTAAACATAAAGTATAAGAGATAACAAGATCAGACAATAAGATATCAGTTTTTTTTTTTATAAATTAAAGGGAATAGTCCTTGAACTTTGTTCAAACTTCACGGTTCTTTCTCTAGATATAGATGGTATTCTCTATTTCAGACAGCCCCAAATTGTCCCTGATTGTTGCACTGATGAAATAAGTGTGTCCATCAACGTTAATCATCACCCCCATGTTGCTGTTAGGGTCATACATATTTTTGATCAATGTTTACAGATTAGTCTTTTTCATTATGAAGAATTAGGATTAAAGGAAAGAGATACATAAGAGATGATTTTTATATAGTGTTCATCAGATTCTGAAGGGTTGGGTTTTGTTTTGTTTTTCTTCCTCTGGATGGGTATAACATCCTCCATAGCCATTCTAATATGGCTGATCTAGCTTTCTGAACTGCTGAGAGGAGTTGCTTCCATCAAGGTTGATCATCTCACAATGTTGTTGTTAATATGTATATTGTTCCTTTGGATCTATTCCCTTCACTCAGCATCAGATCCTGCAAGTCATTCCATGCTTCTCTACAATCCAACCATTTATGATTTCCATTAATATTCCATAGTATTCATGTACCATAACTTGTTTAGCCATTCCCCAATTGATGGGCATCCTCTCAATTTACAATTCTTAGCCACTATAAAAAGAGCTGCTATGAATATTTTGGAACATGTAGGACTTTTCCCATTTTTTTTATAATTTCTTCTGGATATAGACCTAGAATTGAAATTGCTGGGTCAAAGGATATGAACAGTTTTATTGTTCTTTGGGCAAATTTCCATGTTGCTCTCCAGAATGGTTGAATCTATTCACAGCTCTACTACTAATGCATCAATGTCCCAATCCTCCTACAAGCTCTCCAACACTGATCATTTTCCCTTTTCTTATGTTAGCCAATCTGATAAGTGTGACTTAATTTGCATTTCTCTAATCAATAATGATTTGGAGCATTTTCTCATATGATTATATATAGCTTTAATTTCTTCATTTGAAAACTGTCAAGTCATATCCTTTGACCATTTATCAATTGGGGAAGGACTTGCAAACTTATAAATTGGATGTAATTCTCTAATATATTTTAGAAATGAGACCTTTAGCAGAACTTTTAGTTGAAGATTGTTTCCAAGCTTTCTGCTTTCCTTCTAATTTTGGCAGCATTGATTTTATTAGTGCAAAAGCTTTTTACCTTAATATAGTAAAAATTATTCATTTTGCAGTTTATAATATACTCTAATTCTTGTTTGGTCATAGATTTCTCCCCTTCCCATAGATCTGATAGAGTACTTTTTGGTCTATTAATTTATCTATAGTGTAGCCCTTTATGTCTAAATAATGTACCCATTTTGACCTTATTTTGGCATAAAGTGTGAGATGTGAGACTATGGCTAGTTTTTTGCTATATTATTTTCCAGTTTTCCCAACAATTTTTGTCAGAGATTGAGTTCTTTTCCTAGAAGCTGATATCTGAGTTTGTCAATTAATAGATTGCTGTAGTCATTTACTACTGTTTGTTTAGAAACCTGTCCATTACTCTATAATATTCTATTTCTT
This sequence comes from Macrotis lagotis, assembly GCF_037893015.1. Lineage (NCBI taxonomy): Eukaryota > Metazoa > Chordata > Mammalia > Peramelemorphia > Peramelidae > Macrotis > Macrotis lagotis. The sequence continues at coordinate 250,664,948 of NC_133658.1, read as the reverse complement.
TTTTTTAGTTTAGTTTTTTTTTTTGCAAGGCAATGGGGTTAAGTGGTTTGCCCAAGGCCACACAGCTAGGTAATTATTAAGTGTCTGAGGCCGGATTTGAACTCAAGTACTCCTGACTCCAGGATTGGTGCTCTATTCACTGCACCACCTAGCTGCCCCCATTACTCTATTGCTTTCTCTTTTTTTCCATTACTCTATTTCTTAACCAGTCCCTTGCTATTCTTGACCTTTTGTTGCTCCAGATGAATTTTGCTACTATTTTTTTGGTAAAGTAGTTATTTGGTAGTTTGATTGGTATGGCATTGAAGAAGCAATGTAATTTGGGTAGAATTATCATTTTTATTATATTAGCTTGACCTTACCATGAGCAAATGACATTTTCCCAATTATTTAGATTTGACTTTATATGAGTGAGAAGTATTTTATAATTGTATTCATACAGCTTCTGGGTTTGTCTTGGGAGGTAGATTCCCAAGTATTTAATGTTGTCTATATTTACTTTAAATGAAACTTCTCTTTCTATCTCTTGCTCTTGGGTTTTGTTGTTCATATATAGAAATACTGATGACTTATGTGGATTTATTTAAAATCCTACTACTTTGCTGATTTTTGTTTCAAGGAGTTTTTTAGATTATTTTCTCAGGTTCTGTAGGTATACTACCATATCATCTGCAAAGAGTGAAAGCTTTGCTTCCTCATTGCCAATTCTGATTCCTTCAATTCTTTTTTTTCCTCTTATTGCCACAGCTAGCATATCTAATACTATACTGAATAGTAATGTTGATATTACTTATTTCACCCCTGATTTTATTGGAAATACTCCAAGTTTATTTCTATTACATATAATATTTGTTGATGGTTTTAGATAGATATTATTTATTATATTAAGGAAAACTCCATATATTCCTAAACTTTCTAGTGTTTTTAATAGGAAACAGATGTTGTATTTTATCAAAGGCTTTTTCAGCATCTATTGAAATAATCATATAATTTCTGTTGGTTTTGATATTGATATGATTAATTATGTTGAATGTTTTCCTAATATTAAACCATCCCTGCCTACTGCGTATAAATCACACCTGATCATGGTGTATTATTCTAGTAATAACTTGCTATAGTCTCATTGCTAAAATTTTATTTAAGATTTTTGCATCAATATTCATTAGGAAAATTGGTCTATAATTTTCTTTGTCTGTTTTGGTTCTTCCTGGTTTAGGTATCAGCACCATGTGAGAATCATAAAGGGAGTTTGGCAGAACTCCTCCTATTTTTTAAATAGTTTATATGGAATAGGGATTAATTGTACCTTAAATGTTTGGTAGAATTCACTTACAAATCCAATTGGACCTGGAGACTTTTTCTTAGGGAGTTTGTTGCTGGTTTTTTTCATTTTCTTTTTCTGAGATGGGGTTAATTTAGTTTCTGTTCTGCTAATTTGGTCAATTTGCATTTTTGTAAATATTCATCTATTTCACTCAATTTACCCAATTTATTGGCATATAGTTCACCAAAGTAGCTCTGAATTATCTCTTTAATTTCCTCCTCATTAGTGGTTAACTCACCCTTTTCATTTTTGATATTGGTAATTTGGTTATCTTCTTTCTTTTTTAAAATCAGATCAACCAAAGGTTTGTCTATTTTATTAACTTTTTCATAAAACCAACTCTTAGTTTCACTTATGAGATCAATGATTTTCTTTCTTTCAATTTTATTAATCTGTCCCTTGATTTTTCAGAATTTCTAATTTGGTATTTAAGTGGGGATCTTTATTTTGTTCTTTTTCTAACTTTTTTAGTTGTATACCCAATTCACTGATTTCCTCTTTCTCTATTTTATTCATTTGGGCATTTAGAGATAGTAAGTTTTCCCTAGAATCTTCCTTGGCTGCTTTGGTTAAAAACATAAATTTTGGTATGATATCTTTTCTTAGGTATCATTTCTTAGATATAATTATTGCTTATTTCTATTATTTACTATTTGACCCATCCAATATTTAAGATAAAGTTATTTGATTTCCAATTAGTTTTTGTTCTCTTACCATGACCCTTTATTACATGAAATTCTTATTGCATCATGGTCTAAGAAGCATGTATTTATTATTTCTGCCTTGCTCCATTTGATTATAAAGTTTTTGTGCCCTAGTACATGGTCAATTGTGGTATAGGTGCTATGTACTGCTGAGAAAGAAGTATATTTTTTATATCCCCACTAAGTTTTATCCAGAGGTCTATCATATCTAAGTTTTCTATGATTTCATTCACCTTCTTAACTTCCTGCTGGATTATTTTGTGGTTAGATTTATCAAGTTCTGAGAAAGGGAATAGTTCTATTATTAAAGTTTTGCTGTCTATGTCTCCTTGTAATTCACTCAGCTTTTCCTCTAGGAATTTGGATGCCATACCATTAAGTGCATACATGTTTAGTAATGATATAGCTTCATTACCAATGGTGCCTTTTAAGAAGATGTAGTTTTCTTTCTTATCCCTTTTAATAAGATTGATTTTTGCTTTTACTTTGTCTGAGATCAGGATCTCTACCCCTGAATTTTTTAACTTCAGTTGAGGAATAATATATTTGGCTTCAACCTTTTACCTTTACCCTGTGTGTATCTCTCTGCTTCAAATGTGTTTTTATAAAACAACATATTGTAGGATTCTGGTTTTTAAACCATTCTGCTATCTACTTCCATTTTATGGGACAGTTCATCCCATTCACATTTTACAGTTAAGATGACTAATTCTGTATTTCCTTCCATACTATCCTTCTTCATTTATATTTTTCTCTTTCCTTTTCTCTTATTCTGCCTCACCAAAATTTTACTACCTTTCTCCTTTGATTTTTAAAAATTTAACTTTCAGTTTATTTTCACTTATACCTTTACTTTTCCTTTTATCAGTCCCTTCTTCTCTTATCTTTCCCTTTCTCCATCCCCTCCTTCCCTGTAGATTAGGGTAGATTTTTAAACCCAAGTGGGAATGTATCTTATTCCCTTTCTGGACTAAATCTATTGAATAGAATTTACTCAGTATTCACATTTTCCCTTCTTTCCCTCTAAAATTATAAATCTTTGTGCATCTTCCCCAGGTGTTATTTATCAATCTAGTACTATTTATTGTTATCAAGGTATCATCACAGATCATTGCTTGATTGCTTTACAAGCAACATTGTCTCAAATTATATCAAATTATGATTATAATCATTTTTTACCTTACCCCCTTTTCAAGTACCCTCCAAGTATACACAATTATCCTCATGAGCCAAAGTATTATCTGAAGTCATATCATTTCTTGAACTATTTGTGTCCCTCTCCCTAGGCCTATTTTCTCTCATACTTTTGCCTTCCCTCCCCAATCAGGATACTTAACCCCCTTTTATTTTTATTTTTTTGACATTTTAACATTTTATTAGTTTTCCAATTGTATACAATAGTAACGTGTACCCATCATTTTTTGCAAGGCTCTGGATTCTACAATTCTTCCCCCCCCCCCCCCAGGAGGCTGTCTGATAGTCTCTACATTGTCCATGTCATACATTGATATAAATTGAATGTGTTATAAAGAGTCAACATAAGAATAAACATACTCCCCCCAAGAAGATGAGAAACCTCAAGAATAGAGAGAAAGAGGAAAAAAATTGTACTTCAGTCTGTGTTCAGATTTCAATGACTCTGTCTCTGGGGTGAGTTGCTTTCTTTATCATAAGTCCACCAGAGAAGTTGCTTGAATATTTTTCCCACAGTTGCTATTACTAGCTGTACCTCCACTTTATTTCTCCCCACTCTCATTTATTCTATTCTCTCTCTCTCCTTTCATCCTGGCTCTGTCCAAAAGTGTGTTGAATCTGAGTATTAACCCCCTTTTTAAGTGAAGCATGGATTAAGTCAAACCCTGTTGTAATTGACTATAGGTATCTTAAAGGACTCTAAGCCCTGGGAGGCTCTGGAGGTCTCACCTGAGAACTTAACAAGTGATTGTAGGTTACACAGACTCATGATCAGTTTATGATGCCTTCATCAGAGTAAGTGTTAAACTTGGTCAGCACAGCAGAGTTGAAGTGGGTCAAAGGATAATGAGACACTTAAGTTTAAAGTTAACACCCCTGCTTTTCATCAGGGCTTTTTGACTCAAACATAGTAAAGTCATCTTGGACCTCTTCAATGGAGAGACAAGACCCAACTATACCCATATCCTTTAAGTCCATTCACTTTAATTATATTCAACCTTTAATTATGCTAAGAGAAGTTGTTTCAGCTCTGCTCCTGGGGTATAGGGCGTATAGATCCAAACTTTTTTTTTATTTGCTGGGGCTGGGGTCTGATCCCTGGCTTGTCCTTGGCTAAGATATTGCCTATGGAGAATTTTGTTTCCTCCTTTACATCCAAGTTCTGACTTAGCAGGACTGGCCCAGTCCTATCTTTTGCCCTGGTATTCTCAGGGTTTAGACTTTGGGTTGGAATCTTCCCTACTAGCTTGCTATCTAGCTGCTGGGACCTCAGCTGTTGTCAAGCTGTTGGGACCTGGATTGCTCTCTGGTTAAAAATCTCCTTCTGGCTTTCTCAGCTCTCCTGACTTCTGGGCTTTACTTGCCCTTTTCCCTCAAAGAGACAAACCTTCATTGAAGATCCTCCAGGATGTCTACAATTGAAAACTTCTTTGAATCTTCTTTTTTTGTTGGTGGGAGCTGTAGCAGAATAGAGGCTTCTTTTATCTTTGATAGGGAAAAGCTCTGACCCAGAAGTCCTCTATTCATTTTCAAATGCAATTCATCCTCATTTCCTTTTCTTCCTTTGTTTATTGTGATCCATTTGCATGTTCATTCAATTAAAAAGCAATTAGCAAGTACCTGCTCTTTGTAGGTTCTAGAGATACAGTCACAAAAATGAAACAGTACCTGCCTTCAAGAAGTTTTCTTGTATTCTATTGGAGGAGGAAATGTGTACCTATTGCAAAGATACAGAATAAATGCAAGTAATTTAGAGAAGAAGATAATAGTAGTTGGAGAGATCAGGGACAGCTTTGTGTAGAAGACAGGGCATGAGCTGGTCCTAAAAGAAATAAGGAATTGTACAAAGCAGAAATGAGAAGGAAGTGAATTGAAGGGATTGAGAACAGCTAGTACAAAGACCCAAGATGTAGGAGATGGAATATCTTGTGTGAAGAACAGCAAGAAGAACAGTTTGGCTAGGATGACTAATGTGAGAAGAGTAATATATAAGGAAGATGCAAAGTTAAGCTGGCAACTGGGTTATAAAGTATGATAAATGTCAAACAATGGATTTTACATTTTATTCTAGAGAAAATATGGAGATACTAGGATTTATTGATTTAGGACAAATGACCTGACCATTAGGAAAACCACTTTGTCAGCTATGGGGACTATAGATTAGGTTGAGAAGATACTTGAAGGAGAGAGAGAGAGAGAGAGAGAGAGAGAGAGAGAGAGAGAGAGAGAGAGAGAGAGAGAGAGAGAGAGGATGAGGATGATGATGAAGGTTTGAATTCAGGTAGTGGCTGTTGGTATAGAGAGATGGAGGGAAACAGGAAAAATGTTGTAATGGTAGAAATATTAAGAAACAAGTACCTTACCAAGAATTCAGAACAGCCATTAGTGAAGTAAGAGGATCCTTTCTTGTAAATATTCATAAGAATGGATGACACAAAAGTGGGCACACCCTTGGAGAGCAAAAGCTCAGCTTTTTGTTCCCTGTCCCCAAACTCAAATCCCTCCCCTTCTTCTCCATTGACTAGGTACCACAGAGGTTACAGCCTATCCAAAGCTACTAATTTCCCCACATGAATCTCTGCCCCATTACATTTCCTAGTTCCCTGTTATACATAAAGTGAATTATAACTGGTTTTCATTTGTCTCATATAAACAGTGTAGAAATGAAAATTAATCACTTCTTACATTCCCTCCTCTTCTTTCATTCAAAATTTCCTTTGCTTATCTTTCTCCAACTTCTCCAACTTTAGTTAACAATTTTTTTCACTTTCTTCCTTAAATAGGTATTTTTCCTTGTATTTTGTCAAGTAAGTAAAGAATATTCTGCTTATACTCCATAGGCATTTGTTTGATAATGGATATGCTATTGGTAATTGGTAAATGGCAGTTCTATCAACCTTTGTACTAGTCCCCGTACCCTTCTATTTAAAAGCATTTTCCTAGCCTTTCTCCAAAAGTCTGTCACCTATAGGCATCAATAGAACATTGACCCAACAGCATTTCTTTTGCTGATTTTACATGGAGTCAGACACAGAATTAAGCTGTCTCAAAAGATTTTAAATAGCAAAGTCTAAATAATCAGAACTTTAAGTGAATTCAGCTAACAAGAATCAAACACTGACTACAATCTCATACTGAAAGAGCAAGAGATTACTGCAGAAAAAATATCAATTTATTTTCACTCATGTTGTACAGGTGATTTTGCTGCAATACTAACAATAAAAGATGTGGGATGTAAAAAACACAACCCCAAATTGCATGTAGAAACAGATTCTGTAGAAACAATTTTCTCTATATATTCAGTTATTATCCATATTCAAAAACAACAAGCCATTGTGTCTGGAATCCTTTAAAAATAATTATAATATCTTTGGGTAACTTTTGAATAATTTGCATATAGTTCTACAGGTGTTCTAAATTTCAGATATAGCAAACAGAATCATGAAATACATTAGTGGGGAACTTGCAAATTGATAAATATCTTTCTTACTCAATCTTAAAGCTAAAATAAATCTTTAAATCTGGAATTTATCAAATCCAGACTGGCATAAAATTATCTCCAAGAATCACAAATAAATCTCTCAAAGTTCCCAAGACTCAAATAAATCCCAGTTACCACCAGATTTCTGAGTACCACCGTCTTTGAACCAAACAGCGTTTATAAAAGAAAGGATTTGTTTGTTTTAGATAGGGAGAACATGCCTCATTAAATTACACTCATCACAAATAACAAAGTTTACCAAGCCCTAAAGATTTACTCAAATATATTTTTTCTTTGTCTTTACCTTATCATTATAAAAAATTCCACATTAAATGTTCAAATTAATTTAAATATGAAATAAATCCTTAGATGAAATTCTCATGCAAAGAATTTTCCCTTTACTCCCTAGAAACTCTGCAACATGGAAAATTCTTGATAAAGATTTATGACCAGATGGTTCTAAAAATCCCTTTTTATCATTATAAGATTTTCTTTGTTATTCACTTAACAATCTTATGAAATTCATAAGTCATGGCCAAAATGCTTTAGTTAAAATAAGCAAATAATAATACATAAGAGATTTAGTTTCTTAATTAATTCATTCTGTTTGTTGCTAACAGAACAATTTTAAACTTCTAAATGTTTAGTTTATAAGAGCCTTTTATCCATTCTAGTAATTATAGCTGACATTATTATTGAACAGCATTTTTCAATATTAGAACATTAAGGAACATCTCAATATCATAATCAAAATTATGTATTTTTCAAAACTTGAAAGCTCCTTAATTTAGTATTTCAGATTACTTTACATAGATCAGCCCTTATAGAGTTAACTAATTGAAGAGATAATAAAAAATTAACTTTCACATAGCAACTGCTTTCATTCCAAACACATTATATCCACATGGATCTATGTTTTTCTCCTTGCAGAATAATAAACTAAACCACTTTTTCTTTGTTTGGCATATAAATTTCTCAATGGCAAAACACCAAATATTAGGTAGCCCTATTTTTGTTCTTTTCAGGACAAAAATTTTGGATTAAACTAAACTAAATCTGGACTTATAAATCCTCAACTCCTAATATATATATGTGTGTGTGTGTATCTATCTATCTATCTATCTATCTATCTATCTATCTATCTATTTATCTATCTATCTATATTCTTCTCAAGAACAGTTTGAAAAATCACTCCTAGTTAGCAAAATATTTGCAAACTTTCAACATCATTATCATTATTATTTAATTGATCACAGAGTGATCTCAAAAACAACCCAATCTTTTATTTCTGTGGTTTCCTGCTAAAGTAAAAGTATTTTATGCGTTAAGATCAAAAGAGATAATCTATTCTACATTAGCCTTTTAAAAGCCCAAAAAGAAAATAAAAGGAAGATTCACATTGTAGACCATTTATTTTAGTTAGACTGAGACTAGGAAAAACTCAAATTATACCTGGATTTATATAGCCTCAGTTTTAGCATTCTGAATTATACTTTTCCAAGCATTCAGTATTTCTGAGGTTCATTATTTCCCAGACTTCACCGCTAGAGAATTTGTATAAGTAGCAGTCTACTGCTAGTATTTTAATTTTACCTCATTTATCATATCTGAGTATAACTTTATTCAATTCAAATCTGAATTCCATAATTCCAGAAGGACTCATACCAACCATCTTTTTTATGTTAAATATGCCTTTTCCAAACTTTTTAAACCTTCTGTTTTTCTTTTAACCCTTTCTCTTTTCTCAAGTCTTTCAAAATCCATTTTGCAAATTTCCTTTTTTATAATTTTTAATTTATTATGTTTAACCATATTTCATCTTATTTATTGTACATGGCCATCAACAGAGCTTACTTTTAGAAGCAACAATAACCAATTTTAAAGCCTGTATTTTACACAAAAAATTTATTTCTTTGTTATAACTTAGATATCCCCCAAAAGATAAGAACAGCAATCAAATTCTCTTAAATATTTTTTTATCCTTTAAACCTTTCACAACCCTAGCAACAAAACATTTTCAAATTACTCTATCAATTTTATAGTGAAGAGTAAGACATTTCTTTGAAAATTTAAAATATAGATTAAAAAATGTATTTGTTTCATATTTAATTTACTTCCAAATTCTATATGTCCACAAACACCTTTAGCTCTAACAGAACATTTTATAATCTTTAATTTGTAACCTTAAAAATACCAATTGAACATAAATTTCTTATTTTGACTCGTTTTCTCAAAACAAAAACTGAGTTTCAAATTAGCACCTAGCCTGTACTATCTTTTGAGAGAGAGAGAGAGAGAGAGAGAGAGAGAGAGAGAGAGAGAGAGAGTGCTGTGCAGCCAAGTTGTCAGAAGAGAGAGAAAGGATCATTTTTACTCAAGTTAGAAATAGGAAAAAACAATATTCCCTTTCTCTTATTTTAAGAGAGAAATTCTCATTTTCCTCCCATTTTACAGACTTTTAAACCACTTTCTGAGTTCTCTCAATAATTCCTCTAGAGACTTTTTTTCCAATCATCTAGCTTCTGACTTCCTAATATCTGTCCAGGCTTTAGTCACAAAATGGACCTACAGGACCTACCTCTCATTTAGTCTCACAACTTTTGTAAGAAGGTCCCAAGTTTAGATTCTGTCTCCTTGGTACCCCCAGGTAGTTCCTGACCTTTAGCCTAAAGTGGAAACAGGTGAGTAGCCATCCTCTGTTCCAGCAGGAAGCATAATCTGTTTCTTCTTGGGACAGTGGTTATTTCATTATTATTTTTTATTTTTTAGGGTTTTTGCAAGGCAATGGGGTTAAGTGGCTTGCCCGAGGCCACACAGCTAGGTAATTATTATTAAGTATCTGAGGTCGGATTTAAACTCAGGTGCTCTATCCACTGCGCCACCTAGCTGCCCTGGTTATTTCATTATTAACAAAAATATTAAGGGTTTGACAGTAAATTCTCATCTGCCCTATATTAGGCCAGAATGTGCTGTGGAATTATTGCTTTGGCCAAATGATACAAGAAAATTTAATTTTTTTTTCCTCTTATTTTTCTGTTTAGTACATATTGTATCTTCTTAATACTTCACCATCCTTCCTAAGGGACTTTGTGAGAAACTCCTTGTAATCTCCTATCCTTCATTCACCTCATGCTCCCAGCAACTCTCACTGACACACACTCAGTCTCTGACCCCTGCAGGATTCCCAGCCACCAAAATTTATGTGTTTGTCCTCCTTCTTTACTTTGGTTTATGCGCAGAGTTACTTGATTACTGCAGTGCTTATTTGCCCTTTTTCCTTTCTTTAGTTCTTTGGTTCATGTATGGCTGGATTACTTAACATAGTCCTGGGATGTCTGAACAGTCACCAAATAGGGACACCCACCAGCGATATGCAGGATGGATGAAATCAAGTCTATGTTGGTGGGCCTTATGATGAGAAACAAGACAATTCTTTAAATTTAAAATGTCTTACCAAGTGGCTTAAACCCTTACCAAATACCTTAAAAGTGCCTTACCAAGAACTCAGAACAGTTATTAGTGAAGCAAAGGGGATCCTTTATTGTAACATTCTTAAAAACAAGTGACCCAAAAGCAGGCACACCCTTGAAGAGCAAAGGCTCACCTTTTTATTCCCTGTCCTAAAACGCAAGTCTCTTCCCTTGTTCCTTCCTGACTGGGTACTACAGAAGTTACAAATGATCCAAAGTGCCTAATTTCTCCATGTGAATCTCTGCCCCTGATAATTATAACTGATTTTTGCTGGTCTCACATAACTAGTGTGGAAATGAAAATTAATTACTTCTTGCAGAAACAGCAAAATTTGACAATTTATTAGATTTGGGAAATAAGGGGGTAAGGAGTTGAGAATGACAAAAAGGTTATAAGCCTAAGACCCTGGAAGAAAGGGGGTGACCTTGACAGAATCAGGGTAATTTAGAAGAGGGGTGGGCTGGAGAGAAGGAAGATGGAGATGATAATTAAGTCTATTAGAACTGTGTAAGATAAGATCATCTAGAAAGAGTGTGTGTGTAGAGGAAAAAAAGAAAGTAGGTCCTGGGATAGAGCCTTGGAGGTAAACTTATATTTAGAGGACATAATATGGATGATGATCTGGCAAAGGAGATTGAGAAGGACTGGTCAGACAGGTAGCAGGAGAACCAAGGGAAAGTGATATGAGGAAATTTTAGTGAGGAAAGAGAATCTAGGAGATTTATCTAGAGAGGGTGATCAAAGAAGATACAGAGTGAGTCATTAAGTATCTATTGAGTGTCTACTATATTTTAGGCATTGTACTAAACATTGGAGATATAAAGAAAAGCAAAAGACTTTCCCTGCCCTCTAGGAATTTATAATCTAATGGAAGAGACAAAGTAGAAATAATTATTCACAAACAAGCTATATAAAGGAGAAATTGGAAATAAGTAACAGAGGGAAAGCAGTGCAGAGGGGAGACAGAGAGAGACAGTTAGAGTAGATATGATACTAAGTAGTTACAATGTTTCTAATTTAGTGCTAAATGCTGAGAATATGAATATAAGAAATAAAGTACTTGCCCTCAAGGAACTTGATATATCCTAATAGGAGAATGTATATAAAGGCAGATTGGAAAGTAGAGAGAGGATGGTAATATAGTATGGAAATGGAAAATGGTCTGAAGGCCTGGTTCTGGTCCACAATAACAAATGCTTCAGAGAGGTCAAATAGGATGAAAATTGAGAACAAAGCATCAGATTTGATATCTAGCAACTTTGGAAAGATTAATTTCAGTTGAGTGATATAAAAAAACCAGACAGCAAAGAGCTAAGAAAACAAAAAGAATATTCAGGTTGGTGTAGTGGATAGAGCACTGACTGTAGTAAGGAGGAACTGAGTTCAAATTCGACCTCAAAAACTTAGTAATTAAGTGACACTGGGCAAGTATCTTAGAAAAAACCAAAGGCAGTTTTTTCTAGGAGATAGACTGAGAAGATAGACAGGATGATAGCTTGAGGGGTAGATGGTACAAACTGAAGAAGAATTTTTTAAAGATGAGGGAAACTTGGGCATTTTTGTAGGCAAAAAGTAAAAAATAATAGAGAGAGGTTGAAAATTAGAGAGGGAATAATAATGGAGACAATCTGCTGGAAAAGATGGAAGGGGATGGTATCAAGGATTGTAGAAGGATTGGCCTTGGGAATAAGTGGCATCTCAACATTGGAGTATAGTGTCCCTAGAGGAAAGAGTGAAGATGTGTCAAGGAATTGAGGGGAAGAAACTGTAAAAAGAATGTGCTTATTGTTGATGGCATCTACAATACATTTAAGGTGAGATCTTCTACTGAGGGGGTGGAAGACATTATAGGAAATTTCAGAAGAGAATAGAAGACTTGGAAAAGCCCCTATAGAGAGTCAAACAGATAGTCAATTAGAAAGGTATAAAAGGATTGCCACAATTCAGTGAGGATCCTGAGGTTAAATAACATAAAATTGTAGATGCTTTAGCTAGTTCACTTGTATGACTTCCTCCAGCTCTATTCAATAGGATGTGACTAGGGACAGAGAAAGTGGATGGTAGGAATATTTTATGGTTGGGATGTGACATCCCACACATGACAACAGGACAAAGGAGAAAGGAATTTGAATAGGGAATTGTGTAGATCTGAACTGGTTAAACTATAAGTTTGAGATTTGGAAAAGAAGAAAGTGCTATCAAAGAGGGATAATGGTCTGAGGAATATAGGAGTTTGGCAAATTCAGTGATGAAGGACAGGTTTAGGAAGCATAAGGTGCATTTGTGATCAGATTAAGGAATATCAGAGTTTTTGATCATGGAAGGGAACTGAGGAGACTGGGGCAGTGAGAAGTGCTTGAGTGGGAAGTGTTTGAGTGAACATCAACATGTGTATTGAAGACTGACACAGTAAGGGCAAGAGTTGAGAAAAATAGACAATGAATCAGCTATCAAACCCCTTGAGAAAGAAGGGACAATGATGGGGGTGGTGGTAGACAACAACCACCGTGATCTGGGTTGGGTGATAAATTTGATAGAGTAAATTTCAGAAGTGTATATGAAAGAAGGTTCATGCTTTTCTTTTTTTCTTTTTTTAGGTTTTTGCAAGGCAAATGGGGTTAAATGGCTTGTCCAAAGCCACACAACTAGGTAATTATTAAATATCTGAGGCTGGATTTGAACCCAGGTACTCCTGACTCCAGGGCCGGTGCTCTATCCACTGTGCCACCTAGCTGCTGAGAAGGTTCATTTTTAACTGGAAAGGATGACCAAAGTTGCATTGTTATCTAGGGAAGCCAGTTCTCCTTGAGTGTCAGAAGATGCAAGGAACATGAGAGAAAGAAGTAAAAAATTAATGGAACTTTGTTATAGAAAGGGAATTTCAAAGGGCAAGTGGGATATGGGGGAAGTATGACTGAAAAGGAAGGGGATGAGAGAACAAAAAGTAAAGTATGGGGAGATTCAGTGATTCAATGATCAGATATCACAGGTTCTGGGAAAGTGCTATGTGAGGGTGGTTGTGAATGGGAGCAACTCCATTAGAGATGACAGATAATTAGAATAGTAAAATGCTTTTATAATCAGGGTTCTGTTTTGGAACTTTCATTCATGGGATGTCATTGTGTGAACAAGGACCTCTTCTGGGCATGGAGGTCAGAACAGGTTGATAGGTGTGGGGTGTGGACATTATCCTGCTGTAAAAATTGGGAAATATGCATTCTTCATCTTCTTTATTTTTCCAAAGAATATAGCTAGGTTAGTTATATAGTGAGTAAGGCTTTCATTGAGGAAGCCCCATCGCCCAGTGCAGTAAGCACCATTGTCAGCTGCAAGAAGGAGTATTTGGACTTTGTACAACATACTAATAAACACATTTGGTAAATATTTTATGCCTTGTTAGATACTGATCCTCAGCAGATCACTGAATGAAGTTATTTTTGTGGTAGCATCTGTTAAAGAATCATACTCGATTGTAACATATTTGGAGAGATACCTTGCTTGAAGAGAACCTTCAAGGTTCTGTTTCATTTTAGCAAACATACTTTTTTGTAATCAACAATTAGTGGACTATTAATAGAACATGATAGTATCTTATATTTTTCACATTTTTCCATTGTATGACTAAAGATGTAGTCCATTGTATGTGAAAATCACTTGTCTATTCCCTTCACATATTTTCATTAACAATATGTTCAATGTATCCATCATAGATTTTACTCATAAAAATTTCCAGAGATGAAAAAATAGGCATATGGATTTGCAATTTGTTATTTTCTTGGTCACCTTTGTTGACTCATTCTTTTAAAAATCTTCCCTTTTTTGAGGAGTCTAATTCTTTGAACTTAGCCTTATGATTCAGCTCCTATAGGCCCTTTCTCCCATTGATGATTTTTTCCTAGAATCTTCATTTTATTTGTGGGGGTATCTAGACAGGGAGAGAGGACCCTCAACAAAATTCATTTCCTGAACTTGGCCACTATGCCCCCATAATGACCAAGAAGTTATCAGAAACTATAAATCTATATACCTACTTTCTTATCTCTTAAGTTTTTTAATGAGAAATGTTTATGGATACATTGAACATAAACTTGACAAAAATGTGAAAAGGGGAGGGCGGAGCCAAGATGGTGACAAGGGAGGAATGTCTCTTAGGCACTCTCTCATAAAACTTATAAACTAAGGACTCTAACTAAATTTTCGAGAGACAGAACCCACAGAGGGACCCAGTGAGGCAGTTCTCCTACTCAAGGTAACCTGGAAAAGAGCAGAAAGGCTCTGTTCCCCGGGGTTGGAGGGGTGGCCTGCCAGAAGGGTGACCCACCAGAGCGAAAGAACTTCAGGCTCCTGGAGGCAGCCCCAGGGCGCTGGGAGCCACGGCTCACAGCAGCAGGAGAGTTTCCTGAGCTACACCCCAGGGTGCACCAGGCACAACCTGGGGGAACAGTGGGGACCTCTGCCAGAGAGAGCATGTGAAGCCCAGCCCTCAGGGCACACAGCAAGCAACCTTGGTCTTGCTGCAGCTGAGATCCAGGAAACAGAAGCAGGCAGAGCCCATAAGCAGGAGCCCCCAGGGCATGAGCCAATTGAACCTAGGGAGGGGAGTGAAGAGAGACTGCAGAGCTCTGTCTCCTGTCCCTGGAACAGGACACTGGGGTTTTGACCACATTCAGATCCTGATCGCAGTTTAGGCCCCCCCATAGAACAGCAGGGCCCCCCCACCTAAGCCCCGTGGCAGGGGGGGCACTTATGGTCATTCACAGACCAGGAGGGAGGACAGAGCCTCACACACTGAGATCCTTGTAGAAATGTCCTAAAATCTCAGGAAGCACCCCCCAAAACAGGCTTGGGCTGGAAAAATGAGTAAGCACAGAAACAAGAGGAACACCATTGAGAAATATTTTGCCTGTGAGCCCAAGAAGGATGAAAAGACTCAGTCTGAAGATGAGGAAGCACAAGCTTCTGCATCTAAAGACTCCAAGAAAAACAGAAATTGGGATCAGTCTATGACAGAGCTCAAAAAAGACTTTGAAAACCAAATGAGGGAGATAGAAGAAGAACTGGAAAAAGAAATGAGAGAGATGCAGGAAAAACATGAAAATGAAGTCAGTAACTTAGTCAAGGAAATCCAAAAAAATGCTGAAGAAAATAGCATGCTAAAACCAGCTTAGGTCAAATGGATAAAACAGTTCAAAAAGTTATTGAGGAGAAGAATGTTTTAAAAAGCAGAATTGCCCAGATGGAAAAAGAGATAAGAAAGGTCTCTGAGGAAAACAAATCCTTCAGACAAAGAATAGAACTCAGGGAGATTGATGAATTTACGAGAAATCAGGACTCAACACTTCAAAACCAAAAGAATGAAAAATTAGAAGAAAATGTGAAACATCTCATTGAAAAAACAACTGATATGGAAAACAGATTTAGGAAAGATCTAAAAATTATTGGAATACCTGAAAGTCATGATCAGGAAAAGAACCTTGAAATCATTTTCAAAGAATTACAAGAAAATTGCCCTGATATCCTAGAAGCAGAGGGCAAAATAGAAATGGAGAGAATCCACTGATCTCCCTGAGAAAGAGATCCCAAAAAACCAACCCCTAGGAATATTGTAGCCAATTTCCAGAACTCCCAAGTTAAAGGGAAAATATTACAAGCAGCCAGAAGGACACAATTCAAATACCGTGGAGCTGCAGTCAGGATCACACAGGACTTAGCAACAACTACATTAAAAGCTTGTAGGGCTTGGAATATAATATACCAGAAGGCAAAAGAGCTTAGAATGCAACGGAGAATCAACTACCCAGCCAAACTGAATGTCCTCTTCCAGGGGAAAAAATGGACTTTTAATGAACCAGGGGAATTTCAAATGTTCCTTTTGGAATGGCCAGAGCTGAACAAAAGGTTTGATCTCCAAATACAGGACTCAGGTGAAGCATAGGGAGTGGAGGAGAAGGGGAAAATATGAGGGACTTGATGATGACCTGCATTTATTCCTGTATAGAAAAATGATACTGATAATACTCATTTGAACCTTCTCAAATAACAGAGCAGGTAGAAGGAGCTTTTATAGATGAAGCACTGGAGAAAACTGAATTTGAAGATATGTTGTGGTGTAAAAATGGAGTCAATAGATAAAAGGGAAATGCAATGGGAGAAAGAAAAAGGAGAGGAGGAGTAGGCTAAGATATTTCATATAATAAGATTTTTCTTTATTACAATGAGCTATTGCAATGATATGGAAGGGGGGAAGGCAAAGGGGAATGAGGGAATCTTCGCTCTTATCAGAGGTGGCTAGGAGAGGAAACAGCATATATACTCAATGGGGTATAGACATGTGGAGTAAGAAGGAGAGAAGGGGGACAAGGGGAAGGGGGGGATGTGAATGATGGAGGAGAGGATGGACCATGGGGGGAGAGTGGTCAGATATAACACATTCTCTTTTTTACTTCTTGCAAGGGGCTGGGATTGGAAGGCCTGTCCAGGACCATAGGGCCAGGTAGATGCTGGGCCTAAGGGGTGGTATGGGGGCTTGGGGCCTCTTGGCCCTAGGGCCAGGGATCTGTCTGCTGCACCACTCAGCTACCCTACAGCAGAGTCAGAGTGAAAGGAGAGAGAAAATATAGTACATGGTAGTGGAGAAATACCAAAGGAGGGAGTTGAGATCAGCAAGGGCAATAGTGGAAAAATATGGAAGTAACTTTTGTGATGGACTTACCATAAAGAATGTGATCCACCTGCGACAGAGTTGGTGGTGTTAGAACACAGACTGAAGCACTTTTTTTATTATTAATTTTTTTGGGGGTGCAGGGCAAATGGGGCTGGGTGGCCTGCCTGGGGCCGTGTAGCAGGGTGACCATTGGGTATCTGAGGCTGGATTTGGACCCGTGTGCTCCGGGCTCAAGGGCCAGTGCTCTGTCCGCCACCCAACCGTCCCTACCATTATTACTATTTTATTTTATTTTGGGTCTTTTTTTTTCTTTTCTTTTTTTTTTTTTTTGCAGGGCAGTGGGGTTGGAGTGGCTTGCATGTTGCACAGTTGGGTGATTGTTGGGTGTACAGGGCTGGATATGGGCTCAGGTGCTTCTGGCTCCAGGGCTGGTGCTCTGTCCACTGTGCCACCTGGCCATACCTATAATTATTACTATTATTTTTTAATGTTAATTTTAATTTTTTTCTCTCCCCTTTACTTTATCGCTCAAGCAAGTCTATATTTTTTTTTGGGAGAGGGGGTATTTTGTTGCTCTTAAACAAGAATATTTTATTAATGTATAAAAATATTATTTGTACAAAATGAGAATAAATAAAAAAATTTATAAGAAAAAAATGTAAAAAGGGAACAAGAAGATGATTTCCCACAGTTTAAGACCACAGCTTTAGAGTCATTAAACTAAAGAGAAGTATAGCGAATATAAGATTCTATTGTGTTCTATTCTGTGTCTGTTATTTGTTGATTACAAAAAAACTAAAAGATTCTAAAATGAAAATTTTTGAGAAAATATTATGGATACATTGAGCATATCCTTATGTTTTCTTCCTACCCCTTTCAGCTCCTCTTGAGGATGTAAGTTCTCTGAAGGCAAGGACTCTTTTTGATTAGAGTTTTTAGATCCTGAAGCTTATTAGCATTTGACTAGTACATATATAATAAGCAATTAATATATGTTTGTTGACTTATTCAAAATATCTTCAAAACATATGTGACTGATAGTAAAATTGAGTCACCTTTAGCTTGGAGTTCTTTTATGTTCATTTAATCAGGCAGAACTAGTCTTCTTTTGTTTGTCTTCCTAAGGGCTATTCACATTTTCATAAATGGTATATGGAGTGTTGAAGCATTGGGGTCCAAATGCATCTAGTATTCATTGCTCAGGAGACTAGATTTTTTTTGCCATACAAACAATGACAGATTTATTCCATTTCACACCTATATTTTATCTTTCCAGTTTAATTTACAAATGCTCTTAGGTTGACCTAACTTCTCAATGTCAGCCTCCTTTTACAGGCTCATTTTTCTCCAGAAATAATTTTTATATCTTGTTTTTTTTAAAATGCTTATAATCTTTCATCATCCTACCCCATTATGTTTTCTGTAAATGAGCTTTAACTCTAAACTAATTTTGCCTTTGGGTTTCATTTTCTCTTTGCTTATTAGCAATATCAAGTGTTTGCTGACTGAATTAGTTTTGGGGCTCTTTCTTCTTCCTTGTTGTAGTGACTGCTTTTTATTGGTTAAATTTCTCTAAGAATGTAATAGAGTCAATGTTTACATCTACAGTGTCCACATTTCTATGAGTCAAGAGCTTCCTCAAATAGGCAGGAGTGGAGTCATTATAATTGCATATAAGATCATCTTATCTTTGTCTTTTCTTCTAATTTGGTATTGATTTTGACTTTTCATGCCTTGATTTCAGACAACTGAGTCTGAAGTGATTTTTATGATGGTAATTGCTTACTTGTTTAGTGTCTGTTAATATGCAATCTATTTAATTTTTTTTTGCAATGTTATTAAGGGCTCACTACATTTAAAACCTTTTAAATCCCCTATTGAATGAAGAATTAATTCACGAATCTTCAGATAAGGTTATAAGTTTTTCACTTTTTTCATCTCTTGGTCCCTAAACATATCTTCCTTTGTATTTGCTAAGATGCAGAATATGAAGGTATATGCTGATTTAGTTTGGAAGCTCTTATCAAATTCTTCATAGAATTTGTCTGCCTCATAATCTACACTATAATTATCATCATGGTATTCTGCTTGTTTATGCTCACTGGGAACATTAAAGGTGAGCTATTCCATGAAATAATGTTTCTTGTTTCTTTTGGGAATACATAAAACCAATTCTAACAAATGATCAACCTGGTCTAGATACTGGGACCTGAGGGGTTGGGCAGGACCAGAAAGGAAATGATGGACTAAAAGGGAAAACATGAGGGTAATAGCTTTCTCCAGGAGAATGGGGAGGATTAGAAACTAAAGACTAGAATCAAAGAACTAAAGATTCTAGAGAGGATATAAAGTATCCTTTATAGAGGATGAAGACACTACAGAAGAATATCAGTTCTCTAAAGTCAGGATTCTTTAATTTTTGTCTATATTCCTGAATGCCTAGTTCAGAGTTGTCAATTAATGCTTATCAAATCATATTCCTTTATTCCTTTCTTGGAAGAAAACCTAATACTCTTCCTTCTCAACTGCAACTTCTCATGTTTTTCGATTTTATTTATAGTGAAAATGTTAAAATGGATATGATTATGTTTTTTGATTATCAAAGTATTGTCATATTAAGGATTACCATTCAATAAGATAATATTTGTAGACAATAACAGAGGTTGTGATTTGTTAGTGTCAAGTGTCCTGAGGTTGAATTTGAGCTCAAGTCCCCCTAACTCCAGAACTGGTGCTCTATCCTTTGGGCCAGTTTTTTTCAAATGAAAGATTTTGCTTTTTATTAAAATGAGAATTAAACTATTATTCCTGTGTGCTTCTCTACTTCATCACAGTAACGAACTTATGTTAAACAATACACTTTAATATTGAATGAAATGATTTATCCATCTATTTGCCTGATTTTTGTTATCAAAGGACTTACATTTGGTGTGAATTCTTTAATCTGCTATCACTAATCTTAGCCTACATAATTTTCAAATGCTAATTTAAATGGAAAAAATAAATATATTTATTATCATGTTTTGCATAATATATTCCCATGTCACTTTGAAGCATTCCTCATTTTATTTTCAGTGATTAGATATTTAAGGAATATAATAGTTTAAGATCCTATCCCCACTTTTCTACCACTTCAAAGGGGAAAGAGACTTCCCAGTTTTGTATTTTTATCTGCTTCATGGGTTGCCATGGCTTGAAAAAGCTGCTCCAAGTGGCCATCTTTTTGGTGATGAGCCTCTTTGTAATTAATTAAGCTTTCTCATTTGAACAATCTGTCACTGGGACTGTATTCAAAATCTTTTCAGCATAATCAAGCCTGTTAGAATTTGTGTTCTCCTGGCAAATCTTTCAAAAACTCAAGGTCACCTCCATTTTAGGGAAAAGCATCTGGGTAGGACTTGGTAGAGGAAATAGCAATAGTAACAATAAGAATAGGATGAAAATAATATTAGGATTAAATAATATTAGGATAGTCTGAATGAAATAAGGGAAAGGACATCAGATGAGATTCTGACACAGCTCTGACATTGACTTTCTATGTGACATTGTCTTGGTTCTTTGCCTCTCCAAGCCTCAGTTACCTCTATAAATTTGGGGAATAGTATATAATGTTATCTTGGACCCCTTACAACTGACTTATGTTTCTATAGTTTTTGTCTTTTAAATGTTGCTCCTCATCTGGGACAGAGTAAAAAATATTGCAATTAGATGGCTCACTTTGGGGCGGCTAGGTGGCGTAGTGGATAAAGCACTGGCCTTGGAGTCAGGAGTACTTGGGTTCAAATCTGATCTCAGACATTTAATAATTACCTAGCTGTGTGGCCTTGGGCAAGCCACTTAACCCCACTTGCCTTGAAAAAACCTAAAAAAAATGTCTCACTTTAAGAAGGGGTAATTTTTTTTGTTCCACCTGTTGCGGCTTAGTTCTTTGTGGTTCTTCCACTGGTGGGGCTAAGACCATGATTACTTTTTCCCTAGGAGGCTGGCATAGGTTAAAGACTCTTATGCTTGCTAGAGAATGTTTTTTTAATGTTCTCCTATCTCCAAGAGTCAGATATTGTCATCCAGATATCCCCATTTTTTCTCTCTAGAAGGCTAGGTCCTGTAATTCTCTTATTTGACAATGACCAGGGAATCTCTTCTGCTCTATCCAAGAGGCTGGGGTTCAGAATAGCAACCATTTGGTTCCCTAGTTCTTCACTCAATGGGTGTTGTCTTATAGACGAGAAGTGATGTCACTGCTTCTCCATAGCTGAGACTTGGAATTTAGAGGCTATGAACTCTTTTCTTAGAATCTCAGGATATGAGGCACAGTTGCCACTCCCTCCCTCCTTTTACTCCCCTCCTTTCCACTTACCCTGTGCTTATTCCAATCTAGTTTTAGTTTTGCTATTTTTTGGATCTTTCTGAAAAGGGGAAAAAAGGAAAAAGGCATATCTTGGCCTTGAAGTCTATCAAGGTGATTTTTTTTTGCTGTTTCTTAAATTTTGTTGAGGGTCCTCTCTCCCTGTCTAGATCCTGAGTCTCTTAAGGTCTCTCATGTGCTCCACTTTACACTTCCATCTCAATACTTTGATCAAGACTGGGACAACAATGTTTATACAGATAGACAAGTTGATTGATGAATTGATTTGGATCCCAGGATCCAATATGTAACCCTTGGGCTAAACATAACCAAAGGAAATTTTTTTAAAGTAAAATACACTTATATCTAGTTAGCTAGCATTAGGTTTACCTAAATCAACATGAATAAAGTTAAACTAAAACATGTTATGATTTGACATAAAAAATAATCAGGGTTTGTGACAAGATGCTAGCCAAGCCAGTCCAATACCAGGTGGTGGACAACTTTAGCCAGCACAAAGAAATCAGTAGACCAATAGGTCTGAGCCACCTGTCTATCAATGGTGCATGTAGCTCATTGACTCCAGGTGCCATTCTAGCAGACTTGGATCAAGTAGTAATTGAAAATGAAGCAGAATGCAATTGATTATGTAATTACATACATAATGGATTTTTGATCACATGGTGCACTCCTGAAAATCTTGGATTCCTTAATCCTTCTTTTATAGTCCATTTCTTCTATATTTGGAAACTGAAATCCAGGGAAGGGTAGTGACTCAACCAGGGTCACACAATTAGAAACACATACATAGATAAATCAAACTCATCTTGATTGCATTAGAACACCTTAATTTGTCTCTTTGTGGGAATGCAAGGTCACTCATTCACATATCTTTCTCATGTCACTTTCTTTACATGATATTTCATCTCCCATTTCTATGCCCTGGCTGTTTCTCAGATGGGCTTCACTGCTTTCTCAAATCCACCGTTTGAAATCCATGTTTCTTTTCAAGCTCAATTCAAGTGCCCTCTCCTATAAGAAAACATTCTTGATTCCTCAAGTTGCCACCCAATTACTCTAAATTTGATTTATTTTTATTATTTTTTTATATTTTGAAACATATATTTGAAATCTATGTTGTTTCTCTTGATGGAATATAAGCTCCTTGGAGGCAGGAACCATTTTATTTTGGTTTTTATAGCATGGTGATTTGCAAACTGTAGGTGCTGGATACATTCTGATTGATTCATTGATTAATAAATAATACACCAATCCAGAGGCCAGTGGCTAAGGGCAGAAGTCCAGGAAGGAAATCTCGAGTAGTTTAGGGTAATGTAAGGGAGAGAACATCCATTGCTGATTTAAACTATCTTTTTCAACTTGACTCTAATGGGTCTGTTGCTTCATGCAACAAAACTTGAATAGGAGAAATTACTTGGACAAGAATTTGGATTTATATTTGGATTTCTGCTGAAGAGCTTAAAGCATTTTCACATCTGTTACCTTATTCCACCACGAAGAGAGTACTGACAGATAAAGGTAGAGGAGATATTAGTTGTAAAAACCCTAAGTTGTTTGGCAGAGAGGGCTCTTAGGCATGAGAACCTAGTCAAGCTGCAAAATATAGCACTCACTTACAGAACCACAGTAAATCAGAGCAAATTGTTAGGGATTGGGGAACACAAAATAGCATATCTGGAAGAGACCTTAGAATGTAGGAGGCTAGAGGTGGAAAGAACTTTAGAATGTAGAATAAAGAGGGTCATGCCTGTGAGGCAATATAGAACATTGAATGCTAAAACTGGAAGGGACTTTAGATCATGGAACATGGAATACTAGATCAATAATCCAGTCAAAGTTCTAATCTTTATATCTCTTCACTTTTTCACAGTCAACCCTATCAAAAATGTCACCATGCATTTTCTCCATTCCCTCTTCTCCCATTTACTTCTTAATACCTCACAATAGAGTTTCTCACCTTAGTTTCAACTGTAACTACTTTCTCCAGGGATGCTGGTGATCTCTTTAATGGCAAATTGAAAAACCTATTATCAGTCCTCATTTTTCTAACTTTTATAGAATTTGATACTTGTATCAAAATCTTCCTGCATCTTCTGTCTTCCCTGGATTTTTTTTATGCCAGAACTCTATGGAGTTTACTTTTTGATATCTCTCAAATGTGCCCCCTTCTCTCTTCTGAAATTGCCATCACTGTGATTCAGGCCCTCATCACCTCATGTCTGGTTATTGCAATGGTCAGTCTCGACAACTGAACTGAAAACTTGATAGTTGGCTCAAGTTTCTCCTGCTTCCAGTCCATCTCCTCTCAACTGTTAAAGTGATCATCCTAAAGTGCACTTCTGTTTATGCCACCTTCTTATTCAATAATGAATTCTATAGCCTTCAAGATCAAATGTAAAATCCTCCATTCAGCATTAAAGTCCTTTATAACCTTTATCCTCACTTCTCCTACCATTCACCTTTCTAGTCTCCTTATCCTTTATAACCTACCCATATACTCTGTAATTTTGTGACCTCTGTAATTCTGGCCTCCTTGTTGTTGAGTTATTTTTCAATCGTGTTTGACTTTTCTGACCCCTTTTGGAATTTTCTTGGCAAAGATCCTGTAGTGGTTTGCCATTTCCTTCTCCAGTTCATTTTATAGGAAACTGAGGGAATTAGGGTTAAGTGACTTGCCTGAGGTCACACAGCTAGTAAGTATCTGAGGTTGCTTTGAATTCAAGAAGATGAATTGTCTTGACTCTAGGTCTGCTGTTCCCCTAACAAGACACTCTCCTAGCTCATCATTTTTACTGTCCTCCCTTTTCATCTTTATCTCTTGATTTTCTTGGCTTTCCTTATGTCCTAACTAAAATTTCAACATCTACAAGAAATTTTACCCAGTATTTCTTAATTTTAGTGCCTTCTCTCTACTGATTATTTCTAATTTATCCTGTATATGGTTTGTATATAGTTGTTTGTAGGTTTTGTTACCCATTAGATTGGAAGTATCCCTGAGAGAACAAGGAGGATTCTTTTCTTTGCATCTGCAGATCTTAGCACAATGTGTGGTACATTATAGTCACTTAATAAAATTTTATTGTTTGACTGACTTTATTCCTCTCTCTACATATATCTGATGCTTTTTAGTGTCTGTTGTTGGGTCACCATCCATATTCTCTTCCTCACCCATGTATGCCCTCCAAGGTTCTGTCTTGGTTCTTCCTCCTCCTCCTCCTCCTCCTTCCTTGTTCTTCTTATCTGAAATTAAATACTATCTCCATATCTGGTTCTTGTTTCCATTCTCATTTCCCTGATTACCCATTGGAGATCTCCTATTAGATATCCCATAGGCATCTCAAACTTAACATGTCCAAAATGGATCTCTTATTTTTTGTCCCAAACTACTCTCTTCTAAATTTTCCTTTTTTCTTTTGAAGGCACCATCATCCTTCTTATAATTCAGGTTTTGTACCTTAATATTTTCCTTCTTTCATCTCTTTCCCTTCATATTAAATCAGTTGCCAGGTCACGTATTTTATATCTGTCACATTCTCTCCATTCACCTTACTACCATCCTTCAAGCAAAGACTCACATGGAAATCAGATCTCCAGATCTCTCTGAAGAACTTTGGAATTGATTGTGAAACATGGCACACATTGGCATAGGACAGTCCAGCCTGGAGTACCTGTATTAAAGAAGATGCTGCACTCTATGAACAATTGTAATAGTTCAAATGAAACACGAAATGAACAAATTTAAAGACATTTCCATTCCAAATGTTCATTGGGACCATTTGTGTCCAATCTGTAGTAGATCCTTCTGAGCTATGCCTAATCAGTCACAGTTGGAAACACTGCTACTTGATCCCAACATAGTGATGCCATTTGATCATCTTTGAGAAAAAAGGAAAACAACCAACCAACCCTTCAACATATTCTTCCTAGACTACTTCGACAGCTTATTCTTGGCTTCCAGTCTCTCTTCTCAAAACCCCATCACCACAAATTTTATAAAGTAACAACCAAGCAGATGTGTCATTGTTCCTGTTCAAAATTTTTCAATTACTCCCTATTGCCTATAAGATAATATAAAACTCCTCACATTTGTATTTAAAGTCTTTCCCAATTTGGTTGCAGTCTACCTTTCCTGTTCTACTGTATACATTTTCCCTCCATGCACTCTATTTTCCTGTCAAACTAACATGTTCACTATTCTTTGAATTCAATGTTGAATCCCCATCTATGCCCTTCAGTGAGGTTGTTCCTCTTGTCTATATTTTGTTACTTCCTTATTGCTGTCTCTTAGGATCTCTAATTTCTCTTCACGCTCATGTCACATACCATCTACCGAGGTATCATTACCTCATTTGCTCCTTCCTACTCAAATGAACCTGCATGTTCTTATCTATTTACATGTTGAACCCTTCTCCCCAAATAAAATATAAAGTCCTTGAGGGCCATGGCTGTTTTTGTTTTGTCTTTGAATCTCCAGCTTCTAGCACAGACCTTGATCATGGCAGGTGTTTAATAAATACTTGTGGGATTGAACTGAGATGCTTAGAGCATCAGGGGGAAAGGGGTCATGTGGTACAACCTCTTCATTTTACAAATGGGAAAAAATAAGCTCAAAGAGGGGCAGAGAGTTCACAGAACATTAGGATTTCAGAACTGACCATGACTCCAAGGGCTACAACCTGCCTACCCAATAAATGGTCATAGAACCTCATCTTAGCTACTCCTTGTGAGGGGAACCCATTATCTCCCAAGACAAACCATGGCATTGCCCAAGGTCACAAAGCAAATTGCTTAGCTCTGAACAGAGTGGAATACAAATAGTGACTTTTGTGCTGAACTGCAAACCAAATCGAAGTTTCTCTCCAAAAAACATGCCCAGTGAGCTGGTTCAGACCAGAATGGAACAGATATGTTTGCTGAAACTATTGAATAGATTGATGTTTCATTCAGTTGGAGTTTCTGGCACAAATGCCTTTGGGTCCATAGCAAGACTATTAGAAGGGAAGCAATTCTCATACTGCAGATTTTGACTTATTATAAAGGGTGGGAAAACCCTAACCAGACTATTCAGCAAGTGGAATGCACTCTTCCCTGGGAGGCAACTGAGGTGAAATGGAAAGAACACTGATTTGGAATGTTGATTTTGCCCCTTACTAGCTGTGTGAACTTGGACAAGTCATTTCCCATTTTCTGAACCTCAGTTTCTTCATCTACAAAATCTGGATAATAATGCTTCACAGGACTACTGTTGGATAAAATAGGGTAAGACCAGAGGTGGTTTGGAGTCCCCTTGGATAGGTTGTGAACAGTCTATTATAAACATTTACACTTCTTTGGCAAAATCAATAAACTATAAATCAAGGCTTGATTTATTGTTTTACTGATTATCTAAACATGTTATTGAGACATTTCAGTTATGTCCAACTCTTTATGATCCCATTTGGGGTTTTCTTGGCAAAGATACAAAAGTAGTCTGCCATTTCCTTCTCCAGTTCATTAGAAAAATGTTAATAATGTAAATTAAATTTAAAAGTGGGTTATGTTTTAAAACAGAGAAATGGTCATTAACATTTATCAGGATGCCCCTGGATAAGACCTGTAATTTTATTAGTAATGGGAATGTTGGGGGTGGAAACTCCCTCTGTCAATGCATGGTAGTGCCTTCTCTGGAATTTAATGTCTTAGAATTGTCTGGGACATTGAGAGGTTAAATGACTTGTCCAGAGTCATACAGCCTGGCTATGTCAGGGCTGAGACAAAGCTAGGTATTGCTAGACCCAAGGCCAGCTCTTTTTCTGGCTTTCAGAAAAAAGGACTCATAAAAAGCACTTTGTAAATTGAAACCTGTTAAATCATATCTGCCCTGATTCCCTTATCTCAACCCCTGACAGCTACAGTTTAGTGAAAGAATATTAGCTTTGAAGTCAACTGAATTGTATGATTGGGGCAAATCACAGGACCTTTTCAGCCTGGAGCTTATGATTTTTACTGCCCCAATCCCTGAGGCTATCGAGCACACTGTCCCCAAGAGCATAACAAGCTTTCGCTGGCCTGGTGAGGATGGAGAGGGAGACTGTTCCCTGGCAGGTGCATTTAGCAGATATTTGAACTCCAATTTCAACTTTAAACTGCGTCTGCTATTGTTGCCTGGGGACCCCTATCTTTTTCCAAGTTATTGCAGCTCAGTTGCCCGACCACAGTAATAAAGAAATCTCAATGGGTTGTCTGGTATTTATAAATCTACCCTGGTGGCAGGCCTGGCAGATAAAGCAACAAAAGCAGCTCCCCTTTAAGGTGGATTAGCTCAGGCAACCTGAGTGGCCCTTCTCAGGGTCTGGGTTGATGGAGATCAGTCCTCCATTCATCAGAGGAATCTTGAGTGCTTTCACCCCAGCCAGCAGCTTAGTGCTAGAGTAGGTTCAGACAGAAAGCCAGAAAGGATCTGATCCAATCCTCACACACAGTAGCCAGATGAAATATCCTAGTAACTCTCTGAGCTGGTCAAGGAATCAGTCAACAGGTATTTCAGCTCCATATCTTCATTCATTTGTTTTCAATTAGCAAGTATTTATTGTCTCCTCATTTTTGTCTTCTACCTCCCCTCCCCCAAGAAAAGGAAAACAAAACCCTTCAAACAAATGTAATCAAGCAAAATAAATTCCACATTGACCATGGCCATTATTTAGTCCTTTCTTGGGATGTGGGTGGCATTGTTTTTTGTCTTAGTCCTCTGGAATCATGATTGGCTCCTGTGCAGATCAGATTAACAGGAATTTGTAAGGCAATATTTCCCTGTCTGTTTTGGTGTTACATGCTATAGGACAAATAAAACAGTATTACTCCTCCCTCCCCATCTCCATAATTCTTGTATGAGGTTGCCAGTAAGGTAGGTCCTACCATGTCATTTCACTGTTCAAAACCTTTATGGATAACAATTTCCTATTAGATTTGACCTTATCTCATTATCTTGGTATACAAGGCCATTCACAAAATAGCTCCAGTCAACATTCTGTGAGGGAAATGGGATATCGTGGAGGGAGACCTCAATTTGGAATCTAAAGATCTGGAATTGTATTCTGGTTCTGCTGTTGCTACTTGGGTCACCTCAGCTAAACCAATCAACCATTTAGAACTTGTTACCTTAACTATAAAATGAGGTAGTTGGACTAAATGATCTCTAAGGAACCTTTCAGTTTAAACTCATATGACTTTTTTTTCCTTTACAAATTTATTATTTATTTTTAGCAGGCTTAACATTTTTTTTGAGTTCCAAATTATCTCTCTCCTTCCAGTCCCTTTCCCACTCAATGAGAAGGTAAATGAGAAAATATCAATTATATATATGAAATCAAGCAAAACACATTTGCAAAAAAAGCAAGAAAAAATAAAGTGAAAAAATTATACTTCAATTTTCACTGACTTCTCTCTATAAAGGTAGGTAGCATTTCTCATCCTGAGATCTTTGGAATTGGCTTGGTTCATGAATTGCTAAGTTTTTCACAGATGATCATTGCTCTAATATTGCTATTACTACATACGAAAGTTTCCTGGTTCTGCTCACTTTTCTTGGCATCAATTTAGATCTTCCCAAGTTTTTCTGAAACTATCCTCCTTATCATTTCTTATAGCACAGTAGTATTCCAATATAATCATATACCACAACTTATTTAACCATTCTCCAAATTGATGGATATTCCCTCAATTTTTAAATCTTTGCCACCACAAAAAGAGCTGCTTTAGAAATATTTGTACACATAGGTCTTTTTCCTTTTTATTTGATCTCCTTGGGATATAGACCTAGTAGTGGTATTGCTAGATCAAAGGATATGCACAGTTTTATAGCCTTTTGAACATAGTTCCAAATTGTTTTCAGAATGGTTGGATCAGTTCACAACTCTATCAATAGTACATTAATGTATCAATTTTTCCACATTTGTCATTTTATTTTTTTTGTTATAATAGTCAGTCTGAGAAATGTGAGGTTGTATCTGAGTTGTTTTCATTTGTATTTTTCTAATCAATTTCTTAAAGCATTTTATATGACTAAAGATAGCTGTGAATTATTCTGAAAACTACCTGTTTATATCTTATGACTTTTTATCAATTGCGGAATGATTCTTATTTTCATAAATTTGGCTTGGTTCCCTCATTATTAGGGAAGCTTGCTATAAATTTTTTTGATAATACTTCATTGCCTGTTATCTTTTCACAAAATACAGGGTTTTTTTTATTATTACTTTCTTTTAGGGTTATTTTTGCTTTTGATTTGTCTGAGATCATGATTGCAACATCTGCAATTTTATTTTTATTTTTTTTAGGTTTTTGCAAGGCAAACGGGGTTAAGTGGCTTGCCCAAGGCCACACAGCTAGGTAATTATTAAGTGTCTGAGACCAAATTTGAACCCAGGTACTCCTGACTCCAGGGCCGGTGCTTTATCCACTACACCACCTAGCTGCCCCATCTGCAATTTTAATCATCTGCTAAAGCATAATAGATTCTGCTCTAGCCTCTTATTTTAACTCTGTGTGTATTTTTCTGTTTCAAGTGTGTTTCTTATAAATATTATTAGATTCTGATTTCCAATCCATCCTTCTAGCCATTTCCATTTTATAGGTAAGTTCATTCCATTCACATACACAGTTATGATTCTTAACTGTACATTTTCTCCCATCCTGTTTTCTTTTTGTGTATTTTTCTTTCTCTCTTTTTCCCCTGTCCCTCCTCAAAAGCCTGTCATGTTTCTTACTGCAGGCTCCTTTAATTGGACCTCCCATTTATCCCCTTATCCCTTCTCTTATCCCTTCCCCTCCTACATACCGATTGGGGAAGATGAATTTCTATACCAGCTGGGTATGTATGTACGTGTGTGTATGTATGTATATGTATACATATATATATATATATATACATATAGCTCCTTCTCTCTGAACCAATTCAGATGAGAACAATGTCCTGCCACTTCCCCATTTCCTTTTTTCTGTAGAAGTTCACTCTTTCATGTGAGATAATTTCTCCCATTTTTCATCTCCCTTCTTCTAGTCTTTCTCACCCTTTCATTTTTTTTATTTGAGATCATCTCAACATAACTGTTTCACACTCATGTCCTCTGACTTTGCTGACACCTTCTAAATGCCCTAATAGCAATAAAATTCTAAGAGTTACATTTAGTGCCTTCCTATATAAGAATGTATGTACATGGCTTAACCTTTACAACTATGATTTCTCTTTTGTGTTTCCTTTCCATGCTTCTCTTGAGTCCTGTGTTTGAATTTCAAATTTTCTATTCAGTTCTGGTCTTTTTATCAGGAATGTTTAGAAAATCCACTATTACCCTAAATGCCCGTTCCGCACCGCCTCCCCCCATCTTTCCCATCCCATCACTAAGGATTATACTAAGTTTTGCTGGGTATATTATTCTTAGTTGTAGTCCAAGCTCCTTTCCCTTCCAGGAGATCATATTGTAAGCCCTCTGTTCTTTTAATAGGAAGTTGCTATATCTTGTGGGATCCTAACTGTTGTGCCATGATATTTGAATTGGTTTTTTTTTTCCTCTCTAATTCCACTGTTTTCTTCTTGAACTAGGGGTTCTGGAATTTGGCTATAATATTCCCTGGAGTTTTGTTTGGGGATCTCTTTCAGGAAGTGATAAGTGGATTTTTTTGAATTTCTATTTTACCCTATGCATCTAAGATATCTGGACAGTTTTCCTTTATGAATTCTTGAAATATTATGAAGCTCTCTCTCTCTCTCTTTCTCTCTCTCTCTTTTGTGTAGTTCAGTAATTCTTAAATTATTTCTCTTTGATATATTTTTCCAGGTCATTTGTTTTCTTGTGATATAGTTCACATTTTCTTCCTTTTCTTTCACTTTTTGTTTTATTGTTTTTTATGTTGCATGGATAGTCGTTAGCTTTCACTTGCCCAATTCTGAATTTTAAAGAATGATTTTCTTTAGTGAGCTTTTTACCTCCTTTTCCATCAATTTTTCTTTTGAAGGAATTAATTTCTTCAGTGAAATTTTATGCCAATTCTGTTCTTTAAGATATTATTTCCTTCAGTAATGTTGTGTGCCTCTTTTACCAAGCTCTTAGTTCTCTTTTCATAATTTTTTTGTATCACTCTCATTTCTTTCCCCAGTTTTCCCTCTACCATTCTTATCTCTTGCTTTAACTCTTCTAGCAATTCTTGTTAAACTTGTGTCCTTTGTGCATGTTTTTTTCTTTGAGGCTTTGTTTATAGATGTTTTCACATTATTGTTTTCTTTTGAGTTTATGTCTTGATTTTCCCTTGATTCCCTTGATGTCACCATAGTAGCTTTTTTATGGTAAGGGTATCTTTTTCCTTCCTTCCTTCCTTCCTTCCTTCCTTCCTTCCTTCCTTCCTTCCTTCCTTCCTTCCTTCCTTCCTTCCTTCCTTCCTTCCGGCTTTTTTGATACTTCTGTTTTCAGAATTAGGGAATTTCAGAACTCTGGGAATCTGTAAGTTTTCAGTGCTCCAAGATACTATGAATCAGGAATAGGCGTGATTATTGTCCTCCTGGTCTATGCTCCCTAGCATTCCTCTCTATCCTACACCTGACCAGGCTCATTACTTCCCTGTAGCAGCAAGTATTAGTGCTTCTCTCTGCCTTGGAACTGTGACCTAGAACTGTATATATAGCTAATATTGTTGCTAAACCATGTCTGTTCCTGTTCCTAGGACTAGCTCAGGATCCCCTATAATCTTTTTGATCATTTCACTGGTCCTTATCATTTCAGCGTTGGGAGCTCCTGAAGTTGTTATTGCTGCTGCTGTCACAGCTTCCTCCAGGGCCCCCCACAGATGTTGTCATTCCCATCTTGCTATCATAGCTCTCTTCTGACCTCTTAAATTGTCTTGGGTTAGAAAAATGTTTCAATCCGACCTTTTAGTGACTATACCACTTCAGAATTCAATTTGATACATTATATTAAAATTGTTTAGAGGGGAATATTGAGAGAGTTTGAATGGGTTTCTGCTTTTACTCTGACATTTTGACTTCTGGCAAGCTAGTATGATTTTTGTCTTTCTCTTTATTTTAACCCCCTTTATACACTTTGTGTGTTATTCTGAATGATTGTTTCACTAAACTAAAGTATTATTGAACTCAGAAGACCTTGGTCCCATGTACTGTGTGCCCTTGGGCATTTTTTAGAACCATTTTGGTCCCCATCTGTTAAATGGGGGGGGGGAATGGATGAGAAAATCTTTAATTTTTTTTCTAGTTTTAACTAGAAATAGTTTTAACACCTATTACCGCTAGGATCAATATAAATCCTTGTTTGTTACTTAAACTTGACCTCTTCCTACCTTTCTTGTACTTTACTCCCCATGCAGGGACTCACCTAGCTCCACTGGACTATATACAATTCCTTGAAAACAACATTCTGACTCCCATATCTTTGCTATTGTATCAGCTGTCTCTAATGTCAAGAATATATTGCCTATTCACCTCCTGGTGGCCTGTAAAACTCAAGTCTCATTTTCTGCAAGAGGTCTTTCCTGGTCCTTTTAGCTGCTGATGCCTTACCCTCTGACATTACTTTCTATTTCATTATTGTTGAGTTGTTTCAGTTGTGTCCGACTCTTAGTGACTCTATTTGAATTTTCTTGGAAAATTTACTGTAGTGGTTTGCTGAGGCAAACAAGGTTAAGTGATTTGCTTGGGGTCACAACTAGTAAGTATCTGAGGTCAGACTTGAATTTAGGTCTTCTTGATTCCAGGACCAGTGCTCTATCTACTGTGCCACTGAGCAGCCCTACCTTCCACCATACAATAGTCACACACATTCACACACACACACACACACACACACACACACACACATACACAATTTTTTTGGATGTGTTTAGTTGTTTTCATGTTGTACCCACCCCTACCCCCATTAGAATGCATTTCATTGAAGGAAGAGACTATGTTTGCCTTTCTTTTTATTTTCAGTGCTTAACTTCTGAAAGTTAGAAGTTAATAAATGCTTGTTGAATGACTGTAGTAACTTCCAACTCTAACACTCTTTATTATATTTTAATTTCTCTTCTAAATCTAACATTCTTTGGTCTCAAATCCCTTCTAGACCTTGGATTCTATGTTCCATGCCCCTTCCAACTCTAGTATTCTCCATTCCATGGTGCTTTCTAGTCTTCACATTTGATTTTCAATGTATTACAATATCTTCCAGCCATAATATTTTATGTTCTACATCCTAAGGTTTTTTTTTTAGCTCTGATAGTATAGAATTCTATCAGATTTCATCAGTCCATATAAACCTATAGTGAAGAATAACTATACCCCCTAATTGCAATCCTTGGGTTGCTGTTTCCAACTTGAAGAAAAAAACAAACAAAAAAACATTCTGTGTTAACAGGTTTTCTTTGTTGTCTTTTGTCCCAGGGATTGCTGAGAAACTCCTAAGTTAAGGATCCTTCCTTAAAGGTGGTCAGGTGCAAGACCAAATTGCCAAATGAAGGTCATGGAGAATAGGTTTGCTTCTGTGCCGTTAATGTGGGTGGAAACTCCTACCACCTGAATGGCAGCTGAGATCAAACTTAGTCCAGACATTCAACCTCCTGGGCATTTTCTATCAGCCTGGTGCAGATTGCCATCAAATATTTCCAACACCAGCAGGAGATTACTAATGGGAAGCCTTAGGTCTCCTAGGATATTGGACTGTATCTGTCACTCCAAGGTGAGCTGTCAGTTCAACTAGTACAGAAAATCTATGGCTGAGGGACAAAGAACTGGGGAACTCATAAATGCACCAAAGATGGAGCTTAGGTAGGAGCTGATGCTCATCCAAGTTTGCTTCTGGGACACAAGTGGGGGATATTGATTGGCTGGCATTGGGATTGGTAAGGGAGGCATACTTCTCATTATCTTAAATATTTACTCACAGGGAAACAATTAACAACCACTTTGTACCCAGCAGCTGTGACTGTATTAAAATTAATGATAAATGGGTTTATTCTTATTACTTGGTCAGAAAGCAACTCAACACTGATAAATGCCTGGCAAACTATTTGTAAGAAGGAGCAAATAAATAAATCACATGGAATTTGTTATCCAATTTATTCCCCCCAAGCAACTAATATTTCTTGCTTTTGCCCTAGAATTCTTTCCCTTTATTTTATCTACCGTGTTCCTTTCCAAGGAAAACTTGTTACCATGCTTCCTTGGGGCAATTAATTTTTGTTTCTCTTTTCTTTTCTCATCTGTGGGTAAAGAAGCTATTAATTTTGTTTTCAAGGTAATTTAAGGTGGTAATATACTTCTGATTTGAGAACTACCGGTTTAATGCATTATGAGTAAACACATTTGGGGATTTCAATTCACAATTTTTGCCAACCTGATGAACCCTAGTAGTGAGTGACTTGTATAGATGGGGAAAGAAACTGCTATAAGACAGAATGAATAATTCAGAGATGTTGTCAAAGGGAAAATCAGAATCAGAGGTCAGGCAATAATATGTTCAATAGATTTTTTAAAGATGCATGTACTTGAGAGATACTGCAAAAGGGAAAGAGGATTTTCTTGTATGGTGTAGCATACAGAGCACCAATCTAGCAACCTGAACCCTAGTGTTCAAGTCCTGGCTCTGACATCTACTAGTTATGTGCTGTATGGGTTTGATATTTAATCTTTCTGAGTCTTGGTTTCCTCATCTGTAAAAGTGGAGATAAACAAAGAGGTCTCTGACTAGAAAAGGTGGGAGTCACATCACATACCAGGAGGGAAAGATAACAGAGAGCCTGTGTGTTACAGTGGAATTATAATAATGTTAGAGGAAGGCTTCTAGGACATTGGGTAGACCCTAGGGACCAAAGCTTAAGAGAACCAATTGTTCATTTTTCAGCATAAGCATTTATACCATCCAAATCAAAATACTCTACAATTGAGGGCTTGCTTAATTGTTTTACTGATTGTTTAGATTTAAAGTGTAGGGGAAAATGGTAATAATGCAAATTAAACTTAAAAACCTATTCTGCTTACATTTCCTCCCTTCCCTCCTCCCCACCCCCCCCTCAGACCTAGCTATTGAGCATTCACCAGGACACCCTTGGTAGACCTGTATGCAGAATTTATTGGAGGACAAGGACAACAATGAATTTAGGTTTAGAAGAGGTTCATAGATTATGATGCTCATTACTTACCTCAGATTTTGTCTTGCAAGATAGCAATGTGATTATAAAAATTTGAGAATTTTAATTTCTCTATCTCTTCTTATCATCAGATATTATATGGTTTTTGGAGTGTTCCTATTGGAATTCTCTAAGTTTAAATATTCCATGTGTTTAAGATTCATTATTCCACCTGCCTCAGTGAAAAAAAAAGCTTTCTCTTACCGCAGGTTTAATTTTGGAGGGTAGTTATCTAAATACTATAGTCACCTTTTTAAATTCAACATCTGGTTGTATGAAACCATGAAATTCATTATAAGTGAGGCAAGCCAGAAATGTTTTCTAACTTGTTCTACTATTTTCTGGAGTAATCATCCTGCTTTTGAAAGATTGCATCTGGAAGAGAGAACACAGATAAGGACAGAAGAAAAATCCTGTTCTGTCATTCTGATAGGTGATCTTTTGATGAGTTCTAATGTCCCCAAAGACTAAATATAGTAAACTCTGAATTATTTGCTTTAGTGGAGTTATCCTGGAGTATAGATGATCTTCAAAGACCAGTAATTGCTATCCTAATCAGGGGCTCAGGGTAACTGAGCTTTAGGAAGAGGAAGGCGGTAGCTGTGGAAATATCTATAGTTGGGGTATCAGCCTCTCTCCTCCTTGGAGGCTTACAAAAGCAGAGGCTAAAATTACACTGCAATCCTGGTGTCTCTAAACTGACTCTTATATGCAATAAATTCCACTGATTACCCTGTTTTTTCCAGAATCAGACATAAACTTTTCTATGTGGTATTTCAATCTCTTTATAACTTGGCTATTTCTATCTTTGCAATCTTTTAACATATGATTTCACACACACACACACACACACACACACACACACACACACACAGTTTCTCATGTCTGATGCTGAATTCACAATAATTTCAGAACAAATAATGAAGCTATACTATGAAGACCTTAATTAAGGATAACCATTTGTGGGGGAGTATATTTTAAGGGAGATTCATGTTTCAGATAAAGGTTAGATGAGATAACCTCTATAGCCTCTTCCAGCTGAGGAATTTGATTAGTCATGTAACTTAACCTTTATGGGCTGGTTTCCCCTTCTGTAAAATGGGGGTGATAATCTTTGCTATGTGTCCCTCAGAGGGCTATTTTAATGATCAAAAGAAATTCACAGGAGTTTTGAGTTAAAAGAAACCTTTGAAGTCATCTACTTCAATCTCCTTATTTTATAAAAGGAGAAACTGATTCCAAGAGAAGTGAAATGATTTGCCTAAGAACACATAGGTAATAAGTGACAAGGATGAGACTAGACCAAGTCTTTTGACTTCAAGTTCAAGGTTTTCCACCCCTCCATAATTCTTTCTAAAATGAATGTCTCATAGAATAGATAGTTAAGTAAGACCCAGAAACAACTGAACACATGAATCCAGTGTTTGATAAACCCAAGAAAATAAGTGACTAGGGGAAAGATTCCCTAATTACAAGAACAGCTAGGAAATCTGAAAAGCACTTTGTCAGAAATTAGATTTATATCATCACCTTATACCATATACCACAATAAATTCCGAGTGGATACTCAATCTAAATATATCATAAAAATCCACAGGGGTACAAGAAGAGAAATTGCTGTTGGGGGAAGAATCTTTCTGTACTAAACCTCTCTGACAAAAGTTTAAGTAAAATCTTTAACTAATTTGAATATATAAGACCAAGAATCACTTCCCAATAACTAGGGGATTAAAGAATATGAAAACTTTCAAAAGAAGAAATAGAAACTATTAACAAACATGCTAAAATGCCTCTCAATCACTAATTAGGGAAATATAAATTGAGACAAGTCTGAATTAAAACATGTCCATCAAATAAAATGATAAAGTACTTAGGTGATAATCAATTTGGAAGAATTGTAGAAAGACAGGCACTCTTCTACATTTTAGGTGGAGTCATGAATTGGTTCTGCCATTATGGAAAACAACTTAGAATTATGCAAGAAAAGTCACTCTTTGATCCAAAGTGATCCCCCTCCACCTCTATTCTTGTCTTATCTATGGGGTGTATATGTCAAGGAAATCAAATGTGTAATGAAAAACCTTATATATCAATATATTCATTTCAAACATTTTGTGGTGGCAAAGAAACAAAAATGTATCCAAAATGGAGGTCCATTGAATGTCTAATGATTGAATAAATTATGGAATGTTATTATAATGGAATATTTTCATATTGTAAGAAAAAAAACAAGATGAAAAGTTTTTTAAAATGTGAAAACTACTGTTGAATATCTTTTTAAATACATAAGAGAGAACATAAGGACATCAGAGGCAAAGAGGACAGTGCCGAAAGTTACATGTAGAATTTATTTAAAAAGAAACCCAAACTGCACATAATAAAGATTTGTGGTTTTATGGGCAATCATCTTTTCTGTCCTATTTTGTATATATGGACATGATCTTTTTTCTTTTGGTATTTATGATAGGGATAAATTTTTAGAATTAATTCAGAGCGAAGTAGATATAATCATAATAATAAACAAATTTACAATAATAATGTGATTTGAAAGAACACAAATGAAGTTAAATTCTGAGTAATTGTAATGAACTCTCTTGGTTGTGCAGTGGGAAAAGTATAATATTTAGAGATTGGAGACCTATGTTCACATCCCCAGGTCTATTATTTGCTAGTTTCCCTTTCTGTTCTGCAAAATTAGAGAGCTGAATTAGGTACATCAAAGTTCCCTTCAAGCTCTGTGTCTGTGAGCCTATGATCCTTAGGCCTCTGACTTCAGAGGATGAAATACAATTCCCTCCTTTCAGTAGAGAAGTGGGTGATTCCAGGTATGGAATACTGCAGAAACTGTGAGACACAATTACTTTGTCTGTTGGTTTTGTTCAGCATTTTCTTTGATATAGGGTTCAATGTATCTGTGTATATGTATGGGGATATGTGCTGAATTGATGGTGACAGAGGATCAAAGAATTTATTAATATAAAATTTATTGATATAAAACATTTTAAAGAATATGATTGTATGATGTAGCATTCAAATTCTTAGGGGAGAAGCTGAAAGAATTACAAGGAGACATAGATGGCAAATCTTTAATAATGGGGGACCTCAGCCTCCCTCTCTCAGAATTAGGTAAATCTAACCACAAAAAAAAATAAGAACAAATTTAAAATCTTAGAAAATTTAGATATGATAGACTGCTGGAGAAAATAGAATGGGGATAGAAAAGAATATACCTTTTTCTCTGTAGTACAAGGCATCTATACTAAAATTGACCATATACTACTATACTTACAATCAAATGCAGAATGGCAGAAATAATAAATTCATGCTTTTCAAATAAAGCTGCAATAAAAATTACATGTAATAAAGGGCCATGAAAAGATAGATCAAAAATTAATTGGAAATTAAATAATTTAATTTTTTTTTTTAGGTTTTTGCAAGGCAAAGGGGGTTAAATGGCTTGGCCAAGGCCACACAGCTAGGTGATTATTAAGTGTCTGAGGCTGGATTGGAGCTCAGGTACTCTTGACTCCAGGGCCAGTGCTCTATCCACT
This sequence comes from Macrotis lagotis, assembly GCF_037893015.1. Lineage (NCBI taxonomy): Eukaryota > Metazoa > Chordata > Mammalia > Peramelemorphia > Peramelidae > Macrotis > Macrotis lagotis. Next base: position 250,626,042 of record NC_133658.1, on the reverse strand, counting down.
GCATCACCTAGCCACCCCTAAATAATTTAATTTTAAAGAATAAATGGATCAAATGACAAATCATGGAAATAATCAACCATTTCATCCAAGAAAATGATAACAATGAGAACATTTCAAAATTTAAAGGATGCAGTTGAAGCAGTTTTTAGGGGAAATTTTATATATCTCCAAATGCTTATATCAATTAAATAGAGAAAAAGGAGATCATGAGTTGGGTATGCAACTAAAAAACTAGAAAAAGAACAAATAAAATTGAAAGCAAGAAAACCATTGATCTAATAAATAAAATTATGAGTTAGTTTAATGAAAAAGCCAATAAATAGATAAACCTTTGGTTAATCTGATTTTGAAAAAAAAAACAAACAAGAATAACAAATTACCAGTATCAAAAGTGAAAAGGGTAAACTCACCATCAATGAGGAGGAAATAAAACATAATTTAGAGCTCTTTTGCCCATCTGTATGCCCATGAATAACTGAAATGGATGAATAAGTATATATAAACTATTTATATATAATATATATAAGTGATTTTATATATAAATAAAATATAAATTTCCAAGATTAACAGAAGAAGAAATAAAATACTTAAACAACCCCATTTCAGAAAAAGAAATTGAAGAAACCTCAATCAACTACCTAAGAAAAAATATCAGGTCCAGATGGATTTACAAGTGAATTCTACCAAACATTTAAGGAACAATTAATTCCTATTCCACATAAACTATTTAAAACATAGGAGAAGAAGGAGTTCTGCCAAACTCCTTTTATGATACCAACATGATATTGATACCTAAACCAGGAAGAACCAAAAAAGACAAAGAAAATTATAGACCAATCTCCCTAATGAATATTGATGCAAAAAATCTTAAATAAAATTTTAGCAGTGAGATTGCAGCAAGTTATTACTAGGATAATACACTATGATCAGATAGAATTTATACCATTTAGGCAGGGATGGTTCAATATTAGGAAAACACTCAACATAATTGAACATATCAATAGAAAAACCAAGAGAAATCATATGATTATCTCAATAGATACAACATGCATTCCTAGGATGTTTAGGAATAAATGGAGTTTTGCTTAAAATAATGAATAATATCTATCTAATACCATCAAAAATATGATATGTAATAGGAATAAACTTGGAGCATTTCCAATAAAACCAGGGATGAAACAAGGATACCTATTATCATACTCTTCAATATAATATTAGAAGTATTAACTTTAGCAATAAAAGAAGAAAAAGAAATTAAAGGAATTAAAATTGGAAATGAGCAAGCAAAACTTTCACTCTTTGTATATGATGGTATACTTAGAGAGCCTAGAAAATCATCTTAAAAAACTACTTGAAACAATGAACAACTTCAGCAGAGTAACAAGATATAAAATAAACCCATATAAATCATCAGCATATCTATAGGTAAACAACAAAGCCCAAGGGCAAGAGATAGAAAGAGAAAATCCACTTAAGGTAACTACAGATAGCATAAAACACTTAGGAATCTACCTTCCAGGACAAACTCAGAAACTGTACAAACACAATTACAAAACATTTTTCACAAAAATAAAGTCAGATCTAAACAATTGTAAAAATGCCAATTGTTCATGGTTAGGTTGAACTAATATAATAAAAAATGGCAATTCTACCCAAATTAAATTACTTATTCAGAACCATACCAATCAAACTTCTAAAAACCTATTTTACAGAACTAGAAAAATAGTAACAAAATTCATCTGGAACAACAAAAGGTCACTAATATCAAGGAGATTGATGGAAAAATAATAAGAAAGGTGGTCTAGTTCTAAAACTATACTATAAAGTGTCAGTCATCAAAACCTGGCACTACTTAAGAAATAAAGTAATGGACCAGTAGATTAGGACAGGTACAAAAGAAACAGTAGTAAATGACTATAGTAATCTATTGTTTGACAAACCCAAAGACATTAGCTTCTGGGATAAGAACTCATTATTCAACAAAAACTGTTGGGAAAACTGGAAAATAGTATTACAAAAACTAGGCATAGATCCATATCTCAAGCCATATACAGGATTTAGACTTAAAAGGTACTGGGTACAGGATTTAGACATAAAAGACGAATGATAACATAGAACAATTAAGAGATTAAGAAATTATCTGTTGAATCTATGGAAAAGGGAGAAATTCATGACCAAACAAGAAATAGAGTATTATTAAATTTCAAAATGGATGATTAAAAAGTTTTTGCACTAATAAAATCAATGCTGCCAAGATGAGAAGGAAAACAGAATGCTGGGAAACACTTTTCACAACTAGGGATTCTGATAAAGATCTCATTTCTAAAATATATCGATCAACGGACCTGAATGGGCAATTTTCAAAATGAAGAAATTAAAGCTATATATAATCATATAAAAATGCTCCATTATTGAGCAGAGGAATGCAAATTAAAACAACTATGAGGTACCACCTCACACCTATCAGATTGGCTAAGATGACAAAAAAGGGAAAACAACGTTGGAGAGATTGTGGGAGGTTTGGGATATTAATGTCTTGTTGATGGAGTTATGAACTGATTCAATCATTCTGGAAAGCAATATGGAACTAAGCCCAAAAAGCAATACATTGCTTATACCCTTTTGATCCAGCAATGCCAATATTAGGTCTACATCCATAAGAAATAAAAAATGGGAAAAGTCCCATCCTCCAAAATATTTGAGGCAACTTTTTTTGTAGTAGCAAAGATTGGAAATTGAAGGAATGTCAATCAATTGGGGAATGACTGAACAAATGGTGGTATATAAATATTATAGAGTACTATTATTTTATAAGAAGCCATGAATGGTCATACTCTAGAGAACATGGAACACATGACAAAAACTGATGCTGAGAGAAGGGAGTAGAACTCAAGAGAACATTATATATATTAACAACAATATTGTGAATTGATCAGCTATGATAGATGAAGCTCCTCCCAATATTCAGAGAAGGAGGAACCTGTTATGGACAACACCATCCACATCTAGACACCCCCCCCCCAAAAAAAGAGAACAAACCAAAAAAACCCCCACAACCCACAGAATCTGAATGAACATCATGTTTACTTTTTAAAAACTCCTTTTAGGTTTTTTCCTTCCTATCCCTATCCATCTTTTTCTTTCATCCTAAGTCCTCACACACAAAAAATGACTAATATGTAAACATGTTAAACACAAATGTACAACTACAACATTCACTAAAACATGAGCTGCTTGACTTCTTATATATAACATTAAAACAACAAGGTATAAGCTCACAGCTGTTTTTTCATACTACAAGAAGTGGATTATGGGTCCAGTTTTGACAAATCTTTTGGCCAAAAGTCATTTTGTGAGAAAAGACAGAAAGATGGAAGTCCTACAATTCATGCTTATATACATTTCCTGTATGTTGTTGTTAAGTCATTTTAGTTGTGTCCATTTCTTCCTGACTCCATTTTAAGGTTTTCTTATAAAAGATACTGAAGTAGTTTGCCATTTCCTTCTCCAGCTCCTTTTACAGATGAGGAACTGAGGCAAACAGGGTTAAGTGACTTGCCCAGGGTCTCACAGCTGCTAAGTGTCTGAAATCAGATTTGAACTCAGCAAGATGAGTCTTTCTGATTCCAAACTCATAACTCTATCCACTGTGCCACCTTGCTGCCCACATATTCTGTATATAAACTCTGAAATATAAAGATAGCATTTTATGACAGGTCAGAGACAACAATTGGGTAATTGGCATGTACCTAAGACCTCTATTTATGCTTCATCCCAAGGACGGGCAGCCATCCAGTAATGCCTCAGGAGAGGATCACATATTTGAGAGCTGGAAGGAAGCTTAGAGACCTTTTAGTCAAATGCCTCCTTTTTGCAAAAGGAGCAAATGAATCTCAGAGTGGTGAAGTGAGTGGCTCAGGTTCACAGAAGTGATAGATGCTGAAGTCAAGATTTTGTAAAGGGTGTGTTATAAGAGGTGTGCTGTTGTGTGTATTTTGCCCATGTAGATTATGTGCTCACTGAGTCTAGATGTGACTTGGGCTCTATCCACTGTACCACTCAGCTACTCATTTTTTCCCTATCTAATCTTAATTTTCCTCCTTTGTAAAAATGAAGAATCTAAAATGGAGATTAGCCATATAGTGGAGATTAGCCATATAATGTCAGTCACAACTACTAGCCTCCATCTCCATTCTTTTCCAAAGGAGAATTTGATTCCTGCAATGAGGGGAAGCAGGAGTTTGGAGCCAGAGACTGACCAATTTTCTCTCTTCAAAGAGATGGAGAATTGGACTAGAATTATATCTAAATTGTTAATCTGGCTGAGTTCCTAATCACTATCCTTTAATAAGAAAGGGGTGTCCAAGATTATATATCCAAGATTCAATTGTCTTCCCACCAAATGGAAGGCAAAATTCATAATAAATGGAAAATAAACTCATCCAAACAGGAATCAGTGAAAGTATCTATATGAGACTATAAACCATTGAATACAGGAGAAGGAAAGAATACTCCCATTGTAAGCAAGTTTATTTCTATGGGAGGGAGGGAAGAAGGGAGAGAGAGAGAGAGAGAGAGAGAGAGACAGTCTCAGATCCCCAAAGTCTCTAATATAGTACACTAGGAAGAAGGACATACTGGAGGTATTTGTTGCTTGTCTAAATATTGGCTTCTTCCCAGAGTTTCTCTCCCTTGAGGGACCTCTCCCTAAAATTGAGAATTATGTTCCCTTTCTCAAAACTGGAAGCCAGAAGATCACTCTCTCTCTTTTCCAGTTTTTCAGCAACTCTGCCCCATCCCTGGCAGTGGAGCACTGATTAGTGAATCTCCACCAAAGAGGAGTCACTAAGCTACAGGTTCCATTTCTTTCTTTTCTTTCTTTCTTTCTTCCTTCCTTCCTTCCTTCCTTCCTTCCTTCCTTCCTTCCTTCCTTCCTTCCTTCCTTCCTTCCTTCCTTTCTTCCTTCCTTTCTTCCTTTCTTTCTTCCTTCCTTTCTTTCTTCCTTTCTTTCTTCCTTTCTTTCTTTCTTTCTTTCTTTCTTTCTTTCTTTCTTTCTTTCTTTCTTTCTTTCTTTCTTTCTTTCTTTCTTTCTTTCTTCATTCATCCAACTACAGGTTCCATTATTAACCTGATACTTTGATTCCAGAAATTCCATGGCTCTTTCCACTCCACCATGATCCCACTCTAATTAGCTGGAACCTCTGAGAAATGAACTGTTCATAACTTTAAGCATCAAAACTATTTTTGCAAGTATTTTGGATATAAATGTTTTTCATATAACAGCAATGGTTTAACTTCCTTGAAGTACTTGACAATCTAAAGCATTTTCCTTACAGCAATCCCATGAGGTTCATCCATAATAGGATTTGGAGTTTGACCAGTCTTTAGGAACCTTCTGCAAATATAAGTTTTGCAGGTAATAGAGATCTGAATTTGAACCCATCTCAGACATTTACTAACTATATGACTCTGGAAAAATCATATAATCTTTTGGAATTTCAGTTTCCTTCTCTGTAAAATGGGAATAATAGAACTTAGCTCTCAGGGTGGTTGTGAAGAACAAAGGAAAGAATATTTCTACCTCTTCTTATAAATTATCTCCCCCTTTAGATTGTGAGTTCTTGTAAGGCAGGAAGCAGCCTGGAAGTAGTTGCTTAATATTTATTGGACTGGATTGTATTGAATGCATGTGACTTGCAAACTTTAAAGTATTATATATGTTAATTTTCATTATTTTGTATCTCTAGCACTTAGCTTTCACTATAGCCCATAGGGAAGCACTTCATAAATGCTTATTGTTAGTCAATAAACATTTATTAAGTGCCTTCTCTGTGCCATAAGAATGCCAGGCACTAGGAATACAAGGAAAGGCAAATAACCCCTGCCCTGAAGAAGCATACAATTTAATGAGGGACACAATATAAGTTTAAACAACAATGTACAAATGGCCTATATACAGAATAAATTGGGGAAGGCACTGGATTGAGGAGGATGGGGAAAGCTTTCTTCTAGAATTTGGGATTTTAGCAGGAATGTGAAAATCATGATTAGGTCATAAGGAGGGAGAGCATTCCAGGCATGGGATTGCCAGGGAAAATATCCAAAATAGCAGCCAGAGGGGGTTGAGGGGTGCAAGGTACAAGAAGACTGCAAAGGTGAAAGGGGCAGATTCATTCATTCATTCTTCCTTATTTCCAACCCCTCATTTTTACAAAGGAGGAGAATGAGTTTGACATAGAGGAGGTGAGCAATAAAGTGGTGAGGTGTATAGCCTAGTATTAGCGAGATCTGAGTTTAAATGTGACCTTAGATACTCATTAGTTATGTGACCCTGGGCAAATCACTTAACTTTTGTATGCCTCATTTCCTCAACTGTGAAATGGGAATAATAATAATAATACCTACCTCCTAGTATTGTTATAAAGATTAGATATTTGTAAATTTGTTTGGCACATAGTAATGGCTATATAACTCCTAGTGATGATGATGATGTGATGATGTCACTTACTCAAGGGCATATAAATATTAAATAGCAGAGATGAGATCAGGGTCCAAGTTTTCTGCCTCCAAATCCCAATGTTTTCCCACTAATGATATTGTTGTTGTTTGTACTTCCTTTTTGAAGAGAACTATGACATCAGAAAAGTGATGCCATTAGATGGAAGTGAACTGGATTTAAGTGATGGGGGGCTATGCAAAGTCATCAGCTTCATTTTCTTCTCCAAAGCCATTTGGATCTAGTGGCCAGATATGGGTCTGGATGACTGGAGATGGCCCTGGATGCAGTGGGAGACCTTGATCCTTTTAAGCTATGGTCTTTCCCAGCTTTCCCCAAGTTTACAGGTGAGGGAAACACTGTGGCTTAGAATAGCAGAGTGACTTCCAAGGTCATGCAGCTAGGAAGTGCCAGAATGAAGACTCCAACCCAGGTCCTCTGACTCAAAATCCATAACGCTTTCCTACCACAACCTACCGCCTGTCTGAAATGTAGTACAATCTTCCCTGCCCTCTTCAATTGAATCAATGGAACATACTATAAATTATTCTTGATGACACAAGGTGATGATTATGATCACCCATTCTTGTCCATTGCTGTGATACAGTGGTGCCCTCAGGGCTTCCTGCGGTGTGGAGTGCTCTTCTCCCTTACACTCAGTGGTCCCAGATGTTACCACAATCAGATAATCGAGTTGTTGTGCAGGAAGGAAGCCGGTGCTGCCAACAGTCCTAATGAGGGCATCAGCCTCTCTCTCTTCCTCCTCCAGGGTAGCCTGTAGGCAGCTCATAAAAACTAGCAGAGCCCAAACCTCTGGGCTCCTGTTTTCTAAAGTGGTCCTCATGTGCTGACTAAGCTGGCAGAGATGTGGGTAATAGAACCAGTGAACCCTCTGTGAGGCCAAGGTGTAGAGCTCTGGAGAAGTCTGTTTATCGGGCTGATGTCCCCCAGGGGCAGTGGCAGCCCCCCAGTCTGGTGTACTGCTACAGTAGAGTTCCTGCCTCTTGAAATCCAAACCCCCCTTTAATTGGAACTAAATTCCCCTTCTTCAAATTCTCCTTTAATCCTTATTATTTAACCCTTCCCCCACATCCCTACTTCCCATCTCCTCAGCTTTGGGGGAGATGGTTCATTTTTGGGGCACAGTTAGGAAGAGCTACTAGTTGCTATAAATATACCCGTTAATGGTTACTGGGTGTGGCGACATCTTGGAGGGGGGAAACTTATATTACTTTGTAGCCTCACATTTACTTTGCGAGATCTTGGTATGACTGATAAAGCACAAAAATCTGACATGTCCTCCTGGACATACCTCCTGATATCCAACCCCATCCTGAATTGAGGGCCACTTCCTTTCTTGATGGACAAGTAGGTTTTCAGAGCTGGCCTTCTGATACTGAAATTATATTTTAAAAAACCCTTTTGAAAGCTGTATTTCTGACTATAATTCTTAAGCCAGGCTCCCCTACCCCCACATAATCAGTGAACTTAGAGAAATATTAATGTGTATATTAACTTAATTCTCTTTTGCTCTTTCTTGAGGTCAAACCCTGGAGCTTAATGTCTGTCCCTTATTAGAACAAACTCTGAAGGTTAACACATATTTAATTTAATTATTATTTTTAAGGCCAAACTCACAGAGATCCTCAGGACCTATCTCATATATTGTTGCCCCTTGACCCTTTCTAATCTGTACCTCTCTGGGAAACTACAAAGAACTACATATGGTGTAATACAGGACTATAGAATAATGCTCACTGGGTCCTGCTGTCCTCAGAGCCTTGAAAATATACAGGCCTTTTCTTCCCAGAACAGCAGGAATTTGGTGCTTCCTTTGCTTCCATGTGGGTCTTTCCAAAGCATCAGACAAGTGGGAGAGATAATTCAGACAATTAAGTCTAGAGTGATTTGTGTTTTGAGTTAATGATAGATGCCTGTTTCAGAGACACTATTAAATGAGGCAGAACTGACTGGTTTAATAGCCCTCCTTGGTATGGATGACTTCTAGCACCTAGACCATTTCCTTCTGTGTCTCTCTCTCTCTCTCTCTCTCTCTTTCTGTCTCTCTCTGTCTCTCTCTGTCTCTCTCTGTCTCTCTGTCTCTCTCTCTCTCTCTCTCTGTCTCTCTTCCTCTGTCTGTCTCTCTCACTATACACACACATTTATATTTATTCATCATCTATAGGACACAATAATTCAGGATAAAGTCATTTGATGAAATAGTAATAGAATACTCTTGCCCCTAGGCCTAGAGCACAACTCACTCCAAACATCACAAGGGAAAAATGAATGTGCTATATGTAGCACAAGGCACCAGAATGGAGGGATAACTTACTTATCTATGCCACAGGGTTTGTCATCACCTGGCTATTACACAGTCTATTTTTTCCTAGGTATTATTCTCCATTGGGCCTCCTTCCCACTGAATATTACATTATCATAGCTTTCCATTGGGCATCTCATGGCTTCTCTGCAGTCATTGGTCAAACATTAGAGTCCAGAATTAACATTTTCTCCCTTAGAGAAAGAATGAGTTCTATTATTGCTCTTCTAGTTCAGAGCCTAGAAGCTAATCTTCAGTTCTTTTAGAAAGGCTGGACCTGGGGGCAGTTAGGTGGGACAGTGGCTAAATCTGACCTCAGACACTTAATAATTACCTAGCTGTGTGACCTTGGGCAAGTCACTTAACCTCATTGCCTTGCAAGAGAAAGGCTGGGCCTTCAGCCAAAAGAAAAGAGACAAGATTTCTTCACCAATCAGAAAGATTTTTGAAAGTCTTAGCCCCCAGAAGAGGTTGAATTCTTTCTAAATACCGAACATTCAGCTAAGTGGAACCCATAGACATTTATTTAGTCTATATTTTGAACTTATTTCCTCTTTCTAAAAAAGATTAACATTTGTTCCAAACCTGATGTAAGGTTGGAAAGTCTTTTTAATTTTCACTTAATCCTCTATGGTGTTTCTGAGGTCTTTGCCATAGAAAGCCCACAAGAATTCTGTAGAAAGTAGACTATAAAACCCACTTTTCTTCCAAGAGTTTTTGAATTGAGCTAATCAAAGATGGCAAAGTCATTATTCTCCACCTTCCTTTCTTACATTCTAGACTTTATTATTTAAGTGTCGCCAGAAACATATATCCCAGCCTTTTAACCACCACAGCAGGTTATTGTACCAAGACCATTGTGCAGCAGACAAGGGTTAACATAAACTTTTCTAAAAGTGAGTTGACCAAACAGGTGGTCCTGAAGCAAAGGTCCCTCTGATGACTTTGGATTTGAAGTCCTAATACTGGCCAGGCAGTTCCAGCATCAGGGATGGCCTCTCCATTGTTGATTCCTTAGTGGCCAAGCTGTTTTCAGCCACCATCTGCTGAGCTTCAGCTATTTAGCCTTTTCAGGACCATTTAACCTCTACAGGGCCATCTAGTTCTCTCCACTCTCCCTGCCAGGCAGCTAGCAAAAGCCAACAGAACCTTTAGTCCAAGATTCTTATTACCACCTGTCTCTAGGTGGTGAGTTAAAATCAGTAGTCTCAGACAACCATCTAATTTGAGGTTAGAAAATTTCTTTTCATTCACATAAAAATTCCAGTTGTGAGGCTGTATCTCCAAAAACCCACTTGGGTAAATTCTACTCTTCCTCCACAAACTGATGGGAGTTGTATGGGAACTTGGGTGATGAGGCTCACCAAATGACTTGCCCATAAAGGTAAGGAAAAGGGGAAAAAGCTAGTTGAATTAAGGTCTGATGTCTTTTTCTTGCTTCCCATTATTCCCTTTATTATGAATCTGCTACTGACATTTTTTTGCTTTGTTTAAGTCAGCACAAAATTCTTCTTACTATTACATTAACTTTTGGGGTTCCTATAAAGCATTGTTAGCTAATATTAAGCTTGTGATTCTTTAATATATTGCAGTATTTTAATACAAATTTCTATTCATACTTCCTTCATCTTGTAATATGCATTTGATTGTATGTTTTTTTAAACACCGATTTGGGGTATCTTTTTTAATATCATTTTATTAGATTTGTACCATTGTTATAGCCTGCCCAGATCTTTTTTGAATCTTGTTCCTGTTGACTTACATGCTAGCTTAATGCTTTCACCTTTGTGTCATCAGAAAATTTGGTAAACATGCCTTCATACAACTTATTGATAAAAATGCTGAGCATTATAGGGCCAAGGACAGATTTCTGGGACACTCCAACAGAGAGCTCTCTGGGTGATATTGATCCATTAATGGCTAATTTGGGGGTTCAATCATTCAACAATTCCCAGTCAACCTAAATATATAATTATCTTTCCCATATCTCTTTATCTTGTCCATGAGTAACATGAGACACTTTGTCACATCTTTTACTGAATTATAGGTATACAATGTCTAAAATCCTCTTATCTCTCTAAGTAATAATCATATTATAAAAGGAAATGAAGTTAATCTGTTAGGGTCTGTTTTTTTTTTATAAAACCATGCTAGTTTTTTCTTCAATATCCTCCAACTGTTCCTTTAATAATTTCTTTCAGAGTTTTGCCAAGCATTGAAATCAAATTCATATTTTATGTTTTGAAGACTCTCCCCTCTTTTTCTTTCAAAATTAAGGTAGCTTTTATTCATCACAAATGTTGGGTCAAAAGATATATTTTTGAGTTTTGGTTTTCATCACACACTTCACCATTCTAGGCCTCAGTTTCCTTATCTGCAAAATAAGGAGTTTTTAAATCACTTCTGTAACATTTGGGATCTGGAATCGATTCACCCACCTTTCCTACTGTCTTTATTTATTTTATTGAAAACCCTCCCTTTCTTCAAGGCCTGACACAACTACTGACCCTTCCACAAAGCCTTCCTTGTTGTGCCCAGATGAACATGAATTTCTAGATTCATAGCATCATAGATTTCAAGCTAGCATAACCCTCATAGGTATTCTGGTCCAGTGATTTAGTTTTGAACCTTGTTCTACTGACCTTCAGTCTTTTCATATCATCATGCTACCCCTTTTCCTTCTTCCAATTTTTCTACCCCAATTTCTCTGGAATTCTTTTTTTTGTACTTAATTTTTTGGTATTTATTCTAATTCCTTTGGAGTGGTTATTTGTGTACTTCTTCCCCTCATCTCCCCTTCCATGTATTAGATCATATATTTCTTGAGAGCAAGACTGATTATAGTGATCTTGGTAGCCATAGAACTGTATGTCTTCCATGTAGACGATGCTTAAATATTTATTGGATTGAAAGAAATTAGACAATAGCCTAGCTTTCATACAAGTGATAGTTACTGAATCCATTTCTGGCATTAGCTTCTTTAAAAACTATTCCAAGCAAGTGGTCTTCTGTTTCACATTAGTGACCAAACCTGAGGTCTGACAGGGAGAAAAAGGCTTTATGTTGGCTGTGGAAGGAGGGGAGAAAGGAGACATTGACTATAAGGATTCACCTTCTCTTTGTAGGTAAAGTAGGGTAACTGTGTGTGTGCTATGATTTCATGAACTCTATGGAGGTTAAAAAAATATCTCCCCATTCACTGATGCCTAAAATCCCATCATAACAAAAACTGCAGGATTTGGAATTGGGGGGGGGTAGGGTAGAATCTCACTTTTATATTTACTACCACCTGTGTAACCCTGGGCAAACTATTACACTTTGGGGGAGGGGGGGCTTATTCTTAGCTGTAAAATGAAGGGGTTGTCTACTTAACCCTATCTCTTTATAGCTTTAAAATTTTTTATTCTAGGGAGAAACTTTGATGCCTCCCCAGTTGCAGATAGACAAGGGTGGGGGGTGGGGGGAGGGGAGGGGAAGAGAAAATTGGAATATTATCAGTCAAATCCATTGAGTGGGGATGAAGATGGGAATGGGGCGCTGGAGGAAAGGATGATAATGAAGGTCAATCAAATGCCTTCAGGTGCCAGGGGGAGATTGGGGGCTGGGAATAATAATAAGAAGAATGATAATAGACTTTTCTGTAGTGCTTTGGGGTTATAAAGTGCTTTTCCCTCCCTCATTTCTCATAGTAACCCTGTGAAGTGGGTGGGTGGTGTAAGGATGATTAGTTTCCTTTTGCTGAAGAGTACACTTAGCCAGGGTGGGGCCAGAACTGTGACTGGACCTGGGATTTGATTCCTAGTTCAAGCTATTGCACTAGGACCCCAACTCCACCAGTGTAAAGCCCCAGTCAATGGAGCACAGGGGCATGAGGCAGGAAGGGTTTTGTGCTTTGCATCTAAATGGTTAGCATTTCCCCTCTGACAAGAAGGCCCCAAGAGATGAAAAAATATTTTTTCTTTTTAGAACTATATTCTGCCAGTCGCCATCACTAATTCCAAAGCCTGTCAAGGAGAAGGAGCAGCTGTTAAAAACTTCAAACAGGGAAAAAAATCAGTGCTGAGAAGGCTTTTTATTTTTCTGCCCCTTCCAAGAGAAGGCTCATTCCCCTCCCCACTCAGGGGGGAGGGCAGACTGGAAAATGCTTGCTAAGGATGCATTAACATTTCACCAAGGAGCTTTTGAATTGAATTTTTCTTTCTTAGCCATGTAGTGTTCAATGTTCCCTCTCCTATTTAATGAACACTTAACCCTTTAGAGGACCCCATTCAGGAGCCTTCATTGGGAATGGGGGTCCTACAAGAACAGCTAGCCCTACATGTCAGCCTTTGGGCTATGATCCCTGGGGAAGGGCAGAAGTGTTTTCTACATGGACAAAGCCAGCCAGCATCAAAGGAGTAGATAGAAATTTTAGAACTGGAAGGAGTCATAAGAATTAAATTCTTTTATTTTATTGATAGAGTATCTGAAGTATAATAAGTATAATTGTCAAAGGTCCCTCAGGTTGTAAGGATATTCTTTCTTTTTTTTTTGCAAGACAATGGGGTTAAGTGACTTGCTCACATAACTATGTAATTATTAAATGTCTGAGGCTGGATTTGCAGTCAGGTCCACCTTATAGCTGGTGCTATATCCACTGTACTACCTAGTTGCCCCACTGGATATTATTCCTTATTGCCTTAGTGAAGCTGGGCAAGGTACCCTCTTCATCTGAGTCATGGTTATCAGTTGAATGTGATTCATCCATACCCTATACACTTCACAGGACTGGTGTGAAGGAGAGTATCATATACTTAATTTGCTTTTCTATATCCTTTCAAGGTTTATGGAATGTGTTCCCTCCATAGCCCAGTCAGGTAGACAGTGAAGGGATTATTCCCATTTTAGAGATGAAGAAACTGAGGCTTACTAATGTGAGACAACCCGACCCAAGGTCATAATAGTTGTTAAGTGGCAAAAGTGAGATAAAAATCCAATGTCCTGTCAGCTTTTATCATTCTGTTTTGACTGCTTCTGGAGGTGGCCTTTATCCAGTGCTGGACATGTGGTTGACTTGACTCATGCTTAGTTTGAATGAAAAGAGAGGGGGATAGGATAGGAGAGGTAACATCCTGATTCTTATATGGAGCAACCATAATTCTGCTTCTCCTGACTCCCAGGTATAAACAACCTCATAGAATCCTTTCCTTATGTTCCTCTTTTTTTTTTCAATTACATGTTATGGAAGTGTTTCAACATTCATCCACATGCATATACATATTTATAAATTACATAATTTCCTTCCACCTTCTTTTCCCATTCTCCTCCCCCTTAGTGGTGAGTAATCTGGTGAATACTGTGTTTAACATGTTTACATATTAGTCAGGAATTAGGACTAAGGGAAAAGAAAGAAAACCATGAGATAGGAGAGGAAAATATAAGAAATTTCTAAAAAGTGAACATAGTGTTCATTCAGATTCTGTAGTTTTCTTGTTGTTGTTTTGTTTTGTTTTTCTTTATTGGATGTGGATAGCATGGTCCATAGCAAGTCCCCCAGGGTTGTCCTAGCTCTCTGAACTGCTGAGAGGAGCTGCATCCATTAAGGTTGATCAACTCACAATGTTGTTGATATGTACAATGTTCTCTTTGTTCTGCTCCCTTTGCTCAGCATCAGCTCCTGTAGTTTTTTCTATGCTTCTCTAGAGTACCATCATTCATGGTTTCTTATAGACTTATTTCCTCTTCTTAAATGTATATGCTCTCATTTCTTCTTCCCCTTAGGATCTCAAAAATCATTTAGATTTTAGCTAGAATGCAGAGAAGAATCCATCCCACTGTTTTTTTCCATCCTCACTTCAAGTCCTGCTCCTGGACAACGGAATGAGCTCCACCTCTCCTTCTTCTCCCCTTTGAAATATATTCTCTCTCTATTTTACCTCTTGAAATTGTTCTCTCCTCCCAAAGTCAGCCTAACTGAAAGTAATATTTCTACCAAGATTTCTCATAAGCTTGGTCTGAATCTCTCTTATGTCCCTTTCTAGTCTACCTTGTTTCAAACTTGCTTCCTCTCTATTTGTCAATCCCTATTAGACAGGATCGTCATTCTTCATCTTTGTAAATACAACACTGAACCTGGAAACTTGCATTTAGATGGTACCTACATTTTAATGAAACTGAGTTTCATTTTTCCATCCTTGGGGTGATGGAATTCCCATTTTCCTTTAATAAGAATTAATTTTCCTTAAAAGATCCCTTGAAGCTCATTGGACTGTGCTCCTTTGATGCAGCTTTCTGGTTACCTAAGGGGCATAAAGGTCCCACTCATATGGTCTCAATTTCCTCCCATCTTATTGGGTATCTTATTGAGAGATACCCTGGTAGTCACTGTATCCAGTCAACTGCATTTCAACATGGAGATGAGATGGCTCCACATCCAGAGATGCCAAATACCCATGTATTCTGAGGGTGGTGGTGGTTTAGATCAAAGTACACCCCAATTTTTAATCAATCTCTCAATGACTTGTAAATGCTTTATTTCATCCCAATGTTGAGCCTAAATTAACAGGATACTGGCTCTAGTCTTGCCTCTAGCAGTTAAACATTGGTATTGTGAAGGGCAGGGAGAGACCATGATCAAATTGTGAGAGAGGCAGTCTTCCTTGGTGACCCTTAGTGGCCTTAACCTCATAAAGAATTTCTTTCATTCTCTCTTCCCCTTCCCCAAGTG